>NC_091284.1:804908329-805524797 GCF_032444005.1 Ranitomeya imitator | reverse complement strand
CAGTTTGTCTGAAGAGGTGGGTGAGCCCGCTTTTGGTCGACGGCACTGCCACTGGGTCCCTCCTAGTACAATAAAGTGTCTCTGGCGGTGGTGGTGCGCACCCAACGTCAGACACACCGTTGTAATATGAGGGGCCCTGGGCCTGTACCGCCGGCCACAAGACAGTTTCCCCCCCCCCAGCTCAAACAGTGCTCTACCACTTGCAAAATTATCTCACAGCTCCACCAATGTTTAGTCTATGCGCTGACATCCTTCAATGCCTGCCACTGACAATACCATTGTATTGACATTTTTGTTATGTTAGGCCTTCGATGCCTGTCTGTGGTCACTCCTTCCACTAGGCCTCCACTGACCACACCACTGCTGCCCGTGTACCCCTGTAACCAATTTAAAATTGCCTACAGCCATGTGTTATTATTTTAGGCCTTCGATGCCTGTCTGCGGTCACTCCTTCCACTAGGCCTCCACTGACCACACCACTGCTGCCCGTGTACCCCTGGAACCAATTTAAAATTGCCTACAGCCATGTGTTATTATTTTAGGCCTTCGATGCCTGTCTGCGGTGACTCCTTCCACTCGGCCTCCACTGACCACACCACTGCTGCCCGTGTACCCCTGGAACCAATTTAAAATTGCCTACAGCCATGTGTTATTATTTTAGGCCTTCGATGCCTGTCTGCGGTCACTCCTTCCACTAGGCCTCCACTGACCACACCACTGCTGCCCGTGTACCCCTGGAACCAATTTAAAATTGCCTACAGCCATGTGTTATTATTTTAGGCCTTCGATGCCTGTCTGCGGTCACTCCTTCCACTAGGCCTCCACTGACCACACCACTGCTGCCCGTGTACCCCTGGAACCAATTTAAAATTGCCTACAGCCATGTGTTATTATTTTAGGCCTTCGATGCCTGTCTGCGGTCACTCCTTCCACTAGGCCTCCACTGACCACACCACTGCTGCCCGTGTACCCCTGGAACCAATTTAAAATTGCCTACAGCCATGTGTTATTATTTTAGGCCTTCGATGCCTGTCTGTGGTCACTCCTTCCACTAGGCCTCCACTGACCACACCACTGCTGCCCGTGTACCCCTGGAACCAATTTAAAATTGCCTACAGCCATGTGTTATTATTTTAGGCCTTCGATGCCTGTCTGCGGTCACTCCTTCCACTAGGCCTCCACTGACCATACCACTGCTGCCCGTGTACCCCTGGAACCAATTTAAAATTGCCTACAGCCATGTGTTATTATTTTAGGCCTTCGATGCCTGTCTGCGGTCACTCCTTCCACTAGGCCTCCACTGACCACACCACTGCTGCCCGTGTACCCCTGGAACCAATTTAAAATTGCCTACAGCCATGTGTTATTATTTTAGGCCTTCGATGCCTGTCTGCGGTCACTCCTTCCACTAGTCCTCCACTGACCACACCACTGCTGCCCGTGTACCCCTGGAACCAACATCAGAAAATATAAAAATAAGTATTTTGCTTATAAAAAAGAAAATACTGGAGAGATATCAAATGCAGACATTTTAACATTAAAAACAAACACATACAACAAAAATCTGGTACAGTACTAAAAATGGCCACCAGCTACAATAACTTTCTCCTGCAAGTAGTTAACTGAAAGGTTTTTTCAATTTTAAACACAAATATGGCATCCACCGAGTGTTGTCCTGTCGCGTCTTCTTTATATTATTGCCAAGAAGATGCAAAACAATGAAAATAATAAAATCATTATTTACCAAAAAAATAGAGTAAGTCAAAACCACATTGCAAATAAACATTCATTACAAATAAAGAAGCAGGGCGCGTCCGAGGGTGAGTATATACCTAATAAGAATATAATCACCCTCGGACGCGCCCTGCTTCTTTCCGACAGCCTTCCTTCCTAAGAATCAGCCCTTCCGTGGTGTAGAGAGAGGGTTTGTTACACTCCAAGGTGTTCCCCAGGTTGCCTTTCCTGAGCTTCGATCTTCCGGCTCTCGTTTAGTAGTTGTTGGAAACTACGCTGCATTAGGCCTACAAATTGGGTATGGGGTGTAGAGAGATGGTGTGTTCCACTCCAAGGTGTTCTCCAGGTTGCCTTTCCTGAGCTTCGATCTTCCGGCTCTCGTTTAGTAGTTGCTGGAAACTACGCTGCATTAGGCCTACAAATTGGGTATGGGGTGTAGAGAGATGGTGTGTTCCACTGTAGAGAGATGGTGTGTTCCACTCCAAGGTGTTCCCCAGGTTTCCTCGCCAATGCTTCGATCATCATGCTCTCGTTTAGTAGTTGTTGGAAACTACGCTGCATTAGGCCTACAAATTGGGTATGGGGTGTAGAGAGATGGCGTGTTCCACTCCAAGGTGTTCCCCAGGTTTCCTCGCCAATGCTTCGATCATTATGCTCTTGTTTAGTAGTTGTTGGAAACTACGCTGCATTGGGCCTACAAATTGGGTATGGGGTGTAGAGAGATGGTGTGTACCACTCCAAGGTGTTCCCCAGGTTGCCTTTCCTGAGCTTCGATCTTCCGGCTCTCGTTTAGTAGTTGTTGGAAACTACGCTGCATTAGGCCTACAAATTGGGTATGGGGTGTAGAGAGATGGTGTGTTCCACTCCAAGGTGTTCTCCAGGTTGCCTTTCCTGAGCTTCGATCTTCCGGCTCTCGTTTAGTAGTTGTTGGAAACTATGCTGCATTAGGCCTACAAATTGGGTATGGGGTGTAGAGAGATGGTGTGTTCCACTGTAGAGAGATGGTGTGTTCCACTCCAAGGTGTTCCCCAGGTTTCCTCGCCAATGCTTCGATCATCATGCTCTCGTTTAGTAGTTGTTGGAAACTACGCTGCATTAGGCCTACAAATTGGGTATGGGGTGTAGAGAGATGGTGTGTTCCACTCCAAGGTGTTCCCCAGGTTTCCTCGCCAATGCTTCGATCATCATGCTCTCGTTTAGTAGTTGTTGGAAACTACGCTGCATTGGGCCTACAAATTGGGTATGGGGTGTAGAGAGATGGTGTGTTCCACTCCAAGGTGTTCCCCAGGTTGCCTTTCCTGAGCTTCGATCTTCCGGCTCTCGTTTAGTAGTTGTTGGAAACTACGCTGCATTAGGCCTACAAATTGGGTATGGGGTGTAGAGAGATGGTGTGTTCTACTCCAAGGTGTTCTCCAGGTTGCCTTTCCTGAGCTTCGATCTTCCGGCTCTCGTTTAGTAGTTGTTGGAAACTACGCTGCATTAGGCCTACAAATTGGGTATGGGGTGTAGAGAGATGGTGTGTTCCACTGTAGAGAGATGGTGTGTTCCACTCCAAGGTGTTCCCCAGGTTTCCTCGCCAATGCTTCGATCATCATGCTCTCGTTTAGTAGTTGTTGGAAACTACACTGCATTAGGCCTACAAATTGGGTATGGGGTGTAGAGAGATGGTGTGTTCCACTCCAAGGTGTTCTCCAGGTTGCCTTTCCTGAACTTCAATCTTCAGGCTCTCATTAAATTGTGGTTAAACGGAACAACTGCATTTGGCGTACTAGTTGGTTTGGGGCCTACTATCGGTGTCTGCCGCTCCTTGCTGTTCTCCTGGTTTCCTGTCCTGAAATTCCGTTTTCAGGCGCTCGTTAAGTAGTTGTTAATGTTAGACTGCATTTGGCCTACTAGTTGGGTTGGGGCCTACTATCGGTGTCTGCCACTCCTTGCTGTTCTCCTCCACTGAACAAAGCTGTGCCGCCTGTTTACTACTGTTGCCAATTTTGAACTGCATTTCGACTACTTACTGATTTGGGCCTACTCTCTGTGTCAGCCTCTCATTCCAGTTGTCCTCCACTGCAATGCCCCCTGATTAGTCCTGTGTTACCAATTTTGAACTGCATTTAGCCCACTTTATTCTTTGGGCCTATATCTGTGTTTCCTCCTCATCCTGCCCATTGCCCAGCCAGTGATAGATGAGTCTGCTGGTACATTGACCCATAACGCAACATTTCCCGTGCACGCTACACTGCAAGATTGTGACCCTGCTGAAAGTCAGGTCCCCCTTCCCGCATACCATACCACCTTACACGGGGACAAACAGGAAGGTGCAGATAAAAGTGCAGGTTCCTTCATCAGGTGGGGGGAGGAATACTCGTTGGCGACGTCACTGGCACAGGGCCTCTCATAGTACGCAAAAGTGTTGCTGCCGGTGGGAGGCGCCCCCGCCGTGCAAACACACCGCTGTACTTTGAGGGGCCCTGTGCCAGTGCCAATGCCAACGAGTGGGCCCCCCCTGCTTGCTCAGGTTCACAGCACTTGCAAAGTTGAAATACTTACCTCTCCCTGCTCCACTGCCGTGACGTGGTCCAGATTTCCTGGGCCCACTAATTACTTGAACCAGCCCTACCCACCACAACTTTAGCCAAATGAACCCCAATTTCAAATGCCTTCCAATTATTATAAGGTAAATTACGCTTGACAAGCTTCATTAAGAAGAATGGATGGTTTTGACATTAAAATGGGCACTCTAGGTGTTTTCCTGGCCCCCACTCACTGCCGACTATGCTGCCCCATTGACTTGCATTGGGTTTCGTGTTTCGGTCGATCTTGACTTTACGTCATAATCGGCCGATTTCACTCGACCCGACTTTTGAGATAGTCGGGTTTCGCGAAACCCGGCTCGACTCTAAAAAGGTCAAGGTCGCTCAACTCTACTTATAACTTCCTAGCAAAAAAAAATGTTGTTTCCAAAATTGTGCTGATGTAAAGTAAACATGTGGGAAATGTTATTTATTAACTATTTTGTGTCACATAACTCTCTGGTTTAACAGAATAAAAATTCAAAATGTGAAAATTGCGAAATTTTCAAAATTTTCGCCTAATTTCCGTTTTTATCACAAATAAACGCATAATTTATTGACCTAAATTTACCACTAACATGAAGCCCAATATGTCACGAAAAATCAATCTCAGAACCGCTAGGATCCGTTGAAGCGTTCCTGAGTTATTACCTCATAAAGGGACACTGGTCAGAATTGCAAAAAACGGCCAGGTCTTTAAAGGGAACCTGTCACCCCGTTTTTTGAGATTGAGCTATAAATACTGTTAAATATGGCCTGCGCTGTGCGTTACTATAGTGTATGTAGTGTACCCTGATTCCCCATGTATGCTGAGAAATACATTAACAAAGTCGCCGTTTTCGCCTGTCAATCAGGCTGGTCTGGTCAGGTGGGCGTGTTCACAGCGCTCTTTTCTTCCCCAGCTTTCCGTTGGTGGCGTAGTGGTGTGCGCATGTCCAGAGTTCTGACTTCCCTGCGCCCACGTGAAGACACAGCGCGCGATCTGCGCTGTAATCCCTTGCATCAGTGGGGGCGGCCATCTTCCTGGGGCCGCGCGTGCGCAGATGGAGTGCTCTGCTGCACAGGGCTTCAGGAAAATGGCCGCGGGATGCCGCGCGTGCGCATTAGAGATCGCGGCGGCCATTTTCCCAAAGCCGAGTTTGCATCTCGGCTTTCGGAAAATGGCCGCCGCGATCTCTAATGCGCACGCGCGGCATCCCGCGGCCATTTTCCTGAAGCCCCGTGCAGCAGAGCACTCCATCTGCGCACGCGCGGCCCCAGGAAGATGGCCGCCCCCACCGATGCAAGGGATTACAGCGCAGATCGCGCGCTGTGTCTTCACGTGGGCGCAGGGAAGTCGGAACTCTGGACATGCGCACACCACTACGCCACCAACGGAAAGCTGGGGAAGAAAAGAGCGCTGTGAACACGCCCACCTGACCAGACCAGCCTGATTGACAGGAGAAAAAGGCGACTTTGGTAATGTATTTCTCAGCATACATGGGGAATCAGGGTACACTACATACACTATAGTAACGCACAGCGCAGGCCCTATTTAAGAGTATTTATAGCTCAATCTCAAAAAACGGGGTGACAGGTTCCCTTTAAGGTCAAAATAGGCTGGGTCATGAAGGGGTTAACATATCTGCTCTAAAATCCTCAGCAAAAAAAGTAGCTTAAAGGTACCGTCACACTTAGCGACGCTGCAGCGATACCGACAACGATCCGGATCGCTGCAGCGTCGCTGTTTGGTCGCTGGAGAGCTGTCACACAGACCGCTCTCCAGCGACCAACGATCCCGAGGTCCCCAGTAACCAGGGTAAACATCGGGTAACTAAGCGCAGGGCCGCGCTTAGTAACCCGATGTTTACCCTGGTTACCAGCGTAAAAAAACAAACAGTACATACTTACATTCAGCTGTCTGTCCCTTGCCGTCTGGTCCCTGCACCGACTGCTGGCCGCAAAGTGAAAGTGAAAGCACAGCACAGCGGGAGTCACACAGCGGTGACTCACTGCTGTGGCTGTGCTCTGCTTTCACTATGGCCAGCAGTCAAGGCAGGAACCAGACAGCAAGGGACAGACAGCTGAATGTAAGTATGTACTGTTTGTTTTTTTACGCTGGTAACCAGGGTAAACAGCGGGTTACTAAGCGCGGCCCTGCGCTTAGTTACCCGATGTTTACCCTGGTTACCAGTGAAGACATCGCTGAATCGGTGTCACACACGCCGATTCAGCGATGTCTACGGGGAGTCCAGCGACGAAATAAAGTTCTGGACTTTCTTCCCCGACCAGCGATCTCCCAGCAGGGGCCTGATCGCTGCTGCCTGTCACACTGGACGATATCGCTAGCGAGGACGCTGCAACGTCACGGATCGCTAGCGATATCGTCTAGTGTGACAGTACCTTAAGACCTGTTTGGAGAACTCATTCTGCTAATTTGGGAAATCTGCTCTGCTGTTGATATACGGAGCCTTTTTTTAGCTTTTTTGACTTATGACATCTTTAAGGGTATGTGCACACGTTGCGGATTTGCCTGCAGATTTTTCCGCACTGAAACTGCATCTCTTGGCAGAAAGCGCAGGTAAAAAATCAGCACATTTTTGGTGCGTTTTTTTATGCGTTTTTTGTGCGGATTTGATGGGTTTTGATGTGTTTTTTGGATGAGTTTTTGTATTCGTTTTTGAAAGCAAAATAAAGATCTATTATTGAACAAAAAAAAAGATTTGTGCTGTCATTTCTTGTCCAACCTCCTCTTTTACATTTGTCCAACCCACACTCCATTACACATAGATAGATAGATAGAAAGATGGGATGGATCTAGATAATTTCTATTGATCTATGTATAGATCTATCTATCTATCTATCTCATTCCTTCAAACCTGTGTCCTCCGTTCTTTACAGCACCACTCACCATCTCCATCTACACACCGGGAGCCCTGAGGACATACTTCACCTTTGGGAAGTTATACCATCTTAGCTGCCATTCCATCACCCCAGAGGACCTCTTCAAGCAGCGTCGGTCCTCATTGACCGAATACCACAGGTGGCATCACGAACACAAATTTTATTCAAATCCCTTTTACATGGGCACCCAGGGCCACGGACGGGGTCGCCGCCGTGACACATCCCTTTAAGTACCGGACTTGGTACTGAGTACCACACAGCCCTGGCGTGTGTCTCATAACATTCTGATCTGAGTGTATGAAGCCCGCTGCCACGTCACGGTTAACCTCTCAGTGTGTCCCAATCTCCTTAAAGGAGCGGCGTCGCGCGCTAATCACTGTTGCAGCGACAATGTACCAGCAGGGTGGACGGACTGGTGCCTCTATATATCTATCTATATATCTAGCTCATTATTGATCTATCCATGCATCCGTCATATATAAATTTATAGGTTTTAAGTGCAGCGCCCCAGAGATCTGGTCATTGCAGTAACGTCGCTCTGCCACTAAGGGGAGTGATGGTACGTCTGATGGCACTAAAGGAGTTCTACTGACCAAGTATCACCAAGCACACACGACACTTCACACTCTGGCCACTAGGGGGAGCAAAAGGCTTATTTATTGGGCCACTTCTCACATTGGTAAAACTAGGGGTCGGACAGGAAGTTAGGCAGAACGAAGCCTGGGAGAGGTCCAGGGAGGACCTGTCAGAACTGGGAAGTCTGGCAGGTACTTAGCGAAAGGACAGATTGTTACGGAACAGCGCCTGCACTACCTTGCGGCGGTATCCTAAGAAAGAGACAAGAAAGGAAGGATATTGTGGAACAGTGAGAAACGAGATCAGCATGAAGGAGATCCAGTAGGAGTTGTGCCCCAAGAACGGCAACATCTTACTGAGGCGCATAGTCGGTGGCCGGAGCACCGAAGAAGTAACAGTCTCCACGAATTACTTCAAACAGCGGCAGGACAGTTAATTACAGGTTGACTGTCTACCATACAACACCTAAGAAGGACATAGGAGGCAACGTGGGAGAGGGGCGACACTAGGGTTCCAGAATACCTCCAGGCCTACCTGTCATAAAGGTGCGTCCTAGCCATAACATACCTGGGGGACGGAGAAGAGAAAGATCTAGAAAGAACGAGAACAGAAGTTGTGAGGACAATCCTGAATGCTCAGCAGGGAAGCACTGCAACACACAGGCGCTAGTGGGTAGACACTGATTTCCACCTGCAAAGGGAACCCTGGATGTGCCTTCGGACCGGCCGGTCTCAGACAGCCCTGTTGAAAGTGCCCTGGATTGAGGATCCTGAAACCTTCAGTAAAAAGTAAAGAAACTGAACCCTGTGTCCTCGTTATTCCTCGCACTACGCCCCATCACTCTTTATTGGACGCCCCTTAGCAGGGTCACGGACCGGGTCCAGCCACCATGATAATCCCAGAACTGAGACAGAAAGGACCGGTACCGAGTAACCTGTGGCCCTGTGTCTGGGGGCGATCCATAAGCAGAGATGAGGAATCAGTTCATAACTAATCAATATAGTCAAGAATTTCCTGAAAATGTAGAATCTGAAATATTGGTATTCAATTTTTATACATCCAGCATAAATGGCGGCCAGGCCCATGAAAATGAGTAGGACGATGTGGGGCATTGACATGTGTGACACGCCACGTGATCATGTGTCCCAAAGTAAGAAGACAAAAGAGAAAGACGCAGCCAGGAGTGGCTGTAGGAGGACATGTGAGGGGCGAGCCTAGCATAGTACAGGTGAGTATCATTTGGGGTCTAAAAGACCTCAGAGGTTCAGAAATGTCTTTTTGAGGGCAGATTTCATTTGGAGCAATTTTTTTCAGACTGAATTGAAGTTGCAGGCCAATTTGAGAAAATGTAGTTGGAATTCAATTTTGGACAATTTGCTCATCTCTAGGTATTGAATGGTGAGGAGGTAGAAGTTGTCTATTTTTCAGCTGTTGGTTTACAATATAAAGGCCCTCAAGTAAGGGTATGCTCACACTGGCATTGATTCTCTCATGGAATCCGGTTTATTATGCTAAAGACATTCGGCTCAAACTCTTGTCAGAGATTTATCCGAGTGTCATCTGAGTGAGATATTGCATGAAAGAATCGTATCACAGGTGCGGAGAAGATGGAGAGTGTAAATGTTTCCATCTTCTCTGTTGTCTCTGTACATCGTCCTGTACTTGGATGACATGTGAGTGCAGTCTGACTTTTCACACGCTCCTATAGACTTATAGTATGGGTGAGGGTGATCCGAATATTGGAGCCACTCACAGCATCCTGCCATTTTTTTCTCATGCTGAATCATCTCATGACTTTATCGCCCGTGAGATGTGACTGTAAGTGACCTATGCAGACTTGAGAACGAGGCTGCATAAATCACTCCCGATCATGTCACCGCTCATCATTCCAGCTCTCCCCGCGAGACCCAGCGGAGTACAGTGTGAGCCGCAGCTGTGGCTGCTACTCCATGAAGGGTCTATGAAGAGGGCTCCATACTCTGGAAGACGGATACTGGGATCATCATGGGACTTCAATTTCAACTACAGCTGACCAGCTGGGGTCTCAATTTGGATTAAATCTGACTGGTGTAGGGTTTTTTTTTCATAAATGAGTGAAAGAGGGAAATTGTTCAGTTATTTGTTAAATAAGATTTTTTTGTCGTTCTGGTTTTTCAAGTAAAGATTTTTTTTGTGTTTTTTTTCTCTTTTTACTTACTAGCTTAGTAATGTAAAGGCATCTATCAGACACCCCCATTACTAACCCCTGGGCTGGATGTCAGCTGACATTACACAGCTGACATCAGGGCCGGACTGGCCATCGGGCAGTTCTGGCAAATGCCAGAAGGGCCAGTGGTAGTAGTGGGCCGCTCGAGTGTGCCGCTCTCGGCACACTCCCCCCGCTGTTGGCACACTCCCCCCGCTGTTGGCACACTCCCCCCGCTGATGGCACACTCCCCATGCTCTCGGCACACTCCCCCCGCTGTTGGCACACTCCCCCCGCTGTTGGCACACTCCCCATGCTCTCGGCACACTCCCCCCGCTGTTGGCACACTCCCCCCGCTGTTGGCACACTCCCCATGCTCTCGGCACACTCCCCCCGCTGTTGGCACACTCCCCCCGCTGTTGGCACACTCCCCATGCTCTCGGCACACTCCCCCCGCTGTTGGCACACTCCCCCCGCTGTTGGCACACTCCCCCCGCTGTTGGCACACTCCCTGTGCTCTCGGCACCCCCCCCCCCCCCCGCTGTCGGCACACTCCCCCCGCTGTCGGCACACTCCCCCCGCTGTCGGCACACTCCCCCCGCTGTTGGCACACTCCCCCCGCTGTTGGCACACTCCCCCCGCTGTCTGCACACTCCCCCCGCTGTCGGCACACTCCCCCCGCTGTCGGCACACTCCCCCCGCTGTTGGCACACTCCCCCCGCTGTCTGCACACTCCCCAGTGTCCTGCATTCAACAATACTGGCGTCTATGAAGCCGGTACAGTTTAATGCAATGATGGAGGAGAGAGCGTCTGCTGACGCTTCCTCTCCCATCATTCCCCACTCTGCAGTGCCTCTGACACAGCAGGTGCGCAATGACGCCATATCATCGCGCACCTGCTGTGTGTCGGGTGGGCAGACTGCAGCTGCTGAGACCGGAGCCGGGAGCAGCGCGGGGCAAGAGGAAAGGTGAGTAGAGTGTTTTTTTTATATATATATATATATTATTATTATTATTTATTATTATAGCGCCATTTAATCCATGGCGCTTTACATGTGAGGAGGGGTATACATAATAAAAACAAGAACAATAATCTTAAACAATACAAGTCACGACTGGTACAGGTGGAGAGAGGACCCTGCCCGCGAGGGCTCACAATCTACAAGGGATGGGTGAGGATACAGTAGGTGATATACATCAATGTATATACATCAATGAGTGATAACTGGATTGTGGGGCTATGGGGGGGGGCTGCATTACATTCTATGGGGGCTGGCTGCAATACATTCTATGGGGCTGTGCTGCATTACATTCTATGGGGCTGTGCTGCATTACATTCTATGGGGCTGTGCTGCATTACATTCTATGGGGCTGTGCTGCATTACATTCTATGGAGGCTGTGCTGCATTACATTCTATGGGGCTGTGTTGCATTACATTCTATGGGGGCTGTGCTGTATTACATTCTATGGGGGCTGGCTGCATTACATTCTATGGGGGCTGTGCTGTATTACATTCTAGGGGGCTGTGCTGCATTACATTCTATGGGGCTGTGCTGTATTACATTCTATGGGGGCTGTGCTATATTACATTCTATGGAGACTGTGCTGCATTACATTCTATGGGGGCTGGCTGTAATACATTCAATGGGGCTGTGCTGCATTACATTCTATGGGGGCTGTGCTATATTACATTCTATGGAGACTGTGCTGCATTACATTCTATGGGGGCTGTGCTGCATTACATTCTATGGGGGCTGTGCTGTCTTACGTTCTATTGGGCCTGTGCCGTATTACATTCTATGGGGCTGTGCTGTATTACGTTCTATGGGGGCTGTGCTGTATTACATTCTATGGGGGCTGGCTGCATTACATTCTATGGGGCTGTGCTGTATTACATTCTATGGGGGCTGTGCTGTATTACATTCTATGGGGCTGTGCTGCATTACATTCTATGAGGGCTGGCTGCATTACATTCTATGGGGACTGGCTGCATTACATTCTATGGGGGCTGTGCTGTATTACATTCTATGGGGCTGGCTGCATTACATTCTATGGGGGCTGTGCTGTATTACATTCTATGGGGCTGTGCTGTATTACATTCTATGGGGGCTGTGCTGCATTACATTCTATGGGGGCTGTGCTGCATTACATTCTATGGGGGCTGTGCTGCATTACATTCTATGGGTGCTGTGCTGTATTACATTCTATGGGGGCTGTGCTGTATTACATTCTATGGGGCTGTGCTGCATTACATTCTATGAGGCCTGTGCTGTATTACATTCTATGGGGGCTGTGCTGCATTACATTCTATGGGGGCTGTGCTGCATTACATTCTATGGGGGCTGTGCTGCATTACATTCTATGGGTGCTGTGCTGTATTACATTCTATGGGGGCTGTGCTGTATTACATTCTATGGGGCTGTGCTGCATTACATTCTATGAGGCCTGTGCTGTATTACATTCTATGGGGGCTGTGCTGTATTACATTCTATGGGGGCTGTGCTGCATTACATTCTATGGGGGCTGTGCTGCATTACATTCTATGGGGGCTGTGCTGCATTACATTCTATGGGTGCTGTGCTGTATTACATTCTATGGGGGCTGTGCTGTATTACATTCTATGGGGCTGTGCTGCATTACATTCTATGAGGCCTGTGCTGTATTACATTCTATGGGGGCTGTGCTGCATTACATTCTATGGGGGCTGTGCTGCATTACATTCTATGGGGGCTGTGCTGCATTACATTCTATGGGTGCTGTGCTGTATTACATTCTATGGGGGCTGTGCTGTATTACATTCTATGGGGCTGTGCTGCATTACATTCTATGAGGCCTGTGCTGTATTACATTCTATGGGGGCTGTGCTGTATTACATTCTATGGGGCTGTGCTGCATTACATTCTATGGGGGCTGTGCTGCATTACATTCTATGGGTGCTGTGCTGTATTACATTCTATGGGGGCTGTGCTGTATTACATTCTATGGGGCCTGTGCTGTATTACATTCTATGGGGCTGTGCTGCATTATATTGTATGGGGGCTGTGCTCTATTACATTCTATGGGGGCTGTGCTGCATTATATTGTATGGGGGCTGGCTGTATTACATTCTATGGGGGCTGTGCTGCATTACATTCTATGGGGGCTGTGCTGCATTACATTCTATGGGTGCTGTGCTGTATTACATTCTATGGGGGCTGTGCTGTATTACATTCTATGGGGCTGTGCTGCATTACATTCTATGAGGCCTGTGCTGTATTACATTCTATGGGGGCTGTGCTGTATTACATTCTATGGGGGCTGTGCTGCATTACATTCTATGGGGGCTGTGCTGCATTACATTCTATGGGTGCTGTGCTGTATTACATTCTATGGGGGCTGTGCTGTATTACATTCTATGGGGCTGTGCTGCATTACATTCTATGAGGCCTGTGCTGTATTACATTCTATGGGGGCTGTGCTGCATTACATTCTATGGGGGCTGTGCTGCATTACATTCTATGGGGGCTGTGCTGCATTACATTCTATGGGTGCTGTGCTGTATTACATTCTATGGGGGCTGTGCTGTATTACATTCTATGGGGCTGTGCTGCATTACATTCTATGAGGCCTGTGCTGTATTACATTCTATGGGGGCTGTGCTGTATTACATTCTATGGGGCTGTGCTGCATTACATTCTATGGGGGCTGTGCTGCATTACATTCTATGGGTGCTGTGCTGCATTACATTCTATGGGTGCTGTGCTGTATTACATTCTATGGGGGCTGTGCTGTATTACATTCTATGAGGCCTGTGCTGTATTACATTCTATGGGGGCTGTGCTGTATTACATTCTATGGGGCTGTGCTGCATTATATTGTATGGGGGCTGTGCTCTATTACATTCTATGGGGGCTGTGCTGCATTATATTGTATGGGGGCTGGCTGTATTACATTCTATGGGGACTGAGCTGTAATGCTGGATACAGCTGTGATTATATGTTATATAGTCGTGTTACACTCCCCTCACTTCTTGTAACCTACAAGTGAACAAAGATATTATACAGTCACCGTGTGACAAGTGGGCCTGTGTAACTTCAAATGCCAGGGCTGAATTTTAGTCCCAGTCCGGCCCTGGCTGACATCAACCCCATAATCCCATTACCCCAATTGCCACCGCACCAGTGCAATTGGAAAGAGCCGAGGCAAAGCGCTAGAATCGGGGCATCTAATGCACGTCATTTTTTGAGATCCCCATTTTTAATAACCAGTAAAGGTTGAGCAGACAGATGGGGGCTGCTATTAATAGGCCTGGAAGGTCCATGAATATTGGCCCTTTCTGAGCATAATATGACCAGCTCACAGCTTCCCTTGGCTGGCTATTTAAAATTGGGGAGACCTAATGTTATTTTTTTGTATTTATTAACAAATACAGTAAAGTACACATGCAAGGGACTACTCTACTCCACCACTTGAACCTGCCTCCTGGTTCAAGATTATTATTGTTTGCTATTTTAAGTCATTTTTCTATCCACATTTGTCTGCACGGCAAATGTCCTACTATTACCCCCATTTTGCTTTTTTCAGCCCCCTAGCCCTTACTATGACCATTTTACAGCCATTTTAGGCTGGTTTCACACTTGCGTTTTGATCTGCAGCGTTTGTACCGCATAAAAACGCATGCGTTTTTTTTCTATGTTTAACATTAAAAACGCATGCTTTTTTTGTGTACGCATTTGGCCGCGTTTAACGACGCATGCGTTTTTTTGCTGCATGCGTTCTTTTGCAGAAATGCAACATGTAGTAATTTTCAGAGGCGTTTTTTTGGCGCATGAAAACGCATGCGTTCTTTTGCGTTTGATTTGCGTCATAAATACATTGGTGTCTATGGAAACGCATGCGTTTTTGAACGCGTGCGTTTCAATTAAGGTAACCATGTCTAGACACTGATAAGACACCCCCTACCATCAAGGTGATAAAAGGGAGGTTGGGGAAAGTTTCAGGACACTTCTCATCAGACTCTCAAGAAGACAAGACACTGGCAGACCGCCTTTCGGAGGACAATCAGATCAATGTGCGTATATCCTAGCCAATGCCTTTATTTTCTATTTTTTGGCTCTACACGTCCTAATTTCTTCCATTTATTTCTTTCTACATGCATCAGAATGTCTTCTGCGGAGTCTTCATCTGAAGAGGAATATCAGCCACGTCAGTCGGAAGTGGATCATGTGAGTGAGGTGAGTTTTTGGCCCGTCAGCTTGGTAAGTATTCACTGTCACATCAACACATGTGACAATTTGATTTGTCCTTTTTTTTAGAGCACTTCTACAGGGGCACAGACTGGGCAGGAGCAGCGGAGTCATGGTCCGGGGGGAAGACGGCAGCGGGTATGTATACAAGACTGATTGTCCTCATTGTAAAATTCTTGAATCTTACTTTCTTTAGAAAGGTTCTCTTTTTTCCCCTGTCCAGGACAGTACCTGTATGGTAGGCAACTTGAGCCGTCTCTTTGGGGTCTCTGTCCACGGTGACTCCAGGCTCTGATTCCTGCTGTACCTCAGGTATTATATGGGCAAGTCCCTTGTAGTTTCCTGCCCTCCGGTTCTGCCGTGGGACCTGTAGTTCCTCACAATCTCGGGCTCCCTGTGCCCGGTTTCTGTGCTCAGCTTAGAGGGGCCGAGTCGCAGCCCTCCTCTAGCTGCTAAGTCCTTCTGTGCTGCTTCACTTTCTGTCAACTGCCTGCTTGTCTGCACCAGACTAACTGACTAACTTTAGGCCATTTAGAGATTATTTCATCTTCAACTTGCTTAACTGTTGACAATACCAGTAATTTTGACCAGCGGTGCCCAACCTTTTACATGGCACTGTAGATAGATAGACTTATTATTACTTTTCATATTTATGTAAATCAGAAATTCTCTCAATAATAATATTATGTTAATGTCCTGTAGAGAAGTCAATTGCGATGCATCCGTTCTATTTTCCGTGCGTTTCTCTTCTGGTTGGGTAACACAGCAGTAGAGTAATAACATTATTTCCTTGCCACTGTGGCTCATTCATCCACCACCGAGTAAAACTATTTGCTATATTCTAATTGTAGTGAAGGCGCAGCTCACGTGCAGGTTACAATCCTCCGCAGGACTGGAGCAGGGGTATTAATAGGCAGTAATAAGTATTGAGAATTTGGTAAGGAGCTGTAATTAGTCTTCTATAGAGATACCTGAGATCTCCATTATGCACTCAATTAATACTGAGATATACCAAGGGAAATAAAATTGTGCCGTGTTCTTTCTTACCCCATGAATAGGAAGCATTGATTTTAGGGAAAATATTTGCATACTTTCGCCCGCTAACACAGCCTTTATGGCAGCACACAGAGCCCATGTGGCTCAGTAATATGGACCCGTACGGCCTCCTGTTATGCCAACTCATGGCGATACAGGCTTGGGGAACATAGCTTGATACTGTGACTGCTGAACAGTGGAGTGCCGCGGTTTGGAGTGCAGTGAAGAGGCAGTGACCCAGTAAAAGTTCAAAGTAAAGTCTCTTTTAATATTCAGCGTACACAGATAAAACATAATTCGGATCTTCCGGATCGCAGCCGGGAAAACTGTGATCCGCCGTGAAAGTTAAGGGTGCCAGGCCTTTTGGGTCCACTTGCCCCTGTGTTACCTCACACAGGTAGTGCTCTGCAGAGACGTCTGCTCTGCCTGCTTCCAAGACCAAAACTGACACACCCAAATCCTTCCTGCAGGGTTTTTGCTCTGAAACTGGAATGTGTGGCCACAGGCCACTTTCAAGACCCGGCCTGGAGGAAACGGACCGGCCCCACTTCCTTCCTGCAGTCCCATTCTAAAATTAAAGCCTACGCCAGCTTTTCCTTAATGATACTCAGGCCAAGTAGCTTGACCAGGTCCACGCTTACTTTTAGTTGCCTTGTGACTCACAGGCGTCCTGCTGTGACCACATGGCACTCCAGTGGGTCAAATAGGACTCCATCCACATCCTGGGGGATACATATCGACCCTCGCATATGATGCCGGGCACTGCCTCACAACAGTAACAGTGCCTTACATATGTCATACAATGCACTAATAACAGTGCCATACAGAGAAGGTTTATACAATGCACTAATAACAGTGCCACATAGATAGGGTCATACAATACAGTTATATGAAAACGTTTGGGCAACCCTATTAATCTTAAGCTTAATGTTTTATAAAAATTGTTTTTTTGGCAACAGCTATTTCAGTTTCATTTATCTAATAACTGTTGGACACAGTAATGTTTCTGCCTTGAAATGAGGTTTATTGTACTAACAGAAAATGTGCAATCTGCATTCAAACAAAATTTGAAAGGTGCATAAGTATGGGCACCCTTATCATTTTCTTGTTTTAAATACTCCTACCTACTTTTTACTGACTTACTCAAGCACTTTTTTTTGTTTTCTAACCTCATTGGGCTTTGAACTTCATAGCCAGGTGTATGCAGTCATGAGAAAAGCTACTTAAAGTGGCCACTTGCAAGTTGTTCTCCTGTTTGAATCTCCTCTGAAGAGTGGCATCATGGGCTCCTCAAAACAACTGTCTAATGATCTGAAAACAAAGATTATTCAACATAGTTGTTCAGGGGAAGGATACAAAAAGCTGTCTCAGAGATTTAACCTGTCAATTTCCACTGTGAGGAACATAGTAAGGAAATGGAAGAACACAGGTACAGTTCTTGTTAAGGCCAGAAGTGGCAGGCCAAGAAAAATATCAGAAAGGCAGAGAAGAAGAATGGTGAGATCAGTCAAGGACAATCCTCAGACCACCTCCAGAGAGCTGCAGCATCAACTTGCTGCAGATGGTGTCACTGTGCATCGGTCAACTATACAACGCACTTTGCACAAGGAGAAGCTGTATGGGAGAGTGATGCGAAAGAAGCCGTTTCTGCAAGCACGCCACAAACAGAGTCGGCTGAGGTATGCAAAAGCACATTTGGAGAAGCCAATTTCTTTTTGGAAGAAGGTCCTGTGGACTGATGAAACCAAGATTGAGTTGTTTGGTCATACAAAAAGGCGTTATGCATGACGGCCAAAAAACACAGCATTCCAAGAAGAACACTTGCTACCCACAGTAAAATTTGGTGGAGGTTCCATCATGCTTTGGGGCTGTGTGGCCAATGCCGGCACCGGGAATCTTGTTAAAGTTGAGGGACGCATGGATTCCTCTCAGTATCAGCAGATTCTTGACAATAATGTTCATGAATCAGTGACAAAGTTGAAGTTACGCAGGGGATGGATCTTTCAGTAAGACAATGATCCAAAACACCGCTCCAAATCTACTCAGGCATTCATGCAGAGGAACAATTACACTTTTCTTGAATGGCCATCCCAGTCCCCAGACCTGAATATCATTGAACATCTGTGGGATCATTTGAAGAGGGCTGTCCATGCTCGGCGACCATCAAACTTAACTGAACTGGAATTGTTTTGTAAAGAGGAATGGTCAAAAATACCTTCATGCAGGATCCAGGAACTCATTAAAAGCTACAGGAAGCGACTAGAGGCTGTTATTTTTGCAAAAGGAGGATCTACTAAATATTAATGTCACTTTTCTAGTGGGGTGCCCATACTTATGCACCTGTCAAATTTTGTTTGAATGCAGATTGCAAATTTTCTGTTAGTACAATAAACCTCATTTCAAGGCAGAAACATTACTGTGTTGAACAGTTATTAGATATATGAAACTGAAATAGCTGTTGCAAAAAAAAAAACAATTTTTATAAAACATTAAGCTTAAGATTAATAGGGGTGCCCAAACTTTTTCATATAACTGTACACTAATAGCAGTGCCATACAGAAAGGGTCATACAATGCACTAATAACAGTGCCACACAGACAGGGTCATACAATGCACTAATCATAGTGACATATAGACAGGATTATACAATGCACTTATAACAGTGCCATATAGACAAGGTCATACAATGCACTAATAACAGTGCCACACAGACAGGGTCATACAATGTACTAATAACAGTGCTATACATACAGAGAAGGTCATACAATACACTAATAACAGTGCCATACAGAGAAGGTCATACAATGCACCAGTAACAGTGCCACACAGACAGGGTCATACAATGCACTAATAACAGTGCCATACAGACAGGAGATTTTCCATCACAGAATAATAATAATGTGTCCTTTTTGTTGATCTTCAATTTCCCATTTCTGTATTGATAACGATCCACATACCCCTTGTGACCGCTGCAACCAATCATTGGCCTAAACAGTCTTGTGCCGTATATACTCTATGACCAGTATCATTGGTCAAGTGAGGAACATGGGTTATCACAGTTGATAAAAAGGAGGCCAACGGTGAGGATTGGGGATGCATAGCTGCAGGAATGAAATGGATATGTATTTATTATTAACAGGGTTGTCGGGACTAAAGTTACTTGCTATTGTACCTGTGGATCGGATTATTTAAAAAAAAAAACTAAATAAATCTTACTCACCTGCTATCACTCTTGTCGATTCAGCATAGGTAACTCATTGACTTCATCACTGAATTAGCCAAGGGGCCGCCACTGCTTGTGATAGGCGGCAGCAGTCAAGCGAACCATGTGCCATCAGAAAAATATCAAGTGATAGGTGATTCAAGTCACCTGACTGTTGCAGCCAATCAGCTGCCACTTCGGTCATGTAGATGGATGAACAATGATGTCATCACTTCCAGTGCCAGCACAGACCATGGAGCAGCCTGCACTGGATCCAGAAAGTGACAGCAGTATGACGAATATGATTTATTTTGTTATTTTTACAAAATACATTCAAAGAACCTTGTGCAGAGGTAACCCCTTTAACCTCTAAGATTGACCATTAGTAGAGAAAACATACAAGGGGGTGGATAAAACAGTAAGGAAATAATTAGGATATAATTTCAGCCAATAGCTGCAGTGGAGGAAGTGACGTCAGAGAAGGGGAGGTTTTTCGCTTGTGCAGACCAGTATCACATAGATGGTTTCTTCTCCTGTATGGAGGCATCCTAATTTTCCATCCTGATATTGCAGCAGTGGTTCACAGTCTGTCATACTGTGTAACATAAAAATACATTTTGCCTAAAAGTTTGAATCAGATACTTCTCAGTGTAATTATAGCATTTGGCAGCGAGGACACAAACCGGCTGCCAATAAAGCGAAAGAACTAGAGAGGTAAATATTCCACAGCTTGTACTGAAAATGGAAATATAATGATTTAATGGGTGCAGAAAATAGGAACAATCTGCCAGTGCCTGGTGTGGTTCAGCACCTGAACATAAAGGCCCTTCATTCAGAAGGTTCTCAAGAAGTTCTACTTGATTTTTGCTTTCCTTTCCATTATAATATATATCCAGGTAACAATAAAAACTTGACTGCTGCAGAAAAAAAGAATGCAGCCAGCTCTTCATGTCACATAGTGAAGAGGGGAGAAAAAAGTTTCAGTAAATCAGCAGGCCTCACCATGCCAGATCCAGATTCCCACTTCCATCGCTCAATGCCACCACACAGTAAAAGTTTTGTGTCTTCATGTATTCCCAGACAGACTCAATGATGTTAAGATTAGGGCTCTGTGGGCGCCGTACCATCAGTTTTAGGAGTTTGTTCTTCTTTCATATCACAGGTCATATACCATGGCAAGATTAAGCAGTGCAACCCGACACAAGGTAGTTATACTGCATCATCAAGGTATCTTCCTGGCAATGATTTCAAAGAAACTCAAGATTTAAGATATGCTTTTCAAGGTCTTTTGAAGATGCACCATGAAATGGTCAACGCTGTGGACGATAGTGCAACAGACGAAACATACATCATGTTTCCTTCCTTGTGAAATTGGAAAATGTCCAGCAGTGCAATCAGTCCAGAACTGACAGCAACCAGTGGGAATAGAAGAAGGGGGATCCCGAGGGGCAGTATTTGTGCGTGAGGAGGAATTGTTCAACAGACTCTGGCTTTTACCAACAGGCCAGAGATCTGAGGGGCAAGTTCAGGGACAGGGGGTATCCAGTTGGGGTCCTTAATGAGGCCTTTAAATCTTCGTAAGGAAAGAAGCTCATTGTTAGTGAACAGGAAGAAGGAGGATGATAATAATGATCTTAGGATAATAGGTATATTCGATGATAAATCCTATGAGGTAAGAAATGTGATTCAAAAGTATTGGCGCATTCTCAAGATGGACCCTGACCTGTGTGACATCATTCCCGATGTCCCGCAAATCACGTATAGAAGAGGGAGATCGATACGTGACCAATTGGTGCATAGTGTTTTTTCCCCTCCAAAGAAGACTCCGACTTGGTTGGAGAATAGACAAACTGGAACTTTTAAATGTGGAAAGTGCAAATTTTGTAGGTATGTCTCCAGAAGCCACTCTTTAACTAGCTCCCACACAGGCAAGAGGTATGAGATGAGACATTTTGCTAATTGTGGGACGGAGGGGGTTATTTACCTCTTTCAATGTAATTGCCCTAAGGACTATGTGGGCAAGACGAAACGGGAGATACGTAGAAGGGTGGGGGAACATGTGGAAGACATACTTAACAAACGTGAAACCCCTATTGCAAATCATGTTAGGGATGTACATGGAGGACACCTAAATTGCTTTAGTTTTTCTGTGATGGAGGTGGTTACACCATCAGAGCGAGGGGGGGATTGGGATCGCCTAATTCTTCAAAAAGAAGCAAAATGTATGAAAAGTATTAAACCACTAAACCATTAAACCACCTTAATGACCAACTGCAGTTTCGTTGCTTTGTGTAAGAGTTGGGGTGGCCCATTTCCCTAGAAGAATCCCTTGTAAATATAATTCCCTTGATCAATTGATCTTAATGGGGTTAGATTATTATCATATGTCAATTATTGTATCATTTTTATATATATTTTTTGTAATGACCTTGGTCTTAGGAGGTTCTGCTCCCCTCTTTTTTTTTTTTTTTGCTTACTGAAGCTATATTATAGGATATATAGGAGAAAACTAGAATGAAATTGCTTCAGTATATGCAATAAATTTGCTCCTTATACAGCTTATCCCCTTATTCCGGATAGAGGGGGCGCGCTGATAGGCGCACTAATGTCTGTAATAGCGCGGGAGTGTATAGCACATAACTCCTGTGTGTGGGTCTGTACCGGTGCGCCCCGTGTATTTAGGATGACATATAGGTCAGGGCTACTGTGCACTCACATTGGGTGCGCGTGCGCTCCACGTATGATACAGAGCGCATGCGTGATGTGGTGTGCATAGCGTTCCATATCAGAGAGGGGCCAGGTAGCTCATGGCGCTTACGCGCTGTGGAACGCATTTGCGTTCCATACACTGGAAGTGAGGCACGCCGAGGTGTAAACCCCCAACCTGGAAGTAAAGGAACTTGTGAGATCCGGAAAGAGCGCAGACACAGGAAACATGAGAAGGTAACTAATATATAAGCCTGACACGGCACAGGGAACATAAGGCTGATTGATACCTGCGGGATTGGGATGGACATTGTTCCCCACTGCATTTTGAGGGCGCATCTTTTATTCCTCCCGAATCATCATTCAGATAAGTTTTTCTGAGTAATAATAAGTATGTCTCCTGATGAACCGATCTCGGGTAAACGCGTCGAGAACTGCGTACTTTAAAATATATGTTTTCAATATGGGAATTGTCACCGGTGTGAGGTTTTTTTGAGCACTTTCTGCCTATTTTGTTTTAGGTATATCTCCTTCTACCTGCTATTGTTGGTATATCCTATCCTCCCTCTACAAGTAGTATAGGGTCACTCTAGGGAGAGACGATGCTGAGTGGGGGCGCCAACTGCGTAGGAGGATTATAGGGTGCCTACCCCCGCTGACAGGTAGGGTAACTCAGGTGGTACATATCAGGTCCCGTATTAATTTTGGGATTAGGTGCAATAAAATAGGTGTACAATATAATTCAGTACAAATCAGTGCACCCGGGCTTGTGCAATATTAGCGCACAGGCTACCAAACACTTATTATGACTATTCCTGTATCTATCTAGAATGTATGATTTGTTGTTTGCTCCTTCTTTCCTGCATGGTAGGGCCCATTAGGGCCATTTAGGGAGAGCCTACATTGAGCGGGGGAGCCATTGCCCAGGATATAGGGTGCCAACCTCCGCAGCAAGGCAGGGGATAGATAGTGTACAGATTGCGGACATTGTGCACCCTGTATCTTTTAGTCAAACAACTGTTTATTGTCCAAGGTTGTGTGTGGTCTGAATTTTTTAGATATATTATTAAATGTTAAGTTTTACTGTGTATAACAAGTTCAATAATTTTGGTATATGGTGTTTTTTGACGGCGAATTCAACCAGTGGGAAGCAGATACAACTATCTAGTCTAGCTTCATGGAAGAATTGTGGGGAAAAAAGCATTTACCTGGAAGAATTGATGCCATTTTGAAGGCAAAAGGTAGTCACTGGTCACTAAATATTTATGCAATTTAGATTTTTCTTTTGTTCAATCATTCACTTTTTGTCTTGTTTTGTTAAATTATAAAATGAAATTATGAACACTTCTTTTTCAAAAAGTAACCATAATTTGCAAAATGTTTTCTACACCTGCTTAAAACTTTTGCACCTTACTGCAGCTTACTACATGTGTCGTATGTCAAGTGATCTTGTCAGTGCAAGAAAATCCCAGACAGAGAAGACCGGAGACAAGAAGGTCCGATAGGATCCTCCTTCTTGCCGTTATTTTGCTAGATTCATGTAAATTGAATTATGTAAAATTGTGATTCTGGCAAATGTAAAATTTAATGGAAACTCATGATGAATTAGATTTTTTATTAGTTAACTTGCGCAACTCTAATTTAGATTTCCCTTGAATTACATGTGCTTATGCATAGGCACCTTGACTCATTTTCTAGAGTTTTCCCTGGTATATCCCTAAATGGACCCATGCTTATGGCACATACTGTCGATAAGTTGAAAATGTGAATAGCACTTTAAGTTTTCTTGCTATCCTTAGGAATGGTATAATTTGGTCTTCGGACTAAAAAAGGTTGTGCCATCCTACTTAATTGTATCCATGTAGTGTTGAGCATTCCGATACCGCAAGTATCGGGTATCGGCCGATATTTGCGGTATCGGAATTCCGATACCGAGTTCCGATATTTTTGTGATATCGGGAATCGGTATCGGGATTAAGATTCATGTGTAAAATAAAGAATAAAAATAAAAAATATTTATATACTTACCCGCGACCAATCACAAGCAGCGACGTCATCGAAGGTCATTAACGCGCTCATTCCTAAGAATGCGTTTTTTACCAATGGATTTCTATTATGGAGGGGTGCAGAAACGCTGCAGAACTGCACAAAAGAAGTGACATGCACTTCTTTGAAATCTGCAGCGTTTCTGCGCAGATTTTTCTGCACCATGTGCACAGCTTCTTTTTTTTTCACATTGATTTACATTGTACTGTAAATCACAGTGCAGTTCTGCAGCGTTTCTGCTGCAGAAAAATCTGCTGCAGTTCTGCACTAAATCTGCATCGTGTGCACATACCCTAAGAGTTTTGACAATTTCAGACCCCAGATCCTTCTGTACTGGTGCACCAACCTCTTTGCCACAGTAGATTACATAGTAACATAGTAACATAGTTAGTATGGCCGAAAAAAGACATTTGTCCATCCAGTTCAGCCTATATTCCATCATAATAAATCCCCAGATCTACGTCCTTCTACGCCATAGATTACGCCATTTATGCCATAATAATTTGCAGAATCACACATCCAGAAGATTTTGATTCCATATTAGGCTGGCTTGCTGGGCATGTATTGTATGAACTTGCAGCGTCCTCTGAATGGTACAAGTTGCTCATCTACTGTAACATTAGTACTAGGATTAGTACTAGGTAAAGTTTGGTGCAATTTTTGATGAATATGTTCCTGATATAACTGATAGGGGCTAATTTGTCTGTTTCAAACCTCAATGCACGTGTTCGCTTATCATCAAATCGAATGTGTCTTCTAATTTCCTCATATCTGTCCACTGACATTTATAATATAGAATAAAGTTGCAATTGCACTCCCATATCAAAAAGAAAAGCGGTGCTTAGAGGAAAAAAATTTGCCGATTTTCCTACTTACAGAAAAATACCTTTGAAAAAGGCCAGTATTAGGCCGAAACGTTGGAAAAAGTTTTTCTGTGATAATATCGGCTGTGGATTTCATCAATAAATATAAGACTTAATCATAATTGAGTGCTTGAGGTTATCTTTTGTCCACTGACATTGTCGCCTTATAGTGTGGATCAGAACGTGGGTCCAGAAATAATTCTCGTATTGGAACATCATACGATTTTTGACTCCCTGCCAGCAGTAAAAGTCCAATGTATGCATAAAGTTCCTCTTTTGAGATATTTTTCCAGGACTTATTTTTTGCCGCAGCGATACGTCTTCCTTCTTGGTTTGAACATAATAGGACATCTTCTGCAATATTGTCAGAAAAAAAGCACAGAATACGTCTTTAGGGGAAAAGTAACTGGGACTTCCCACAGCCCCTTGAGCCTGTCTCACAATATTATGGATTACAGTACATCCGACTAATGTAGGATTACTGTCCCAAGAAACATTTGTTTTGGATGTTCTACTTATCACTTCTTGAGGATCCACTGTATTCACTTCTTCATCATCAGAAGAAGAATCACTTGAGGATGTTTGATTCTCTGGTGGCAGGTACTCGTCATCGGACAAAGACAGTTCACTTTCATCATCACTTTGAAACACAATTGCTTCAATCTCTTGGTCACTCAGAGGCTTGGAGGAAGACTGTGCCATTGCTGACTAGATGTTAGCAAACTAAAAGAAAAAACAATGAACACAATTAGGGTTGTCTACTCTTTGCTTGTGTGTGACACACTGTAAGTGTAAAGTGCCCCCTCCCTCCTCTCACCCTCAGCACCGCTTACCTTTTATACTTTCTTTTAGGTGTTGTACAATTCTCTGGATGTCTGTAGCTCAATAGCTTTACCCTTTGCAGACTTCTTAGAATCAGAGAAACTGAAACTGAATCAGACTTCCTCTCAACATCTTATCTCAGGTCCTTCACAATTAGCTCACAGTGTATACTGTCCTCATTAATCTCTACACAGCTCATTACTGTGTTCAGAAGGACCTGAGATGATGTCATGGCCTTATCTCTCCCTCCAAAAATCACATGACATCCTCATATGGCATTATCCACACCCTGGCCCCTCCACCAGCATTACTGAGTACAAACAAAGTAACTTGAGACACAAACACTGCTGAGAACATGATAAAAAAATACATGGGGGCCTAAGAGGCCCCCAATCCGTACAGATGTGGTATTCACCAAAAAAAGCATTGTTACACCGAAATGCCTATGAAAAAAATTATATGAACAACTGGATATTACCAACAACAACATACTTGAGGATTACCTGGAGTTTCAAAATTCTAACTTAAGTAATTTTGCAGATAATAGCAAAACAGTAATCATATGCATGCTAGGGTTAAAGGGAACCTGTCACCCCCAAAAGCGTATATGAGGTAAGCCCACCGGCATCATCGATGACGTCCTCTTCTTGTCTTCTTGCTGTGGCTCCGGCGCAGGTGTACTTTGTCTGCCCTGATGAGGGCAGAGCAAAGTACTGCAGTGCGCAGGCGCCGGGCCTCTCTGACCTTTCCCGACGCCTGCGCACTGCAGTACTTTGCTCTGCCCTCAACAGGGCAGACAAAGTATGCCTGCGCCGGAGCCGCAGCAAGAAGACAAGAAGAGGACGTCATCGTAAGAAGATGGGAGGTGCTGGACACGGATCGTGACGCCCCTCGGACCCAGACCGCAGCGGGACCGCCCCTGGGTGAGTATAAGCTAACCTCTTTTTCTTATCCTTCAGGATGCATCGGGGCTTATCTACAGCATTACAGAATGCTGTAGATAAACCCCTGATGCCAGTGGGCTTACCTGATATACGAATTTGGGGGTGACAGAGTCCCTTTAAGAATATTAAGTATAATTTAATTGGATGTAGTAGTCCTGCTAGTAAAGTTCCACACAAAGCAATGGTGAAAGCATGGAGTAGTACAGTTATGGTCACAAGTTTTGAGACTAACACAAGGTTCAGTTTTTACAACGTTTGCTACTTCAATGTTGTTAGATCTTTTTAGTGGTTAGTGAAGTACATTTATAAGCATTTCATAATTTTTAAAACTTTCACTGACAAAGACATCAAGTTTATGTAAAGACTTAATTTTTACAGTGCTACCCCTCATTTTTTCAGTTCTTCTACAATTCTCCCTAGTTGCTGGATATCATCTTCTGGGGCAAATTCTGACTGACATCAACCCATTCTTACCAAACCCACCTGTCTTGTTGCCAGAGACCCTTAACTAGTCCAGCTTTCTTCTGCCTCTTCTTTAGCTCTGCCACATCTTCTTCATCCATCTTTACTCTGCGCCGAGTTTCTGGCGCCAAGTAAACCTCTGATTTCACACGCTGTATGGAAGTAAGGAAGTGGCCAAAGGAAGCTGTGCATATGACCAGGCAGGGAGCTGTGGTGATGGGACAAGTGAGCAAAAATACATTGTTTTCCTACCCTTTCCTGGGCCAAATTGATAGCCGTCCACTATATTACTGAGTGAATCACAGAAATTTGGATTCAGTAGAACCAATTCACTCTTCTCCACTGATTAGCTTTAATGGCACACAGTAGATGGGGTCCTGTCACAGATTTTGCACTAGGGGCCAAGAGCAAGTTATATCATTGACAATGAGATAAAGATTAATCTCTGCTAAATCTGGTGCTGCTATGTTTGGATTTATTAGCAATTATAAATACACATATTCCCTGATTTTATTTACCAACATCTTAAAAGTGAACGACACTTGGAAAAAAAAATGTTTAGTTCCTGTTATGACGGAAGTGTACGATGAGAGCAGAAGGGGCACATCATTATGGATTCCTAACACAGCAGATGGCATATACAGTTTGGTGTCTCATTAAATCTTCGTTTTTTCCTAGTCTACATTTTTATACTATGAAAGATGTCCTTCATCTTGAAATATTCTCACTCCTTTTACACATCAAGTGTACTTTTTTCTATCTATAGGCTATTTTGAAGTTCCATCTGTTCTGAGTTCCTTCATTACACAAACGCAAATTCTTTTACGACTATGAAAAGATTGTGCAAGCATAAAAAAAAGCTTTTTTTCCCAAGAACTAGAATCCCTCTTGTTCATGGGCTGTGTCCACTAGTGCAGCTCAGAGCCATAAAACCAAGGGGGCTACCGGCAAATGATAATTGGTATTCTGCGCAACCAATTGTACCACGTGGCGGAGAGGAGAGAGAGAAAACTCCACTGATCTTAAGAGCTTACATTCTACATGAGAGAGAAGGAACCCCACTGACCGTAAGAGCTCTAAACTCGAGAGGAGAGAGAGAAAGAGAACCCCGCTGACCATAAGAGCTTACACTCTACAGGAGAGAGGACCCCACTGACCATAAGAGCTTATACTCTACAGGAGAGAGAGGACCCCCCTGACCATAAGAGCTGACACTCTACATGAGAGAGAAAGAACCCCACTGACCATAACATAGTAACATAGTAACATAGTTAGTAAGGCCGAAAAAAGACATTTGTCCATCCAGTTCAGCCTATATTCCATCATAATAAATACCCAGATCTACGTCCTTCTACAGAACCTAATAATTGTATGATACAATATTGTTCTGCTCCAGGAAGACATCCAGGCCTCTCTTGAACCCCTCGACTGAGTTCGCCATCACCACCTCCTCAGGCAAGCAATTCCAGATTCTCACTGCCCTAACAGTAAAGAATCCTCTTCTATGTTGGTGGAAAAACCTTCTCTCCTCCAGACGCAAAGAATGCCCCCTTGTGCCCGTCACCTTCCTTGGTATAAACAGATCCTCAGCGAGATATTTGTATTGTCCCCTTATATACTTATGCATGGTTATTAGATCGCCCCTCAGTCGTCTTTTTTCTAGACTAAATAATCCTAATTTCGCTAATCTATCTGGGTATTGTAGTTCTCCCATCCCCTTTATTAATTTTGTTGCCCTCCTTTGTACTCTCTCTAGTTCCATTATATCCTTCCTGAGCACCGGTGCCCAAAACTGGACACAGTACTCCATGTGCGGTCTAACTAGGGATTTGTACAGAGGCAGTATAATGCTCTCATCATGTGTATCCAGACCTCTTTTAATGCACCCCATGATTCTGTTTGCCTTGGCAGCTGCTGCCTGGCACTGGCTGCTCCAGGTAAGTTTATCATTAACTAGGATCCCCAAGTCCTTCTCCCTGTCAGATTTACCCAGTGGTTTCCCGTTCAGTGTGTAATGGTGATATTGATTCCCTCTTCCCATGTGTATAACCTTACATTTATCATTGTTAAACCTCATCTGCCACCTTTCAGCCCAAGTTTCCAACTTATCCAGATCCATCTGTAGCAGAATACTATCTTCTCTTGTATTAACTGCTTTACATAGTTTTGTATCATCTGCAAATATCGATATTTTACTGTGTAAACCTTCTACCAGATCATTAATGAATATGTTGAAGAGAACAGGTCCCAATACCGACCCCTGCGGTACCCCACTGGTCACAGCGACCCAGTTAGAGACTATACCATTTATAACCACCCTCTGCTTTCTATCACTAAGCCAGTTACTAACCCATTTACACACATTTTCCCCCAGACCAAGCATTCTCATTTTGTGTACCAACCTCTTGTGCGGCACGGTATCAAACGCTTTGGAAAAATCGAGATATACCACGTCCAATGACTCACCGTGGTCCAGCCTATAGCTTACCTCTTCATAAAAACTGATTAGATTGGTTTGACAGGAGCGATTTCTCATAAACCCATGCTGATATGGAGTTAAACAGTTATTCTCATTGAGATAATCCAGAATAACATCCCTCAGAAACCCTTCAAATATTTTACCAACAATAGAGGTTAGACTTACTGGCCTATAATTTCCAGGTTCACTTTTAGAGCCCTTTTTGAATATTGGCACCACATTTGCTATGCGCCAGTCCTGCGGAACAGACCATGTCGCTATAGAGTCACTAAAAATAAGAAATAATGGTTTATCTATTACATTACTTAGTTCTCTTAGTACTCGTGGGTGTATGCCATCCGGACCCGGAGATTTATCTATTTTAATCTTATTTAGCCGGTTTCGCACCTCTTCTTGGGTTAGATTGGTGACCCTTAATATAGGGTTTTCATTGTTTCTTGGGATTTCACCTAGCATTTCATTTTCCACCGTGAATACCGTGGAGAAGAAGGTGTTTAATATGTTAGCTTTTTCCTCGTCATCTACAACCATTCTTTCCTCACTATTTTTTAAGGGGCCTACATTTTCAGTTTTTATTCTTTTACTGTTGATATAGTTGAAGAACAGTTTGGGATTAGTTTTACTCTCCTTAGCAATGTGCTTCTCTGTTTCCTTTTTGGCAGCTTTAATTAGTTTTTTAGATAAAGTATTTTTCTCCCTATAGTTTTTTAGAGCTTCAATGGTGCCATCCTGCTTTAGTAGTGCAAATGCTTTCTTTTTACTGTTAATTGCCTGTCTTACTTCTTTGTTTAGCCACATTGGGTTTTTCCTATTTCTAGTCCTTTTATTCCCACAAGGTATAAACCGCTTACACTGCCTATTTAGGATGTTCTTAAACATTTCCCATTTATTATCTGTATTCTTATTTCTGAGGACATTGTCCCAGTCTACCAGATTAAGGGCATCTCTAAGCTGGTCAAACTTTGCCTTCCTAAAGTTCAATGTTTTTGTGACTCCCTGACAAGTCCCCCTAGTGAAAGACAGGTGAAACTGCACAATATTGTGGTCGCTATTTCCTAAATGCCCAACCACCTGCAGATTTGTTATTCTGTCAGGTCTATTAGATAGTATTACGTCTAAAAGTGCTGCTCCTCTGGTTGGATTCTGCACCAATTGTGAAAGATAATTTTTCTTGGTTATTAGCAGAAACCTGTTGCCTTTATGGGTTTCACAGGTTTCTGTTTCCCAGTTAATATCCGGGTAGTTAAAGTCCCCCATAACCAGGACCTCATTATGGGTTGCAGCTTCATCTATCTGCTTTAGAAGTAGACTTTCCATGGTTTCTGTTATATTTGGGGGTTTGTAACAGACCCCAATGAGAATTTTGTTACCATTTTTCCCTCCATGAATTTCAACCCATATGTAGTCGACATCCTCATTCCCTTCGCTAATATCCTCCCTTAAAGTGGACTTTAGACAAGACTTTACATAGAGACAAACCCCTCCTCCTCTCCGATTTTTACGATCGTTTCTAAACAGACTGTAACCCTGTAAGTTAACTGCCCAGTCATAGCTTTCATCTAACCATGTCTCGGTTATTCCCACTATGTCAAAGTTACCTGTAGATATTTCTGCTTCTAGTTCTTCCATCTTGTTTGTCAGGCTTCTGGCGTTTGCGAGCATGCAGTTTAGAGGATTTTGTTTTGTTCCAATCTCCTCACTGTGGATTGTTTTAGAAATGTTCTTACCTCCCTTCTGAGTATGTTTTCCTGGGTCGTCTTTGTTCGAGTCTAATGTTTTTCTTCCCGTCCCCTCTTCTTCTAGTTTAACGCCCGCCTGATGAGTGTAGCGAGTCTTCTGGCGAATGTGTGTTTCCCAGGTTTGTTGAGGTGTAGTCCGTCTCTGGCGAGGAGTCCATCATACCAGTAATTCACACCGTGGTCCAGGAATCCAAATCCTTGTTGTCTGCACCATCGTCTTAGCCAGTTGTTTGCATCAAGGATCCTGTTCCATCTCCTGGTGCCATGCCCGTCTACTGGAAGGATAGAAGAAAAAACTACCTGTGCATCCAGTTCCTTTACTTTCTTCCCCAACTCTTCAAAGTCCTTGCAGATTGTCGGTAGGTCCTTCTTTGCCGTGTCATTGGTGCCAACATGTATCAGAAGAAATGGGTGGACGTCCTTGGAGCTGAAGAGCTTTGGTATCCTATCGGTCACATCCTTGATCATCGCACCTGGAAGGCAGCATACTTCTCTTGCAGTTATGTCCGGTCTGCAGATGGCTGCTTCTGTGCCTCTCAGTAGTGAGTCTCCCACCACCACCACTCTTCGTTGCTTCTTGGCTGTACTTTTTGCTGTCACTTGTTGCTGTGTGCCCTTTTCTTTTTTGCTTGCTGGTATTGCTTCATTCTTAGGTGTGCCATCTTCATCCTCTACAAAGATTTGATATCGGTTCTTCAGTTGTGTGGTTGGTGATTTCTCCATGGTCTTCTTGCTTCTTTTGGTCACATGCTTCCACTCATCTGCTTTTGGAGGTTCTCTGACACTTTTTTCACCTTCTGTGACCAGTAGAGATGCTTCTGTTCTGTCTAGAAAGTCTTCATTCTCTTTGATGAGTTTCAAAGTTGTTATTCTTTCTTCCAGACCCCGCACCTTTTCTTCTAAAAGGGCCACTAGTCTACACTTCTGACAGGTGAAATTGGATTCTTCTTCTGGTCGATCTGTGAACATGTAGCACATGCTGCAGCTCACCATGTAGGTTGTCACATCTGCCATGTTGCTCCTAGATCCTGCTGACTTGCTGTGTGTTTTCCTTCTTGTGTAATCTACTCAGCCAAGCTCTCTTGCAATAATGTCCTACAGGCAAAAATTTGCGCGCCGTAAGGCGCGCGGTTTGGTGATGCTTTCGAAGCAGCTGGTCCCGGCTGTACCCAACGATCTTCTAGCTTAGGGAGACTTCGCTTCTCCCAGAAGGCACCTGGAATATGCAAATTAGCCTCCTGAAGCTTGAATCCCTGGTTTGGTGATGCTTTCGAAGCAGCTGGTCCCGGCTGTACCCAACGATCTTCTAGCTTAGGGAGACTTCGCTTCTCCCAGAAGGCACCTGGAATATGCAAATTAGCCTCCTGAAGCTTGAATCCCTGGTTTGGTGATGCTTTCGAAGCAGCTGGTCCCGGCTGTACCCAACGATCTTCTAGCTTAGGGAGACTTCGCTTCTCCCAGAAGGCACCTGGAATATGCAAATTAGCCTCCTGAAGCTTGAATCCCTGGTTTGGTGATGCTTTCGAAGCAGCTGGTCCCGGCTGTACCCAACGATCTTCTAGCTTAGGGAGACTTTGCTTCTCCCAGAAGGCACCTGGAATATGCAAATTAGCCTCCTGAAGCTTGAATCCCTACACTCTACAGGAGAGAGGACCCGCTGTCCATAAGAGCTTACACTCTGCAGGAGACAGGACCCCGCTGACCATAAGAGCTTACATACTACAGAACATAGGACCCCGCTGACCATATGAGCTCTACACTCTACATGAGAGAGAAAGATCCCCACTGACCATAAGAGCATATACTCTATAGGAGAGAGAGAGAAGACCCCACTTATCATAAGAGCTTACACTCTACAGGAGAGAGAAGACCCCACTGACCATAAGAGCTTACACTCTACAGGAGAGAGAGAGGACCCCACTGACCATAAGAGCTTACACTAGGGTTGAGCGACTTTTCTTTTTATAGGATCGGGTCGGGTTTCACGAAACACGACTTTTTCAAAAGTCGGGTCGAGTGAAATCGGCCGATCCTATAGAAAAGTCGGGGTCGGGGTCGGCCGAAACACGAAACCCAATGCAGTGCATTGGGTTTCTAATGGTTCCCAGGGTCTGAAGGAGAGGAAACTCTCCTTCAGGCCCTGGGATCCATATTTAAGTGTAAAATAAAGAATCAAAATAAAAAATATTGATATACTTACCCTCGGACGCACCCTGGTTCTCACAGGCAGCCTTCCTTCCTAAGAATGAGCGCCTAAAGGACCTTCGATGACGTCGCGGCTTGTGATTGGTCGCGTGAGCGGTCACATGGGCGTCACGCGACCAATCACAAGCCGCGACGTCATCTAAGGTCCTTCAGGCGCTGATTCTTAGGAAGGAAGGCTGCGGGTTAGAACCAGGGCGCGTCCGAGGGTGAGTATATACCTATTAGGAATATACTCACCCTCGGACGCGCTCTCGGATGCTTCCTTCCTAAGAATTAGCGCCTGAAGGACCTTAGATGACGTCGCGGCTTGTGATTGGTCGCGTGACACCCATGTGACCGCTCACGCGACCAATCACAAGCCGCAACGTCATCGGAGGCCCTTCAGGCGCTCATTCTTAGGAAGGAAGGCTGCCGCTGAGAACCAGGGCGCGTCTGAGGGTGAGTATATCAATATTTTTTTATTTTTATTCTTTATTTTACACTTAAATATGAATTCCGATACCGATTCCTGATATCTTAAACATATCGGAACTCGGTATCGGAATTCCGATTCCAGATCAGAAAATCGCCGACCTCATGGCCGACCCCACACAGGGGTCGGGTCGGGTTTCATGAAACCCGACTTTGCCAAAAGTCGTCAACTTCTGAATCTGGCCGACCCGTTTCGCTCAACCCTACTCTACACTATACAGGAGAGCGAGAGAACCCCACTGAAGCAAGGGCTTACACTCTACAGGAGAGAGAGAGGACCCCACTGTCCATAAGAGTTTACATTTTACAGCAGAGAGAACCCCAAGGACCATAAGAGCTTACATTCTGGAGAAGATAGAACCCAGCTGACTATGTGAGCTCTACACTACATGAGAGTGAAAAATCCCCCCTGACCATAAGAGATTACATCTTACAGGTGAGAGAGAGAGGACTCCACTGACCATAAGAGCTTACATTCTACAGGAGAGAGTGGACCCCACTGACCATAAGAGCTTACACTCTACAGGAGAGAGATAGAGAAGACCCCACTGACCATAAGAGCTTATTCTCTACAGGAGAGAGAGGGCCCCACTTACCATAAGAGCTTGCGCTTTACAGGAGTGAGGGGACACCACAGATCATAAGAGCTTACAGTCTAAAGGAGAGAGTGAACCCCGTTGACCATAAGAGCTTACACTCTACATGGGAGAGAAAGAACTCCGCTGACCATAAGAGCTCTACAATCTACAGGAGTGAGAGAGGACCCCACTGAATATAAAACCTTACACTCTACAGGAGAAAGAGAACCCCACTGACCATAAGAGCTTACAATCTACAGGAGTGAGAGAAGACCCCGCTGACCATAAGAGCTTACACTCTATAGGAGAAAGAGAACCCCACTGACCATAAGAGCATACAATCCACTGACAATAAGACCTTACACTTTGCAGGAAAGAGAGGACACCGCTGACACTGAGAGAGAGATAGAGTTAATTTTTTTCAGTTCTTCAATACAAAAAGTGAAACTCACATTTTATATAGTCATTACAAAGAGTGATTTATTTCAAGTGTTTATTTATGTTAATGTTGATGATTGTGTCTTACAGCCAACGAAAACCCACAAGTCATTATCTCAGTAAATTAGAATACTTTATAACACCAGCTTGATAAATGATTTTAAAATCCAAAATGTTGAAATGTATGTTCAGTAAATTCACTCAATACTTGGTCGGGGCTCCTTATGCATCAATTACTGCATCAATGTGGAGTGGTATGGAGGCGATCAGCCAGTGGCACTGCTGAGGGGTTGAGGAAGCCCAGGTTGCTTTGATAGCAGCCTTCACCTCGTCTGCATTGTTGGGTCTGGTGTCTCTCATCTTTTTCTTGATAATACCCCATAGATTCTCTATGGGGTTAAGGTCAGGTGAGTTTGCTGCCAATCAAGCACAGTGATACTGTTGTTTTTAAACCAGGTATTGGTACTTTTGGCAGTGTGGACAGGTGCCAAGTCCTGCTGGAGTGTGAAATTTCCATCTCCAAAAAACTTGTCGGCAGAGAGAAGTGTGACACCCCAGGGTCCTGGTCGTCACAGTGGAATTGTTTTCCTCCTGGGGAGAATGATGTGACGCTTGTAAGCGATGAAGGATATCTTTCACCAGGTAATCACATACACACAACACGTTCATACTCCAGGCCAGAAGGGGGAGTTCTAAACCTGGTTTAGGGTGAACTCTACTATAAATACATTCTGGTCTGGAGGGAAAAGTCAGTGAGTGCTAGACAGCAGTCTGAAGCAGACAGTGGAGGAGGAAGGATTCTGTCAAAGGACAGTGACGAAGGCAGATGGACGTAGAGTGTCAGGAGGTCTGAAAGGGACGTGTAGTCAGAGGTACTACAGCTCCTGGAGAGAGGAAACTTAGAAGGAAAGAACAATTTGTGGAAAGTGTGCAGGAAAGAAAAGGCACAGAAGAGTGACACCAGGGTGGCAGAGCAGTGATTTGGCCACAGCCACTGTGACATCCCCCTTTGAGCCGACCGGACCCGGTACCGAGTACCCCACGGCCCTGGCGGGTGACTCAGAAGCATGAAGTACTCTAAAATTTCCTGGTAGATGGCTGCTCCGACTTGGTCTTGATAAAACACAGGGGACCTACACCAGATGACATTGATCCCCAAACCATCACTGACTGTGGAAACTTCACATTAGACCTCAAGCAGCTTGGATTGTGGCCTCTCCACTCTTCCTCCAAACTCTGGGACTTTGATTTCCAAATGAAATGCAAAATTTACTTTCATCTGAAAACAACACCTTGGACCACTGAGCAACAGTCCATTTTTTTTTCTCCTTGGCCCAGGTAAGACACTTTTGGTTTTGTCCATTGGTCATGAGAGACTTGACACAAGGAATGTGACACTTGTAGCCCATGTCCTGGATACGTCTGTGTGTGGCTGCTCTTGAAGCAGTGACTACAGCAGCAGTCCACTCCTTGTGAATCTCCCCCAAATTTTTGAATGGCCTTTTCTTAACAATCCTTTCAAGGCAACAGTTATCCCGGTTGCACTTGTACCTTTTTCTACCACACTTTTTCCTTCCACTCAACTTTCCATTAATATGCTTGGATACAGCACTCTGTGAACAGCCAGCTTCTTTAGTAATGACCTTTTGTGGCTTACCCTCCTTGTGGAGTGTGTCAGTGACGCCTTCTGGACATCGGTCAAGTCAGCAGTCTTCCCCATGATTGTGGAGCTACTGAAACAGACTAAGGGACCTTTCTAAATGCTTAGGAAGCCTTTGCAGTTATTTTTTGCTAATTATTCTAATTTATTGAGATAATGACTTTTGGGTTTTCATTGGCTGTAACCAATAATCATCAACATTAACAGAAATAACACTTGAAATAGATCACTCTGTCTGTAATGACTATACAGTATATAATATATGAGTTTCACTTTTTGTATTGAAGAACTGAAATAAATTAACTTTTTGATGATATTCTAATTGTGAGAAGACCCTGTATGGTAGGTTCATGCACACAAACATAAATCGTATATTATCCCTAATATTGATCACTAATGTTGTGTTGATCATTAATGTTAGGGATTATGTACATGACAATATAAATTGGACAAGTGCCATCCATGGCTTTCATGTTATTCTATGGGGCCTATTTTTTTCTTGGACTGAGTGGTCTGAGGAGAAAATTATTGTCATTTCTGGTTTTGAGCTAAGTGTCAGATCAAAATCGGCAATGCAAGTCTAGGGGTAGGTGGAAAACATTGGACTGTACTCGAAAGATATCCAAGTGTGGTCTGATTTTCACAGACTTCCTGAATGGAGAAGGTGGAGTTTTTTTTTTTTTAACATCTCCTCATTAAAGAAAATCAGATCACACTGTGATCAAACTCTGATCAGAGTCTGATTAGAATAATTGGATCATTGTTCTCAGATGGAGAGAAAACGATTGTGTGCCCCTACCCTGCTCCATAATGACCAATTGGAGTGCAAGAACCCCTACACTGCACTTGCAAGGTGGTCCGCAGCAGTATTTATTTACCACTGCTTATTTGGAAACGCCTAAATGCTTCACACTATTCCAAACGTGTATGTATGAATATCTTTTTAAGCAACTTGATGGTCAGAGACTGCTCTAGAAAATGTCGGAAAATTGTTGCCCACGGTTGCACAAAAAAAAAAGAGTATCTCTGAAGCAGAAGCTGATGCTTTGACAAATGAAGGTGGCTGCTTTTATTATTGCTATGTACGATGTTTCTGTTTTATTAACAGATCTGTTTTGCATTGTAAGTAAGACATTTTCAGCAGGCCGAAACATTGGTAATCTTTACAAAGTACAATGCCATACACTTTTCGATTCAATTCAGAGCATACCTGAATGTAAATGGTCCTTAATGAAGGTAAGAATAGATATTGATCATGCGCTAAATCATCCAAGGAAAATACTCGACAGAAGCTAAATGTGAAGAGCAGAGCAGATGAGTCTGTTACATCTCCATGTTCTTATATTCCGATGATTGGAATAGGATCCGTCATTCTCTCTTGGCTCTCCGGGAGTGATGAGTCAAGCAGTTTGAGCAAATTCCAATCAATACCGTCTTCCTCTGGACAATATCGATCGCTCCGCGCTCAAGCCTTTAAATGAACTTGTTTAATGTTGGATCTGATTGACTTGCAAAACGATGTCACGGACCATTGAGGTGCGGCACTGAATATCCACGATGGCTGAGGATAAAGAAGGGATTGTCTTTACGGAATGGGGCGAGGAGACAATTACATGGTATCTAGGTCTGTTTCTCAGCAATACATTCTGGAGTTAATACGATAAACATATGAATAGACTGGTAGTTATCTCAATATACCATTACGTGCCATCATCATTATTATACATTTATACAGCTCTGGAATATTATTTATACTTGGAGAAAATACAAGGTAATTACAATAACTTCAGTAAATTGAACAGTCGATATTATCGTTTTCTCGTAATACTTCATGGCTTAGATTGCTTACTATGATAACAGAAATAGAAATTACGGTAGTATAAAACTGCATTGCCAGGGTGGACATGTGATATTTGCATCCTTTGTGACTGGGCCCCCTTCTTTGTTTATACTCACTGGGCCCCATACAGCAGTAAGGGCTGTAATGTCTTGATAGAACTGCATGGGTGCAAAGGCAGTAATTGAACCTGGAAGCTGTGTAGGTCAAATGCTCAAGATTCCTGAGAGTGCCAAGTCTTTGCTTCCCATGTGCCTTCCTGCCTGCTGCACCAGCGCCCTGGGTCCATGAGCCCACCCAGACCAGAAGTTTCACTGATCCACCTCACTAGGTGAGCCTAACAATAAGAATAATATCCTCTGTGATATACCAGCACCATAAATAAATGGATAATGCACACCATGTTTCTTAGAACAGTAGTAATGTGTAAAAGCATATTTCAGTAATGTCACAGCAAAGGACTGATGCACATAGTAGTAACCATGGCACGATATAGCAAAACTTTGCATGGGTCAGCACTCAATTTTGTACCCCACCTTGTGATCACTAAGTGTTATGTTTTCAGTGGAATCGGAGTAATATTGGGCCCCTTGTTACTCTGTCCTCTGGCAGCTGCTATACTCGTTTACCTTGTTAGCTACGGCCACCATTGGTTTAAAGAGAAAAACAAATTAGGATCATGAACGTCCCTTTCTTGTAAAATACGCCATTGAGGCAGATTCTCATGCAGATCTACAGTGGGTACGAAAAGTATTCAGACCCCTTTTATGTTTTTACTCTTTGTTTCATTGCAGCCATTTGGTAAATTAAAAAAAGTTCATTTTTTCTCATTAACCACTTTCTGACATCTGACTTACTATCCTATCAAGGTAACCCGGGTCCGTGTGACCATCGACCGGACAGTACGCCATAAGCGAACAGCCGCGCTCACTGGGGGAGCACGGCTGATAGCGGCCGGGTGTCAGCTGATTATCACAGCTGACATCCGGCACTATGTGCCAGGAGCGGTCACGGACCACTCCCGGCACATTAACCCCCGGAACAAACATGATAGCAGCGTTCCGGTGGCATAGGGAAGCATCGCACAGGGAGGGGGCTCCCTGCGTGCTTCCCTGAGACTCTCAGAACAACACGATGTGATCGCATTGTAACGAGGGTCTCCTACGGTCTCCCCCCTGAAGGCCCTGGATCAAAGATGGTCACTGGGGTCCTTCCAGGCCCTGCAGGGAGGTGGCTTATGAGTGCCTGCTGAGAGCATGCGCCGGCAAGCTTCCTGCAGTGCCTGTCAGATCGCTGATCTGAAACAGTGCAGTGCAAAGTATCAGATCAGTGATATGACACTATGACACTTTGGGACAATGTACAAAAGTAAAAAAATAATTACACTGTGTAAAAATATTTGTTTAAAAATTCCTAAATAAAGAAAAAAAAAATATTGCTCCAATAAATACATTTCGTTATGTAAAAAAAAAACAATAAAAGTACACATATTTAGTATCACCGCGTCTGTAACGACTCCACCTATAAAAGTGTCCCACTAGTTAACCCCTTCAGTGAACACCGTAAAAAAAAACAAGGAAAAAAACAATGCTTTATCACCATACCGCCGAACAAAAAGTGGAATAACACGCGATCAAAAAGATGGATATAAATAAACATGGCACCGCTGAAAACATCATGTTATCCCACAAAAAATGAGCCGCCATACAGTTTCATCACCAAAAAAATAAAAAAGTTATAGCTCTCAGAATAAACCGATGCAAAAACAATTATTTTTATATAAAATTGTTATTATTGTATAAAAGCGCCAAAACATAAAAAAAAATATAAGTGAGGTATCTTGGTAATCGTACTGACCAGAATAAAACTGCTTTATCAATTTTACCAAACGCAGAATGGTATAAAAGCCCCCCGAAAAGAAATTCATGAATTGTTGGTTTTTGTTCATTCTGTCTAACAAAAATCAGAATAAAAAGCGATCAAAAAAGTCATGTGACCGAAAATGGCACCAATAAAAACGCCAACTCGTCCCGCAAAAAACAAGACCTCACATGACTCTGTGGACCAAAATATGGAACAATTATAGCTCTTAAAATGTGGTGATGCAAAAACTATTTTTTGCAATAAAAAGCGTCTTTTAGTGTGTGACAGCTGCCAAACATAAAAACCCAATATAAAAACCCACTATAAATAGTAAATCAAACCCCCTTTATCACCACCTTAGTTAGGGAAAAATAATAAAATAAAAAAATGCATTTATTTCCATTTTCCCATTAGGGTTAGGGTTAGGGTTGGGGCTAGAGTTGGGGTTAGGGTTTGGATTACATTTACAGTTGGGTTAGGGGTATGTCAGGGTCAGGGGTGTGGTTAGGGTTATGGTTAGGGCTGTGATTAGGGTTAGGGGTGTGTTGGGGTTAGGAATGTGTTGGGATGGAATTAGGATTAGAGGTGTGTTTGGGTTAGGCGTGTGGTTAGGGTTGGGATTAGGGTTAGGGGTGTGTTGGGGTTAATGGTGTGGTTAGGGTTGGGATTAGGGTTAGGGGTGTGTTGGAGTTAGGGTTGGAGTTAGAATTGAGGGTTTCCACTGTTTAGGCACATCAGGGGCTCTGCAAACGCAACGTGATGCCCACAGACCATTCCATCAAAGTCTGCATTCCAAAACACCACTTCTTCGCTTCCGAGCCCCGACGTGCAATCAAACAGTAGTTTACCCCCACATATGGGGTATCATCGTACTCAGGACAAATTGGACAACAACTTTCTGGGTCCAATGTCTCCTGTTACCCTTGGAAAAATACAAAACTCTGGGCTAAAAAATCATTTTTGTGGGAAAAAAAGATTTTTTATTTTCACGGCTCTGCGTTATAAACTTTAGTGAAACAGTTGGGAGTTCAAGGTTCTCACAACACATCTAAATAAGTTCCTTTGGGGGTCTAGTTTCTAATATGGGGTCACTTGTTGGGGGTTTCTTCTGTTTAGGTACATCAGAGGCTCTGCAAACGCAACATGACGCCCACAGACCATTCCATCAAAGTATGCATTCCAAACCGCCACTTCTTCCCTTCCGAGCTCTGACATGTGCCCAAACAGTAGTTTTCTTTCTCATATGGGGTATCAGCATACTCAGGACAAATTGGACAACAACAATGTTTGGGGTCCCATTTCTCCTGTTACCCTTGGGAAAATACAAAACTGGGGGCTAAAAAATAATTTTTGTGGAAAAAAAGATTTTTTATTTTCACAGCTTTGCGTTATAAACTGTAGTGAAACACTTGGGGGTTCAAAGTTCTCACAACTAGTGTTGAGCGATACCGTCCGATACTTGAAAGTATCGGTATCGGATAGTATCGGCCGATACCCGAAAAATATCGGATATCGCCGATACCGATATCCGATACCAATACAAGTCAATGGGACATCAAGTATCGGAATGTATCCTCATGGATCCCAGGGTCTGAAGGAGAGGAAACTCTCCTTCAGGCCCTGGGATCCATATTAAAGTGTAAAATAAAGAATTAAAATAAAAAATATTGTTATATTCACCTCTCCGGCGGCCCCTGGACATCAGTGGGAGGATCCGGCGTCCGGCACGGCTTCTTTCTTCAAAATGCACGCCTTTAGGACCTGTGGAATGACGTCCCGGCTTCTGATTGGTCGCGTGCCGCCCATGTGACCGCCACGCGACCAATCAGAAGCCGCGACGTCATTCCTCAGGTCCTAAAAGGCGCTCATTCTAGGACTTTAGCTGAGGAATGACGTCGCGGCTTCTGATTGGTCGCGTGGCGGTAACATGGGCGGCACGCGACCAATCAGAAGCCGGGACGTCATACCACAGGTCCTAAAGGCGCGCATTTTGAAGAAAGAAGCCGTGCCGGACGCCGGTTCCTCGCGCAGATGTCCAGGGGCCGCCGGAGAGGTGAATATAACAATATTTTTTATTTTAATTCTTTATTTTACACTTCCGATACCGATACCCGATATCACAAAAATATCGGATCTCGGTATCGGAATTCCGATACCGCAAGTATCGGCCGATACCCGATACTTGCGGTATCGGAATGCTCAACACTACTCACAACACATTTAAATAAGTTCCTTGGGGGGTCTGGTTTCCAATATGGGGTCACTTGTTGGGGGTTTCTTCTGCTTAGCTACATCAGGGGCTCTGCAAACGTAACGTGATGCCTGCAGACCATTCCATAAAAGTCTTCATTCCAAAATGGCGCTCCATCCCTTCCGAGCTCTCCCATACGCCCAAACGGTCTTTCCCCCCACAAATGGGGTATCCGCTTGTTTAAGATAAATTGGACAACATCTTTTGGGGTCCACTTTCTCCTGTTACCCTTGGGAAAATAAAAAAATTGGGGGTGAAAATATCATTTTTGTGAAAAAAATATGATTTTTTATTTTTATGGCTCTACATTATAAACTTCTGTGAAGCACTTGGGGGTTCAAAGTGCTCATCACACATCTAGATAAGTTCCTTAGGGGGTCTACTTTCCAAAATTGTGTCACTTGTGGGGAGTTTCCACTGTTTAGGCACATCAGGGGCTCTCCAAACATGACATGGCGTCCTTTCTCAATTCCAGCTAATTTTGCATTGAAAAGTCAAACGGTGCTCCTTCCCTTCCGAGCTCTACCATGCGTCCAAACAGGGGTTTACCCCCACATATGGAGTATCGGCGTACTCAGGAATAATTGTAGAACAACTTTTGGGGTCCAATTTCTCCTATTACCCTTGATAAAATAAACAAAATGGATCTGAAGTAATTTTTTTTGTGAAAAAAGTTAAATGTTCTTTTTTTTTTTTAAACATTCCAAAAATTCCTGTGAAGCACCTGAAGGGTTAATAAACTTCTTAAATATGGTTTTGAGTACCTTGAGGGGTGTAGTTTTTAGAATGATATCACTTTTTGGTATTTTCTATCATATAGACCCCTCAAAGTGACTTCAAATGTGATGTGGTCCCAAAAAAAAATGGTGTTGTAAAAATGAGAAATCGCTGGTCAACTTTTACCCCTGATAACTCCCTAACAAAAAAAGTGTTAGTTCCAAAATTGTGCTGATGTAAAGTAGACATGTGGGAAATGTTCCTTATTAAGTATTTTGTGTAACATACTGTATCTCTGTGATTTAAGGGCATGAAAATTAAAATTTGGAAAATTGCAAAATTTTTGCCACATTTCCGTTTTTTCACACAAATAAATGCAAGGCATACCAAAGAAGTTTTACCACTATCATGAAGTGATATGATCTTATGAATATGTCATAAGAAAAGAATGTCAGAATCTCCAGTATCCATTGAAGCGTTCCAGAGTTATAACCTCATAAAGGGACAGTGGTCAGAATTGTAAAAATTGGCCCGGTCATTACCATGCAAACCACCCTTGGGGGTAATGGGGTTAATGTACATTCTGCAACCTATCTTGGCTGGAAAAAACTTGGTATTGAGTAGAAGCACCCTTTTGAGCTAGTACAGCCAGGGCCGGCGTCAGCACCCGGGCAAGTGCCGGGGCCCTGGCAAGATGGGGGGCCCATAATGGTAAGACACTTATGCCGACACTGATACACATCATGCTCTCCTGGGGGGCCCCCGAAGCCGGACTACATCCCGACCCTCCCTCCCTGTGCTAGTGTGCTGTGTGTGACTCCAGCTAGGACTCGGAGGCGGAGCAGGAGCTGACATATAATTCCCGGCAGCAGGAGGCGGCACACAGAGCTCTCTTGGACTGCAGGAATACTCACCATGGTCGTCACTTCCGGGTGAGAGTAAGGAGCTCGTCATCCTAAGAAGAGCTCACACAGAGATCGTCGCGACACGGTTCGGGACCCGGGTTCATGGTCCGGGACCCGGGTCCACCATTCAGGTCCAGCGCGGCAGCGAACAGCAGAAAGACGAGCAGCAGTCGTCAGTGCATGCACATGCATCCTGTGTCCAGAATGGTCGGGGGCGACGGCGATGGTGTGGGTGAGTCGGGACTGGTGAGTGACGTGACGGTGAAAGTGAAGCAGTGTGACTGTATTCCTTTCAAGTTCCTGGTCCCAAGCATTGCGGGGAATGCAGCCTGCCTGGGACTTGTAGTCCTATACTACACAGACAGACCTACAATATGGCATCTGAATGATGCTGGGACAAGACTTGTAGACTATATACTACATGGCTCGCTGTGCTATATACTATGTGGGCTGCCTGTGTTATATTCTACGTGGGCTGTGCTATATACTACGTGGGCTGTGCTATATACTACGTGGGCTGTGCTATACACTGCATGGGCTGTACTATATACTACATGGGCTGTTATATACTGCATGGGCTGTGCTATATACTGTGTGGGCTGTGCTATAAACTATGTCTCTGTGCTGTATACTGCATGGGCTGTGTTGTACACTGCATGGGCTGTGCTATATACTACGTAGGCTGTGCTATATACTACATGGGCTGTGCTATATACTGCGTGGGCTGTGTTATACACTGCGTGGGCTGTGCTGTATACTATGTGGACTGTGTTATACACTGCGTGGGCTGTGCTATATACTGCGTGAGCTGTGCTATATACTACATCTCTGTGCTATATACTTCGTGGGCTGTGCTGTATACTGCGTGGGCTGTGTTTTACACTGCTTGGGCTGTGCTATATACTGCGTGGGCTGTACTATATACTGCATGGGCTGGGCTATGTACTGCGTGGGCTGTGCTATATACTATGTGGGCTGTGCTATATACTATGTGGGCTGTGTTATACACCGCGTGGGCTTTGCTATATACTACGTGGGCTGTGCTATATGCTGCGTGGGTAGTCTTATATGCTATGTGGGCTGTGTTATATGCTACTTGGCTGTGGTATATTTCTCTGCTGTATCTGTGCATCATGAATCGTGGTATGTGTTAAAGAGGGGGGCCCACTGAGACTCTTTCGCCCGGGGCCCTCAATAACCTGGAGCCGGCCCTGAGTACAGCCATGAGTCTTTTTGGGACAAGTTTTTCTCACCTGGATTTTGGGATCGTCTGCCATTCTTCCTTGCAGATCCTCTCCAGTTCCGTTAGGTTGGAAGGTGAGCGTTGGTGGACAGCCATTTTCAGGTCTCTCCAGAGATGTTCAATTGAGTTTAGGTTAGGGCTCTGGCTGGACCAGTGAAGAATGGACACAGAGTTGTTCTGAAGCCACTCCTTTGCTATTTTAGCTGTATGCATAGGGTAATTGTCTTGTTGGAAGGTGAAGTTTTGGCCAGTTCTGAGGTCCAGAGCACTCTGGAAGAGGTTTTCACCCAGGATCTCTCTGTACTTGGCCACATTCATGTTTCCTTCGATGACAACTAGTCGTCCTGTCCCTGCAGCTGAAAAACACCCCCATAGCATGATGCTACCTCCACCATGTTTCACTGTTGGGATTGTATTGGGCAGGTGATGAGCAGTTCCTGGTTTTCTCCACACATACCACTCAGAATTATAACCAAAACGGTCTATCTTTGTCTTATCAGAACAGAGAATCTTATTTCTCATAGCCTGGGAATCCTTCATGTGTTTTTTAGCAAACGCTATGCAGCCTTTCATATGTCATGCACTGAGAAGAGGCTTCTGTCTGGCCACTCTGCCATAAAGGCCTGTCTGGTGGAGGGCTATAGTAATAGTTGACTTTGTGGAACTTTCTTCCATCTCTCTACTGCATTTCTGGAGCTCAGTAACAGTGATCTTGGGGTCCTTCTTTACCTCTCTCACCAAGGCTCTTTTCACACAATTGCTCAGTTTGGCTGAACGCCCATGTCTAGGAAGACTTCAGGTCATCCCAAACTTCTTCCATTTAAGGATTATGGAGGCCACTGTGCTCTTATGAACCTTGAGTATTGCAGAAATTCTGTTGTAACCTTGGCCAGATCTGTGCCTTGCCAAAATTCTGTCTCTGAGCTCCTTGGCCAGTTCCTTTGACCTCATGATTCTCATTTGGTCTGACATGCACTGTGAGCTGTGAGGTTTATATAGACAGGTATGCGCCTTTCCAAATCAAGTGCCATCAGTTTAATTAAACACAGGATTCCAATGAAGGAGTAGAACCATCTCAAGGAGGATCACAAGGAAATGGACAGCATGTGACTTAAACATGAGTGTCTGAGCAAAGGGGCTGAATACTTATGACCATATGATACTTCAGTTTTTCATTTTTATTAAATTTGCAAAAATTCAACATTTCTGTTTTTTCAGTCAAGATGAGGTTCCGAGTGTACATTAATGTGAAAAAATTTAACTTTTTTGAATTTATCAAATGACTGCAATAAAACAAAGAGTAAAAAATTGAAAGGGGTCTGAATGCTTTCCGTACCCACTGTATGTCCGGCCCACAACTTGGAATAGCTCAGTTATATGTAAGAAAAACATGAATTTCTCTGGAATAATACATTCGATCACATATATAAATGTTTCTTTTTATTCAGCTTCCTTTGACCTACCTGCCCATATAGACGGCTTAGCAGGGTTGATCCTAGTGACAGATTCCCTTTAAATTATCTCCAAAAGTCTTCAAGTGCCTTGATATTATGGTTTTTAAAGGCCATTCCTCTTTTATTCCATATCAAATATTTTATAGCAGACCCAAGACCCTTAGGCTAGGGTCACATTGCATTAGGATACTCCGTTTAGCACATAGCGCTATGGACTGCGCTAACGCAATGTCCCAAAAGGGATCGCGTTTGCCGATCCCGCTAGCGCAGATCCCCGATCTACGCTAGCAAGGAACGGAGCGCGAACGCTGCAATCAGCGTTCGCGGTCCGTCACTCAAATGACGGCACATTGCTAGCGCACGCCCAATGTGGGCGTGCGCTAGCGATGCGTTCGCCATTACAATCAATGGCGGCGTTAACGGACTACGTTATACCGCGTTATGCCGCGGTGTAACGTAGTCCGTTAAACGGGTTCACATAACGAAATGTGAATTTAGCCTTAAGCTTTACCACACAAAACTTCTTATAACTTAAGTTCTAACCGTAAGATCATATAAGTTGAAGCCAGAAAAGGACAATAAGGTTCTGTTCATTTTTGGAGTTGCCAATTTTGTCAAATTTGACTCTAAAAAAAGCAATGCAAGATTCTTGTTATCTAGAAAAAATCACAGTTGAACATGGTTGGACTATATTATTTGATCAAGAGGCTACAAAAGTAGGGAACCATTGGTATTCATCGCCCTACGATTCAGAAAGTGTATTGTAGCTTCCATTATAAATGGAAGCGTCTTAGCCGATATGAAGGTGAATCGTCTGAGTTATATTTGGATTGGCAATGGCTAAACTGAGCGTGGATTCATTGGTCACTATTAGTGATGAGCGAGCATGCTCGCAACTACTCGTTACTCACTCAAGCATCTCACTGCTCTATATGCTTGGAGCTTGCCGAGTATTTTCGGGGTTGCTAGGCGAGAGCTCGGGTCCCCGCCCTGCATGTTTGGTGCTCTTTAGAGAGCCAATGAACATGCAGGGATTGTCTGCCACACACTGTAATGCCACAGCCATGTTGGTTGTGGCATTATAGTGATTGGCTTGCCGCACAGCGTCATCAGGTCTATATTAGACCTGGAGTCGTCATGCTCATCACAGTCTACTACAGAATCAGGCAGTGTAGGGAGTGTTGCTGCTGAGCTAGGGGGAGATTTGCTTGGTTCTTAATTAGTGTGGGTCAGAGATAAAAAGTGCGCTCAAAATTCTGCCATTTTTGGCCTCCCTTTAAATTTTGTTGCAGTGTGTTAGGGAAGTTTTTGACACTAGTTTGCTGGTAAAAATATATATCTATAGGCCAGCTATTTAAAACTGTGATTTGTCCATCACACACGGATCAGTGATAAAAAGTGCACTCAAACGTCTGCCATTTCAGGCCTCCATTTTAATTTTATTTAACAGAAATAGGAGAACCATGAGCCAAAAAGTAGCCAAAAGAGTATACCCAAAATATAAACTTTATTGAAAAACACTAAATATCAGGAACATAGTATTACCATATACATAAAGGTGACAAGTTCGTGACTAAATCCGTTGGCACAATAGTAACCATGAATCACAGACCGGGACAATGGCACAGTGAATTGCTGACTCATAAGTATGCAGCAAACGTGCTGCCAGTAAGTGCACACAAAAGCATATGTTAATGTTCAAACAGCCAAGCTGAGAAATATCAGCGCATAGATAAGTGCTATGGTAGTGGCCGTAAACTAATGTGCACACATTACATAGAAAAAAGTTCTAATTACCCATGTGGACCTCTGGTGTAAATGACAATGCCAATGTGTACTTAATCTTATCTATATTTGCACTTTACTGCACTGTCACTTTACATTTACATCAGCCGATGTCCTGCACACCGCACGTAGGGCTCACTGCATACTTGGTTCCATCTCTGACGGCGGCTCTGTGCCATGTGTTGCGGGCGTGGCGCCAGCCCGCTCACGTGATCGGTATCTGCCGGATGGATGTGAGACTTGGAGCGCATTAGAGGCTCTGTGTGCGGTTCACTCACGCGCACGCGCTATTTCTATTTTGTCACATGATCGGATGTGACCATTATTTAAATGGGACTGAGATCTTTATTAAGCCACGCCCCCTGAGGAAGCGGCAACTTTTGATCGCGAAACGCGCGTTGGGGTTTGTAACCGGGATCCAGACGGGACCTGTACTCCACTCCACTCCACATGGGTAATTAGAACTTTTTTATATGTAATGTGTGCACATTAGTTTACGGCCACTACCATAGCACTTATCTATGCGCTGATATTTCTCAGCTTGGCTGTTTGAACATTAACATATGCTTTTGTGTGCACTTACTGGCAGCACGTTTGCTGCATACTTATGAGTCAGCAATTCACTGTGCCATTGTCCCGGTCTGTGATTCATGGTTACTATTGTGCCAACGGATTTAGTCACGAACTTGTCACCTTTATGTATATGGTAATACTATGTTCCTGATATTTAGTGTTTTTCAATAAAGTTTATATTTTGGGTATACTCTTTTGGCTACTTTTTGGCTCATGGTTCTCCTATTTCTGTTATGTATGGTTGAGTCGCCAATTTTTTTGTTGTTATTCTCGACTGATGTTTATTTATATATATATTTTAATTTTATTGCAGTGTGTTAGCAAAGTACTTGTAGGATCGCTACTTCCAACAGGTGGCGCTATAGAGTTAAGTCCTCTTTTTCTCAGAAGAGGCAATTTGCATATTATATTTCCCAGAGGAGCATTGCATGGCGAATAAGCCTCCTTACCTTGACAAGCCAGAGATGGTATGTCACTCTCCATAAGGAGAAACGATACCCCTTAGACCCCAGTCCAGAGCCTCTCACCTAGCCAAATTAGTTCTCATGCTTTGCACTGACGAGGGCCAACAGCCCGAAACACCGTGTCTGCGAATTGAGATACTAATTTGGCTTTTATCCTAAGTCATATTGCACGACTCGTTAAAGAGTTGATTGTGACTTGTAGGATCGCTACTTCCAACAGGTGGCGCTATAGAGTTAAGTCCTCTTTTTCTCAGAAGAGGCAATTTGCATATTATATTTCCCAGAGGAGCATTGCATGGCGAATAAGCCTCATTACCTTTACAAGCCAGAGATGGTATGTCACTCTCCATAAGGAGAAACGATACCCCTTAGACCCCAGTCCAGAGCCTCTCACCTAGCCAAATTAGTTCTCATGCTTCGCACTGACGAGGGCCAACAGCCCAAAACACCGTGTCTGCGAATTAAGATACTAATTTGGCTTTTATCCTAAGTCATATTGCACGACTCGTTAAAGAGTTGATTGTGACTTGTAGGATCGCTACTTCCAACAGGTGGCACTATAGAGTTAAGTCCTCTTTTTCTCAGAAGAGGCAATTTGCATAGCAAAGTTATTGACACCAGTTTGCTGTTAAAAATAGTTACCTAAAAGCCAGCTATTTAAAACTGGTTTGTTCATCACATGGATCACATATAAGATCGCCCCAAACTCAGCCATTTGTAGTGAATGTGGAAAATATTGTCCTCCATTTAAAATGGGCAAGGCGCATGGCAAGGGACGAGGAACTGGACATGATGTTGATGGTGCATGCAGAGGCCGAGGCCGTGAGCAAGCTGAAATTGTACCACATCAGACACCCACATCTTTTCGCCCAACCTTCCTGTTCCAATTACTAGGGATCCGCAGCACTCCACTATTGAACCCAGAGCATTGTCAAAAGGTTGTTGGTTGGATAGCGGATAATGCATCCAGTCACTTTGCCACCACTACATCTTCCACATGGTCAAGTCTGAGTTGCCGTGAGTCTGGACTGGATATTACTCACCCTGATCCTCCTTCCTCCCACCATACCGAGTGCCCAGAGACAGCTGATCCCACACTTGGACACTCTAAAGAGCTGCTCACTTTTCTATTTACAGATTCAGGCCTCTCACCCAGTCCACTTGAAGCGGGGCAAGAGGAGATCGCATGTAGCGATGCCCAAATATTTGAGCATCCACAGTCATATGAAGGCAACGGTGGGAAAGTGTTACAAGAGATGGACAATGATGAGACACAATTGCCAGAAAGTCAGGAGGAGGACCAGAGTGTGGAAGTGGAAGACGATGTGGTGAATGATATAGTAATTAACCCAACCTGGCAGGAGGACTGCAGAGCGAGGACAGCAGCACACAGGGGAGGGAGGAGCAGCACCCCAACAGGCAGGAAGAAGCAGTCTGGTGGCCGCAGACAGAAGGCGAGCAACCATTCCCCATAACACCAACACGACGGAAGTTGCCAGTACAACTGTTAGGTCTTCCCGAGTCTGGTTGTTTTTTAAAGTCTCTGCCGATAACCCCAAAAAGGACATTTTCATCACCTGCCAGGTCAGCATCAGCAGGCGTAGCAAAACAGCCTGACGGCCACCAGCATACTCAGTCACATGGCAGCAAAGCACTCGACTTTGTGCGCCGAACCCCAGGGTCCAGAAACAGTGTCTACGGGTGACACCAATGCTTCTTCCGCTGTTGTGCGTGCAAGCCAATCCCCTGTCCATGGTGCATGCGAAGATGCCTCCTGCCCTGCACCTGTCATTGCACATACTCAACGAGCACCATCAGCACACACATCCATGTCCTTGTCTCAGCGCAGATTTCAATTGTTCATACCCCAGTCCTTGGAAAGCAAGCGTAAATACGCAGCCTATACCACACAAACCACACTACTAAATTCCCACTTTTCATGACTGCTTGCTCTTGAAATGTTGCCATTTAGGCTTGTGGGCACGGAAGTTTTCTGCAACCTGATGGTGGCGGCCGTCCCTTGGTACTCGATACCCAGCTGCCACTATTTCTCCCAGTTTGCCATCCCTGCATTACACAAGCATGTGTCCCACAACATTAGCCATGCCCTCAACAATGCAGTTACTGGGAAAGTCCACCAAACAACGGACACTTGGACTAGTGCTTGTGGGCAGGAATGGTACATCTCACTGATGGCACACTGGGTTAACATAGTGGAAGCCAGGACCCAGTCAGCCCTTGGGATGGAACACGTCTGTCATGATCCCAATGGCAGGGGATCACAAAAAGGACAAGCACAGATACAAACAAGCTCTAGGGCGATGGAACCTGAGCTGACCGCGACCCTGAACCTAACACACAAATAAAAGTAGCCGGGGAACGTGCCTACGATGATCCTAGACGTCTCGCTCCAGCCGAAGATCTAACTTCCCCTATCAGAAGAAACACAGACCTCTCTTGCCTCCAGAGAAATACCCCATAGCAAATAGCAGCCCCCCACATATAATGAAGGTGAAATGAGAGGAAAGCACATACGTAGTATGAAAACAGTTTCAGCAAAATGAGGCCCGCTAAAGCTAGATAGCAGAGGATACAAAAGTGAACTGCGCGGTCAGCGAAAAACCCTTCAAAAAACCATCCTGAAATTACTTGAACTCATGTGCCAACTCATGGTACATGAAAAGCAATTTCAGCCCACTAGAGCAACCAGCAGCAGAGAATCACATATCTGCAGGCTGGACTAAAAACCAAATTAAGCAAAACACCAAACAGGAAAATCCAAACTTAGCTTGTCCAGAAGGTTCTAGGAGCAGGGAGCAGAGGTAACAAGACACACTGGATACATTGATAACCGGCGAGGAAATGCCAGCAAAGCCAGGTTAAATAGGAAACTCCCATATGCTGATGGAACAGGTGGAACCCAGAAACCCAGGAAAGACAAGTCACCCAGTACCATCAGTAACCACCAGAGGGAGCCCAAAAACAGCACTCACAACACACGTCCTCCCGACGCCAAGGATTGCGGGCCCTATATCAATCAGAGTTGCCCCTACACTCTATATCTCCTGCACCTCCTCCTCCGCTTCAGCCTCCATCTCTGAAATCAACACCACATCAGTCAGAAGCTGGAAGCATTGCAGCACTGCCTCAGCCAAGCAGCAACAGGCTGTGCTGAAGCTAATGTGCATAGGTGACAAACCGCACAATGCTAAAGAGTTATGTACAGCTCTGAAAGAGCAAGCAGATCTGTGGCTGACACCGCTTAACCTACAGCCAGGCATGGTTGTGTGCGACAATGGCCGTAACCTGGTGGCGGCTCTGATGCAAGGCAAGCTCACACACTTACCATGCCTGGCCCATGTGCTTAACCTCATGGTTCAGTTGGTTCTCAAAACCTATCCAGACCTGCCGGTTTTGCTTGTCAGCGTACGCAGCCTGTGTGCCCATTTAGAAAGTCAGCTACAGCTTCTGCTGCCCTTGCCGTGCTTCAGCAGCGTTTGCAGCTTCTGGCTCACTGACTGGTGTGTGATGTCCCCACGCACTGAAACTCTACACTGCAGATGTTGGGAAGGATTTGTGAGCAGAAGGGGGCAGTTGTTGACTACCAGCATCAACAAGGACATTGGAATTTAGTTCAGACTCCACACAAAAGACCTCAGGAGTGGACATGGATGTCAGACATACGTACCATCCTCCAAAACTTTGAGGACTCCTCCAAGATGGTGAGCGGCGATGAAACTATGATTAGCATCATCATCACGGTTCTCTGTGTTCTGAAACACTCTCTGCTCACAATCAAAGAGGATGCATTGCTGGCAGAGCACGAGGACATGGAGCAAGGAACCATACGGGATGATTACACACAGCCCAGCCTCATCTCATCCCAATGTGGATTGGGTGACAATGAGGAGGAGGAGAAGAAAGAACAGGAGCTAGTTTTACTCGCTATAGACTATACTACCTGCACAACTGTCATACCGTCTGTTAAGCGTGGATGGCCTGAGGACAGGGAGGAGAAGTGGAGAGCATGGTCAGTTGTCCTCTTGGGTATGACACGGAAGTCTTGCCTGTTAGCAGTCTGGCACGCTTGGCTGAGTTTATGTTGTGACCCTCGCGTTCTCAAAAGTTTGGGTGACAGTATTTACTGGTTGGTGACACTTCTAGACCAATGCTACAAGGAGAACTTTCTAACTCTTATTGCCAAGGTGGATAGGTCTACTAAAAGTGTGCAGTACCAGAAGGCCCTTCTTGCGGAATTATTAAAAAAATTCTCGTCTGAAAACGCTGGCGGCACAGTTGTTGAGCAACCAAGGAGTGCAGTCCAGAGATACACAACTACAATCCAGCAGAGGCAGGGGAACACTGTCAAAGTTCTGGGAGAGTTTTCTCAGACCCTCCCATCGCACAGGCCCTGAGGCACGGGGTACTCTCACAAGGAGTGCAAAGTTTGGGAAGATGCTAAGGGAGTACTTTGCGTACCGTACCAACGTCCTCTGTGATTTCTCTGAGCCTTATAATTATTGGGTATCCAAGCTGGATATGTGGCATGAACTGACTCTCTACCCCTTGGAGGTCCTGGCCTGCCCTGCTGCTAACATAATGTCAGTGTGGGTTTTTAGTGCTGCTGGTGGAATTATCTGAAAGCACATCCGCTTGTCAACATTAAATGCTGACAGGCTCATGTTGTGAATTCTGTGGCAGAGCTCCCTCCTGTGGTCACAAGTGGTACTTCGGCTGATTCTGTCTGTGAGCTTCCGTTGGTGGAGGAGAGTGGTACTGCGGCTTCTGAGTTTCCTTCCTCAGGTGATGTGGTGAAGTCGTTAGGTACTGCTCTATTTAACTCCACCTGGTGCTCTGATCCTGGCCTCCAGTCAATGTTCTAGTATAGGACTTGCTTCCTCCTGGATCGTTCCTGTGGCCTGCTGCTCTGCATAGCTAAGTTCCGCTTTTGTTATTTTGTTTGCTGTTTTTTTCTGTCCAGCTTGCTTATTTGGTTTTTTCTTGCTTGCTGGAAGCTCTGGGACGCAGAGGGTGTACCTCCGTGCCGTTAGTCGGTACGGAGGGTCTTTTTGCCCCCTTTGCGTGGTTGTTTGTAGGGTTTTGTGTTGACCGCAAAGTTACCTTTCCTATCCTCGCTCTGTTCAGAAAGTCGGGCCTCACTTTGCTAAATCTATTTCATCTCTACGTTTGTCTTTTCATCTTAACTCATAGTAATTATATGTGGGGGGCTGCCTTTTCCTTTGGGGTATTTCTCTGAGGCAAGGTAGGCTTATTTTCTATCTTCAGGCTAGCTAGTTTCTCAGGCTGTGCCGAGTTGCATAGGGAGCGTTAGGCGCAATCCACGGCTGCCTCTAGTGTGGTTGGAGAGGATTAGGGATTGCGGTCAGCAGAGTTCCCACGTCTCAGAGCTCGTTCTATGTTTTTGGGTTATTGTCAGATCACTGTATGTGCTCTGACTTCTATGTCCATTGTGGTACTGAATTACCTTATCATAACAGTAACAGTACTGGAGGCCTAAAGTACTCATGATTCCCAATAGAGGGAAAAAAGAAGTTCTGAGACCATTTTTTTTTTCTTTGCACTGTGTTTTGCCTTTTTTTTCCCCTAGACATTTGGGTGGTTCAGGACACAGGTGTGGACATGGATATTCAGGGTCTGTGCTCTTCAATGGATAATCTCGTTATAAATGTACAAAAGATTCAAGATTTGGTGGTTCAGAATCCTATGTTAGAACCAAGAATTCCTATTCCTGATTTGTTTTATGGTGATAGAGCCAAGTTTGTGAATTTCAAAAATAATTGCAACCTGTTTCTGGCCTTGAAACCTCGCTCCTCTGGTGACCCAGTTCAACAAGTGAGAATTATTATTTCTTTTTTGCGTGGCGACCCTCAAGACTGGGCATTTTCCCTTGCGCCAGGAGATCCTGCATTAAGTAATATTGATGCGTTTTTCCTGGCGCTCGGATTGCTGTACGATGAACCTAATTCGGTGGATCAGGCAGAGAAAAATTTGCTGGCTCTGTGTCAGGGTCAGGATGAGATTGAGATTTACTGTCAGAAATTTAGAAGGTGGTCCGTGCTCACTCAATGGAATGAAGGTGCGCTCGCAGCTATTTTCAGAAAGGGTCTCTCTGAAGCCCTTAAGGATGTCATGGTGGGATTTCCTATGCCTGCTGGTCTAAATGAGTCTATGTCTTTGGCCATTCAGATTGGTCGACGCTTGCATGAGCGTAAATCTGTGCACCATTTGGCGGTATTATCTGAGCATAAATCTGACCCTATGCAGTGCGATAGGACTTTGACCAGAGTTGAACGGCAAGAACACAGACGTCAGAATGGGCTGTGTTTCTACTGTGGTGATTCCACTCATGCTATCTCTGATTGTCCTAAACGCACTAAACGGTTCCCTAGGTCTGCCACCATTGGTACAGTACAGTCAAAATTTCATTTGTCAGTTACTTTGATCTGCTCTTTGTCATCCTATTCTGTCATGGCATTTGTGGATTCAGGCGCTGCCCTGAATTTGATGGACTTGGAGTATGCCAGGCATTGTGGGTTTTTCTTAGAGCCCTTGCAGTGTCCTATTCCACTGAGAGGAATTGATGCTACGCCTTTGGCCAAGAATAAGCCTCAGTACTGGACCCAAGTGACCATGTGCATGGCTCCTGCACATCAGGAGGATATTCGCTTTCTGGTGTTGCATAATCTGCATGATGTGGTCGTGTTGGGGTTGCCATGGCTACAGGTCCATAATCCAGTATTAGATTGGAAATCCATGTCTGTGTCCAGCTGGAGTTGTCAGGGGGTACATGGTGATGTTCCATTCCTGTCTATTTCATCATCCGCCCCTTCTGAGGTCCCAGAGTTCTTGTCTGATTACCGGGATGTATTTGATGAGCCCAAGTCCGATGCCCTACCTCCGCATAGGGATTGTGATTGTGCTATCGATTTGATTCCTGGTAATACATTTCCAAAAGGTCGACTGTTTAATTTATCTGTACCTGAGCACGCCGCTATGCGGAGTTACGTGAAGGAGTCCTTGGAGAAGGGGCATATTCGCCCGTCATCGTCGCCATTGGGAGCGGGGTTCTTTTTTGTGGCCAAGAAGGATGGTTCGCTGAGACCTTGTATAGATTACCGCCTTCTAAATTAGATCACGGTCAAATTTCAGTACCCCTTGCCGCTGTTATCTGATTTGTTTGCTCGGATTAAGGGGGCTAGTTGGTTCACCAAGATAGATCTTCGTGGTGCATATAATCTTGTGCGTATAAAGCGAGGCGATGAATGGAAAACTGCATTTAATACGCCCGAGGGCCATTTTGAGTACCTGGTTATGCCATTCGGACTTGCCAATGCTCCATCAGTGTTTCAGTCCTTTATGCATGACATCTTCCTAGAGTACCTTGGTACATTCCTGATTGTGTACTTGGATGATATTTTGGTCTTCTCGGATGATTGGGAGTCTCATGTGAAGCAGGTCAGAATGGTGTTCCAGGTCCTGCGTGCTAATTCTTTGTTTGTGAAGGGATCAAAGTGTCTCTTTGGTGTTCAGAAGGTTTCATTTTTGGGGTTCATTTTTTCCCCTTCTACTATCGAGATGGATCCTGTTAAGGTCCAGGCCATCCATGATTGGACTCAGCCGACTTCTCTGAAGAGTCTGCAAAAGTTCCTGGGCTTTGCTAATTTTTATCGTCGCTTCATCTGCAATTTTTCTAGTATTGCTAAACCATTGACCGATTTGACCAAGAAGGGTGCTGATGTGGTCAATTGGTCTTCTGCTGCTGTGGAAGCTTTTCAAGCGTTGAAGCGTCATTTTTCTTCTGCCCCTGTGTTGTGTCAACCAGATGTTTCGCTTCCATTCCAGGTCGAGGTTGATGCTTCTGAGATTGGAGCAGGGGCTGTTTTGTCGCAGAGAAGTTCTGATTGCTCGGTGATGAAACCATGCGCCTTCTTTTCCAGGAAGTTTTCGCCTGCTGAGCGAAATTATGATGTTGGCAATCGAGAGTTGCTGGCCATGAAGTGGGCATTCGAGGAGTGGCGTCATTGGCTTGAAGGAGCTAAGCATCGCGTGGTGGTCTTGACTGATCATAAGAACTTGACTTATCTCGAGTCTGCCAAACGGTTGAATCCTAGACAGGCTCGCTGGTCGCTGTTTTTCTCCCGTTTTGACTTTGTGGTTTCGTACCTTCCGGGCTCTAAAAATGTGAAGGCGGATGCCCTGTCTAGGAGTTTTGTGCCCGACTCTCCGGGTTTATCTGAGCCGGCGGGTATTCTCAAAGAGGGAGTAATTGTGTCTGCCATCTCCCCTGATTTGCGGCGGGTGCTGCAAAAATTTCAGGCTAATAAACCTGATCGTTGCCCAGCGGAGAAACTGTTTGTCCCTGATAGGTGGACGAATAGAGTTATCTCTGAGGTTCATTGTTCAGTGTTGGCTGGTCATCCTGGAATCTTTGGTACCAGAGAGTTAGTGGCTAGATCCTTTTGGTGGCCATCTCTGTCATGGGATGTGCGTTCTTCTGTGCAGTCCTGTGGGATTTGTGCTCGGGCTAAGCCCTGCTGTTCTCGTGCCAGTGGGTTGCTTTTGCCCTTGCCGGTCCCGAAGAGGCCTTGGACACATATCTCTATGGATTTTATTTCAGATCTTCCCGTCTCTCAAAAAATGTCAGTCATTTGGGTGGTTTGTGATCGCTTCTCTAAGATGGTCCATTTGGTACCCTTGTCTAAATTACCTTCCTCCTCTGATTTGGTGCCATTGTTCTTCCATCATGTGGTTCGTTTGCATGGCATTCCGGAGAATATCGTTTCTGACAGAGGTTCCCAGTTTGTTTCGAGGTTTTGGCGAGCCTTTTGTGCTAGGATGGGCATTGACTTGTCTTTTTCCTCGGCTTTCCATCCTCAGACTAATGGCCAGACCGAACGAACCAATCAGACCTTGGAAACATATCTGAGATGCTTTGTTTCTGCTGATCAGGATGACTGGGTGTCCTTTTTGCCATTGGCTGAGTTCGCCCTTAATAATCGGGCCAGCTCGGCTACCTTGGTTTCGCCGTTTTTCTGCAACTCTTGGTTCCATCCTCGTTTCTCTTCAGGGCAGGTTGAGTCTTCGGACTGTCCTGGTGTGGATACTGTGGTGGACAGGTTGCAGCAGATCTGGACTCATGTAGTGGACAATTTGACCTTGTCCCAGGAGAAGGCTCAACGTTTTGCTAATCGCAGACGCTGTGTGGGTCCCCGACTTCGTGTTGGGGATTTGGTTTGGTTGTCATCTCGTCATATTCCTATGAAGGTTTCCTCTCCTAAATTTAAGCCTCGTTTCATTGGTCCATATAGGATTTCTGAGGTTCTTAATCCTGTGTCTTTTCGTTTGACCCTTCCAGATTCTTTTTCCATCCATAACGTATTCCATAGGTCATTGTTGCGGAGATACGTGGCACCTATGGTTCCATCTGTTGATCCTCCTGCCCCGGTTTTGGTGGAGGGGGAGTTGGAGTATATTGTGGAGAAGATTTTGGATTCTTGTGTTTCGAGACGGAAACTCCAGTATCTGGTTAAGTGGAAGGGTTATGCTCAGGAAGATAATTCCTGGGTCTTTGCCTCTGATGTCCATGCTCCCGATCTTGTTCGTGCCTTTCATATGGCTCATCCTGGTCGTCCTGGGGGCTCTGGTGAGGGTTCGGTGACTCCTCCTTAAGGGGGGGTACTGTTGTGAATTCTGTGGCAGAGCTCCCTCCTGTGGTCACAAGTGGTACTTCGGCTGATTCTGTCTGTGAGCTTCCGTTGGTGGAGGAGAGTGGTACTGCGGCTTCTGAGTTTCCTTCCTCAGGTGATGTGGTGAAGTCGTTAGGTGCTGCTCTATTTAACTCCACCTGGTGCTCTGATCCTGGCCTCCAGTCAATGTTCTAGTATAGGACTTGCTTCATCCTGGATCGTTCCTGTGGCCTGCTGCTCTGCATAGCTAAGTTCCGCTTTTGTTATTTTGTTTGCTGTTTTTTTCTGTCCAGCTTGCTTATTTGTTTTTTTTCTTGCTTGCTGGAAGCTCTGGGACGCAGAGGGTGTACCTCCGTGCCGTTAGTCGGTACGGAGGGTCTTTTTGCCTCCTTTGCGTGGTTGTAGGGTTTTGTGTTGACTGCAAAGTTACCTTTCCTATCCTCGCTCTGTTCAGAAAGTCGGGCCTCACTTTGCTAAATCTATTTCATCTCTACGTTTGTCTTTTCATCTTAACTCACAGTCATTATATGTGGGGGGCTTCCTTTTCCTTTGGGGTATTTCTCTGAGGCAAGGTAGGCTTATTTTCTATCTTCAGGCTAGCTAGTTTCTCAGGCTGTGCCGAGTTGCATAGGGAGCGTTAGGCGCAATCCACGGCTGCCTCTAGTGTGGTTGGAGAGGATTAGGGATTGCGGTCAGCAGAGTTCCCACGTCTCAGAGCTCGTTCTATGTTTTTGGGTTATTGTCAGATCACTGTATGTGCTCTGACTTCTATGTCCATTGTGGTACTGAATTACCTTATCATAACAGGCTCACTCTTATAAAAATGAACAAGGGCAGGAATCGGCCAGACGTTTCAATACCACCAAATGATAGCAGCCTAACATAAGCGCAAATCCAGTGTCTTTTTTGGGAGGTCTATTCCCATGCACCACTGCACACCCACACATGGGTACGCTTACTGATTTTAGCTATTTTCTGTTGTCCTCCTCCTTCTCCTCATCCTCATTTTCTACCACCATATCACCAGAGTGACCATGATCCGTGATGCGACACCCACATAATTATTTTAAAGGGTGTTTATGATGCCTGTAAAAATATTGCTATACAGTATGTTCATGCATACCCCCAGGGGTAACTCTTTGTCAGCTCATACACTTATTGCATGGGCATTACAAGTACAGGAGACCAGCTCCATTCTAATGGGAAAAGTTTTTTGTGAGGCCCTCTTACATGTCTCTTCCAAGGGGCATTGGAGTGCCTCCAAATTTTTGGAATCTCTTGCATTCACTGCATAGGAAAACACTATGGGAGACCTACTTCCTAATAATGGGAACATTTGAGGAGGCCCTCCGACCTCTATGTCTCTTGCAAGGGGCATTGGAGTTCCTCCAAATTTTTGGCAGCCGTTGCTTCACTGCATAGGCAAACACTATGGGAGACCCACGTCTAATAATGGGAAGATTTTTTTCATGAGGCCCTCCTCTACGTCTGTTCAAAGGGGCATTGGAATGCCTCCAAATTTTTGGCAGCCCTTGCATTCACTGCATAGGCAAACACTATGAGAGACCCACTTCCTAATAATGGGAACATTGTTTTCAGGAGGTCCTCTGACCTCTACATCTCTTCCAAGAGGTATTGGAGTTGCTCCAAATTTATGGCAGCCCTTGCATTCATTGCATAGGAAAACACTACGGGAGACCCACTATCTAATAATGGTAACATTGTTTTCAGGAGGCCCTCTGACCTCTACGTCTTGTTCCAAGGGGCATTAGAGTTCCTCCAATTTTTTGGCAGCCATTGCATCACTGTATAGGCAAACACTATGGGAGACCCACTTCCTAATAATAGGAACATTTTTTTCATGAGGCCCTCCTCTACGTCAGTTCAAAGGGGCATAGGAGTGACTCCAAATTTTTGGCAGCCCTTGCGTTCATTGCATAGGCAAACACTATGTGAGACCCACTTGCTAATAATGGGAACATTGTTTTCAGGAGGCCCTCCTGTACGTCTCTTCAAAGGATTATTGGGGTGTGTCCTAATTTTGGGCAGCCTTGCCACTCACTGCATATGCAATAACAGTATAGGAAACCCACTGTTTCATAATGGGAACAACAAAGCATAGATGGCTGATGGATCTCCAAGAATAGTGAGGGCTGACTGCTGGCCCTTTAAGAATAGTAAAGGCCACCTGATGGCCCTATAAAAATTGGCTTTGTGACTTTCAGAGACCCTCCGTCAGAAATGAAACAGGATGTGTCTGATGATGTGTCACACACTACATGGCCAGATAAGTTTGTAAAATGTTAAAATGACATTTCCCAGTGAATGCATTTGTCTTGGTTGAAATCAATGCTAAAGTTCAAAAAAGCATCAAAAGTGCTACATGTGAACATAGCCCAACGTGTGGAGGAGCATTTTTGTTTTTGGTTATTTATTTTGCCTTAAATACACGTCATTGCCCTGGAAAGGATGCCCCTTAACATATTTCCCAGGAAAATCCATTTTGGTTTCATTTTTCTATGTTTTATTTTGAGTCTGTATAAGTAGCATAAGACTCTGACAACATTGTTCACAGCAGTGACCGGCCAGTCAGAAATGCTTCCAGTGGTCTTCCCCATGCTGTTCCCATGTCATTTGAGCATGGTTCCTATCGATTTCCGCAATTTCTAGTCCCTCTGCAGACTACCAGGGGGACTGCCGGAAAAATGCTCAGGTCGATCACCCAAGTATTCCAATTTGCTCGACCGAGCAAGAGCACCCGAGCATTTTAGTGCTCGGCTGCTCGCCCATCACTAATAGGTGTCTTATAGATGCCTCTCCATTACTAAGCCATGGGCTTGATGTCACCTGACAATACAAAGGTGACATCAACCCCACAAATATTAACCCCACTTGCCACCACTACAGGGCAAGTGGGAAGAGTCGGGCAAAGCGCCAGAATTGGCGCATCTAATATATGTGCCTTTTCTGGGCAGCTGCGGGCTGTTATTTTTAAGCTGGGGAGCCAAAATCCATGGCCCCTTACCAGCCTGAGAATATCAGCCCCCAGCTGTCTGCTTTAGTATGGCTGGTTGTCAAAAATGTTTGTGTCAAAACGGTGTTCCGTACAGACGCCGAACTTTACTGTTCAGGTTCGCACATTTCTAATGATGATATCATTTAAATATGCTGACACATACTTCTGATGGGGCTCTAACACTATGTCCATCAGCCTCTGGAATGTGGCCGCGGCCCCATGTAGTCCAAAACTCAAGACAACATAGTGATTGTCATGGTTAGGACAAGGTTATGTCTTGTACTCTCAGGGTTAATGTTCTTAGCCTCTCTTTCAAGATGGGAGAGCTATTTATACTCGTTCCTAACCTGGTATCCTTGTCAGCTATAGGTTTTCTGCAGTCTGTATGCTTGACCTCTGTAGTATGTGCTGGATTGCTTTGTGTCTTGCTGTCACCTGCTTTATTCGCTTTCCTGGATTACATTCCTGGCTTGGCTTCTGACTATTCTCTGACTCTCCCTGTTGGTATCTTGTAATTTCCTGGCTATGACCTCAGCTTGTTTCACTATTCTTTTATGCTTGTCCCTTCTCTGTTTTCCCGGCATCTGGCTCCACCCCCTGACCGCCTCCCACTCTGTCACATGATCGTAGGTCCTTTTGCTTTACCTAGTCACTCTGTCTCATGTGAAAGATCCCGTTGGTGTTCATGTTAGTTACCCGGTTTCTGGTTCAGCTCCATTGCTGCAGGGTGCAGTTTCCCCTGCAACATTTATACCCGGGTATCGTGACATTATAGCTAACCTGAAAGTTTTCTCCCTGGTGTGGGGGGTGGTGTTTGTATGCCATGGACCCGGTACAGGTTCTCACGTCACAGGTTAATGAGATTTCTCAGCTTTTGCAGAAGCTGTCTGTGGAACAGCAAGCCCTGGTCCCCTCGCACCAACAGATGCAGAGAAATGTGGCAGGTGCTTTACAGGTGTCTTCTCCATTTCAGTCCCAGGATGGGGTCCCTCTGATGTATCCATAGCGGACCCCGAACCGCCGGTAAAATTACCCGACACTTTTTCTGGGGATAAAAAATTGTTCAGGGTCTTTAAGGAGGGATGTAAGTTGTTTTTTAAGTTACATCCCCGGGCCTCTGGAAATGAAAGGTAGAGTGTGGGGGTAGTTATGTCTTTATTAAGGGGGTCCCAGCAGGCATGGGCCTTCTCTCTCTCTTCCTCTGCTCCTGAACGCATGTCTGTGAACCTGTTTTTTGAGTCTCTGGGGAACATTTATGATGAGCCTGATAGAGTGCGTCTGGCAAAAGGTATGGTAATGAGTGTGACACAGGGGAAGCACTCCGCTAAAATGGTTCTGCTCAGAGTTTGGGCAGCTGAAGTTTCTTGGAACAATGCAGCCCTGAGGGGGTTGTTCCGCATGGGTCTGTCTGACCGTCTGAAGGACACTCTAGCACTTTAACCTCCTCCTGATACCCTGGAGGACGCCATGACACAGGCAGTTTGAATGGACCAGAGACTCCGTGCTAGAGGAGTGATGCAACAGGAGACTTCCTTGTTCTCTAAGTTATGTGACTCTGCACCTGTATCTGAACCCATGGAGATTGGGTCAGTCTCGGTCTCTGAAAGTGAGAGAAGACACCGCAGAGACAATTAACTGTGTTTTTACTGTGGAGCCTCTGGACATTGGAAAAGGAACTGTCCATCCTGCCCTTCTGCGAAACCATCTGAGAAACGACTGAGTCTGGGCAACACTCTAGGAGGTTGTCCAGACTCCCAGGTACATTTTTTCTCGCTTACAAAAGTTGTGCTCCAGGTGAAATTGGAGCTTGCTGGCGGTCCTGTGGTGACCACCGCTTTTGTTGACTGCAATTCTTCCATTAATTTGATTGATGCCCAAGTTGTGACTCGTAATAAGATAGGGACAGTTAGGTTGAAAAACCCTGTTAAAATTGTGGCTGTTGATTCGTCCCCTCGTACCCGGGATGGAATTTGTTTCAAAACTGATGTTTTTTCTCTGAAAGTGGGTTCCACTCAAATGGAGCAATTAAGTTGTTTTGTATTGAACAATCTGCGTGCAGGACTGGTTCTGGGAATTGGCTGCAATGCCACAATCCTGCCATTGAATGGGTTGTGGGGGAGATTACTCAATGGAGATATAAGGGTAATGGTCCGTGTTGTAACCTGGGACCTTTTGTTAACCTGATAAAGTCTGTAACTGTGTCGTCTTTCAGTCTGGAGGGTATTCCGGATTACCTGAAAGACTTCGAAGATGGTGTTTTCCAAAAATTGAGGCCGAGGCGCTTCCACCACATCGACCCGGTGATTGTGCTATTAATTTAATCCCAGGAGCCAAATTACCCAAGGCTCGCTTATAAAATTTGTCTGGGTCCGAGCGCCAAGCCATGAAAAAATACATCACTGAGAGTCTTCGTAAGGGGCATATTCGGCCTTGTGTTTCACCCGTCGCAGCGGGGTTTTTCTTTGTGAAGAAAAAAGATGGTGGTTTGCGACCATGCCTCGACTTTTGGGAACTGAATAAGATCACTGTGAAAAGCACGTATCCTCTTCCTCTGATTCCTGATTTATGTAATCAACTCACTGGAGCCAAATTGTTTTCTAAGCTTGACTTACGAGGGCTTATAACCTGATAAGGATTCGAGAGGGAGATGAATGGAAAACAGCTTTTCTGACTACCGAGGGCTTATTTGATCATTTGGTTATGTCCTTTAGTCTCACTAACGCCCCTGCTGTGTTCCAGAATTTTTTTAATGTTGTTTTTTCTGACCTGATTGGGCGCTATGTTGTCATTTACCTGGATGACATCTTGATATACTCAGAGGACAGTCAGTCTCACTTACACCATCTCCAGACAGTTCTTGTGAGACTCAGGGAGAACCATTTATATGCAAAACTGGAGAAGTGCTCATTCTTTCTGCAAGAACTGTCTTTTCTGGGATTAATTGTATCTGGGGCTGGGTTCCGCATGGACCCGGGGAAGGTTCATGCCATCTCTGATTGGGTGCAACCTCATGACCTGAAGGGGTTGCAGCGATTTCTGGGCTTTGCTAACTATTATAGGAAGTTCATTAAAGGGTTTTCGCAGGTGTTGAAACCCTTAACGGACCTCACACTAAAAGGGGCGGAGGTAAAAAATTGGTCCGAGGCCGCAAAAAATTCCTTCCAGACACTGAAGAAATTTTTGCTTCAGCCTCTGTGTTGATACAACCAGATCCGTCGAGACCTTTTATTGTAGAGGTTGAAGCATCGAAGGTGGGGGTGGGGGCAGTGTTGTCTCAGGGCCCGTCCACCCTTACTAACATTAAACCCTGTGCCTTTTTCGCTAAAAAATAATTCTCTTCGGCTGAGAGAAATTATGATGTCGGCAACAGGGAATTGTTGGCAATTAAATTGGCCTTCAAAGAATGGAGGCATTTTTTGGAGGGGGCTGTTCATCCCGTTACGGTCATCACTGATCATAAAAATTTGGCCTATATCGAGTCTGCTAAGAGATTGACCCCCAGACAGGCTCGGTGGGCACTTTTTTTCTCGGTTTCATTTTACCATTACATTCCGACCAGGGTCTAAAAATGTAAAGGCGGATGCCTTATCCCGAAGTTTTGATTGTGTGTCCCCTCCAGAACCTCCTTCCTCCATTCTTCAACCTGGAGTGGTTGTGGCTGAAATCTCATCTAAGTTACAGAGAGAGATTTTTGAAGCACAGTCACAAGCTCCCAAGAATAAACCCTCTGGCAAATTGTTTGTACCCGATCATTTTCGTCTCACACTTCTGCAAGAATTTCATGAATCTGTGTTGAGTTCACACCCTGGGATTGCAGCTACTCGGGGGGCAGTAGCTAGGAATTTTTGGTGGCCTTCTATGGGTACTGATATTAAAAAATTTGTGAATACTTGTGTGCTCGCTCTAAGAGCTCTATGGTCCGGCCGGCCGGGAGGTTCAGGGTAATATCTCCAAAGCTCAAAGGAGGTACAAACATTTTGCAGACAGGAGGAGGGGGTCAGCTCCTATACTGACAGTGGGGGAGAAGGTGTGGTTGTCTACACCTAACATCAAACTTAGAGTACCCTCTATGAAGTTGGGCCCCAGGTTTATAGGTCCATACAAGATATTAGAGGTGATCATCCTGGTGGCCTATAGATTACAGCTGCCCACCTCCTTCAAAATATTAAATGTCTTTCACAGGTCCCTATTATAACCTGTGGGGACAGTTAGAGAAGATTCCTCATCTAATGTTCTGACAGTGTTGGTAGAGGGTCAGCCGGAGTATGAGGTAGGGCGCATCATTGATTTATGGTGGATGCGTCAAAGGCTTCAGTACTTAATACATTGGAAGGGTTATTCTATTGAGGATCGGTCATGGATTCCGGCCAGTTCTGTGGATGCTGATCGACTGGTGCGGGCTTTTCATGCCAGGTACCCTGAGAAGCCTTGGGGTCCAGTGGCCCCCTGTTAAGAAGGGGTACTGTCATGGTTAGGACAAGGTTATGTCTTGTATTCTCAGGGTTAATATTCTTAGCCTCTCTTTCAAGATGGGAGGGCTATTTATACTCGCTCCTAACCTGGTATCCTTGTCAGCTATAGATTTTCTGCAGTCTGTATGCTTGACCTCTGTAGTGTATGCTGGCTTGCTTTGTGTCTTGCTGTCACCTGCTTTATTCGCTTTCCTGGATTACTTTCCTTGCTTGGCTTTTGACTATTCTCTGACTCTCCCTGTTGGTATCTTGTAATCTCCTGGCTATGACCTTGGCTTGTTTCACTATTCTTTTATGCTTGTCCCTTCTCTGTTTCCCCGGCATCTGGCTCCGCCCTCTGACTGCCTCCACTCTGTCACATGATCGTAGGTCCTTTTGCTTTACCTAGTCACTCTGTCTCATGTGAAAGGTCCCGTTGGTGTTCATGTTAGTTACCCGGTTTCTGGTTCAGCTCTGTTGCTGCTGGGTGCAGTTTCCCCTGCAGCATTTATACCCGGGTATCGTGACAGTGATCCTCCATTGTTATAAAGGCAGTCTTTTCTTTCGCTGACTCTGTAAGAGGCACCAGCCAGAAACCCTATGTCAGATTGAGCGTGGTGAAGTACTGGACCTGACCCAGTCACTCAATCAGCTCATCCACCCGTGGCATTGGATAAAGGTCAAATTTCAACATTTTATTCAACTTCTGGAAATCATTACAGAATCGTAACGATCAGCCTGGCTTTGGAATGAGCACAATGGGTCTAGCCCATTCACTCCTGGACTCCTCAATTACTCCTATCTGTAGCATTTTTCTTACCTCTCCCACGATGGCTTGCCTCTGGGCTTCTGGCACACGGTACAGTTTCATTCGTACCCTTACCTGAGGCTCGGTGACAATGTCATGTAGAATTACAGAAGTACGGTCGGGTAGTTCTGAGAATACATCCGTGTTTTCTTGCACTAACTTCCGAGCCACTCATTGCTGCTGTTTAGAGGAAATGTCGCCTATCTTTACTTCTCTCTCAGCCTCCTTCCAGGCCGATATGGAAAGGTCCCCAGATGATATGACTGGAGTCGCATCCATAATCATACATTCATGGTCCTTCCACGTTTTTAGCAGATTTATATGATACAGCGGTTCCGGTTTTCTATTCCCCGGGCTGATCTACTCGGTAGTTTGCCTCCACAACCTTTTCGTGGACTTCATACAGCCCTTGCCACATGGCCATAAGCTTACTTTCGGCGGTGGGTACTAAGACTATTACCCGATCTCCTTCTTTAAAGAACCGTACCGTGACCTTTCTGTTATACGCTCGGCTCTGCGCTGCTTGAGCATCCACTAAATGTTCTTTTACTGTAGGCATGACCTGTGCGAACCAGTCCTGCATACTGACCACGTGCTCTATTATACTCTTATGCGGCGTAGGTTCCTGCTCCCACGCCTCTTTGGCTATGTCCAGCAGACCCCTAGGATGCCTGCCATACAGTAGCTGAAAGGGTGAAAATCCCATAGAAGACTGCGGTACCTTGCAAATGGCAAACATTAAGTAGGGCAGTAATAGGTCGCAATCCCTTCTATCCTTGGAAACCACCTTTTTTAGCATGGATTCGAGAGTTTTGTTGAACCGTTCGACTAACTCATCGGTCTGGGGTGGTACACAGACATGACCAACTGTTTTATTTGGAGAATCTTGCACAGGTCCTTTGTCACCTTGGACATATAATGAGTCCCCTGATTAGTAAGGATCTCCTTAGGTAGCCCAAGGCGACAGAACATGGAGCTATGTACACATACTCTTATAATGGCAAAAGCCATTAATATCAAACTATAAATAAATCAGACACATCTTTCTGCAATTATTTATGAAAAATGTCTGAATTGTATTTCTTCTATTAGGGTTCCTCTACGTGTTAATGAACTGCTTAATTTGAATATTTTGTCTAATTCATGTGATAATTAATTTTAAAATAACCTGGCCTTGTATGCAGTTCAATTAGAAAAGCGCACATTTAAGATAAAGTAAATTATTCATTATAGATTCCTCAAATCATTTACTTTGTAAATTCATTTTTAATTATAGAAATGCTTCCGCTTATGATTATTTTCTTTCTTTTTTTTTTTGCATGAAGGCAGGTAATTCCAAAGCTGAATTTTAATGAGAATATGTGGGTCAAAAAGCTACAGGGGATCAGAATGTCGGCATCTAGGTAAGAAGTAAGTGATAAAATTAGGGTGATATGACACTGGGTTTTGTATTAATTGTGGGGAGTGCGGGGGGTGAATTTAGTGACTGTAATTTTGGTTACAAATCCTACAAGTAATTATATTCAGTACAGAAGTAGCAGAACCAAATTTAATGAGAAATGATTTTTTCAAAGAGTTTTACAGTTAAATAATATTGTAAGTAGATGAGCCGAAATAAGTAACTTGTTCAATTTACTATTATATTCCGGGTCGAAGGGCTTCCCAATCTACATGCACCTTCTCTTGATCCTCTTACGGTTTGTGTCCGAAAAGGAAATATGACCATTAGCTAATAAACATGAGCCAATCTAGAAACATAGAAACATGGAAAGGAAGAGCTGGAAGGGAGCTCCAGGGTCATCGTGTCCAACCCCCTGCTCAAAGCAGGAGTCACTAAACCATCTCAGACAGATGTCTGTCCAGCCTCTGTTTGAAGACTTCCATTGTAGGAGAACTCTCCACCTCTTGTGGCAGCCTATTACACTCAATGATCACCCTCACTGTCAAAAAAGTTTTTTTAATATCTAATCTGTATCTTCTCCCACTCAGCTTTATTGCTTCTGATATTTCTTTGTGCAAATGAGGATAAGGCTGATCCCTCTACAGTGTGACATCCCTTCAGATATTTGTAGACAGCTGTTAAGTCTCCTCTCAGTCTTTCGCAAGCTAAGGGTACCGTCACACTATACGATTTACCTACGATCACGACCAGCGATACGACCTGGCCGTGATCGTAGGTAAATCGTAGTGTGGTCGCTGGGGAGCTGTCACACAGAAAGCTCTCCAGCGACCAACGATGCCGAGGTCCCCGGGTAACCAGGGTAAACATCGGGTTACTAAGCGCAGGACCGCGCTTAGTAACCCGATGTTTACCCTGGTTACCAGCGTAAAAAAAACAAACAGCACATACTTACATTCTGGTGTCCGTCAGGTCCCTTGCCGTCTGCTTCCCGCACTCACTGACTGCCGGCCGTAAAGTGAAAGTGAAAGCACAGCACAGCGGTGACGTCACCGCTGTGCTCTGCTTTCACTTTACGGCCGGCAGTCACTGAGTGCGGGAAGCAGACGGCAAGGGACCTGACGGACACCAGAATGTAAGTATGTGCTGTTTGTTTTTTTTTTAGTTTTACGCTTGTAACCAGGGTAAACATCGGGTTACTAAGCGCGGTCCTGCGCTTAGTAACCCGATGTTTACCCTGGTTACAAGCGAACGCATCGCTGGATCGCATCGCTAGATCGGTGTCACACACACCGATCTAGCGATGACAGCGGGAGATCCAGCGACGAAAGAAAGTTCCAAACAATCTGCTAAGACGTACGATTCTCAGCAGGATCCCTGATCGCTGCTGCGTGTCAGACACAGCGATATCATAACGATATCTCTGGAACGTCACGAATCGTACCGTCGTAGCGATCGAAATGGCAGTGTGTGACGGTACCCTAAGCATTCCCAAATACTCTAATCGTTCCACATAGGACATTGTTTGCCGACTGGTAACTGATCAGACATATGGGGGTTGATGGTGTACATGTCCTGCTGCAAACAGGGGAGAGGGGGGAGGTTCCTGCTGCAGCCAGTTATTATTAAGAATGTCCGAAGAAGGATAGGGAGGATATGGTAAACTCTTGAGTCACACAGAAAAGTTGTTTTTTTTTTTTAAATGTTCTAATTTGTAATTAGAATATGAGACAAAACTTAATGATAGAGGACCTTTCATAAATTTCTTTATGTTCAACTGGACACACAATGTAATAGTGGCCACAGAGCGGAGTAAAACAGTTTTTTTTTGTTTTAATTTGACCTGTTTGTTGCAGAGATATTAGCAATGAAAGTATTTGGCACCTAATGATTTACATCTTTTTTTATTCAAATGGATGTTATTATACAGTTTTCACTGGAGGGGGCGTGTACTTCTTCTCCCTGTATGATGCTGACCAATCATAAGCAAGCAGCCACACCAGAGGAAAGAAGAATACACCCCCACCATAGCTTACACCAGTGAAAATTGCCTGATTACACCCGCTTGGACTTAATAAAAGTTAACTCCTTAGGTATCAAATAATTGTATTACTAATAACTCCGCAAAGTAGAGGTGAAAAAATAAATGTTTTATTCTGCTCTGCAGCTGTCAGGCTGCTGCAGTGCAGTACAGCACAATCTCCACCAGGGGGAGCTTGAGAGGAAAGTGAGACTGCACACACAGGACAGCAGAACAGACGCTACCAAGTGGCGAGAGAGTGGTCAGACAAGCCGAGTGAAAAGCACAAGATAGCTTGACAGTATAATAGGATTAGACAGACGGATAGTCAGAACGTAGCCAGAGATCAGTAAACCAGAATGGGCAACAGTACAATAGGGACAAACAGAAACGAAGTAAATAACCAAGCCAGGAGATCAGAACCGGAGAATCAAGCAGACAGACAGAGAAATACTGGGAAAAGGGCAGACAGAGGGAATTAACAGACACAGGACAAGTCAGGGTTCACAGCAGGGCAAATCAAGAGCTACCAGCAGGGTCAGGTTAACGCCGAAGGCAGAACTATAGTTGACACTGCCAGCAAGATTCATGGGAGCTAAATAGCAAACCTGAACCCAGAATGAGGCAGAGCAAAGTTAACCCTTGACATGATCCATCCAGAAAAAAAGGGCAGACACTAATAAACCCTGGAACGGATCATGACAGCAGCCACTATCACATTGTGTGTCAAGTTGATTATGAAAAATTTGGTGGCAAATCCTCTTTAAAGAAGAGGAATGGATTAAGGGAGAAAAAGCTGTGCATGTCCTATGCTGAGATACCTATGGTTTAACCCCTTCCCGACCTTTGACGCCCCGTAGGCGTCATGAAAGTCGGTGTCAATCCGACCCATGACGCCTATGTGGCGTCATGGAAAGATCGCATCCCTGCAGGCCGGGTGAAAGGGTTAACTCCCATTTCACCCGAACTGCAGGGACAGGGGGAGTGGTAGTTTAGCCCAGGGGGGGGTGGCTTCACCCCCCCCCCCGTGGCTATGATCGCTCTGATTGGCTGTTGAAAGTGAAACTGCCAATCGGAGCGATTTGTAATATTTCACCTATTATAACGGGTGAAATATTACAATCCAGCCATGGCCGATGCAATATCATCGGCCATGGCTGGAAATACTAATGTGCCCCCAGCCCACCCCAACGATCGCCCCCCCAGCCCCCCGATCTGTCCGGTACACTGCTCCGGCTCCCCTCTGTCCTGTGCTCCGCTCCCTCCCCGTGCTCTTGTCCGCTACCCCCGTGCTTCAATCACCCCCCCGTGCTCCGATCACCCCCCTGCACTCCGATCCACCCCCCTCCGTGCTCCGTTCCACCCCCCGTGCTCCGTTCCACCCTCCGTGCTCCGTTCTACCCCCCCGTGCTCCGTTCCACCCCTCCCGCGCTCCGATTCACCCCCCCATGCTCCGATCCCCCCCCCCGTGCTCTCCGCCCACCCTATCATACTTACCGATCCTGCCGGGGTCCGTCCGTCTTCTCCCCGGGCGCCGCCATCTTCCAAAATGGCGGGCGCATGCGCAGTGCGCCTGCCGAATCTGCCGGCCGGCAGATTCGTTCCAAAGTGCATTTTGATCACTGAGATATAATCTATCTCAGTGATCAAAATAAAAAAAATAATAAATGACCCCCCCCCCTTTGTCACCCCCATAGGTAGGGACAATAAAAAAAATAAAGAATTTTTTTTTTCCACTAATGTTAGGTTAGGGTTAGGGGTAGGGTTAGGGGTAGGGTTAGGGCTAGGGTTAGGGCTAGGGGTAGGGCTAGGGGTAGGGCTAGGGTTTAGGGGTAGGGTTAGGGGTAGGGTTAGGGCTAGGGGTGGGGTTAGGGGTAGGGTTAGGGGTAGGGTTAGGGTTAGGGTTTCGGTATGTGCACACGTATTCTGGTCCTCTGCGGATTTTTCCGCTGCGGATTTGATAAATCCGCAGTGCTAAACCGCTGCGGATTTATGGCGGATTTACTGCGTTTTTTCTGCGCATTTCACTGCGGTTTTACAACTGCGATTTTCTATTTGAGCAGTTGTAAAACCGCTGCGGAATCCGCACAAAGAAGTGACATGCTGCGGAATGTAAACCGCTGCGTTTCCGTGCAGTTTTTCCGCAGCATGTGTACAGCGATTTTTGTTTCCCATAGGTTTACATTGAACTGTAAACTCATGGGAAACTGCTGCGGATCCGCAGCGTTTTCCGCAGCGTGTGCACATACCTTTAGAATTAGGCCATGTGCACATGGTGCGGATTTGGCTGCGGATCCGCAGTGGATTGGCCGCTGTGGATTCGCAGCAGTGTTCCATCAGGTGTACAGTACCATGTAAACATATGGAAACCAAATCCGCTGTGCCCATGGTGCGGAAAATACAGCGCGGAAACGCTGCGTTGTATTTTCCGCAGCATGTCAATTCTTTGTGCGGATTCCGCAGCGTTTTACACCTGTTCCTCAATAGGAATCTGCAGGTAAAATCCGCACAAAAAACACTGGAAATCCGCAGAAAATCCGCAGGTAAAACGCAGTGCCTTTTACCCGCGGATTTTTCAAAAATGATGCTGAAAAATCTCACACGAATCCGCAACGTGGGCACATAGCCTTAGGGTTAGGGTTGGAATTAGGGTTGTGGTTAGGGGTGTGTTGTGGTTAGGGTTGTGATTAGGGTTATGGCTACAGTTGGGATTAGGGTTAGGGGTGTGTTGGGGTTAGGGTTAGGGTTAGGGCTGTGATTAGGGTTACGGCTACAGTTGGAATTAGGGTTGTGGTTAGGGTTAGGGGTGTGTTGGGGTTAGGGTTGTGGTTAGGGGTGTGTTGGGGTTAGGGTTGTGATTAGGGTTATGGCTACAGTTGGGATTAGGGTTAGGGGTGTGTTGGGGTTAGTGTTGGAGGTAGAATTGAGGGGTTACCACTGTTTAGGCACATCAGGGGTCTCCAAACGCAACATGGCGCCACCATTGATTCCAGCCAATCTCGTATTCAAAAAGTCAAATGGTGCTCCCTCAATTCCGAGCCCCGACGTGTGCCCAAACAGTGGTTTACCCCCACATATGGGGTATCAGTGTACTTAGGACAAACTGCGCAACAATTACTGGGGTCCAATTTCTCCTGATAACCTTGTGAAAATAAAAAAATGCTTGCTAAAACCTCATTTTTGAGGAAAGAAAAATGATTTATTATTTTCACGGCTCTACGTTGTAAACGCCTGTGAAGCACTTGGGGGTTCAAAGTGCTCACCACATATCTAGATAAGTTCCTTGGGGGGTCTAGTTTCTAAAATGGGGTCACTTGTGGGGGGTTTCTACTGTTTAGGCACACCAGGGGCTCTGCAAACGCAACGTGACGCCCGCAGACCATTCCATCAAAGTCTGCATTTCAAAAGTCACTGCTTCCCTTCTGAGCCCCGACGTGTGCCCAAACAGTGGTTTACCTCCACACATGGGGTATCAGCGTACTCAGGAGAAACTGAACAACAACTTTTGGGGTCCAATTTCTCCTGTAACCCTTGGGAAAATAAAAAATTCTGGGCTAAATAATTATTTTTGAGGAAAGAAAACGTATTTATTATTTTCACGGCTCTGCATTATATACTTCTATGAAGCACTTGGGGGTTCAAAGTGCTCACCACACATCTAGATAAGTTCCTTTCGGGGTCTAGTTTCCAAAATGGGGTCACTTGTGGGGGGTTTCTACTGTTAAGCCACATCAGGGGCTCTGCAAACGCAACGTGATGCCCACAGAGCATTCCATCAAAATCTGCATTTCAAAACGTCACTACTTCACTTCCGTGCCCCGGCATGTGCCCAAACAGTGGTTTACCCCCACATATGGGGTATCAGCGTACTCAGGAGAAACTGGACAACAACTTTTGGGGTCAAATTTCTCCTGATACCCTTGGGAAAATAAAAAATTGCAGGCTAAAAGATCATTTTTGAGAAAATAATTTTTTTTTTTTTTTCATGGCTCTGCGTTATAAACTTCTGTGAAGCACTTGGGGGTTCAAAGTCCTCACCACACATCTAGATTAGTTCCTTTGGTGGACTAGTTTCCAAAATAGGGTCATTTCTGGGGGATCTCCAATGTTTAGGCACACAGGGGCTCTCCAAACGTGACATGGTGTCCGCTAATGATTGGAGCTAATTTTCCATTTAAAAAGCCAAATGGCGTGCCTTCCCTTCCGAGCCCTGCCGTGCACCCAAACAGTGGTTTACCCCCACATATGGGGTATCAGCGTACTCAGGACAAACTGGACAACAACATTTGGGGTCCAATTTCTCCTATTACCCATGGCAAAATAGGAAATTCCAGGCTAAAAAATCGTTTTTGAGGAAAGAAAAATTATTTTTTGTTTTCATGGCTCTGCGTTATAAACTTCTGTGAAGCACCGGGGGGTTTAAAGTGCTCAATTTGCATCTAGATAAGTTCCTTGGGGGGTCTAGTTTCCAAAATGGGGTCACTTGTGGGGGAGCTCCAATGTTTAGGCACACAGGGGCTCTCCAAACGCGACATGGTGTCCGCTAACAATTGGAGCTAATTTTCCATTCAAAAAGTCAAATGGCGCGCCTTCCCTTCCGAGCCCTGCCGAGTGCCCAAACAGTGGTTTACCCCCACATATGAGGTATCGGCGTACTCGGGAGAAATTGCCCAACAAATTTTATGATCCATTTTATCCTATTGCCCATGTGATAATGAAATAATTGAGGCGAAAAGAATTTTTTTGTGAAAAAAAAGTACTTTTTCATTTTTACAGATCAATTTGTGAAGCACCTGAGGGTTTAAAGTGCTCACTAGGCATCTAAATAAGTTCCTTGGGGGGTCTAGTTTCCAAAATGGGGTCACTTGTGGGGGAGCGCCAATGTTTAGGCACACAGGAGCTTTCCAAACGCGACATGGTGTCCGCTAACGATGGAGATAATTTTTCATTCAAAAAGTCAAATGGCGCTCCTTCCCTTCCGAGCCTTACCATGTGCCCAAACAGTGGTTTACCCCCACATATGAGGTATCAGTGTACTCAGGAGAAATTGCCCAACAAATTTTAGGATCCATTTTATCCTGTTGCCCATGTGAAAATGAAAAAATTGAGGCTAAAAGAATTTTTTTGTGAAAAAAAAGTACTTTTTCATTTTTACGGATCAATTTGTGAAGCACCTGGGGGTTCAAAGTGCTCACTATGCATCTAGATAAGTTCCCTGGGGCGTCTAGTTTCCAAAATGGGGTCACTTGTGGGGGAGCTCCAATTTTTAGGCACACGGGGGCTCTCCAAACGTGACATGGTGTCCGCTAAAGAGTGGAGCCAATTTTTGATTCAAAAAGTCAAATGGCGCTCCTTCCCTTCCAAGCCCTGCCGTGCACCCAAACAGTGGTTTACCCCCACATATGAGGTATCAGCGTACTCAGGACAAATTGGACAACAACTTACGTGGTTCAGTTTCTCCTTTTACCATTGGGAAAATAAAAAATTGCTGCTAAAAGATAATTTTTGTGACTAAAAAGTTAAATGTTCATTTTTTCCTTCCATGTTGCTTCTGCTGCTGTGAAGCACCTGAAGGGTTAATAAACTTCTGGAATGTGGTTTTGAGTACCTTGAGGGGTGCAGTTTTTAGAATGGTGTCACTTTTGGGTATTTTCAGCCATATAGACCCCTCAAACTGACTTCAAATGTGAGGTGGTCCCTAAAAAAATGGTTTTGTAAATTTCGTTGTAAAAATGAGAAATCGCTGGTCAAATTTTAACCCTTATAACTTCCTAGCAAAAAAAAATTTTGTTTCCAAAATTGTGCTGATGTAAAGTAAACATGTGGGAAATGTTATTTATTAACTATTTTGTGTCACATAACTCTCTGGTTTAACAGAATAAAAATTCAAAATGTGAAAATTGCGAAATTTTCAAAATTTTCGCCAAATTTCCATTTTTATCACAAATAAACGCATAATTTATTGACCTAAATTTACCACTAACATGAAGCCCAATATGTCACGAAAAAATGATCTCAGAACCGCTAGGATCCGTTGAAGCGTTCCTGAGTTATTACCTCATAAAGGGACACTGGTCAGAATTGCAAAAAACGGCAAGGTCTTTAAGGTCAAAATAGGCTGGGTCATGAAGAGGTTAAAATTTAACTCAAGCTAAAAGCATTGAGGTGCTCTTTTCACGACATTTAGTGTCTCCTGCAACCTTCCTCTTTTCCTTCCAGAATGGTTTCCTCTGACTTTCACAGCATAGTGACTGCTAATTTAACATATCCTACAAATAATTAAAATATGGATATCCACGTTTTTCTGTGTATTTATATGCAGTTTTTCCTTTTAGCTGGTTCACTTTACCTTTTTAGGCAAAATCCTAAGGCTGTGTGGACACGTTCTGGATTTTTCGCATTTTTTCATGTTTTTTTCACTATAAAAACGCAATAAAACCGTGAAAAAAATGCATCCACTAAGCATCCTATTAATAGAATGCAATCCGCAATTTTTGTGCACATGTTGCGTTTTTTTACGCAAATAAACAAAGCATCGTGGTAAAAAACACAGCATGTTCATTAATTTTGCAAATTTTTCACGTTTTTGCCGCTATATATTGCACTGGGGAAGCTCCGGGAGAAAAAACTTGAAAAATGTGCAAAAAAAAAGCTCAAAAAACGCAATAAAAACGCGCCAAAAAAAAAAAAGGCATGCAGATTTCCTGCAGAAAAAGTCTGGTTTGGGTCAGGAAATTTCTGCAAAGATTCCTTACGTGTGCACGTAGCCTAAAGCCTCTTGTGATATAGACTGCGTGTTTCGGTGGGCGCTCCTTGGTGTATGCTGCTTATCACAAATAGTCAGCGTGATAAAACACACATTCTCTGAGATTAACCTGCTAAAAATTAATAAGCAATATAACAACAACTATAGACAGGAGGTATTTTATCATTATTACCACCTTTGTCTTCAGGACTGGTTGACATTGACCTAAGGTGTGCACCACGTTGAGATGGCACAACTCTGCTTCAAAAGGCAGCGGATTGCATGATTCTACCAGTATTAATTATGCATTCCCGAGTTCTCTCAAGAGAAACATTCATTTTCTATATTCATTAATCAATAAAACTAATGTGTAAGACCTTGGCAACCCTTCCATTAATACAATTAGCTTTATTCTCAGGATTTTTAGCTGCCGTTGCCATCAATAGGAGTCATTGGAGCGGCAACGTAGATTCATCCAACCTGAAAACAATCCACTGTATAAAATCACCAAGATAATGCGGTCTCTTAATGCTAGCTGTATATAATTTGGCACAAAACTGATGAACACGTCGTGACCTCTATCAGGTACAGCAGAATTTGTTGCAGTATTTTCTGTCCCCATGTTGGTATTCGAGGTGTCGTTTCAATTCTCTGGCCCCAGTACAAACCTCCAACTATTGCACATCTTTTATACTACTGGTCTTCTCTCTTTATGAAGAGGGACCTACTGGACCTCAGCAGGCATCAAGGTACGAATGTGTAACATTATCTCGCAACGAGAGGAGACAAAGTGTGCAAGTGGCTCTTAACCCCTTCATGACCTTGGGATTTTTCGTTTTTCCGTGTTCGTTTTTCACTCCCCTCCTTCCCAGAGCCATAACTTTTTTATTTTTCCGTCAATTTGGCCATGTGAGGGCTTATTTTTTGCGGGACGAGTCGTACTTTTGAACGACGTCATTGGTTTCAGCATGTCGTGTACTAGAAAACGGGAAAAAAATTCCAAGTGCGGTGAAATTACAAAAAAAAGTGCAATCCCACACTTGTTTTTTGTTTGGCTTTTTTGCTAGGTTCACTAAATGCTAAAACTGACTTGACATTATGATTCTCCAGGTCAGTACGAGTTCATAGACACCTAACATGACTAGGTTATTTTTTACCTAAGTGGTGAAAAAAAATTCCAAACTTTGCTAAAAAAAAAATATTGCGCCATTTTCCGATACCCGTAGCGTCTCCATTTTTCATGATCTGGGGTCGGTTGAGGGCGTATTTTTTGCGTGCCGAGATGATGTTTTTAATGATAGCATTTTGGTGCAGATACGTTCTTTTGATCGCCCGTTATTGCATTTTAATGCAATGTCACGGCGACCAAAAAAAGTAATTCTGGCGTTTCAAATTTTTTTCTCGCTACGCTGTTTAGCGATCAGGTTAATGCTTTTTTTTAGTTGATAGATCGGGCGATTCTGAGCGCGGCAACACCAAATATGCGTAAATTTGATATTTTTTATTGATTTATTTTGATTGGGGCGAAAGGGGGGTGATTTAAACTTTTATATATTTTTTATTTTTTTCACATTTTTTTTAACTTTTTTTTTTTTACTTTTGCCATGCTTCAATAGCCTCCATGGGAGGCTAGAAGCAGGCACAACTCGATCGCCTCTGCTACATAGCAGCGATCTGCTGTTCGCTGCTATGTAGCTGTAAATCAGGTGTGCTGTGAGCGCCGACCACAGGGTGGCGCTCACAGCTGCTGGCGATCAGTAACCATAGAGGTCTCAAGGACCTCTATGGTTACAATTCTGAAGCATCGCCAACCCCCGATCATGTGACGGGGGTCAGCGATGATGTCATTTCCGGCCGCCCGGCCGGAAGCGGTAGTTAAATGCCGCTGTCTGCGTTTGACAGCGGCATTTAACTAGTTAATAGGCGTGGGCAGATCGCGATTCTGCTCGCGCCTATTACAGGCACATGTCAGCTGTTCAAAACAGCTGACATGTCCCGGCTTTGATGCGGGCTGACCGCCGGAGCCTGCATCAAAGCAGGGGATCTGACCTTGGACGTACTATCCCGTCCGAGGTCAGAAAGGGGTTAAATATAGAGAAGATAGTATTCTGCTACAGATGGATCTGGATAAGTTGGAAACTTGGGCTGAAAGGTGGCAGATGAGGTTTAACAATGATAAATGTAAGGTTATACACATGGGAAGAAGGAATCAATATCACCATTACACACTGAATGGGAAACCACTGGGTAAATCTGACAGGGAGAAGGACTTGGGGATCCTAGTTAATGATAAACTTACCTGGAGCAGCCAGTGCCAGGCAGCAGCTGCCAAGGCAAACAGGATCATGGGGTGCATTAAAAGAGGTCTGGATACACATGATGAGAGCATTATACTGCCTCTGTACAAATCCCTAGTTAGACCGCACATGGAGTACTGTGTCCAGTTTTGGTCACCGGTGCTCAGGAAGGATATAATGGAACTAGAGAGAGTACAAAGGAGGGCAACAAAATTAATAAAGGGGATGTGAGAACTACAATACCCAGATAGATTAGCGAAATTAGGATTATTTAGTCTAGAAAAAAGACGACTGAGGGGCGATCTAATAACCATGTATAAGTATATAAGGGGACAATACAAATATCTCGCTGAGGATCTGTTTATACCAAGGAAGGTGACTGGCACAAGGGGGCATTCTTTGCGTCTGGAGGAGAGAAGGTTTTTCCACCAACATAGAAGAGGATTCTTTACTGTTAGGGCAGTGAGAATCTGGAATTGCTTGCCTGAGGAGGTGGTGATGGCGAACTCAGTCGAGGGGTTCAAGAGAGGCCTGGATGTCTTCCTGGAGCAGAACAATATTGTATCATACAATTATTAGGTTCTGTAGAAGGACGTAGATCTGGGGATTTATTATGATGGAATATAGGCTGAACTGGATGGACAAATGTCTTTTTTCGGCCTTACTAACTATGTTACTATGTTACTATGTTATAGTGGTTGACTATTTTAGGATTAGAGGAATACTCTTACTGAGTCCATATATTCAGGTGCTTCCCACAAAATTAAAATATCATCAAAAAGTTAATTTATTTCAGTTCTTCAATACAAAAAGTGAAATACATAAATTATATAGTCATTACAAACAGAGTGATCTATTTCGACTGTTTATTTCTGTTAATGTTGATGAATATGGCTTACAGCCAATGAAAACCCAAAAGTTATTATCTCAGTAAATTAGAATATTTAAAGGGAACCTGTCACCTCAAATTGGCGGGATATTTAAATGAGTTTTTACCGGTCCGATGAGCGGTGTTTCCTCTTCATTTTTCAACCCCGTCCGTCCCTGTTGTCCACAATATGTTAGTGAATTAGAGTACGTGTGCACCATAGTTGGCGCGTGCGCAATGCAATCTGCGGGCAAAACCAAAAAGCATTACTGCGCATGTGCCCACGCACTATGTCCGGGAAGTATTTCGCTGTGTTGCGGGACATAGTGCGCGGGCGCTTGCGCAGTAATGCTTTTCGGCTTTGCCCGCAGTTGGGCAAAGCATACTGCGCGTGCGCCACTGAAGATTGCATTGCGCACGCGCCAACTCTAATTCACTAACATATTGCGGACAACAGTGACGGATGGGGTGGAGAAATGAAGAGAAAACGCCACCCATCAGACCGGTAAAAACTCATTTAAATATCCCGCCAATTTGAGGTGACAGGTTCCCTTTAACAAAACACACCTGTAAAGGCTTCCTAAGGATTTAAAAAGGTCCCTTAGTGTGTTTCAGTAGCTCCACAATCATGGGGAAGACTGCTGACTTGACAGATGTCCAGAAGGCAGTCATTGACACACTCCACAAGGAGGGTAAGCCACAGAAGGTCATTGCTAAAGAAGCTGGCTGTTCAGAGTGCTGTATCCAAGAATATTAATGGAAAGTGGAGTGGAAGGAAAAAGTGGTAGAAAAAGGTGCACAAGCAACCGAGATAACACCAGCCTTGAAATGATTGTTTAGAAAAGGCCATTCAAAAATATGGGGGAGATTTACAAGGAGTGGACTGCTGCTGGAGTCATTGCTTCAAGAGCCACTACACACAGACGTATCCAGGACATGGGCTACAAGTGTCACATTCCTTGTGTCAAGCCACTCATGACCAATAGACAACACCAGAAGCGTCTTTCCTGGGCCAAGGAGAAAAAGAACTGGACTGTTGTCAGTGGTCTAAGGGGTTGTTTTCAGATGAAAGTAAATTTTGCATTTCATTAGGAAATCAAGGTCCCAGAGTCTGGAGGAAGAGTGGAGAGGTCACAATTAGTGATGAGTGAGTGTTTTCGTTGCTCGGGTTTTCCCGAGCACGCTCGGGTGACCTCCAAGTATTTATGACTGCTCAGAGACTTAGTTTTCATTGGGGCAGCTGAAATATTTACAGCTACTAGCCAGGCTGAGTACATGTGGGGGTTACCTGGTTGCTAGGGAATCCCCACATGTAATCAAGCAGGCTAGTAGCTGTAAATCATTCAACTGCCGCGATGAAAACTAAATCTCCGAGCAGTCATAAATACTCGGAGACCACCCGAGCAATGAGTATACTCGCTCATCACTAGTCATAATCCAAGCTGCTGGAGGTTTAGTGTGAAGTGTCCACAATCAGTGATGGTTTGGGGAGCCATGTCATCTGCTGGTGTAGGTCCACTGTGTTTTATCAAGACCAAGTCAGCGCAGCCGTCTACCAGGAAATTTTAGAGCAGTTCATGCTTCCCTCTGCCGACGAGCTTTTTCGAGATGGAAATTTTATTTTCCAGCAGGACTTGGCACCTGTCCACACTGACAAAAGTACCAATACCTGGTTTACAAACAATAGTATCACTGTCATTGATTGGCCAGCAAACTCGCCTGACAAGCAACTTGGGCTTCCATAACCACTCAGCAGTGCCCCAGGCTGATCGCCTCCATGCCACGCCGCATTGATGCAGTAATTGATGCAAAAGGAGCAGCGACCAAGTATTGAGTGCATTTACTGAACATACATTTCAGTAGGCCATGTATGGTGGATGATAATACACATGGTACACCTATAATGTGCATGGTACCAAAAAGTTATGCTTCTTCTGTGCTCAGAAAGCAAATGGCTGTCTGATCTGGCCCTAAAAGGCATTGGGTGACGTTTGCAGGGACTAATGGAAGAGGTACTCGACCATTGGGGCAGAAATAAGTTCTAGTGCTTTTAGCCAGGACAGGAGAGTGACACAATATTTGACCATGCCAGACTACCTGCACTGCTACCGCTTGATATGATAGTGTGGTCTGAAACGGACAGTGATAGAGACTGTGATCATTTGGTAAGTAGAGTAATGGCCTGAGAAAGAGAGGAAACTATATTGTTGTGGTTGGTGGTGACAAGCCGTCTCTCCTAGAAGTGTAAACAACATGTTCTGTGCCTCTTAGTATTGTAACTTTCAAGTCTACAGACTGTAACTATTAGTCTGCTGTTTACTGGAGCTGTGCAGGACTTTAATATTGATGGCCTTCCCTTGAGATTGGTCATCAACATCAGAAGGGAGCGGTTCTGACATCCAGCAGCCACAGAATCAGTCGGAGGCAAATCCTGTGGCGAATGGAAATACAATGTATAGGTCCATACACTGGACGTATGTTATTTGACGTATGTTATTTGACCTGCATGCAGACTGCGCAGAGTAGTTGTGTGATGGTTTCCTACATTGTTAACTGCTGGGAGCCATGCTTAGCAATAACACACAAGCCTCGACACACACACTTGCAACATTTTGGAAAGCAGAAATTGTTACAGTTTTTCAACAGGGGAGCATAAGTGTATGCAACTGCTGTGGGTTTGATGCTGCGTATTTATGCAGCGTCAAACCGGCTGCGGTCAGCTGTGACAGCATAGCGGATGGGATTTCTAGAAATGCCATGTGTATTATGCATGCATAGTCGCCTGCGGATCACCCACGGACACTGACATTTATCAACACATCTATCTATGATGTCTATCAAGATTGCAGCATGTCAACTTCCCTTGCGGAGAAGTGGTCACAAGGCCTAAGACTACTCCACCACTTCCTCACCAATCAGATATTAACAGTTCCCATCAAACACCAGATCGCATTCATAACCATCAACTTTTGTTCTGGCCAAAATAATTTTTAAGCCGCCACCACGACACAGTAGACTCTTTTGGCCGAGTCCTATTCTACTCTATTAAATATAAATATATTTTTATGTATTTTTCTTTAAGGAAGTGAGTTACATAGATTTTTTTTTAAATCACCATTAATACCACATACAAGGGACAAATACCATCAAACCATGACCACACCACATATTACCACCATTACCACCACATAGTGACCAAATAATACTATATACAAGGAACAAATACTGCCACACCATGGCTAGACTACATATTCCCACCACATAGTGACTGAATACTACAATACTGATTATTAATTTAAAAAAAACAATACTAAGTGACGCTATACACAGGAACTCTGTATTTACTGTCATTGTACAGGTAATACAGTGCTCACCAGTGACATTATATACAGCAGCTCTGTATATAGTGTCAGTGTACAGGTAATACAGAGATCCTCTGTGACATTATGCACAGGAGCTCTTTATATAGTGCCAGTGTACAGGTAATACATGGATCTCCAGTGACATGATATACAGGAGCTCTGTATATAGTGTCAGTGCACCCCATAATACAATGGTCACTAGTGACATTATACACAGGACCTCTGTATACAGTGTCAGTGTACACATAATAGTGATCACCAGTGACATTGTACACAGGAGCATTGTATATAGTATACAGTGTATAGTGTCAGTGTACAGGTAAATCACTGACTCACCAGTGATATCTGTAGCTGAAGTCCTTCATCTTTGCTTTTCTTTTCCATGCAGCACAGACTGCCAGCACTTCTTCCAGCTAGGACTCATCTCTGCATAAAATAACACAGTTATCTAGAGCACCACTTCCAGAGCACATTCCCCACTTTTTCCCTTTCTTCTACACTACACATATGAATACAGATGTGCACCCGCCATTAATTTATAATTGGTTATTAGGCAAAACAACATTTGAAATATAAATTATAATCCACCACTGTGCACCTACTAACTATACATAGCCACTTTCTCCACCCTACAAATAAATTAATTAGAACCTGTACTCTTTCCCCCAGTTCATCACCAGTCACTGTATCCTCAATGCCCCCAGTATGTACCTACCACTCTAACCGTAACTCCAATTCATTATAGTTATAAGCCCCTTCCGCCCCAATTCATTGTCATGTCTTTCTCTCCCATTCATTATCAACAGCTCTACACCACATTCAATACATCATTTACTCCCCCACCCTCAAAATTAATCATTATTTGCTAATTCCCCAGAACATTATTTGCTCTCTCCACCCCTATCTTAAATTCATTATTTGCTCTCTCCACCCCTATCTTAAATTCATTATTTGCTCTCCCCACCTTCAATTCAATTGCTTTCCCCATTTGCAGTCCCCCTCACACCCCACTACATGATTTGAAGTCCTCCGTCCCCTCCTACTTCATAATTTGCAATCCCCCTCCCCACTTTAATTTACAGACTCCCTTACTTCATCATTTGTGTCCCCTATCCCTCTGACTTCATCTGCAGTCCCGCTTACTTCATCATTTGTAGCCCCCTATCCACCACTCATTTCATTTGCTTTCCCCACTCAGACACACATAATATGCAGTCCCCTTCGCCCCCACTTCATCATGTGCAGTCCCTCTCACCCCCCACTTCATCATGTACAGTCCCCCTTTTCCCCACTTCATAATCTGCAGTCCCCCTTACACCCCCACTTCATTATCTGGAGTCCCCCTTACCCCCACTTCATCCTGTGCAGTCCCCTTTCCCCACTTCATCATGTGCAGTCTCCCATATCCCCCACTTCATATGCAGCCCCCTTCCCCCACCCACTTTATGATGTGCAGTCCCCCTTATCTCCCACTTCATGTGCAGCCCCACTTACTCCCCCACTTCATGTGCAGTCCCCATCACACCCCACTTCATCATGTGCAGTCTCCCTCAGCCCCCACATCATCATGTGCAGACCCCCTCTTCCCTCCACTTCATCATTTGCTGTCCCCTTTACCCACACCACTACATCATTTGCAGTCCCCCTTTCCTCCTCTTCATCATGTGCAGTCACCCTCACCCACCCGCTTCATCATGTACAGTTCCCCCTCCTCCCCTCAGCCATCTAATTAATTTTATAAAGAAAACAAAAAAATTTTCATACTTCCCTCACAGGCGATCCCCAGCAGGCGTAGCTTTGCTTCCTGTGTCTGGTACATATTGACGTCATCGCTTATGCACCATCACCTGACCGAAGCACAGAGAAGATGGAGGGAGTGGGAGCTGCACAGCCATCAAGGTTAGGCAGCCGTGCACAGCTCCAAGAAAGCTCCAAGGACCAAGCGCCGACATGTGAGCCGCAGCGCACAACACTGTTGTCCATGATGGGGCCCAGTGAGCAGAAGCACAAGATCAGGGCCCCGGACCTGCAGGTCCCCCTCTGTACTGCTGCTCACCAGGCCCCATACAGCAGCAAGGGCAGTAATGCCCTGATGGCGGCCCTGGTAGGAAATACACAAAAATGCTTTTTTTTCTTCCTCAGCTGCCACAACATTTACCCAGTGGCAAATTAGAGAGATATAATGACAATAGGCTTGCTTAATGGTCCATGTATCGGTGGTTATGTGGACCTTTACACTCATGGCATGCCTAGTGCACACCTGAATTTGTCCACCACAGTTCGTGCAGGGCAGGGATGGGCCATCCTGAAGAAGTAGTGGTGGCTGTAAAAAACGTACTGTGATTCCAATGATTTCAACGTATTGTTAGCCCTTTAGAAATCACTTGTGAGGCCACATGTAGAATATGGGATCCATTGTTTGGGGGATGTACAGCTGGACACTTCAATGGGATGGTGTGGAGATGCTCTTTGATACTGCCAGTGATAGTGCTGTCACATCCTCTCTTTGTGGGGAGCCAGGTGGTCCTGTTGCTCGGAAAGGGGAGGAGGCTGAGATCACAGCAGAAGAGGGAGCAGGAGGAGGCTCAGAACTTTCCTAGTTTTTCAAGTGTGTAGTACACTGCAGCTCGTGCCTTGCATTCAGATGCCTTGTCATGCAAGTGGTACTCAGTTTAAGAACATTTATGCCTCGCTTCAGTCTCTGACTGCATGCAAACTACCTATGTGTTGTCTGAGAGCTCCCTTGAGCTGCTTTCGTGTGCTCAGTTTGTCGGTGCAATGGCCAGTAACAGCTGATGTACTGCCTAGGGGTCGCTTACAGTGGTTTTGCACCCTGCTTCCTTGTTTGCTGTGCAGCTGGAGCAGAGTGACCATCACCTTTTTGTCCAAACTACCTATGTTACTTGGATGGTCTTGACTCCATGTGGTGTCTAGGATCTCATTATCCCCCATCGCACCGCTCTAGTCTGTCCTTAACTTTGCTGCCCTACTAATCCACTTCTGTTCTCTGTACTCCTCCAGTTCTCCCCTCAGCAAATGTCTTCATTGTCTCATACTTCTAAAAAAGTATCCACTGCAAGCCTCTACTACTGATCTAGAAAGCCGTCCATAATCTGTCTCTCCCATATACAGTGGCATGTAAAAGTATGGGCACCCCTGGTCAAAAATACTGTTATTGTGAAAGCAAGTTAAGATGAAATGATCTCTAAAAGGGCTAAAGATGACACATTTCCTTTGTATTTGATGCAAAATTATATTTATATATTTTCATCTTCTACTCACCATTCTCCCAGCGGTACTAGACCCTTGAAAATTGCACAGAACGTCCTGTCGACTGCCTACACGAGAGGAAGATGCTTCATTTGGGTGAGTAGCAGGCATAGATCGACCAAGGCCTCCTTCTCCCTGAACTACCTGCACCACCACCACCACCACCAGCAACACAGCTACGTCCCCTATTTAATGCACTCTTCATTGTCTTCAACCCCAAAATGTGCCTGTACACAGAGAGTGCATTACACTATCAATTTTCAAGGTACCCCCCAAAAAATCCAACTTTTGAAGCACCTTAGCCATTACTATGAACACTTTACAACCAATTTTAAAGTATCAAAGATTGGGTCCCCATTGACCTCTATTGTGTTTGGGGTCAAGTTCGGATACCAAACCAAACTTTCAACTATAGTTCGGCTGAACCCGACAAATCCAAAAATCCACGGGTCCGCTCATCCCTAGAGATAAATATCATATCGGAGAGAGTCAGCTTATTGAAGGAGCTGTGGTGCATTAAAAATTGTCACAGCTCTGTAGATTGTCTAATCTGTCAGAATGAGAGAGATCTGGCAGTAGAATTCATGGCCACTTTTATTATTATTATTACTATACATTTATATAGCGCCATTTATTCCATGGCACTTTTCATGTGAAAAGGGGCAAATATAGACAAGCTCAATAAACATGAGCAATACAAGGCGCACACAAGTACAGAAGGAGAGAGGACCCTGCCCGTGAAGGCTCACAGTCTACAGGGGATGGGTGAGGATACAGTAGGAGAGGGCAGAGGTGGTCCATAAGATATGGAGCTATACCGCTAAGCATGTGCTGCAGCCCCTTCAGTCGGCTGAAGATTCTGGCAACTTTTAATGATTTGTAAAATTTGAAGAAAATTTAATTAATTCATCTCTTGTCATTGATATTATTATCTTTAAGTGAAAATTTTATGCATCTCTTATGTTAAATGTAAGGTTTTATGGACCACAGAGGAATATTATGCAGCTGCTTTGGATCCCAGTCCTGGTTGGGTCACTAAGATTAGCTATAAGGTGGAGAGAACAGAATCTATACGTAACATGCCCCTCCCCAGAGGAACTGCATTATTAGAAAACATGAAAATTGGGGATTGGTCCAAAGGGCATAAAGGAAAAACGATACTAGGCCCTTTATTTTGGACAGCATGATAATGGGTGCCTTGTTTGGCATTTCCTATGTATGACCCCTCTTTTATGTATTCCACTATTCTACCACTACGGTAAATTGTTTTTCTTTTACTTTATTACTTCTTCTACTTTCATTTGCAAAATTGCATTTTTTATCTTTTCTGAGCATCACATTACAGAATGTACATTATCTACTCATTACTCCTTCCGTAAAAAAAACGTGTATTTCTATTGACTCCAAAAAAAGCAAACAAATCAAGAGGCTGAATATTTATGAGGATATCCGCGCTCCTGCCTCTAACTTGTATGAAGATGATTTATGAAGCGCTGCTCCGGAGGAGTAGAAGCAAACTTCCTCCTACAATAGAGTAAGTGCATTACAGTATCTAAGAAAGTAAATCCAATAATTTATAATGTGGATTTATTTATGGAACACCATTGAGCTTTGTAGACAGACAGATGTAGACACAGCAGAGATGAGTCTGTGATTTGATGCATCTTTGTGTCATCTGTACTTTTACATATACTAGCCTACTTTACACAGAGAGTTCCTGTGCATAAACCATATAGCCATATGTATCTGTTATAAAGTTTAAAGGGATTTTCTGGGACTTTAATATCGATGACCTCTCCTTAAGATGTCTTAGATAAGTGCAAGACCAACTCCCAGCTCCTCCATAAATCAGCTGATTGAAGGTGCTACAGAAAACCAGAAATGGTACAGCGCCATACATGTGTGGTGGCCGTAAGTGGTACTACAAGCTTGTATCTACTCAATTGTCATGGTGAGTTTGCAGTTTACCAATTATGGCCACTAAACTATGTAAAGTGCTAGGCATTGTGGCACTTTGATCCAGCTGATTGAATCCCTGTCCTAACGATAAGTCATCGGTATTAAAGTCTGGGGAAAAAATATTACCCAGCTCTGGGCTGCATGGTGCAATAAAAGGGTTAATCATCCAGTTAGTAGAGGATTGGCAAAAAAAGCTTTTATTAAGAAACACGTATTGGATATTAAAATTAAATGCTAAACAACCTAATAGCATGAATTTTAGAAATGATTCATGTAGATTTCATGACTCTTAAAATGGTGACTATATTATCAAGTAATTTTTCAGAATAAACTGCGCTGTGTGCACATGAGCATTTACACTATTTCTGGACAATATATGCCTTGTATTCTGTAATTTAACTAATTTTCACTAATTGTCACCTGCATACTTTATGTCTTAATTTTCAGTTCTCTCTGAGCTGGTGGGTGGAGACTAGCTGCTGTTGTCTCTAAATAGCAAAAGTCGATATTCAAAAGGGTATAATAAAATATTGTATTAGGGTTTTTTCTACTTGTTAGTCTGCTGTGATCTCTGCAATATCTAGCACATATAGACATCATGAATTCCTGCTCTTATTGCTTTTCTTAGCACTCTGAGACAAGGAGCAGCAGTTTGGAGGGAATTACACAGCACTAGGGTTGAGCGACCTTTACTTTTATAGGATCGGGTCGGGTTTCACGAAACCCGACTTTTTCAAAAGTCGGGTCAAGTGAAATCGGCCGATCCTATAAAAAAGTCGGGGTCGGGGTCGGCCGAAACTCGAAACCCAATGCAGTGCATTGGGTTTCCAATGGTTCCCAGGGTCTGAAGGAGCGGAAACTCTCCTTCAGGCCTTGGGATCCATATTTAAGTGTAAAATAAGGAATTAAAATAAAAAATATCGCTATACTTACCCTCTGACGCGCCCTGGTACATGGGCGGCCGCGCGACCAATCACAAGCCGCGACGTCACCGCGACGTCACCGCAAGGTCCTGGAAGGCTGATTCTAAGGAAGGAAGGTTCCCGGTTAGTACCAGTGCGCGTCAGAGGGTAAGTATGGTGATATTTTTTATTTTAATTCTTTATTTTACACTTAAATCTGAATTCCGATACCAATTCCCGATATCTTAAACATATCGGGAATCGATATCGGAATTCTGATTCCAGATTCAGAAGATCGCCGACTTCATGGCCGACCTCACACAGGGGTCGGGTCGGGTTTCATGAAACCCGACTTTGCCAAAAGTCGGCGACTTCTGAAAATTGCCAACCCGTTTCGCTCAACCCTACACAGCACTAGTGATCAGAGAAGATGTACATACCAATCTACCATCTTTGATCCAGCAGGACAGTCTTAACTTTGTGCAGCTGTCATGCAAGGCTGGATTTATGTCCCAACGTCAAATGTAGCTGTGTCCACAGCCCACAAATACAGTTGAACATTGTTACGCCGCTACCTCATACTTACCTCCCGATGCTCCTTCCTGCTCTTCTTCTGGCATCGGGGCGCACGTACTACTGGACCTGATTAACCCTGAAAGGTATATATTAATTTACTGTGTAAGCGATTTTCCTTTTTTCATCACATGCACTTGGTCACTTTGTATTTTTTAGTGTAATGATCTAGTTTTGGGCCAGCGGACCCCCTCTGTTATTGCACTATTTATTGATTATCTGGCACTGTGCACTTCTTGAGGCTAAGGATTTTTTTAGTCCTCATTTTCTTATATTTGGAATTCATTCCCTTTGCATTTACACAATTTTCTACCTTTTTCTCCCCCACCTTCCGTTTTTTACACAGCACATTTATTATATACTAGCTGAAGAGCCCGGCGTTGCCTGGGCATAGTAAATATCTGTGGTTAGTTATAGCACGTCACTTCTCTTATTTTCCCATCACACCTCTCATTTTCCCAATCACATCTTTAATTTTCCCCCTCACATCTCTCATTTTCTCCCTCACAGCTCTCATTTTCTCCCTCACTCCTCTCATTCCCGCCTAACACTTGTCATTTCGACCTCACATCTTTCATTTTCCGATCACTACACTATTTTCCCTCACTCCTCTCATTTTGCACTCACACCTTTTCATTTTCACCTCACACCTCTCATTTTCACCTCAGTATATACATGTTTGTCATCTCCCTTATATATAGTATACACCTGTATGTCATCTCCTGTATATAGTATATACCTGTATGTCATCTCCCCTGTATATAGTGTATGCCTGCTGTGTGTAATCTCCCCTGTATATAGTATGTACCTGTATGTCATCTCCTCCTATATATAGTATATACCTGTATGTCATCTCCTCCTATATATAGTATATACCTGTATGTTATCTCCTCCTATATATAGTATATACCTGTATGTCATCTCCTTCTATATATAGTATATACCTGTATGTCATCTCCTCCTGTACATAGTATATACCTGTGTGACATCTCCCCTGTATATAGTATATATCTGTGTGTCATCTCCTCCTGTATATAGTATATACCTGTATGTCATCTTCTATATATAGCATATACCTGTATGTCATCTCCTCCTGTATATAGTATATACCTGTAGGTAATCTGCTCCTGTATATAGTATATACCTGTGTGTCATCTCCTCCTGTATATAGTATATACCTGTATGTCATCTCCTCCTGTATATAGTATGTACCTGTATGTCATCTCCTCCTTTATATAGTATATACCTGTGTGTCATCTCTCCTGTATATAGTATATATCTGTGTGTCATCTCCCCTGTATATAGTATATACCTGTGTGATCTCCTGTATTAGACCTCGTTAACACGTTATTTGCTCAGTATTTTTACCTCAGTATTTGTAAGATAAATTGGCAGCCTGATAAATCCCCAGCCAACAGGAAGCCCTCCCCCTGGCAGTATATATTAGCTCACACATACACATAATAGACAGGTTATGTGACTGACAGCTGCCGTATTTCCTATATGATACATTTGTTGCTCTTGTAGTTTGTCTGCTTATTAATCAGAATTTTATTTTTGAAGGCTAATACCAGACTTGTGTGTGTTTTAGGGCGAGTTTTGTTTGTCAAGTTGTGTGTGTTGAGTTGTGTGTGGCGACATGCATGTAGCGACTTTTGTGAGATAAGTTTTGTGTGGCGACATGCGTGTAGCAACTTTTTGTGTGTCGAGTTGCATGTGACAGGTTAGTGTAGCAAGTTGTGTGCAGCAAGTTTTGCGCATGGCGAGTTTTGCGCGTGGTGAGTTTTATGTGTGGTGCCTTTTGAGTATGTGCAAGTTTTGTGTGAGGCAACTTTTGCATGTGTTGCAAAGTTTGTGCATGTGGCAATTTTTCCGCATGTGCAAGTTTTGCGTGTGGCGAGTTTTCCATGAGGTTAGTTTTGCACTTGTGGCGAGTTTTGCGTGAGCCTATTTTTTGCATGTGGCGAGTTTTGCGCGTGGTGAGTTTTGAGCGGCGACTTTTGTGTTTCGACTTTTATGTGGAGAGGTTGGTGTATGTGTGGTGAAATATGTGCTGAGGGTGGTATATGTGTTCAAGCACGTGGTAGTGTGTGGCGCATTTTGTGTGTGTGTTCATATCCCCGTGTGTGGTGAGTATCCCATGTCGGGGTCGCACCTTAGCAACTGTACGGTATATACTCTTTGGCGCCATCGCTCTCACTCTTTAAGTCCCCCTTGTTCACATCTGGCAGCTGTCAATTTGCCTCCAACACTTTTCCTTTCACTTTTCCCCATTATGTAGATAGGGGAAAAATAGTTTGGTGAATTGGAAAGCGCGGGGTTAAAATTTCACCTCACAACGTAGCCTATGACGCTCTCAGGGTCCAGACGTGTGACTGTGCAAAATTTTGTTGCTGCAGCTGCGACGCTTCCAACACTTTTCCTTTCACTTTTTTCCCCATTATGTAGATAGGGGCAAAATTGTTTGGTGAATTGGAACGCGCAGGGTTAAAATTTCACCTCACAACATAGCCTATGACGCTCTCAGGGTCCAGACGTGTGACTGTGCAAAATTTTGTTTCTGTAGCTGCGACGTCTCCAACACTTTTCCTTTCACTTTTTTCCCCATTATGTAGATAGGGGCAAAATTGTTTGGTGAATTGGAAAGCGCGGGGTTAAAATTTCACATCACAACGTAGCCTATGATGCTCTCAGGGTCCAGACGTGTGACTGTGCAAAATTTTGTTGCTGTAGCTGCGACGCTTCCAACACTTTTCCTTTCACTTTTTTCCCCATTATGTAGATAGGGGCAAAATTGTTTGGTGAATTGGAAAGCGCGGGGTTAAAATTTCACCTCACAACGTAGCCTATGACGCTCTCAGGGTCCAGACGTGTGACTGTGCAAAATTTTGTTGCTGTAGCTGCGACGCTTCCAACACTTTTCCTTTCACTTTTTTCCCCATTATGTAGATAGGGGCAAAATTGTTTGGTGAATTGGAACGCGCGGGGTTAAAATTTCACCTCACAACATCGCCTATGACGCTCTCGGGGTCCAGACGTGTGACTGTGCAAAATTTTGTGGCTGTAGCAGCGACGGTGCAGATGCCAATCCCGGACATACACACACACATACACACACACACACATTCAGCTTTATATAGTAGATTTATATATTTTTTATTTTTTTACCTTGAGGGGTTTCTTATTGTATCTTGTTGCCTATATATATTTATGGGATTGGCACGTTCTTTTTGGTCCAGCATATGTGCGTTTTTTGTATATTACATGAATTTTTATCTTTCTTGTGGATTATTGTTTACCATATTTTCATTATAATAAAATTTAATCTTTAGAATTACCTATCTCCTTGACTGGGTCCCTTGTTTGTCCATTGCTCAGATTTTGGTGTTATATATATTGGGGTTGAATCCGTGCGGCGGACGAGTGGAAGACCGCATTTAACACTCGAGATGGTCACTATGAGTATTTGGTTATGCCATTTGGACTCTGTAATGCTCCCGATGTATTCCAAGAGTTCATCAATGATATTTTTTGTGATTGCCTCTATAAAAGTGTCATAGTCTACTTGGATGACATCCTCATCTTCTCCCCAGATTTATCTACTCATCAACGTGACGTTCGCCAGGTCTTACTACGTTTAAGGAAGAATAATCTCTTTGCGAAGATTGAGAAATATGTCTTTGAGTAGTCTTCCGTACCCTTCCTGGGTTATATTGTTTCTGAGGATGGCCTGAAAATGGATCTTGAAGAAGTGTCGGCCATTCTGAATTGGCCACGTCCTTCAGGAGTAAAGGCTATTCAGCGATTTCTTGGCTTCGCCAGCTACTACAGACGATTTATCCCTCATTTCTCCTCCTTGACTAAACCAATTTCTGCTCTGGTCCACAAGGGAGTAGACTCTAATCTCTGGCCTCCAGAGGCTGAAGCTGCCTTCCGAACTCTGAAGCAGGAGTTTGCTTCAGCACCGGTGCTCCATCGTCCGGATACCAACAGATCGCTTATTCTTGAAGTGGATGCATCCTCCATTGGAGCTGGAGCAGTACTTTTACAGAGATCTAACTTTGGTCAATTAGTCTCCTGTGGGTTCTTCTCTAAGGCTTTCTCTCCTCCTGAGCGTAACTATTCCATCTGTGACAAGGAATTATTGGCCATAAAATTGGCCTTGGAGGAGTGGCGGTACCTCCTTGAAGGGGCTGTACATCCTTTCATTATTTTTACAGATCACAAGAATCTGTCCTATGTCCAGTCCGCCCAAAGGCTAAACCCTCGACAAGCCAGATGGTCCTTGTTTTTCGGACGTTTCGACTTCGAGTTACATTTTCGACCTGGGAATAAGAACATTAAAACTGACGCTCTGTCAAGATCTTTCAACCTCTAGATGAAGAGGAGAGACCAGCGCATATTCTTGATCCTGCAGTGGATTTAATCACCAATTTACCAAAGTCTTCTAATTGCACTGTAATTTTGGTGGTGGAGGATAGATTTTCCAAAATGGCCCAGTTCATCTCTTTACCTGGTTTACCTTCTGCTCTTGATCTAGCAAAGATCTTTCTTCATCAACTATTTCGACTTCATGGCTTCCCTCAACATATCGTGTCCGACCGAGGGGTTCAGTTTACCTCTCGTTTTTGGAGAGCTCTTTGTGGTCTCATGAAGATATCATTGGATTTTTCTTCTGCATACCATCCCCAGTCCAACGATCAAGTGGAGCATGTTAATCAAATTCTCACATCTTATCTTCGCCATTTTACTAATGCTCATCATGATGACTGGGTGTCTCTTCTTCCCTGGGCAGAATTCGCTTATAATCATACTAGTGAATCCTCGTCTAAATCTCCTTTTTTTTATTGTTTTTGTGCAACATCCTGTCATTCCTCTCCCTGTTCTCCCCACCTCAGGTGTACCGGCGGCGGATTCCTTGTCCTTGGAATTTTCCAAAATTTGGCAGGAGGCTAAGGAGGCGCTTGAGAGGGCTAGTAGCAGAATGAAAAGGTATGCTGACAAGAGGCGTTTAGATGTTCCTCCGTATCATCCAGGCGATAAGGTCTGGCTATCCTCTCGCTACATTAGACTCAAGATTCCCTCTCAGAAGTTAGGTCCACGGTACATCGGTCCCTTTGAAATTTCTTGTCAAATTTATGATGTAGCTTACAAATTGAATTTGCCCACCTCGTTACGTATTCCTAACTCTTTTCATGTTTCGCTCCTTAAACCCACAATTTTTAATCATTTTCATTCTGCTCCGTCATGTTCTCATCTACCTATTTCTTCCGATGCTTCTTTTGAGGTTAAGGATATTCTTGCTAGGAAATTTGTTAAGGGTAAGACTTTTTATTTGATTGATTGGAAGGGTTTTGGTTCCAAAGAAAGATCTTGGGAACCTCTGGAGAATATCAATGCTCCTGTAACATTGAAAATATTCCTTTCCAGTTTTAAAGAGAGGGGGGTAAGAGAGGGGATACTGTTACGCCGCTACCTCATACTTACCTGTCCGGCTGGCGCGCTTCCGATGCTCCTTCCTGCTCTTCTTCTGGCTTCTCTGGCGCTCGTCCCTTCGGCGGTCCGCGCATGCACAGAGGCACTTCTTTCACCGCTGAGGCTTCTGGGAGGTTGTAACCCGGTGGCTCCACCTCCAATACGGCGGCGCCCGTTGGGTACTTCTTCCCAGCGTCTGCCCTGCTTAGATGACTTTGCGTCTATTGCATTTGCTGGCTTCTAGCCAGCGTCTCCTTAGGTTCCTTGGCTCCGGTCTGACTCAGATTTGCCTCTGTTTGCCGTACCTTTCAGTCCTGTGTTCCTGTCATACCCACCAGTCCTGTGTTCCTGCCGTACCTGCCAGTCCAGTGTTCCTGTCAGTCCTATGTTCCTGCGAAACCCACCAGTCCTGTGTTCCTGCCGTACCTGCCAGTCCTGCTTTCCTGCCGTACCCACCAGTCCTGTGTTCCAGTCGTTCCTTGTTAAACGTGTTTTACCATCAAACCGGTCAGTACTTTGTCCTTGCAGCCTCTGTCCATCCCGTGTCTCCACCGCTCTCGTCTCCTCTGTGGTTCTGTCTCCCTTCTGTCTTCTTTTCTCCCTTTGCTCAGCCCTCAGTCGTCCCTTTGGCTCCGGAAGTTGTGGCTTCACCCTCCTTGGACCTGTTGGGCCTGTCCCTAACACTCCCTGTACAGGGGGTGGCACCATCTGGTCCGCTCGCCCCCCGGGGGCTCTGAAGCCGTGACCCAGAGAGTCCACTTCCCAAGTTCTCACAAACATAATGGTAGAGTAGAGAGCCGTCAGATCCATTCGATCTTGGTAAAGACTTAAGGATCTAAAAGGATATTTAGGTCACGTGACATTTTCCTGTCATGTGAATTGGCAGTATAGATCAGCTCAGCAGAGAAGTAGGTCACCTGGGTAATTTGAATGCTTGCAAAGGGGGAACTATGGGGATTTCATACTATGGGGGGCATTATACTGTGTGGTAAACTGTGGGGTCATCAAAATGTGTGTGAGATGAGGGAAATCTACTATGTGTGAGGGCATCATACACTGTATGTGAGCATGATACCATGTGGGAAGAACTCCGACATCATCATACTATGTGAGGGGGACTGTGACGGCATTATATTGTGTGTGGGGCTGTAGGTGTATCATACTGTGTGGGTAAAACTGTGGAAGCATTTTACTGTGTGTTAGATCTGTGGGGGCATTAAATTGTGTTGGAGGAACTAAGGGACAGCATACTGTTTGGGGTACTGTGGTGGCATTGTACTGGGTTGGTGGACTGTGGAGGCATCATACTGTGTGTGAGGGGACTGTGATGGCATCAAACTGTGTGTGAGGGAGCATCATACTTTGTTTGGAGGCATTATATTGTGTCGTGGGGCAATGTGGAAGTATATTGTGTGTTGAAAGCATCATAATGTATGTTGGGGAGTAATCATGTTTAGAGGTTTTGCCATGGATTTTCCATTACACTATGACTAAGTGTTTTATACTCCAGAAACGTGTGTCTGTCTGTACTGCATGTGGAATACAAACTTTTTAAGGTATTTTTGAAGAAATAAAACTGGAGTTCAGAAGATCCAAAGAGCGGAGGTTGAAAATTTGGAGAACCGGCTGAAGAGCAAAAGCAAGAGAACAGGTGAAGAATGGCTAAAAAATAGAGGAGTATAATTTTTTATTGTTTTTTAACTCGTTCCCAGTCCTTAAAAGAATCCAGCAGCGTAGCGGCCGGTTGATCGACATTTTGCCGAATTCGTGAGAATCAAATTTTTTCACGAGTTTCATGATGAATGTGTTCAATGTAAATCTATTTGCTCATTTGTAGACTTTTTTCCATTATTTTTTTGGGTGTGAACACTACATAGACTATGACACTAGCTTCCTATTGACCATTTATGATTTCTTTTTCCGCTGGTCAGTTTTGCGTTATCTTACCTAGAACTTTCCTATTTCAATTCTGTCCTTTTATGGGTTTTTTATGTGCTGTTACCTTGATCAGGTTTATTATTATGCTGTTTTTCATTGTATGTTTCTGTGACTTCATTCCATCAGCGATACGAGCTTTACACAGCAGTATGTAACCTGAAGATAATGAAATGTCACTTTTCTTTAGGAAACCTTTGATTACAGGGTTTTTACATATCCTCTGTGATTCATTTTCCTTTTTCTCTCTGACTTATTTTATAGTTTTATTTTTACCTATTAAAATTCCCATAACCTTGTATCGCAATTTCCAAGGTACAGTCATTATTTATTGATGGCTTCTCGACGTGAGCGAGAACGTTTACTCTAAACATAATATAACCTGGCATGTAAATTAGAAGCAAACAGGGATGCAAGAATTTTCTTCTTATTTAGAGATCTTGATTTCTTAGTAAGGTCGCCCGGGGGCTCGCAGTGCCCATTTTGATTAGATGAAGAACTCGCGAAACCTTTTACTTATGGCATTCTCATTTGTTTATAGAGGAAATGGTTTGAATGTAGATGAATAAACTACAATTTCCATTGACTTTAGATGCTGGCGAACATTTCACTTGGGTCACTTAAAAAAAGAGAAAAAAATAACATTGGTTCTTGTCTGTTAAAGGTTACTGACTTTTTTTGTCGCCCATAGCAACCAGTCAGAACTCGTCTTTCATTTTTCAAACAGCATTGGAAAAATGAAAGCTGAGATCTGATTGGTTGCTATAGGCAACAAAGAAAGATTTACTGTGGATAAATGAGGCCTATCCCAGGGAGTGTCTACAAGCCTCTTGGTTAAGATATTATCAATCAGCAATTAACAGTAAATTTATATCCACGTGAATTAAGGCTGCACCCAGACACCATCAAAACCAGGACTGCCAATGTCCTATTCAATTTTTTTTTGTACAACTGGACCAAAATTCACAGATGGTTTGAAATTATTATGGATGTTCTCCATGCCCCTATTGAAGACCATGCCCCCATGAAGACCACACCACCATGAAGAACATGCCCCAAAACATCCAGAATAAGAGGAGATACTAAGAATTACACCCAATATACAAGACAAAAGAGGTACTGTGTAGTGAAGTCTGTGATAATGCTGTATACATTACATAGGAGACACTGAGACTGCTCTATATACATCTGGATCGCCCCCACATAAAGGCAATGGGGTACTCGGTACCGGGTCCTTCAGTTCCTTCAGCGAGGATGTCACGGTGGCCCGACCTGGACTGTGGCCCTATGAGGGGCGCCCACTTAAAAGACAGAGTTCGTGACGCCACCTGTGGTATTCGGTCAGGGTGACCGACGCTGCTTAGGGGTCCGCTGGGGTGATGTGATAGCAGCTAGATGGAATACCTTCCCACAGGTGAAGTGTTTCCCCAGGGCTTCCCAGAAGTGTAGATAGTGATGGTGGGTGATATAAGGCGCGGTGAATAACGAGGACACAATGGGTGCAGTCTCTTTACCTTTACTGAAGGCTGCAGCATCCACAGTCCTAAGCGCTGGATAACAGGGTAGGCAGAGTCCAGCTGGTCTGATGACAATTCCAGAGTCCCCCTATTCAGGTGGAAATCAGTAGCCTTCCTACTAGTGCTCGTGCGTTGTAGTAGCCCCGGCTGAGCAACTCGGTAAGGTCCTCACAACTTGTGTAGATGTTATGTCTTCCACTATGTCCCCCAGATGGTATGGATAGGACGAACCCGTATGACGGGTGGCCTGAGGCTTTTTACAGGAACTCTAGAGACGCCCTGGCCTCCACAATTTGCCACCTATGTCTTCTTAGGTTTTAAGGTCGGGCAGCCAACTTGGAATTGACTGTCCTGCCAGTCTCTGAAGTAAAGCGTAGAGTCTATTACTCCCTCGGTGTTCCGGCCACCGGCCCGCGCTACAGAAGGAGGCAGCCTCTCTCAGGACAGGACTCCTTCTGGTTTTGTTCTCCTTGTGCTATGACTTCGTTTCTCACTCCCTACAATACAATTCTCTTCGTGTCTTAGGATGCTGCCGCACGTGGGGCAGGCGCAGCTCCGTGTCTTTCTGTCTTGCTAGACCTCTGTCAGGATCCCACCCCTGACTGGGACCCTCTGTCTGCAGCTCCGATGTTTCTCCTTCTCCCTCTGTCTGCCTGACTGGTATTTCCTGGGCCAAACCCAGTCAGCTTCTCCCTTCTTACTCCTACTTCCTCCAGTCAGCTTCTGCCTACTGCCTAACTTTCTATCCAACCCACCAGTTTTACCCTAATGTGAGGAGTGGCCTAGTAGATAGAACCTTTGCTCCCCCTGGTGGACTGGAGTGTGAAGTGCGTTGTGTGTTTTGTGATACCTGGTAAGGTGAACTCCTTTGGTGCCATCAGACGTAACATCACTCCCCCTGGTGGATGAATGACATTACTGCAACGAACAGGACTCTGGGGCGCTGCACATCACATAGCATACACAAAGGAGAAAGTGAGACTGCTGTATATACATCACACAAGAAATGCTGATACTGCTGTATATACATCACACAAGAGAGACACAGACTGCAGTATAGATCACATACAAGACATAGACTTCATTATTTGTCACATAGGATACACTAAGACTGCAGTATATCTATCACATAGGAGATACCGAGACTGCTGTCTACATTACATAATAGACGCTTAGGCTACAGCATGCATCAGATAGGATGCATTGTGATTACTGAAGTATATACACAGCACCACACTATGAAGTGTGTATACAGAAATATATTCCCACTGGAATCTACACTATATCATTCTGTGTATAACGTTATACTGTGATGATTAGTGTTGAGCGATACCTTCCGATATCGGAAAGTATCAGTATCGGTTTGGATCGGCCGATATTCAAAAAATATCGGATATCGCCGATACCGATACCCGATCCCAATGCAAGTCAATGGGTCCAAAATATCGGAATTAAAATAAACCCTTTCTTTCCTTGTAGGTTCATTCTACATGAAGGAAAACAACTAAGAATAATGTAGGATGTATGGGGGAGGTGGCGGAGACATTAAAGGCAATGAGGATTAGTCCAATCAAATAGAATAGCATGATTTTTTTTTTTTTAAAGACGTTCGGATTGAAAAAGATATTGACTATGTAAATTTTTTTTTATTTTGTCATATATTGATGTTTCACTATTCCACGACCTTCCCCTTCTTTTTTTTCCTTTTCCCACACTTTCATCTTCATCATCATCAGCATCTTTGACATCAACTTCTTCACCTTATTCATCTTCTTCTTCATCTTCTACCTATTTTTTTTTTTTATTACATTCTTCATATTCATTTTCTTCAACTATTATTATTCTTCCTATTCTACATATTCTTTTTATTCCACTGTTATTATTCTTCCTATTCTACTTCTTCATCATATTCTCATTTGTGACAGGCATTCCCGTAGTTGTTATCTATAAAAGTTGGAAGATTACACCTTCCGTTCTGCCAGTCACAAAAGTTACATTTGTCCGCGTTCAGTTTGGCCTGCAGCATCAGGCTTTATCCAGGGGCACCACGAGGAGGAACGGACTCACCCCCATACACTGCTTAGTCTTCTTCTGCATATAATTTAGATAATATCTTTTGCTCTGATATTAAGTGTTATGCTTAATGTTCTTCTGCTCTTTGTTCTGCAGCCTCTTGTTCTTCTGCTTCTCGGTCTTCCATGTCGTCGTCTCCAGGGTCGTCGTCTTCAGTGTCGTCGTCGTCGTCATCGGGGTGGTCTTCCGGGTCGTCGTCGTCGTCGTCATCGGGGTGGTCTTCCGGGTCGTCGACTTTAGGGTCTTCAACTTGGAAATGTAGCAGAAGGTACAAGAAGGCTGAGAAAATGCCAAGAACCAGCTGATGGAACTGGAACTCGGATGGCTACCCGAAGGTTCAAGAGCCTATGGAACTACCGAGGACCAGCTGATGTTACTGGAACCCGGTTACTAAGCAGGAGGTACCCGTGCTAAAAAGCACTACCAAGGACCGCCTGACGTTGGCGGAACTCGGATACCCAGAAGGAGGCACCTAAGCCAAAGGCTCTGCCCGGAACCAGCTGACGTTACTGGAACCAGGATGGGGAGCAGAAGGTACAAGAGCAAAAGACACTGCCGAGAACCAGCTGACGGTACTGGAACCCGGATGGGTAGCCGAAGGTCCAAGAGCCAATGGAACTACCGAGGACCAGCTGACGTTACTGGAACCCGGTTACTAAGCAGGAGGTACCCGTGCCTGAAAGCACTACCAAGGACCACCTGACGTTGGTGGAACTTGGATACCCAGAAGGAGGCACCTAAGCCAAAGGCTCTGCCCGGAACCAACTGACGTTACTGGAATCAGGATGGGGAGCAGAAGGTACAAGAGCAAAAGACACTGCCTAGAACCAGCTGACGGTGCTGGAACCAGGTGGTGGACCCGAAGGCCCACAGGAGAGGAGAGAACAGCTAGGCCGCGAGGCAGCCGCAGTTACCGAACCCCAACAGTCCTACAGGGGGAGCTGGGCCTACTGGCACTACAGAACCAGCCTTGACTACCAGTTCACGCAGCCCACATAGGAAGCTCCTAAACTGGAGGCACCCTGGAGTTGGCTAACTCGACCGCACCACGACGGGGCAAGCATAGGCGTCTCAGTGAAGTTGACACAACCCGGAAACAGCTGACGGTGCTGAAACCAGGCTTGGCACGAGGGAGTACCTGTGACAAGAACACTGCCGAGAACCAGCTGGCGGTGCTGGAACCCGGATGCGTTGCCCCAGTGTGCAAGAGCCAATGGCACGACCGAGGACCAGCTGACGGTGCTGGAACCCGGTTACTAAGCTGTAGGTGCCCGCGCTTAAAAGCACTACCAAGGACCGCCTGGCGTTGGCGGAACTCGGTTACCCAGGAGGAGGCACCTAAGCCAAAGGCTCGGCCCGGAACCAGCTGACGGTGCTGGAACCAGGTGGTGGACCCGAAGGTCCACAGGAGAGGAGAGAACAGCTAGGCCGCGAGGCAGCCGCAGTTACCGAACCCCAACAGTCCTACAGGGGGAGCTGGGCCTACTGGCACTACAGAACCAGCCTTGACTACCAGTTCACGCAGCCCACATAGGAAGCTCCTAAACTGGAGGCACCCTGGAGTTGGCTAACTGGACCGCACCACGACGGGGCAAGCATAGGCGTCTCAGTGAAGTTGACACAACCCGGAAACAGCTGACGGTGCTGAAACCAGGCTTGGTACGAGGGAGTACCTGTGACAAGAACACTGCCGAGAACCAGCTGGCGGTGCTGGAACCCGGATGCGTTGCCCCAGTGTGCAAGAGCCAATGGCACGACCGAGGACCAGCTGACGGTGCTGGAACCCGGTTACTAAGCTGTAGGTGCCCGCGCTTAAAAGCACTACCAAGGACCGCCTGGCGTTGGCGGAACTCGGATACCCAGGAGGAGGCACCTAAGCCAAAGGCTCGGCCCGGAACCAGCTGACGGTGCTGGAACAAGGTGGTGGACCCGAAGGTCCACAGGAGAGGAGAGAACAGCTAGGCCGCGAGGCAGCCGCAGTTACCGAACCCCAACAGTCCTACAGGGGGAGCTGGGCCTACTGGCACTACAGAACCAGCCTTGACTACCAGTTCACGCAGCCCACATAGGAAGCTCCTAAACTGGAGGCACCCTGGAGTTGGCTAACTCGACCGCACCACGACGGGGCAAGCATAGGCGTCTCAGTGAAGTTGACACAACCCGGAAACAGCTGACGGTGCTGAAACCAGGCTTGGCACGAGGGAGTACCTGTGACAAGAACACTGCCGAGAACCAGCTGGCGGTGCTGGAACCCGGATGCGTTGCCCCAGTGTGCAAGAGCCAATGGCACGACCGAGGACCAGCTGATGGTGCTGGAACCCGGTTACTAAGCTGTAGGTGCCCGCGCTTAAAAGCACTACCAAGGACCGCCTGGCGTTGGCGGAACTCGGATACCCAGGAGGAGGCACCTAAGCCAAAGGCTCGGCCCGGAACCAGCTGACGGTGCTGGAACCAGGTGGTGGACCCGAAGGTCCACAGGAGAGGAGAGAACAGCTAGGCCGTGAGGCAGCCGCAGTTACCGAACCCCAACAGTCCTACAGGGGGAGCTGGGCCTACTGGCACTACAGAACCAGCCTTGACTACCAGTTCACGCAGCCCACATAGGAAGCTCCTAAACTGGAGGCACCCTGGAGTTGGCTAACTCGACCGCACCACGACGGGGCAAGCATAGGCGTCTCAGTGAAGTTGACACAACCCGGAAACAGCTGACGGTGCTGAAACCAGGCTTGGCACGAGGGAGTACCTGTGACAAGAACACTGCCGAGAACCAGCTGGCGGTGCTGGAACCCGGATGCGTTGCCCCAGTGTGCAAGAGCCAATGGCACGACCGAGGACCAGCTGACGGTGCTGGAACCCGGTTACTAAGCTGTAGGTGCCCGCGCTTAAAAGCACTACCAAGGACCGCCTGGCGTTGGCGGAACTCGGTTACCCAGGAGGAGGCACCTAAGCGAAAGGCTCGGCCCGGAACCAGCTGACGGTGCTGGAACCAGGTGGTGGACCCGAAGGTCCACAGGAGAGGAGAGAACAGCTAGGCCGCGAGGCAGCCGCAGTTACCGAACCCCAACAGTCCTACAGGGGGAGCTGGGCCTACTGGCACTACAGAACCAGCCTTGACTACCAGTTCACGCAGCCCACATAGGAAGCTCCTAAACTGGAGGCACCCTGGAGTTGGCTAACTGGACCGCACCACGACGGGGCAAGCATAGGCGTCTCAGTGAAGTTGACACAACCCGGAAACAGCTGACGGTGCTGAAACCAGGCTTGGTACGAGGGAGTACCTGTGACAAGAACACTGCCGAGAACCAGCTGGCGGTGCTGGAACCCGGATGCGTTGCCCCAGTGTGCAAGAGCCAATGGCACGACCGAGGACCAGCTGACGGTGCTGGAACCCGGTTACTAAGCTGTAGGTGCCCGCGCTTAAAAGCACTACCAAGGACCGCCTGGCGTTGGCGGAACTCGGATACCCAGGAGGAGGCACCTAAGCCAAAGGCTCGGCCCGGAACCAGCTGACGGTGCTGGAACAAGGTGGTGGACCCGAAGGTCCACAGGAGAGGAGAGAACAGCTAGGCCGCGAGGCAGCCGCAGTTACCGAACCCCAACAGTCCTACAGGGGGAGCTGGGCCTACTGGCACTACAGAACCAGCCTTGACTACCAGTTCACGCAGCCCACATAGGAAGCTCCTAAACTGGAGGCACCCTGGAGTTGGCTAACTCGACCGCACCACGACGGGGCAAGCATAGGCGTCTCAGTGAAGTTGACACAACCCGGAAACAGCTGACGGTGCTGAAACCAGGCTTGGCACGAGGGAGTACCTGTGACAAGAACACTGCCGAGAACCAGCTGGCGGTGCTGGAACCCGGATGCGTTGCCCCAGTGTGCAAGAGCCAATGGCACGACCGAGGACCAGCTGATGGTGCTGGAACCCGGTTACTAAGCTGTAGGTGCCCGCGCTTAAAAGCACTACCAAGGACCGCCTGGCGTTGGCGGAACTCGGATACCCAGGAGGAGGCACCTAAGCCAAAGGCTCGGCCCGGAACCAGCTGACGGTGCTGGAACCAGGTGGTGGACCCGAAGGTCCACAGGAGAGGAGAGAACAGCTAGGCCGTGAGGCAGCCGCAGTTACCGAACCCCAACAGTCCTACAGGGGGAGCTGGGCCTACTGGCACTACAGAACCAGCCTTGACTACCAGTTCACGCAGCCCACATAGGAAGCTCCTAAACTGGAGGCACCCTGGAGTTGGCTAACTCGACCGCACCACGACGGGGCAAGCATAGGCGTCTCAGTGAAGTTGACACAACCCGGAAACAGCTGACGGTGCTGAAACCAGGCTTGGCACGAGGGAGTACCTGTGACAAGAACACTGCCGAGAACCAGCTGGCGGTGCTGGAACCCGGATGCGTTGCCCCAGTGTGCAAGAGCCAATGGCACGACCGAGGACCAGCTGACGGTGCTGGAACCCGGTTACTAAGCTGTAGGTGCCCGCGCTTAAAAGCACTACCAAGGACCGCCTGGCGTTGGCGGAACTCGGTTACCCAGGAGGAGGCACCTAAGCCAAAGGCTCGGCCCGGAACCAGCTGACGGTGCTGGAACCAGGTGGTGGACCCGAAGGTCCACAGGAGAGGAGAGAACAGCTAGGCCGCGAGGCAGCCGCAGTTACCGAACCCCAACAGTCCTACAGGGGGAGCTGGGCCTACTGGCACTACAGAACCAGCCTTGACTACCAGTTCACGCAGCCCACATAGGAAGCTCCTAAACTGGAGGCACCCTGGAGTTGGCTAACTGGACCGCACCATGACGGGGCAAGCATAGGCGTCTCAGTGAAGTTGACACAACCCGGAAACAGCTGACGGTGCTGAAACCAGGCTTGGTACGAGGGAGTACCTGTGACAAGAACACTGCCGAGAACCAGCTGGCGGTGCTGGAACCCGGATGCGTTGCCCCAGTGTGCAAGAGCCAATGGCACGACCGAGGACCAGCTGACGGTGCTGGAACCCGGTTACTAAGCTGTAGGTGCCCGCGCTTAAAAGCACTACCAAGGACCGCCTGGCGTTGGCGGAACTCGGATACCCAGGAGGAGGCACCTAAGCCAAAGGCTCGGCCCGGAACCAGCTGACGGTGCTGGAACAAGGTGGTGGACCCGAAGGTCCACAGGAGAGGAGAGAACAGCTAGGCCGCGAGGCAGCCGCAGTTACCGAACCCCAACAGTCCTACAGGGGGAGCTGGGCCTACTGGCACTACAGAACCAGCCTTGACTACCAGTTCACGCAGCCCACATAGGAAGCTCCTAAACTGGAGGCACCCTGGAGTTGGCTAACTCGACCGCACCACGACGGAGCAAGCATAGGCGTCTCAGTGAAGTTGACACAACCCGGAAACAGCTGACGGTGCTGAAACCAGGCTTGGCACGAGGGAGTACCTGTGACAAGAACACTGCCGAGAACCAGCTGGCGGTGCTGGAACCCGGATGCGTTGCCCCAGTGTGCAAGAGCCAATGGCACGACCGAGGACCAGCTGATGGTGCTGGAACCCGGTTACTAAGCTGTAGGTGCCCGCGCTTAAAAGCACTACCAAGGACCGCCTGGCGTTGGCGGAACTCGGATACCCAGGAGGAGGCACCTAAGCCAAAGGCTCGGCCCGGAACCAGCTGACGGTGCTGGAACCAGGTGGTGGACCCGAAGGTCCACAGGAGAGGAGAGAACAGCTAGGCCGTGAGGCAGCCGCAGTTACCGAACCCCAACAGTCCTACAGGGGGAGCTGGGCCTACTGGCACTACAGAACCAGCCTTGACTACCAGTTCACGCAGCCCACATAGGAAGCTCCTAAACTGGAGGCACCCTGGAGTTGGCTAACTCGACCGCACCACGACGGGGCAAGCATAGGCGTCTCAGTGAAGTTGACACAACCCGGAAACAGCTGACGGTGCTGAAACCAGGCTTGGCACGAGGGAGTACCTGTGACAAGAACACTGCCGAGAACCAGCTGGCGGTGCTGGAACCCGGATGCGTTGCCCCAGTGTGCAAGAGCCAATGGCACGACCGAGGACCAGCTGACGGTGCTGGAACCCGGTTACTAAGCTGTAGGTGCCCGCGCTTAAAAGCACTACCAAGGACCGCCTGGCGTTGGCGGAACTCGGATACCCAGGAGGAGGCACCTAAGCCAAAGGCTCGGCCCGGAACCAGCTGACGGTGCTGGAACCAGGTGGTGGACCCGAAGGTCCACAGGAGAGGAGAGAACAGCTAGGCCGCGAGGCAGCCGCAGTTACCGAACCCCAACAGTCCTACAGGGGGAGCTGGGCCTACTGGCACTACAGAACCAGCCTTGACTACCAGTTCACGCAGCCCACATAGGAAGCTCCTAAACTGGAGGCACCCTGGAGTTGGCTAACTCGACCGCACCATGACGGGGCAAGCATAGGCGTCTCAGTGAAGTTGACACAACCCGGAAACAGCTGACGGTGCTGAAACCAGGCTTGGCACGAGGGAGTACCTGTGACAAGAACACTGCCGATAACCAGCTGGCGGTGCTGGAACCCGGATGCGTTGCCCCAGTGTGCAAGAGCCAATGGCACGACCGAGGACCAGCTGACGGTGCTGGAACCCGGTTACTAAGCTGTAGGTGCCCGCGCTTAAAAGCACTACCAAGGACCGCCTGGCGTTGGCGGAACTCGGATACCCAGGAGGAGGCACCTAAGCCAAAGGCTCGGCCCGGAACCAGCTGACGGTGCTGGAACCAGGTGGTGGACCCGAAGGTCCACAGGAGAGGAGAGAACAGCTAGGCCGCGAGGCAGCCGCAGTTACCGAACCCCAACAGTCCTACAGGGGGAGCTGGGCCTACTGGCACTACAGAACCAGCCTTGACTACCAGTTCACGCAGCCCACATAGGAAGCTCCTAAACTGGAGGCACCCTGGAGTTGGCTAACTCGACCGCACCACGACGGGGCAAGCATAGGCGTCTCAGTGAAGTTGACACAACCCGGAAACAGCTGACGGTGCTGAAACCAGGCTTGGCACGAGGGAGTACCTGTGACAAGAACACTGCCGAGAACCAGCTGGCGGTGCTGGAACCCGGATGCGTTGCCCCAGTGTGCAAGAGCCAATGGCACGACCGAGGACCAGCTGATGGTGCTGGAACCCGGTTACTAAGCTGTAGGTGCCCGCGCTTAAAAGCACTACCAAGGACCGCCTGGCGTTGGCGGAACTCGGATACCCAGGAGGAGGCACCTAAGCCAAAGGCTCGGCCCGGAACCAGCTGACGGTGCTGGAACCAGGTGGTGGACCCGAAGGTCCACAGGAGAGGAGAGAACAGCTAGGCCGTGAGGCAGCCGCAGTTACCGAACCCCAACAGTCCTACAGGGGGAGCTGGGCCTACTGGCACTACAGAACCAGCCTTGACTACCAGTTCACGCAGCCCACATAGGAAGCTCCTAAACTGGAGGCACCCTGGAGTTGGCTAACTCGACCGCACCACGACGGGGCAAGCATAGGCGTCTCAGTGAAGTTGACACAACCCGGAAACAGCTGACGGTGCTGAAACCAGGCTTGGCACGAGGGAGTACCTGTGACAAGAACACTGCCGAGAACCAGCTGGCGGTGCTGGAACCCGGATGCGTTGCCCCAGTGTGCAAGAGCCAATGGCACGACCGAGGACCAGCTGACGGTGCTGGAACCCGGTTACTAAGCTGTAGGTGCCCGCGCTTAAAAGCACTACCAAGGACCGCCTGGCGTTGGCGGAACTCGGATACCCAGGAGGAGGCACCTAAGCCAAAGGCTCGGCCCGGAACCAGCTGACGGTGCTGGAACCAGGTGGTGGACCCGAAGGTCCACAGGAGAGGAGAGAACAGCTAGGCCGCGAGGCAGCCGCAGTTACCGAACCCCAACAGTCCTACAGGGGGAGCTGGGCCTACTGGCACTACAGAACCAGCCTTGACTACCAGTTCACGCAGCCCACATAGGAAGCTCCTAAACTGGAGGCACCCTGGAGTTGGCTAACTCGACCGCACCATGACGGGGCAAGCATAGGCGTCTCAGTGAAGTTGACACAACCCGGAAACAGCTGACGGTGCTGAAACCAGGCTTGGCACGAGGGAGTACCTGTGACAAGAACACTGCCGAGAACCAGCTGGCGGTGCTGGAACCCAGATGCGTTGCCTTGCCTATTAAAGATTGTCTTCCTAGAGCCCCAACTAGCGGTGTTGGAGCAAAGGGTAAGCAGGGGGAGATGAGTGTAGGCCGAAGCCTGCACTGGAGGCAGCTTTGTGTCTGCGTTGCGTTTGCAGGACACTTTGCCGGCTACACACTGGGGGAACAGCTGGCGTTGCTGAACCCCACTAACACAATGGCGTGTGTTTTTCTCTGTGCAGCTAGCACTTGCGGGCAAAAACTAGCGATGTTAGAGCCCGTGTTGAAGCAGGAGGAGGAGGAGAGGAGCAGAGTGTAGGCCGAAGCCTAGTTGAACCAATTTCAAAGGAAACCTTTAACCCCCCCCTCAGGTGTTACAAAGTACAAGAGACACACCTTGTGCAGTATTAATGCTGCACAAGTGAAAGGTTGCTCTATTAATTTGTCTACTTGCACACGCTGAATGAAAGACATACACAATTTACCCCATTCTACAGTCAAACTGTAGTGGATGCGTGACTTGGTTTTTTGATGAGACGCAGCACAGGTGTCCAAAATAACGCCTTGGTGCTTGGCGCAGCTTCCTGAGCGTTGTTATTTGCTGTACAGGAGTCTGCGCTCTTGTGTTATCCCTTGGCAATGCCCTGTTAGCGCTGCCCATCTTATGACATCATTTCATGTTGGCCGGTGCGGTTAACGATGGCCATAAATCCCAGACCCACAGTGTCTTTTCATAAAGCCACACTGCGGTGCTGGGATTCGTGGCCTTGAGCAGTAAATATTTTGGCCGCTCACACACGTCCTTACACCTGCTTCAGACTGGGCGGCCTCTGCTGATCCCTTCTCGCATGCCGCGGCCATGAGGCTGCACAGTCTGAAGAAGGCGGAAGGAGATGAGTTAAGACAGGCGAAGATATGCACTGCTCATGCCCATCAATCACACCCTCGCAGTCAAAATAATTAAGACAACGAGGAGCATTTTATTCAGGCAGGGCGGACGAACAGGCACAAGTAGCCAACCAATGATGTCAGAAGATGGGAAGCGCTACCAAGGGGGGTGCTGCGTATCATTAGAAAGGAAAGTCACACCTCAGGGACAGTGGAATGGTCTCAAAGAGACACATTTTGTACGTGTTGAGTTCCACGTGGGCAAGGAGAAAACATCAGCCACCTTGTACAAATGCAGCAGTACTGCTGTACAAGGTGGCTGTCATACATAGAAACACCTGGGGGTGGGGGCCAGGCTCCCTTCAATTTCAGTTCATGTGCCTGCGTGGCGTTTGCAGGTCACGTTGCAAGCTGCACAGCAGGGGAACAGCTGGCGTTGCTGAACCCCACTAACACATTGGCTGGTGTTTTTCTCTGTGCAGATCGCATGTCCGGGCAAAAACTGGCGGTGTTTGAGCCCAGGGTCAGCAGGAGGAGGAGAGGAGCAAAGTGTAGGCCGAAGCCTGCACTGGTGGCAGCTTTTGGTCGGTTGTGCCAGCGTGGCTTGTGCTGGACACGATGCCGGCTACACAGCGGGGGAACAGCTGGCGGTGCTGAACCCCACTAACACATTGGCTGGTGTTTTTCTCTGTGCAGCTAGCATTTCCGGGCAAAAACTAGCGGTGTTTGAGCCCAGGGTCAGCAGGAGGAGGAGGAGAGGAGCAAAGTGTAGGCCGAAGCCTGCACTGGTGGCAGCTTTTGGTCGGTTGTGCCAGCGTGGCTTGTGCTGGACACGATGCCGGCTACACAGCGGGGGAACAGCTGGCGGTGCTGAACCCCACTAACACATTGGCTGGTGTTTTTCTCTGTGCAGCTAGCATTTCCGGGCAAAAACTAGCGTTGTTAGAGCCCAGGGTCAGCAGGAGGAGGAGAGGAGCAGAGTGTAGGCCGAAGCCTAGTTGAACCAATTTCAAAGGTTACCTTTAACCCCCCCTCAGGTGTTACAAAGTACAAGAGCCACTCCTTCTGCAGCATTAATGCTGCACAAGTAAAAGGTTGCTCTATTAATTTGTCTACTTGCACAAGCTGAATTCAACACGTACACTATTTAGCCCATTATACTGTTAAACAGTAGTGGAGGCGTGACTTGTCTTTTTAAAGAAAAGCAGCACAGGTGTCGAAAACAACACCTTTTTGCATGGGCGCAGCTTCCTGAGCGTTGTTAGTTGCTGTACAGGAGTCTGCGCTCTTGTGATCCTTTGGCCATGCGCTGTGAGCGCTTCCTGTCTTATGACCTCATTTCATGTTGGCCGTTGCGGTTAGCGGTGGAGATGAATCCCAGACCCACAGTGTGTTTTCAAAAAATCACACTGCGTGGCTGGGATTCGTGGCCTTGTGCAGTAAATATTTTTGACGCTCACACATGTCCTTACACCTGCTTCAGACTGGGCGGCCTCATCTGATCCCTTATCGCCTGCCGCGGCCATGAGGACACCCAGTCTGAAGAAGGCGGAAGGAGATGAGTGAACACAGGCAAACATATGCACTGCACATGCCCATCAATCACACCCTCGCTGTCCAAAAAAATAAGACACCGAGGGCCGTTGTTTCGAGCAGGGGAGATGCACAGGCGCAGCCAGCTAACCAAAGATGTCAAAAGACGGGCAGCGCTAACAAGGGTGGTGCTGCGTGTCATTACAAAGGAAAGTCACACCTCAGGGACATTGTAATGGTCTCTAATGAGACACATTTTGTACGTGTTGAGTTCCACGTGGGCAAGGAGAAAAAGTCAGCCACCTTGTACAAATGCAGCAGTACTGCTGTACAAGGTGGCTGTTATACATAGAAACACCTGTGGGTGGGGGGCAGGCTCCCTTCAATTTCAGTTCATGTGCCTGCGTGGCGTTTGCAGGTCACGTTGCAAGCTACACAGCAGGGGAACAGCTGGCGTTGCTGAACCCCACTGACACATTGACTGGTGTTTTTCTCTGTGCAGATTGCATGTCCGGGCAAAAACTAGCGGTGTTAGAGCCCAGGGTCAGCAGGAGGAGGAGGAGAGGAGCAAAGTGTAGGCCGAAGCCTGCACTGGTGGCAGCTTTTGGTCAGTTGTGCCAGCGTGGCTTGTGCTGGACACGATGCCGGCTACACAGCGGGGGAACAGCTGGCGGTGCTGAACCCCACTAACACATTGGCTGGTGTTTTTCTCTGTGCAGCTAGCATTTCCGGGCAAAAACTAGCGGTGTTTGAGCCCAGGGTCAGCAGGAGGAGGAGAGGAGCAAAGTGTAGGCCGAAGCCTGCACTGGTGGCAGCTTTTGGTCGGTTGTGCCAGCGTGGCTTTTGCTTGACACGATGCCGGCTACACAGCGGGGGAACAGCTGGCGGTGCTGAACCCCACTAACACATTGGCTGGTGTTTTTCTCTGTGCAGCTAGCATTTCCGGGCAAAAACTAGCGTTGTTAGAGCCCAGGGTCAGCAGGAGGAGGAGAGGAGCAGAGTGTAGGCCGAAGCCTAGTTGAACCAATTTCAAAGGTTACCTTTAACCCCCCCTCAGGCGTTACAAAGTACAAGAGCCACTCCTTCTGCAGCATTAATGCTGCACAAGTAAAAGGTTGCTCTATTAATTTGTCTACTTGCACAAGCTGAATGCAACACGTACACTATTTAGCCCATTATACTGTTAAACAGTAGTGGAGGCGTGACTTGTCTTTTTAAAGAAAAGCAGCACAGGTGTCGAAAACAACACCTTTTTGCATGGGCGCAGCTTCCTGAGCGTTGTTAGTTGCTGTACAGGAGTCTGCGCTCTTGTGATCCTTTGGCCATGCGCTGTGAGCGCTTCCTGTCTTATGACCTCATTTCATGTTGGCCGTTGCGGTTAGCGATGGACATGAATCCCAGACCCACAGTGTGTTTTTAAAAAATCACACTGCGGTGCTGGGATTCGTGCCCTGGTGCACTAAATATGTTTGCCGCTCACACATGTCCTTACACCTGCTTCAGACTGGGCGGCCTCATCTGATCCCTTATCGCATGCCGCAGCCATGAGGACACCCAGTCTGAAGAAGGCGGAAGGAGGTGACTTAAAACAGGCGAACATATGCACTGCACATGCCCATCAATAACACCCTCGCATCCAAAATATGAGACAACGAGGGGCGTTGTGTCGGGCAGGGCGGACGCACAGGCACAGGCAGCCAACCAATGATGTCAGAAGACGGGCAGCGCTAACAATGGGGGTGCTGCGTGTCATTAAAAAGGAAAGTCACACCTCAGGGACATTAGCATTGGTCTCTAATGAGACACATTTTGTACGTGTTGAGTTCCACGTGGGCAAGGAGAAAACATCAGCCACCTTGTACAAATGCAGCAGTACTGCTGTACAAGGTTGCTGTTATACATAGAAACACCTGGGGGTGGGGGGCAGGCTCCCTTCAATTTCAGTTCATGTGCCTGCGTGGCGTTTGCAGGTCACGTTGCAAGCTACACAGCAGGGGAACAGCTGGCATTGCTGAACCCCACTGACACATTGACTGGTGTTTTTCTCTGTGCAGATTGCATGTCCGGGCAAAAACTAGCGGTGTTAGAGCCCAGGGTCAGCAGGAGGAGGAGGAGAGGAGCAAAGTGTAGGCCGAAGCCTGCACTGGTGGCAGCTTTTGGTCGGTTGTGCCAGCGTGGCTTGTGCTGGACACGATGCCGGCTACACAGCGGGGGAACAGCTGGCGGTGCTGAACCCCACTAACACATTGGCTGGTGTTTTTCTCTGTGCAGCTAGCATTTCCGGGCAAAAACTAGCGGTGTTTGAGCCCAGGGTCAGCAGGAGGAGTAGAGGAGCAGAGTGTAGGCCGAAGCCTAGTTGAACCAATTTCAAAGGTTACCTTTAACCCCCCCCTCAGGTGTTGCAAGGTACAAGAGCCACACCTTGAACAGCATTAATGATGCACAAGTCAAAGGTTGCTCTATTTAATTTTGCTCCTTGCACACGCTGAATTAAACACGTACACTATTTAGCCCATTATACTGTCAAACAGTAGTGGAGGCGTGACTACTAGTCTTTTTAAGGTGACGCAGCACAGGTGTACAAATTTACACCTAGGTGCTGTGCGCAGATTCCTTACCGTTGTTATTTGCAGTACAGGAAACTGCGCTCTTGTGTTATCCCTTGGCAATACCCTGTTAGTGCAGGCCGTCTCATGACCTCATTTCATGTTGGCCGGTGCGGTTAACGATGGCCATAAATCCCAGACCCACAGTGGCTTTTCCTAAAGTCACACTGCGGTGCTGGGATTCGTGGCATTGTGCAGTAAATATGTTCGCCGCTCACACATGTCCTTACACCTGCTTCAGACTGGGCGGCCTCAGCTGATCCCTTATCGCATGCCGCAGCCATGAGGCCGCACAGTCAGAAGAAGGCGGAAGGAGGGGAGTGAAGACAGGGGAACATATGCACTGCTCGTGCCCATCAATCACACCCTCGCAGTCAAAATATATGAGACAACGGGGGGCGTTGTGTCGGGCAGGGGGGACGCACAGGCACAGCCAGCCAACCAACGATGTCAGGAGACGGGCAGCGCTAACAATGGGGGTGCTGCGTGTCATTAAAAAGGAAAGTCACACCTCAGGGACATTGTAATGGTCTGTAATGAGACACATTTTGTACTTGTTGAGTTCCACGTGTGCAAGGAGAAAAAGTCAGCCACCTTGTACAAATGCAGCAGTACTGCTGTACAAGGTGGCTGTTATACATAGAAACACCTGGGGGGGTGGGGGGCAGGCTCCCTTCAATTTCAGTTCATGTGCCTGCGTGGCGTTTGCAGGACACGTTGCCAGCTACACAGCAGGGGAACAGCTGGCGGTGCTGAACCCCACTAACACATTGGCTGGTGTTTTTCTCTGTGCAGCTAGCATGTCCGGGCAGAAACTGGCGTTGTTTGAGCCCAGGGTCAGCAGGAGGAGGAGAGGAGCAAAGTGTAGGCCGAAGCCTGCACTGGTGGCAGCTTTTGGTCAGTTGTGCCAGCGTGGCTTGTGCTGGACACGATGCCGACTACACAGCAGAGGAACAGCTGGCGGTGCTGAACCCCACTAACACATTGGCTGGTGTTTTTCTCTGTGCAGCTAGCAGTTCCGGGCAAAAACTAGCGGTGTTTGAGCCCAGGGTCAGCAGGAGGAGTAGAGGAGCAGAGTGTAGGCCGAAGCCTAGTTGAACCAATTTCAAAGGTTACCTTTAACCCCCCCCTCAGGTGTTGCAAGGTACAAGAGCCACACCTTGAACAGCATTAATGATGCACAAGTCAAAGGTTGCTCTATTTAATTTTGCTCCTTGCACACGCTGAATTAAACACGTACACTATTTAGCCCATTATACTGTCAAACAGTAGTGGAGGCGTGACTACTAGTCTTTTTAAGGAGACGCAGCACAGGTGTACAAATTTACACCTAGGTGCTGTGCGCAGATTCCTTACCGTTGTTATTTGCAGTACAGGAAACTGCGCTCTTGTGTTATCCCTTGGCAATACCCTGTTAGTGCAGGCCGTCTCATGACCTCATTTCATGTTGGCCGGTGCGGTTAACGATGGCCATAAATCCCAGACCCACAGTGGCTTTTCCTAAAGTCACACTGCGGTGCTGGGATTCGTGGCCTTGTGCAGTAAATATGTTCGCCGCTCACACATGTCCTTACACCTGCTTCAGACTGGGCGGCCTCAGCTGATCCCTTATCTCTAGCCGTGGCCATGAGGCCGCACAGTCAGAAGAAGGCGGAAGGAGGGGAGTGAAGACAGGGGAACATATGCACTGCTCGTGCCCATCAATCACACCCTCGCAGTCAAAATATATGAGACAACGGGGGGCGTTGTGTCGGGCAGGGGGGATGCACAGGCACAGCCAGCCAACCAATGATGTCAGGAGACGGGCAGCGCTAACAATGGGGGTGCTGCGTGTCATTAAAAAGGAAAGTCACACCTCAGGGACATTGTAATGGTCTGTAATGAGACACATTTTGTACTTGTTGAGTTCCACGTGTGCAAGGAGAAAAAGTCAGCCACCTTGTACAAATACAGCAGTACTGCTGTACAAGGTGGCTGTTATACATAGAAACACCTGGGGGGGTGGGGGGCAGGCTCCCTTCAATTTCAGTTCATGTGCCTGCGTGGCGTTTGCAGGACACGTTGCCAGCTACACAGCAGGGGAACAGCTGGCGGTGCTGAACCCCACTAACACATTGGCTGGTGTTTTTCTCTGTGCAGCTAGCATGTCCGGGCAGAAACTGGCGTTGTTTGAGCCCAGGGTCAGCAGGAGGAGGAGAGGAGCAAAGTGTAGGCCGAAGCCTGCACTGGTGGCAGCTTTTGGTCAGTTGTGCCAGCGTGGCTTGTGCTGGACATGATGCCGACTACACAGCAGGGGAACAGCTGGTGGTGCTGAACCCCACTAACACATTGGCTGGTGTTTCTCTCTGTGCAGCTAGCATGTCCGGGCAGAAACTGACGGTGTTTGAGCCCAGGGTCAGCAGGAGAGGAGCAGAGTGTAGGCCGAAGCCTAGTTGAACCAATTTCAAAGGTTACCTTTAACCCCCCTCAGGTGTTGCAAGGTACAAGAGCCACACCTTGAACAGCATTAATGATGCACAAGTCAAAGGTTGCTCTATTTAATTTTGCTCCTTGCACACGCTGAATTAAACACGTACACTATTTAGCCCATTATACTGTCAAACAGTAGTGGAGGCGTGACTACTAGTCTTTTTAAGGTGACGCAGCACAGGTGTACAAATTTACACCTAGGTGCTGTGCGCAGATTCCTTACCGTTGTTATTTGCAGTACAGGAAACTGCGCTCTTGTGTTATCCCTTGGCAATACCCTGTTAGTGCAGGCCGTCTCATGACCTCATTTCATGTTGGCCGGTGCGGTTAACGATGGCCATAAATCCCAGACCCACAGTGGCTTTTCCTAAAGTCACACTGCGGTGCTGGGATTCGTGGCATTGTGCAGTAAATATGTTCGCCGCTCACACATGTCCTTACACCTGCTTCAGACTGGGCGGCCTCAGCTGATCCCTTATCGCATGCCGCGGCCATGAGGCCGCACAGTCAGAAGAAGGTGGAAGGAGGGGAGTGAAGACAGGGGAACATATGCACTGCTCGTGCCCATCAATCACACCCTCGCAGTCAAAATATATGAGACAACGGGGGGCGTTGTGTCGGGCAGGGGGGACGCACAGGCACAGCCAGCCAACCAACGATGTCAGGAGACGGGCAGCGCTAACAATGGGGGTGCTGCGTGTCATTAAAAAGGAAAGTCACACCTCAGGGACATTGTAATGGTCTGTAATGAGACACATTTTGTACTTGTTGAGTTCCACGTGTGCAAGGAGAAAAAGTCAGCCACCTTGTACAAATGCAGCAGTACTGCTGTACAAGGTGGCTGTTATACATAGAAACACCTGGGGGGGTGGGGGGCAGGCTCCCTTCAATTTCAGTTCATGTGCCTGCGTGGCGTTTGCAGGACACGTTGCCAGCTACACAGCAGGGGAACAGCTGGCGGTGCTGAACCCCACTAACACATTGGCTGGTGTTTTTCTCTGTGCAGCTAGCATGTCCGGGCAGAAACTGGCGTTGTTTGAGCCCAGGGTCAGCAGGAGGAGGAGAGGAGCAAAGTGTAGGCCGAAGCCTGCACTGGTGGCAGCTTTTGGTCAGTTGTGCCAGCGTGGCTTGTGCTGGACACGATGCCGACTACACAGCAGAGGAACAGCTGGCGGTGCTGAACCCCACTAACACATTGGCTGGTGTTTTTCTCTGTGCAGCTAGCAGTTCCGGGCAAAAACTAGCGGTGTTTGAGCCCAGGGTCAGCAGGAGGAGTAGAGGAGCAGAGTGTAGGCCGAAGCCTAGTTGAACCAATTTCAAAGGTTACCTTTAACCCCCCCCTCAGGTGTTGCAAGGTACAAGAGCCACACCTTGAACAGCATTAATGATGCACAAGTCAAAGGTTGCTCTATTTAATTTTGCTCCTTGCACACGCTGAATTAAACACGTACACTATTTAGCCCATTATACTGTCAAACAGTAGTGGAGGCGTGACTACTAGTCTTTTTAAGGAGACGCAGCACAGGTGTACAAATTTACACCTAGGTGCTGTGCGCAGATTCCTTACCGTTGTTATTTGCAGTACAGGAAACTGCGCTCTTGTGTTATCCCTTGGCAATACCCTGTTAGTGCAGGCCGTCTCATGACCTCATTTCATGTTGGCCGGTGCGGTTAACGATGGCCATAAATCCCAGACCCACAGTGGCTTTTCCTAAAGTCACACTGCGGTGCTGGGATTCGTGGCCTTGTGCAGTAAATATGTTCGCCGCTCACACATGTCCTTACACCTGCTTCAGACTGGGCGGCCTCAGCTGATCCCTTATCTCTAGCCGTGGCCATGAGGCCGCACAGTCAGAAGAAGGCGGAAGGAGGGGAGTGAAGACAGGGGAACATATGCACTGCTCGTGCCCATCAATCACACCCTCGCAGTCAAAATATATGAGACAACGGGGGGCGTTGTGTCGGGCAGGGGGGATGCACAGGCACAGCCAGCCAACCAATGATGTCAGGAGACGGGCAGCGCTAACAATGGGGGTGCTGCGTGTCATTAAAAAGGAAAGTCACACCTCAGGGACATTGTAATGGTCTGTAATGAGACACATTTTGTACTTGTTGAGTTCCACGTGTGCAAGGAGAAAAAGTCAGCCACCTTGTACAAATACAGCAGTACTGCTGTACAAGGTGGCTGTTATACATAGAAACACCTGGGGGGGTGGGGGGCAGGCTCCCTTCAATTTCAGTTCATGTGCCTGCGTGGCGTTTGCAGGACACATTGCCAGCTACACAGCAGGGGAACAGCTGGCGGTGCTGAACCCCACTAACACATTGGCTGGTGTTTTTCTCTGTGCAGCTAGCATGTCCGGGCAGAAACTGGCGTTGTTTGAGCCCAGGGTCAGCAGGAGGAGGAGAGGAGCAAAGTGTAGGCCGAAGCCTGCACTGGTGGCAGCTTTTGGTCAGTTGTGCCAGCGTGGCTTGTGCTGGACATGATGCCGACTACACAGCAGGGGAACAGCTGGTGGTGCTGAACCCCACTAACACATTGGCTGGTGTTTCTCTCTGTGCAGCTAGCATGTCCGGGCAGAAACTGGCGGTGTTTGAGCCCAGGGTCAGCAGGAGAGGAGCAGAGTGTAGGCCGAAGCCTAGTTGAACCAATTTCAAAGGTTACCTTTAACCCCCCTCAGGTGTTGCAAGGTACAAGAGCCACACCTTGTGCAGCATTAATGCTGCACAAGTAAAAGGTTGCTCTATTTGTTTTGCTCCTTGCACACGCTGACTAAAACACGTACACTATTTAGCCCATTATACTGTCAAACAGTTGTGGAGGCGTGACTTGTCTTTTTAAGGAGACGCAGCACAGGTGTCAAAATTTGCACCTAGGTACTGGGCGCAGATTCCTGAGCGTTGTTATTTGCTGTACAGGAGTCTGCGCTATTGTGATCCCTTGGCCATGCGCTGTGAGCGCTTCCTGTCTTCTGACCTCATTTCATGTCGGCCGTTGCGGTTAGCGATGGACATGAATCCCAGACCCACAGTGTGTTTTCAAAAAATCACACTGCGTGGCTGGGATTCGTGGCCTTGTGCAGTAAATAGGTTTGCCGCTTACACATGTCCTTACACCTGCTCCAGACTGGGCGGCCTCAGCTGATCCCTTATCGCCTACCACGGCCAGGAGGCCGCACAGTCTGAAGAAGGCGGAAGGAGATGAGTTAAGACAGGCGAACATATGCACTGCTCGTGCCCATAAACCACACCCTCGCTGACAAAATAAATATGACAACGAGGGGCGTTGTTTCTAGCAGGGCGGATGCACAGGCGCAGCCAGCTAACCATGATGACAAAAGACGGGAAACGGTACCAAGGGGGGTGCTGCGTATCATTACAAAGGAAAGTCACACCTCAGGGACAGTGGAATGGTCTCAATGAGACACATTTTGTACGTGTTGAGTTCCACGTGGGCAAGGAGAAAAAGTCAGCCACCTTGTACAAATGCAGCAGTACTGCTGTACTAGGTGGCTGTTATACATAGAAACACCTGGGGGGGTGGGGCCAGGTTCCCTTTAATTTCAGTTCCTGTGCCTGCATGGCGTTTGCAGGTCACGTTGCCGGCTACACAGCAGGGGAACAGCTGGCGTTGCTGAACCCCACTAACACATTGGCTGGTGTTTTTCTCTGTGCAGCTAGCACTTCCGGGCAAAAACTAGCGGTGTTTGAGCCCAGGGTCAGCAGGAGGAGGAGAGGAGCAGAGTGTAGGCTGAAGCCTGCACTGGTGGCAGCTTTTGTTCTGTTGTGCCAGCGTGGCTTGTGCTGGACACGTTGCCGACTACACAGCAGGGGAACAGCTGGCGGTGCTGAACCCCACTGACACATCACCTAGTGTTTTTTCTGTGTAGACAACACTTCCAGGTGGCAACTGACAGTGTTGAAACCCAGGGAATCAAAGAGGAGCAGAGTGTAGGCCGAAGCCTGCAGTGGAGCAAGTTGAAAGGGAACCTTTAACCCCCCCCCCCCCCAGGCATTTGTTGCTGAAAGAGCCATCTTGTACAGCAGTAATACTGCACATGGAAAATGGTGGCTCCGAAAATTATGCTCCTTGCAAACGCTGAAGTACACACTCATATAATGTGTCCCCTCACGCCGTCAAACCATCCCGGAAGTGGGACTTTCCTTTGTAATGTGACACAGCACAGCCGTCATTCCAACCCCCTTGGTGCCGGGCGCCACCTCCTCAACGTTGTTTGGTTCTGTCACGGAGCCCGCGCTGTAATGTTATCCCTTGGCCATGCACAGTTAGCGGTGCCCGTCTTCTGACATCATGTAGGTGTCAGGCTGGCAGTGCCTGTGCGTCCAAGCTGCCCGAGATCCAACCTTGCAGTGTCATCTAATGTAGTCCCACTGCGGGCCAGGGATCCATGGGCATGCGCAGTGCATATCATCGCCTCTCACTCACCTCCTTCCTGCTTCTTCAGACCGTGCGGCGTCACGGCCGTGGCATGCTATTAGGGATCAGCTGACGCCGCCTAGTCTGAAGAAGCGTGAAGAAGGGGAGTGAGAGGCTAGTATATGCACTGCGCATGGCCATGGATACCAGGCCCACTGTGGGATCACATTAGACGACACTGCGAGGTGTGATTTCGGGCAGCGTGGACGCACAGGCGCAGCCAGGACGACAACAAATGATGTCAGAGGACGGGCAGCGCAAACTGTGCATGGCCAAGGGATAACATAACAGCGCAGGGTCCATGACGGAATCAAACAACGCTAAGGAGGCAGCGCACGGTGCCAAGGGGGTTGCAATGACGGCTGTGCTGCGTCACATTACAAAGGAAAGTCCCACCTCCGGGACGGTTGGACGGTGTGAGGGGACACATTACATGAGTGTGTAGTTCAGCGTTTGCAAGGAGCATAATTTCAAGAGCGACCTTTCCCTTGTGCAGTATTAGTGCTGCACATGGTGGCTCTTTCAGTAACAAACGCCTAGGGGGGGGGGGACAGGTCCCCTTACATTTTAGTTGTGCCAGCGTGGCGGTCGCATGACACATTGCCGGATACACAGCTGGGGATCAGCTGACGTTACTGAACCCCAATAACAGAGGAGCGACTGTTGACTGTGCACACAGCACTTCCAGGCACCAACTGGCGGTGTTAGAGCCCAGGGACAGCAGGAGGAGCAGATTGGAGGTATTGCCACACACACAGCTGGGGATCAGCTGACGTTACTGAACCCCAATAACAGAGGAGCGACTGTTGACTGTGCACACAGCACTTCCAGGCACCAACTGGCGGTGTTAGAGCCCAGGGACAGCAGGAGGAGCAGATTGGAGGTATTGCCGCACACACAGCTGGGGATCAGCTGACGTTACTGAACCCCAATAACAGAGGAGCGACTGTTGACTGTGCACACAGCACTTCCAGGCACCAACTGGCGGTGTTAGAGCCCAGGGACAGCAGGAGGAGCAGATTGGAGGTATTGCCGCACACACAGCTGGGGATCAGCTGACGTTACTGAACCCCAATAACAGAGGAGCGACTGTTGACTTTGCACACAGCACTTCCAGGCACCAACTGGCGGTGTTAGAGCCCAGGGACAGCAGGAGGAGCAGAGGAACAGAGTGTAGGCCGAAGCCTGATTGGAGCAAGTTGAAAGGAAACCTTTAACCCCCCCCCCCAAGACGTTTGTAGCTGAAAGAGCCATCTTGTGCAGCACTAAGGATGCAAAAGGAAAAGGTTGCTCTTTTAATTATGCTCCTTGCAAACACCGAAGTAAACACTAAAAATGTGTCCCTTTATACCGTTAAACCGTTCCGGAGGTGCGAATTTCCTTCGTAATGGGACACAGCACAGCTGTCATTCCTATCCCCTTGATGCCGTGCGCTGCCTCCTCAGCGTTGTTTTAAGCTGTCACGGAGCCTGCGCTGTTCTGTTAGCCCTTGGCCATGCCCAATTAGCGCTGCCTGTCTTCTGACATAATTTGGTGTCAGGCTGTCAGTGCCTGTGCGTCCACGCTGCTCCAGATCCCACCTCGCAGTCTCATCTAACGTAATCCCACTGCGGGCCTTGGAACCATGGGCATGCACAGTGCATAACCTCGACTCTCACTCCCCTCCTTCCCTCTTCTTCAGACTGTGCGGTGTCACAGCCGTGGCATGCTAGGGATCAGCTGACGGCGCACAATCTAAAGAAGGCGGAGGGAAATGAGCGAGAGCCCGAGGGGAAGATATGCACTGCGCATGCCCATGGATCCCAGGCCCGCAGTGTGACTCAATCAGAAGACACTGCGAGGCGGGATCTCGGGCACCGCGGCCGCACAGGCGCAGCCAGCCTGACACCAAATTATGTCAGAAGACAGGCAGCGCAAATAGGGCATGCCCAAGGGATAACAGAACAGCGCAGGCTCCATGACAGCTTAAAACAACGCTGAGGAGGCAGCGCATGGCACCAAGGGGGTAGGAATGACGGCTGTGCTGCGTCACATTACGAAGGAAAGTCCCAGCTCCGGGACGGTATAACGGTATCAGTGAACACATTTTATAAGTGTTAAGTTCTGCGTGTGCAAAGAGCTAAAAAAAAAGAGCTACCTTTTCCTTGTGCAGCATTACTGCTGCACAAGATGGCTCTTTCAGTAACAAACGACGGGGGGGAGGGGACAGGTTCCCTTACATTTAGGTTGTTGTGCCAGCGTGGCGGTCGCAGGACACATTGCCGGCTACACAGCTGGGGATCAGCTGACGTTACTGAAACCCAATAACACTGGGTCGTATGTTTTTACTGTGCAGCCTGCACTTCTGAGCCGCAACTGGCGGTGTTGGAGCCCAGGAATAGCAGTTCAGGTGGTAGAAAGATGAACACAGCAGGAGACCTGGATGACACCCAATTACTTAATCAGGCAGAGGAGTGGCAAATTCCTGCGAGATCCAGGCCTGGTTCATTTTCAGGAAAGTAAGCCGGTCAACGTTATCGGAGGATAGTCGCATGCGACGGTCTGTTAGTACACCACCTGCGGCACTAAAGACATGTTCCGATAAGACACTAGCCGCAGGGCAAGCCAGCACCTCCAATGCATACTGGCTTAGCTCTGGCCATGTATCCAGCTTAGAGACCCAAAACTTGAACGGGGAAGAGCCGTCTGGGAGTACAGTAAGAGGGCAAGCCATGTAGTCTGTCACCATCTGACGGAACCGTTGCCTCCTGCTGACTGGAGCCGCCGGTGATGGTGTAGACATTTGGGGCGGGCACACAAAAGTGTGCCAGAGTTGTGCCATACTGGGCTTGCCTTGGGCAGAGGCACTGCTTCTGCTCCCTCTTTGGGCAGAGCCTCCCCCACTGCCTCGACGCACTGAGCTGCTTTGTAAAGCACTAGCAGCACTCCTCTCAGTTGGACAGGAGAAGATGATGGAATTCACCAGTGTGTCGTGGTACTCCCGCAATTTACGCTCCCGGGTCAACGCAGGGATGAGGTTTTGGACGTTGTCCCGGTAGCGAGGATCGAGGAGGGTGAACACCCAATAATCAGGCATGTTGAGAATGTGGTTGATGCGGCGGTCGTTTCTCAGGCACTGCAGCATGAAATCCACCATGTGCTGCAGAGTGCCAACTGGCCCAGAAACGCTGTCCCCTGCTTGAGACATGATCTCTGCCCGCTCGTCATCACCCCACCCTCGCTGTACACACTGACCACTGGACAATTGTGTCGCTCCCTCCTCTGGACGGAGCTCTTCCTCCTCCATTGACTCCTCCTCATCCTCCTCACAAATTGGCCCCTGCGTACCCCTTTGTGAGGAACCACGTGGCGCTGACTCTCCAGAAGCTGATGGAAAAGGTGACTCCTCATCCTCCACCTCTTCCACCACATCATCCCTTAACCCTTGCAAAGTTTGCTGAAGCAGGCAGATAAGGGGGACAGTCATGCTGACTAGTGCATCATCTGCACTTGCCATCCGCGTGGAATAATCAAAAGGACGCAAAACCTGGCAGACGTCCTTCATAGTGGCCCACTCTGTGGTTGTGAAGTCTGATCGGCGCTGACTGCGACTTCTTTGCGCCTGATGCAGCTGGTACTCCATAACTGCTTGCTGCTGCTCACACAACCGCTCCAACATATGTAACGTGGAATTCCACCGGGTAGGTAGGTCACATATGATGCGGTGTTCCGGAAGGCGGAATCGGCGCTGCAGAGCAGCAATGCGGGATCTGGCCAAGCTGGAACGCCGCAAGTGAGCACACTCTAGGCGGACCTTGTTCAGCAGGGCATCAAGATCCGGATAGTCCCTCAGAAAACTCTGCACAACCAAATTGAGCACATGTGCCAGACATGGGATGTGAGTGAGGTTGCCAAGGGCCAAAGCTGCCACCAGATTTCGGCCATTGTCACACACTACCATGCCTGGCTGGAGATTCGCTGGCAGTAACCACACATCGCTCTCCTGCTTTATGGCATTCCAGAGCTCCTGCGCTGTGTGGCTTCGATGCCCCAATGAAACTAGTTTCAAGACGGCCTGCTGACGTTTGGCCACGGCTGTGCTCATGTCGGTCATAGGTAAACGTTCACGGGTCCATGTGGGGGTGGACTGTGACGGATCCTGCAGAGAGGAATCAGAGGAACTGGTGTAAGAGGAGGAGTCGATGCGTACAGACTGGATTCCTGCAATCCTTGGAGTGGGCAGGACACGTCCTGCGCCACTCGCACGATCTGTACCTGGCTCAACAACATTAACCCAATGGGCAGTGAGGGAAACATATCGACCCTGTCCATGCTGACTGGTCCACGCATCGGTGGTGAGGTGGACCTTGCTACTGACGGCGTTCAGTAGCGCATGTTTTATGTTTGCCTCAACATGCCTGTGCAGGGCAGGGACAGCCTGCCTGCTGAAGTAAAAGCGGCTGGGCACCTTGTACTGTGGGACTGCCAATGCCATCAAGTCACGGAAGCTGTCAGTCTCCACCAGCCTGAACGAGAGCATTTCCAGGGACAACAGTTTGGCAATGCCTGCATTCAGAGCCTGTGCTCGGGGGTGGTTGGCCGAGAATGCCCGCCTTTTCTCCCATGCCTGTACTACCGATGGCTGTAGAGTAGACTGGGAGTGTGAGGATGACTGGCAAGGTGGTGCTGTGGGTGGAATTACACAAGGTCTCTGGGAGGAAGCCAAACCAGCTGTGCGTGAGCTGGAGGAAGAGGCAACACGAGCTGAAGAGGTGGTAGCTGCCGCTGTTGGTTGGCCTACATCTTCAGTGTGTTTCTGTAACTCCACCGCGTGCCTGGTCCGCACATGTTTCCACATATTTGTGGTATTGAGGTTGCTGACATTTTTCCCTCTTTTTACTTTATGATGACACAGCTTGCATTTGACAAAACAAATGTCATCTGCAACTGTGTCAAAAAAGGACCAGGCACTGCAAGTCTTGGGAGCGCCCTTTTTGGCTTTGGAAAGAGACAGGCTCCTAACGGGTGCCAAAGTGGAGGCTACAGGCTCCGCAGTCTTCCCCCTCCCTCTCCCTCTTTGGCCCGTAAGAGGAAGCTCTTCCTCTGAGCTGCTCCCACCACCTTCCTGTTCCTCACGCCACGATGGCTCAAGGACCTCATCATCTCCACTACCCTCTGCCACCAACTGCTCCTCCTGGGTAGTCTCAGCAGCACAGTACGCACGAGAAAGCGGCACCTGAGTTTCATCATCAGATGCGTACTGCGCTGTGGTCACCGGAGGCACTGGCCCACCTGCCTCTTCAGAGTCAGAGAGAAAAAGGTGTTGGGCATCACTGCACACTGCCTCTTCTTCCATTTCTCCAATGCTGCTTGGCTGGCCCCCTGTTTCCAAGCCAAGAGATTCAGAGAACAGAAGTAGAGACGGCTCCTGTCCTGGGCTCTCTGACTGCCTGGCCAATTTGGCAGGTGGTGAAGAGACAGATGGCTGCTCTCCAGTGCTCTGTGCCTGAGAGGATGTGGCACTAACTGAAGTCGATGCCGAGGCGTTAGCTGCCATCCACCCGACAACGGCTTCAATTTGGTCTTCACGCAGCAGCGGTGCACGGCGCTCTCCGACAAAGCTGCGCATGAAGGACTGTTCCCTGCTGAAACTGAGTGACGACGAGTCACCGGCGCCCGCAGCAGGCACAGAATCACCACGTCCTCTCCCTGCTCCTCTCCCTGCTCCGCGCCCACGCCCACGTGCCTTACTTCCTGCCCTCTTCATCTTGGTTGACAGATAAAGATAAGCAGAAAAGTACTAAGGCCTTAGTGTGCTTATTCCTGTAATGCTCCTCCTAACAGGTGTAAGAAACACTAATGTTGTAAATTGTGGACTAAACTTTATTATTTTTCAAATGTGGCCTACACAAGTGTTAAGTTGTGTTTGGTGAACTTAACTTTTTTTTTTGTGCAGATCGGGCTACAGAGCTAGTTTAAATCACACGGAGACCGTGCAGACAGCCGTAAACGGCGCTGCAAGGCCAAAAAACCCTCCTCTAGGTTATCCTATATAGTGTTTTTCCACTATTTAGCTGGATACAAGTGGAAAGACACTAATAGGAATTTTTTTTTTCAAATTTTAAACTGGCTGCACTATTTGAAAAAAAGGAAATTGTTTTTCAAGGTATGAGGCAGTAACGCACCCTGAGCTGAATCCAACCGGCTATGGCTGCACACAGACTACAGGGCGAGCTGCGCTCACACAGAGACCGTGCAGACAGCCGTAAACGGCGCTGCAAGGCCCCAAAAAAAACCTCTAGGTTATCCTATGTAGTGTTTTTCCACAATTGAGCTGGAGACTGGTGGAAAGACACTAATAGGAATTTTTTTTTTTTCAAATTTTAAACAGGCTGCACTATTTCAAAAAAAGGAAAATTTTTCTCAAGGTATGAGCCAGTAACGAACCCTGAGCTGAATCCAACCGGCTATGGCTGCACACAGACTACAGGGCGAGCTGGGCTCACACGGAGACCGTGCAGACAGCCGTAAACAGCGCTGCAAGGCCAAAAAACCCTCCTCTAGGTTATCCTATATAGTGTTTTTCCACTATTTAGCTGGATACGAGTGGAAAGACACTAATAGGAATTTTTTTTTTTCAAATTTTAAACAGGCTGCACTATTTGAAAAAAAGGAAAATTTTTCTCAAGGTATGAGCCAGTAACGAACCCTGAGCTGAATCCAACCGGCTATGGCTGCGCACAGACTACAGGGCGAGCTGGGCTCACACGGAGACCGTGCAGACAGCCGTAAACGGCGCTGCAAGGCCCAAAAACCCCCCTCTAGGTTATCCTATGTAGTGTTTTTCCACAATAGAGCTGGAGACTGGTGGAAAAACACTAATAGGAAATTTGAGAAAAAATGTGCAGCAGGCTGCACTAAGAGCAAAAAAGAACAACTGTGTGAGGCAGTGTGAACCCCCCCTGAGCTGAATACAACCGGGTATATGGCTGCACACAGACTACAGAGTGAGCTGCACACACACACACACACACAGAGACCTTGCAGAACGCTGTTAAAACAGCGCTGCAAGGCAAGAGCAAGGTGAACAGTGAAGAACACACAGCGTTTTGCTAAATTAGCCTTTGGAAAGGAAAATAAAGCAATTAGCAAGCTCAACTGGCCCTCAGTTAGAACACAGCGTCCTGTCCCTAACTGAAATCACAGCAGAGTGAGCGCAAAATGGCGGCAGCGCTTTTTTATAGTGCAGAGTGACATCATTTCAGCAGCCAATCCCAGCCTTGCCAGTACTTACATGCCCACCATGCTAAACAGGATGTGCCCACACTTTCATTCATTCCTCATTGGCTGCTGCGTTCAATTTGAATTCTGGGAACTTCCGATTCCGGTATCCGATACGCGGGAAGTATCGGAATTCGATATCGGAATTCCGATACCGCAAATATCGGCCGATACCCGATACTTGCGGTATCGGAATGCTCAACACTAGTGATGATTTGCACATGCTATACAGTCAAGAGCAAAAGGGTAACAATGTTTTGAACTTTTTCAGGCTCCATATTTCATTATCCACTTCTGCTTCAAACTTGAGACTGCCATCATTTTATAGACAATCACCTTGGATATCTCATACTTAAAGGGAACCTGTCACCTGATTTTGGCAGGACAGGTTTGCGGTCATATGGGCGGGGTTTTCGCGTGTTTGATTCACCCTTTCCTTAGCCGCTGGCTGCATGCTGGCCACAATATTGGGTTGAAGTTCATGCTGTGTCCTCCAAAGTACACGCCTGCGCAAGGCAAGATTGCCTTGCATATTGGGTTGAAGTTCATGCTGTGTCCTCCGAAGTACACGCCTGCGCAAGGCAAGATTGCCTTGCGCAGGCGTGTACTTCGGAGGACACAGCATGAACTTCAACCCAATATTGCGGCCAGCATGCAGCCAGCGGGTAAGGAAAGGGTGAATCAAACACCCGAAAACCCCGCCTATATGACCGCAAACCTGTCCCGCCAAAATCAGGTGACAGGTTCCCTTTAAATTTGATCTGCAACTATTTAGCATATGATCAGGTATGCAGAGTCTCGTCATGTAAATGCATTGTTACTGCAAGTTTCTAATTTTTTCATATTTCTAATGCAGCAATGCAATTCAATTTTCAATTATTTCATGTTTGCATGCTATGGTGCTACGGAGTGCTGACTTTTTGTTTGAGAAAATATCCAGTTTAGCTCCCCTCTTGACCCTTTCTCTCCCTGCTTGGAGTAACCCCTGCAATAAATCCTTTAACTCTTGCTCTGCCTCCTGCTCATCACTGCATCCCGCGTCCCTGCTATTCTTATACTGCAACTGATCAATCATTAGAGCTGATCAGCAGGAATAACCAGCAGGTAAGTTAAACAGGCACACTATTTTGGTCTTCTATTGCAGACTGACTTATATTATTAAAACTTACTTTTTCAGGTTTATTCTGCCTTTTCATTCTTTGAATTTTCGACTTGGACTGCCGGAGAACTCTTTTTGCCTAACACTGCCTGACCTCCTGTACTTGAATCTGCCTCTGTTTGACTTTGTATGCGGTTCTGATTTTGTCATTGTCCCTGCTTATGAGAAAGACCTGGGAGTATGGGTGGATGACAAACTCACATTTAGCGGCCAGTGTCAGGCAGCTGCTACAAATGCAAATAAAATAATGGGATGCATTAAAAGAGGCATAGATGCTCATGAGGAGAACATAATTTTACCTCTATACAAGTCACTAGTTCGACCACACTTAGAATACTGTGCACAGTTCTGGTCTCCGGTGTATAAGAAAGACATAGCTGAACTGGAGCGGGTGCAGAGAAGAGCGACCAAGGTTATTAGAGGACTGGGGGGTCTGCAATACCAAGATAGGTTATTACACTTGGGGCTATTTAGTTTGGAAAAACGAAGACTAAGGGGTGATCTTATTTTAATGTATAAATATATGAGGGGACAGTACAAAGACCTTTCTGATGATCTTTTTAATCATAGACCTGAAACAGGGACAAGGGGGATCCTCTGCGTTTGGAGGAAAAAAGGTTTAAGCATAATAATAGACGCGGATTCTATACTGTAAGAGCAGTGAGACTATGGAACTCTCTGCCGTATGATGTTGTAATGAGTGATTCATTACTTAAATTTAAGAGGGGACTGGATACCTTTCTGGAAAAGTATAATGTTACAGGGTATATACACTAGATTCCTTGATAGGGCGTTGATCCAGGGAACTAGTCTGATTGCCGTATGTGGAGTCGGGAAGGAATTTTTTTCCCCAATGTGGAGCTTACTCTTTGCCACATGGGTTTTTTTTGCCTTCCTCTGGATCAACATGTTAGGGCATGTTAGGTTAGGCTATGGGTTAAACTAGATGGACTTAAAGTCTTCCTTTAACATTAATAACTATGTTACTATTTTATCTGGAATTGATCAGGCTTGTACATGTTTTTCCCTCAATTCAGAGTGAAGTTACTCAGTGGATGTTTAAACTGACGGAGAGCAGTAGCCATGGATGAGCTACTGCTCCATAACGCCCTGTCACTTTACAGAAAAATCGTGTCCCACTCCCAATGTGCTACCAGGTGTGGGGTGCGTCACACTGTCTTGTAGGCCGCAGTCCTCCGATGTCTCCAGGCCTCCATCTTCAGGAGCCGCTTTACATAACTCAGGGGACATGTAGTTTGATTCAGCAAACGTTTACTGGACGGCTGAAATTCATCAGATTGTAACACACAGGCACAACATTTCCTTGTTGTTGTTTCCTTAGGACAGGGCATCTTCAGCATCACTATCCATTCCTCCTGGACTATCCCTATATTTACTGTTCCTGTCAGCCCCTGGGATTTCCCGTCCAGTCCTGAAGTGTACCCAGGATCCATTACCTTCCCTTCATGAGGTTCCATGTCCATCATCCCATGTACGCCAGAGGATACGGCACTGTTCAATGTACCTGCATCGAGCCTTGAGGTCTGGACGTTGCAGGAATGTCCACAATGGATTCCAGTAAGACTTCACACTGCCCCGAACGATAGATGCTCGCCAACTGAAACTTGAACTTGAGCTTAGTTACTTTCCTATCTGACCTGCTATCAAGAAGTAGTCCCCTTTTTACCGGGGCTTGCCCCTCCCACTATGGGCTATTCCCAACCTTTAACTATGTCTGTCCCTATGTCTGTAGCTGACAGATATATATTTACAAACCTTATATATGGCATATGCATATATTAAACATATAACATTTAGACTGCTTACCAAAGTCTATCTTAGCCTATGGTTACTTTCTTATGTCCTAAAACCTAAATATATGAATTATATCACTATATTATACTTTACATTCCCTACATAAAGCATGGCGCACACTATGCCTATTATTCTAACAATGCTTATCACACTACATACATTATACATTACCATGTCACATTATACATGACTAAAACCGCAATACACAGTTCACACTTCACATGACAAAATATATGTAAATCCGCATAATGCTGGTCACATTAACCACCATTTAAAGCCCATTCTGACTGTATGTTAGGAGATGATTAATGATAGCCAGCGGTTCTGGAAGGCGAATGTTTCCTCTATTTTTAGATAACTGGAATAAAATAGAATTTTTGGATACCGAGAAGGTAAATTGCCCGACTCCTCACCTTAAGCATGGACTTCATTACTGATATTTATGCACTGCGCAGAGAACTGCTGAACTTTGCATTTCGTATGCGTGTAGTACAGCAAACATATATTTTTTTTAATTCTCTAAGTTAGTACAAAACAGCTCAAGGGAATTTTTAGAAGCTGTCAAAAATGGAACAATTAATTAATAATTTATGATTCTACCTTAAGTAAAGAATCTGTATCATTTAATTGGGATTTTAAAGGGAACCTGTCACGTGTTTCATGCTACGTAAACCACGGGCAGCATGAGTCAGAGCCGAGCTGCCTGATTGCTGCCAAGTGTAAGTTTATACACTGGAGCGTTTTAGAGAAAATATGTCGTAGTTTGAAGATTCGACCAGAGACTATAGACATGGATGAGAGTAATCCAGCAAAACGAAACCTCTGACCGGCTGTTCCTAGTACTGCTCCAGGTGATTGACAGGTCTCTTGATAGGAACATACATGGGAGACATCTGTCAATTATCTGCAGCGGCACGGGAGGAGTCGGCCAAGGACGACACTGGATCAGTCATGTCTATTCCTATAATCGTCGGACAGATCTTCTAACTATATAAAAATATACCTAGCTGAAATCGTATAACTAGTCTCTGATTCATGTTACCCATGATTTGGGCAGCATAAACCAAGTCGCAGATTTACACTGTAAGGAAAAGTTAGAATTACTTTGCCAAACGTAATTGTAAGTGATGAGCGAACCCGAATTGTAAAGTTTGGTGTTCGGACCAGACACCTAGTGTCCGGTGTCTTAACTCCAAACACAAACTTTTTTTTCCCCAAAAGTCCATTGCGCTAATCGGGTTCGGGTGCCAAATAAAGTTTGCTAAAAGGCTGCAGCACAGCCAATCAACAAACTTTTAGGCTTAGGGCAATTCTGGAACCTTTACAGCCATGCCGGATCACAGGTGTCACTGCCATTCTATTCTGAGCATGGTACCCAAACAAAGTCTGGTGCAGATTGACCTAATATAGCCTGGTGCAGAGTACCCGTAATACAACCTGGTGCATAGTACCCATAATACAACTTGGTGTAGAGTACCCATAATACAGCCTGGTGCACAGTGACCTAATGCACCCTAGTTTAGAGTACCCGTAATACATACCCTAAGTGTGTAATAAACTGCTGAGCACTTTCTCTTCTCTACTGTACACTTTTTTAGGGTGCAAAAAATGAGGAGAGGATCAAATGGGGGACTTGGACTTGGCCGTGATGCTGTTGGTTGGTGTAGCTGCTGCAGGGAGAGGACATTTTCGTTCTGTGCCTGCTACTCAGCCAAATGAAACACTTTCCTCTGGTGCACACAGGCAATGGGACAATCTGCATAATTTCGTAGGTATGAATACATCTGTACGAATAGTGAGGCTAGAGCAGGTAGAGGTGGTTTTAGACCAGTTGGCTGAGAGTGCCTTCAGTTCATTTGCATTACTGAAAGCACAGAGTTGGCACCTGCGGATGATGGGCATCTGTCTTCCACCTCACCCCGTTGCAAATCAGAAAAGAAGTCTGAGCCCTAAGTCATGCAGCAGTCACTTCTGCTTTTTGATAACTTTGCTCACTGTGGCTCCATTGTCCATCCACCTGTCCCTTGCACTGATGCCCACGCACTTGTTCCGTTGCAGGATGAGTACATGGTAGGGCTAGTGCACACGGTCAGTTGACCATCCTAGCATATCTCAGAGGATGACGAAGCACAGTTGACAATGACAGCGTCTTTCTTCAGCGTGCAGATCGGCAAGGAGGGCAGGGGTGTGGAGTGGGTGGAATATGATTCAGGAGATGATGAGATCCTATATCCTGCATGGAGTGAAGGCTATCCTAGTCACGTGTGCAGTTTGGAGGAAGAGGAGGTGGCCACGCATCTCATTCAGCACAGCAAAAGAGGGAGCATTCTGCCAAAGTACAATGACTGGCCCCAACCAGTACGTTGGCAGCTACTGACCACCACGCCAACAAACTGGGTTCAACAAGGCCAGCTCCAAGGATCTTCCTGGCGTGGCATTTCTTTAGGCAATGTGCTAATGAAAAGAGATGGGTGGTTTGCATGCTGTGCCATCAGAGCCTGAAGTGATTTTTCTGCAAAAACGGATGACCAAGAGTAGCTGAGGCAAGCATTATGAGAGTGTGCTCAGTTGCATGAAGAACTGCTGATAAAATTGTCAAGTGTAGGAAAAATGTTTCAATAAGGTGTCAAAAGTGTCATGAAATTTTTACAAGCACTGATTGTTTATGTCTGTTCTGTCTCTTGTAAGACTGTTAAAACCATCAAGCTCATTGCATCATGTAATACTGTGTCATCCTCAAGCTTGTTGCCTCCCTGTAAGTAAAATTGTTGAAGTAACAGCTGTGTGCAAGTGCATCCTCCCCGCTATCCTTGACCGGCAAGTCTACCGCCAAGTGCCACTACATTCTTCTGTGCATTTAATGGGACACACCACCACCATATGTAAAGATCTCTTTCAAAGTTATCTTGGAAAAACAATTGATGGACAGTGGTTCCTTCACGAGGACTAGTGATATCATAGTGAAGGAGTACCCTATGTTTATCTGAGGAAAGCCAGCAATGTGACAGTGAGGGGTGGTGTTATTCGGAGATTGCTTGCCATGTCACAGTAAGGAGGGGTTTCATCTGGATAAAGCTAATGGTGCCAAAATCTGGTTTGGGGATAACAGGGGTAGACTTAAATCTTAAATCAAGGAATAAAGCATTACACAAATTAAATATATGTTTAAAACTAAGGATAAATATAAAAAATAAAAAGATGAAAGTATTTAATAAAAAATCATGCACTAGTACCACTTATTTCTGTTAAAGTCTACAATATTTCTTCTCAGTATTTTAACATCCTTACTAAGCGTTACATTTTTTTTTTTCGACAAAATTATTCTGCAACAAGCATTAAATCATAATCCACTGTGGAATCCTTTATTAGCGAAGCAAGGAAATGAAACAGTCCTGATCAAAGGAGAAAAAAAAAACGACACATATATATTCAAAAGAAGGAAAAGTCATTTTGTGAAGTCTCGGAGGATAAGTAGCGACTGGTAGGAGGCATTACAGTTTATCACTAGAAATGTAGAGGCAGAGGTGTAATTGGACAAGTAAATGATCAGTGGATTGCAGGCTATTGTATTGTTCTTAGCCAGATAAATGTAGATTGAAAATACGCTTCTCTACGACTTAAAATTCAAGTCGCAGTTTCTGCTTTATGAGACTTATACATCCTATTCAGCCTGGACAGGGGGGAATTAAGCCTGTGAGATATTATGTTGGAGTGTATTTTTTATGAATTAGATGTTTTCTGTGTGCATGCATGTGATTAAAAAAATACTTTTTAGTATAGAAAGAGGACCACTCTTGACTGTAGGTTGTGAATGGTATTGCAACTCAGCACCATACGCTTCAAAAGCTCCATTCACTTGGAGAGTAGCAATGCTACAATGATAGGCAAGGCTTCCACCAGGAATTTCAGGGTCTCACACTTGAAAATTTTTTGAGCCCCCTTGAGACTCCGCCCGGGCTCCACCCCGGCTCCACCCAACCCTCGAATCTTCCATGGTCCCACCGCCCACTCTTTGAAAAACTCCACTTCTGCACCACGTCCTCACAAATTGCACATTAAAACAGTTCCCATCTAACACCAAATCACATACATAACCATAAGGTTTTGTTTAGGCCAAAAGATTTTTTTAAGCTGCCACCATGACAAGGTAGACTCTTCTGGCCGGACCTTACTCTACTTTAACCTGTTGAAGATTTGTTAAAATATGTTGTACTTTTTTTAGATATATTTTTTTTATGCTTGTTTAGGGGAATTTGTCACATACATTTTTTTTTAATGAATAATAATACCATAGTGTATAAATACTGTCACACCATGGTGGGACCACATATTACCACCACATAATGACGGAATAATACCACATATAAAGGAACAAATACTGCCACACCATGACCAAATCACAAATTACTACCATCACATAGTGACTGAATAATACCACACACAAGGAACAAATACTGTCACACCATGGCCAGACTACATATTACTACCATCATATAGTGACCGAATAATACCACATACAAAGAAAAAATACCACACCAAGACCAGACAATATATTATCACCACATTCAAGGAACAAATATCACCACACCATGTCCAGACCACATATTACTACCACATAGTGACAGAATAATACCACATACAAGGGACAAATACCACCACTTCATGTCTGGACCACATATTGCTACCACATAGTGAGTAATAAGACCACATTCCTGCCCCTTATGTCTCATTCCTGGCCCCATGTGTCTCATTTCTGGCTCCATATGTCTCATTCCTGGTCCCATGTGTCTCAATCCTGGCTCTTTGTGTCTCATTCCTGGCCCCATGTGTCTCATTCCTGGTGCCATGTGTCTCATTTCTGGCCCCATGTGTCTAATTCCTAACCTCATGTCTCTCCATTCTGCTCCCATGTCTCTCCATTCTGCTCCAATGTCTCTCTATTCTGCCCCATGTCCCTCCATATGGCCCCCCATGCCTCGCCATACTGCCCCCATGCCTCTCCATATTGCCTCCATGTCTCTTCATTCTGCCCCATATCTTTCCATACTGCCCCCATATCTCTCCATACTGCCCTCATGTCTCTCCATACTTCGCCCATGTCTCTCCATTATGCCCCATGTCTCTCCATTCTGCCCACATGTCTATCCATTCTACCCCGTGTCTCTCCATTATGCCCTTATGTCTCTTCATTATGTCTCATGTCTCTCCATCCTGCCCCATATCTCTCCATACTGCCCTCATGTCTCTATACTTCTCCCATGTCCCTCCATTATGCCCCATGTCTCTCCATTCTGCCCACATGTCTGTCCATTCTGCCCCATGTATCTCCATTCTGCCCCTTGTCTCTCCATTCTGCCCCATGTCTCTCTATACTGCCCCATGTCTCTCCATACTCCACATGTCTCCATTCTGCCCCTGTTTCTTCATTCTGCCCTATGTCTCTCCATTATGCCCTTATGTTTCTCCATGCTGCCCCATGCCTCTCCATTATGCCCCATGTCTCTCCATACTGCCCCCATGTCTCTCCATACTGCCATGTCTCTCTATACTACCCCAATGTCTCTCCAAACTGCCCCATGTCTCTCCATACTGCCCTTATGTCTCTCCAAACTTCCCCCATGTCTCTCCATACTGCCCCATGTCTCTCCATACTGCCATGTCTCTCCATACTGTCCCAAAGTCTCTCCATACTGCCCCAATGTCTATCTATACTGCCACCATCTCTCCATTCTTGCCCCCATAGTGTGGCTTTACAAACAAAAGTGAAACAAAAATGTTTCTCCTTATCTGGCCGAGGTCTAGTGGTAGCCCAGCGAGGTCCTCTCCCAGATTCATCTAAGGCGTTGACATGCCGAATCTGAATCCTGCTGCTGGGACCTGGTGAGCAGAAGAGAGGGGGTCCTCACAAAACCTATCTATAGACCATATGAGCCCCAAATAGCAACCAGTGTGGTAGTACCACATAACCTCCTAAATATAGTATGAGCCCCCACACATTCTCTTATATGTAGAGTGAACCTCAACACAGCCTTCTATATGTAGTTTAAGCTCCCAGATAGCCTCCTTTAAACAGTATATAACTCCACGCAGCACCTTACAAAGGACAAAAGTGCGGGCGCCCTTGAAATTAATCCAGAAATTGAAGTATTACTCCCAGAAAATTATTGAAATTACACGTTTTGTAATATATGTTTATTTCCTTTGTGTGTATTGGAAGAACAAAATAAACTGAAAAAAAGGCAAATTGGACATAATGTAACGCAAAACCCCAAAAATCATCCAGACAAATTGTTGGCACCCTCAACTTAATATTTGGTTGCACACCCTTTGGAATAAATAACTGCAATCAATTGCTTCCTGTAACCATTAACAAGCTTCTTACACCTCTCAACTGGAATTTTGGACCATTCTTCTTTTGTAAACTGCTCCTGATCTCTCATATTTGAAGGTGCCTTCTCCAAATAGCAATTTTAAGATCTCTTCACAGGTGTTCAATGGGATTTAGATCCAGACTCATTGCTGCCACTTCAGAACTCTCTAGTGCTTTGTTTTCATTCATTTCTGGTGCTTCTTGATGTATGTCTGGGGACATTGTCCTGCTGGAAGATCCATGACCAAGGACGCAAACCAAGCTTTCTGACACTGGGCACTACATTGCAATCCGAAATCCTTTGGTAATCTTCAAAGTTCATGATGCCTTGCACAAAGTCAAGGCACCCAGTGCCAGAGGCAGCAAAATAACCTCAAAATATCCTTGAGCCCTCACCATATTTGACTGTGGGTACTGTGTTCTTCTCTTTGTAGACCTCATTCTGTTTTGAGCAAACAGTAGAATGATGTGCTTTACCAAAAAGCTGTATCTTGATCTCGTCTGTCCACAAGACTTTTTCCCAGAAGAATTTTGACTTATGTACATTTTGCAAACTGCACTCTAGCTTTTTATGTCTCTGTGCTAGCAGTGGGGTCTCCTGCCATAGCATAGCATTTCATTTCATTCAAATGTTGACAAATAGTTTGTGCTGACACTGATACACCCAGAGCCAGCATGACAGCTTAATTTTCTTTTGACCTTGATTTGGGCTACTTATCTTCCATCTGTACTATCCTGCAACCGTTCATCATTTTTTTTTGTCCACGTTCAGGGAGATTAGCTGCAATTCCATGAGTTGTAAACTTTTTGATTATGTTGCGCACCTTGGACAAAGGAACATCAAGATCTCTGTAAATGGACTTGTAATCTTGAGATTGTTGATATTTTTCAACAATTTTTGTTCTCAAGTCCTCAGACAGTCCTCTTCTCCTTTTTCTGTTCTCCATGCTTAGTTTGGCACACAAAGACACACTATGCAAAGATTGAGTCAACGTCTCCCCTTTTTATCTGGTTTCAGGTGTGATTTTCATATTCCCCACACTTGTTACTTGCCACAGGTGAGTTTGAATGAGAATCAACACATGCTTGAAACAAAGTTGTTTACCCATAATTTTGGAAAGGTGCCAACAATTTTGTCAATCCCGTTTTGGGGATTTGTGTGAAATGATGTCCAACTGCAGAAGGTCGAACATCTAAGACCGGGGTCGCTTGTCCCTGTGATAGTCCTAGTGGTGCAACTGTTGTTTCCTGACTGCCATGGTTATGCCAAAATGAACCAAGATATCAGTCTAAAGCTTACCATACTCCTTGGCATCCTAAATGGTCAGGTCATAATACACCTTCTGCAACTTCCCAGTCAGATATGACTCCAAGACCTCCTCCCACTGCTCCAGAGGTAGTCTCTTTTGGTCTGCCACCCTATTGAACATATTCAGAAATGCCTCAACATCATTACCCGGAGAAATTTTCTGTTGACCACTCTTATCGTCTACCTCAACTGGGTATCATCAAGTCGGTTTGGGGGTGTTGCGACTTCTCTACTGTGGACAGCCTCTGCCAAGAGTTCCACATGTCATGAATTTGTTGTTGATTTTTCTCTCTCTCTATCTCTCCCTTCCATGTCTATATATCTAATATTCCCTGGCGCTGGCAACACAGACAGATGAGGGCCTCTGTGCAAGAACAGAATATGGGGCCGGGGGGGCCAATAACCATGGTGTCTCTCTGGCTTTCCCTCTCCGGCGCAGAAAATTGCACGGGAGTCTCCGCCAGTTTTTTCCGTGAGTACATTCTTTTAGTAAATACATACAGGTCCCATAGTTTACACACACATAGTACTAACAGTATTAGTCACTGACATATATAAATCTAACTTCTGCAATGGTTTACTGTATGTAAACCATGTCCCCTATCCTGTCGGCTTCTGCAATTATTTCACATTTAAATTAATTACCGACTTTTCTGCTATCTGTCTGTCTATGAAATATAAAGATATATATACATATGTGTGTATCAATGACATATATATATATATATATATATATATATATACACAGTATATACACCTATTCTATGTGTATATATCTATTCTATTGTAATCTATTCTGTTCCATACTGTACGTGGCAGATTATTTGCCGCCTTTTAATCTATCTATCTATCTATCTATCTCTCTATATCTATCTATCTCTCTCTATATATATATATATATATATGTTTTGAAGATTATTTGGTATTAAAACGATGTTTACAGTTGTGTTTTACAACGCGATTTTAACATGAGCTTTTACATAGAGAGAACTGCGGTATGTAAAAGTTCATGTTAAAATCGCATTGCATACGGATGCCATTGTTACTAGATCAGAGGAAATCACATCCTCGCATTGCAAATGGATTACATATGGATCACTGTTCGGGAATATTTGTGCGATTCTTGCCCATCAAAATCGGACCGATTTTTTATACGGTAAGTGTTACTCCAGCCCAATGCTCAATTTCACATGCTTTGGAAATAGAAGTGTGCCTCCTTACCTCTCGAGCCCCTGAGCGACCACCCAAGTTTCACCAATGATATGTCCAACCCTGTTCCCAGGTAGGAGCACCATCATATGTTTTTACTCTTTCCCTCCTTTTTGCTGTGTGATGGTTTTAACAGCAGTTGTTTATTCTTTGAAAGGTGCAGATTTATAGAAATTGTTTCGGCACTTGTTCTTACTTGATAACTCTGATATAAGCAAATTAACAAAACACAGCATCAGTCACACATTGCTCCAGATGGTGAGTTTGATGATGGGGGATCATCCTAATATGAGATCTGTAAAGTTTCAGCTTTCTGCTAGTTTTGTAGTGAATTACTTATCTGATTACTATAATTTATTACATAATCTATCACTATGGAGCCAGAACTGTCATCTAAAAGAAGGAATGGATGTTAGGATCGAGATAAAGTAGATGGAAATCAATCAGGTGGGAAGGAGAAGTTAAATGTTTGGCCACACCATGACACGATGAGCGTCTGTACTTGGTTTAAACAATTATTCCATGTTGACAGAGTCCCCTTAAGCCTTGGTGTTCAGTTCTACATGCTTCACCAACTTCTACACTGTAACGTGAATGCTTATAGGTTTTCAGCTTTCACTGTTTCATAATAGCGAATTTCCACTGTGATAAAACTATAAAAGCTGTAGCTGATCAGTACCTTTTGATAGACTGCAGCATTCACGTGAAAGTTTCACAAGTTCACGGGGGAACACGACTTAGAATGTATGAGCAGCCTTGTTCTTCGGGGTAAGTTTGATTATTTTTAAAATTTAATGCACCACATTGACGATACTCAAAATCAGTTGTTCACTTGTGTACAACCCCTATAATGTAGCAGAGTAGCATTCTTATCCTCTGCAGTTCCTAAATTCATCTACTTCAATATAGGTCAGCTCCCCTTTGGGCATTCAAGCCATCCCCTGTTCCCCTGCCAGAGGGTATGCAGTCTCACCTGCTTGAGGGTATGCATGTTACAGTAAAATAAAAAATATTTCATTTCGGTTAGTCTGGGCGTAAACCTGGTAGTCAGGGCACAACAGGAGCACCACTGGGAATATCACAGTGACAAGCCTGCCTGGTCTTAGATGTTTGACCTCCTGCACTTAATGCAAACATGGCTGCAGCCCTAGACTTGTTCTACAGCCCAGATGGCGGAGAGGCTGGTGATGGCCGTTTCAATGCTGGGTTGCTCAGGAAGATCCCCAGAATGCAGATGACCTTGTGGGCATGGAAGAGAAGTACCTGATAGTTGAGATTCCTGGATTGTCAAGGGGGTTTAAAGTCACTGTACTGGGGTTACAAAAAAGAGGGACAGACACTCAAAAGAAGGAGACTAAAACCTCACCTGTTGGTCATCCAAAAGCCCAGGAGGCATCTGTGCCACTTCCAAGAGATAAGTCCCATGGCGTGGTCTGCTGGAGGGCTTATGCCCCTGGCCATATAGCCACCTGGTGATGACCTCACAGCCTATGGAATGAAGCATAGACTGGCACTGTTCCTATTTCACCTGACATGGCTGTAACGCTATTCGTCAACCTGGTGAGGAGCCTCAAGTGGTTCCAGGGTCTGTAATTGGGGTTCAAGTGACTGGACTAATGTTCTTCGAGACTTTGGTGATGCTGGTAAGGACTACACTTCTGCATCTACATCAACTTGTCCCTGCTGGGCTTCAGGTGTCTCTATGGAAATGCCAAGAACTACCCGATGGAACAATAAGCTGTGGTATCGTGTCTCATGAAGTGGGTGTGGCTAAAACTTGTTACATCCTGTGATAATAGGACGTGACTTTCCTGCGTTTTGGCACTTGGCTGACAAACAGGTTGCAACAAAAGGAATGTCATCGCATGCTGCGGCCAATGATTTCCATTGTTTCTGTTCGCTGGTGATGAGGATGCAGAAGCATTTTCTGAAGCCAATGTGCCTAAGGAGAAGATGTCCAGGGGAAACTTTGGAACCACTCAACTCAAAGACTTAACCCTGAATAGTGCCCTTGAAAATGTGACAATATTAATTGGGGTTTTGCAGGAGCCGGGGGGCCAACACACGGTACCCAGATTTTGACAAGAATGGGAATCTGTTACATAGAGTAACAAAGCAAAAGGGTGAAGTAATAGAGAAATTGCTGGTGCCAGGGCCCTACAGATGCAGGGTGTTAGACATGGCTCATTCACATGTGTTGGTTGCCATCTGGGGGTAGATAAGATCTAGAATCCTCTAGAGGTTCTATTGGCCCCGGGTGCTACTTTCGGTCCTGTCCCACATGCCAGTTAACCTGCCAGTTAGCCCATTTTCACAGTCCTCTAGTTCCACTGCCCATCATCGAGGTCCCGTTCAAGCGGATCATGATGGATTTTGCGGGAACCCCGGTAAATTCTGCCAGAGGACAATATATCAATATATTTTAGTGGTCTGTGATTTTGCCACGTGGTACCCCAAAGGTTCTGCTAAGAGACTCCTCCGCTAAGTGCATCACTCAAGTAATGGTCCATATATTCTCGTGAACTGGCCTGCCAAAAGAGATAATGACTAATCAGGGGACACTTTCATGTCAATAGTCATGATGAAGTTATGTAGAGTCCTAGAAATTTTTGCAGCTATGGACACCAATGTAGCGCCTGCAGATGAATGGCTTGGTGGAAAAGTTCAATAAAACCTTAAAGGCCATATTGAAGAAGGTGGTATAGAAGGGCAGCCAAGACTATGATGGTCTTCTCCCCTATCTCTTGTTCTCTATCAAGGAAGCACCACAAGCCTTTACAGGTTTCTCCCCACTTGAACTGTTGTACGGCAGACACCCCCATGGACTCCTGGATGCACTGAAGGAGAACTGGGAAGCTGAGATCACACCCTACAGATATGTGATAGAACATGTGGCCGAGGTGGAAGAGAGGATTGTCAACGTGATGCCTATTGAGAAACAGCACTTCCTCAAAGCTCACAAGGCACAGTCCAGGGTGCATAATAGGTTGGCTCGAATGAGACAGTTCAAGCTGGGGATCAGGTACTTGTGCTGCTGCTCACGGTCAAGAACAAGTTCATGGAAGTCGTGGAAAGGGTTGGTGGGGTTCAACATCAATGTGATAGATGCCAGGGTGGTAAAAACCTTGACATGCTCTCAGAAGCAGCAGTGCAGATAAGTATTTGAACTATGTTGTAAGCATGGGTGAGATTAAGCCCCAGATAAATAAAGTAGAGGCAATTCATAGCTTTCTACACCCCCTGACCAGAGGTTTGTCCCCAATTTTGCCATGATAGTAATCCTTCTGATGGAACTCCTCAAGGGTACAAATTTGTTCATGGCTAAGTGGTCACTAGAGGCCGAGGCAGCTTTTCAGGAGCTAAACCTGACCTTTTCTAGGCAAACAGTACTGATAGCACCGAACCTCTCAAAGGAATGCATAGTCTAGACAGATGCATTGGATGTGGGCGCTGTCATGTCACAGGAGGTAAACGGTGAGGAGAATTCTGTCATCTGAGTAGAAAGTTGTCCCCCTTTGAGAGAAACTACTCTATAGTAGAGATGGAGTGTCTGGTAATCAAGTGGGCATTAGACTCTCTGGGTAGAAAATTTATGCTGGTGTCAGATTATGCCCTGCTAAAGAGGATGTGAGAGAAAAAGGGTAATAATGCTAGGGTCACTAGGTGATTCTTTGCCCTTCAAGATTTTACATTTCTTGTTGAACATTGTCCCGGAAACAGCACCGTAATGCAGATGCTTTTTCCAGGGTATACTTTATGTTGGCAGAAGGTGTCCATCGCTCCCCTTGTTTTGGGTAGAGGTTGGGGGGATATGTAAGCCTGCGGCTGGACAGATCCTAGATGAGTGATATGTGTCACCTAGGTGGTTAGCCTCGATGGTGTGCTCGGAAAAGCAGGCTCCGTCACTATTTGTGCTGAGAAGGTTTGTTTAATGGGCCTGGATTTTAGATATGGGTTTTAGGAGCAGCTGGAAGAATTGGGTGGAACTGGCTGCCCCCATATCTCCAATCGTCGCTTGCTAGCTCATTTAAAAGGCAGCTAAGCTGTCTCAGATGTGGTCTGACTGTGGACAGTGAGATGCCTTGTTTATGCGGCTCAGACTCTGGCAGAAGATGAGTGAAGAATTTGGAACATCTAAAAGGGTGAGCCTGTGCTATATATGGACTGTTTTTTTTTTCTGTTTTGGTTCGGTTATACCTCTTGTGCCCAGAAGAGGTTGTTTTATTTGGACTTTACCTGGACGTTGATGGAAATAATAAACTTCAGCTGTTTTGCACCTGACCGCATTGCTTGCATATGTGATCGCTACCAACAACCAAAGTGCTTGATCCACCACATGGCGTATTAACACTTACATGACAGACTACATGCACTGAAGTATAAATTTCTCTTAGAGTTTCCATTATTTTCAGTATAAGCCACAGTGTGGCAGAAAAATGTCAGTTTTCAATAAAGAATATTGCACAGTAAATCTCAAGTAAATTGGTGAAAATATTAATTTTGCACATTTTATTTTGTTCTGCTCTAAACAGTAATAGCATGTTTGTGAATAATTTTTCTAAAAATAAAACTTTTTTCACCTAAATCATTAGGAATAAATCTTGAACTGGAAGTAGGCGATTTCATGATCTCTCTTCTAAAACCTGCAAATTAATAATCATTAATGACTCATGTGAACCACTGTCAGATGAAAGGCTTCACTTTTCTCTAATGGCATGATATGTAGCCCAAGAATGTAGCAGATTACAAAAATGTCTGCAGAGAGGCAGGTGTAACAGGAGAAAGATCAAACATGGCTTTAGTCAATGCCAGCCGGCCACTTATAGATGCTGCAGTGCTGAGATTGTCACACTTTAGTGTAATTTGTGAAATCCTGTGGATACGCCATACATAGTTAACCTTTTTCCACAATCAGCTTTCCATGTTGTAACAAAGTGGCGAATATAACTCGTTTACTTACATCCCTGTGCGATCTGCTCATGAGCCCTATATTAATTTCTACCAGATGGATAATGTTATGTATGTCATGTTTCCTATCTATCGAAACCTAAAATCATGATAGGAAATGTGGCATTAATATCTCCCTCCTGAGACCTCCATGGGGCAGATATCCTGAAGGTCAGGGATCTCCTAATTTTTTTGACACTTAGACACATTATGTCACAGGATTACCGTGACCGAGAGGAGCCAGAAAACCACAGCATCTGATTGCTCCTACTCCTGCACTGATTAGAAGCACTTCACTTTCATATTAAGTGGTGTTAATCTGCACAGCTGAGAGATCCTGGAAGCTTGCCTGAGTTAATGCTCTCAGCTGTGCACTGTTAGCCACTCTCATCTCCTACATAATCTGGGTCCTGGCTAGCACTCATTAGTTAGCTTATGCTGTATGACTGGAAGTTGTTGGTAGTTGTTATCGGAGAAGGTGTTTGGTGGATTTATCAGTGACTGTTGCTAGGTTTTGAGTGTGTGATAATTCACTTTCTTCTCCTATTTTGTTTTCACCACATCCTCCAGTCCCTTGTGTTTACCTCTGTTGTTTATGTGGGTATATTTGTATGATTGGCATTTTCCTTTATCCCTGTTCATATTACCTTGTTAGTCTCATTGGTGTACTATGGTACACTACTACTCCCCTCTTCCCTGGGTGGGGATTCATGAGCTAAGGCAAGGTACATGGCCCCAGCATCTTCACCATCAGAAGTAATCCAGGGAAAAGGTTGAGCCGCTAGTGTTAAGGCACCGTCATATTAAGCGACGCTGCAGCGATATAGACAACGATGCCAATCGCTGCAGCATCGCTGTTTAGTCGTTGTGTAGTCGCTGGAGAGCTGTCACACAGACAGCTCTCCAGCGACCAACAATGCCGAAGTCCCTGGGTAACCAGGGTAAACATCGGGTTACTAAGCGCAGGGCCGCGCTTAGTAACCCGATGTTTACCCTGGTTACCAGTGTAAATGTAAAAAAAAAAAAACACTACATACTTACATTCCGGTGTCTGTCGCGTCCCCCGGCGTCAGCTTCCCTGCACTGTGTAAGCGCCGGCCGTAAAGCAGAGCGGTGACATCACCGCTGTGCTCTGCTTTACGGCCGGCCGGCGCTGACACAGTGCAGGGAAGCTGACGCTGGGGGACGCGACAGACACCGGAATGTAAGTATGTAGTGTTTTTTTTTTTTACATTTACAATGGTAACCAGGGTAAACATCGGGTTACTAAGCGCGGCCCAGCGCTTAGTAACCCGATGTTTACCCTGGTTACAAGTGAAGACATCGCTGAATCGGCGTCACACACGCCGATTCAGCAATGTCAGCGGGTGATCCAGTGCCGAAATAAAGTTCTGGCCTTCGTGCTCCGACCAGCGATGTCACAGCAGGATCCTGATCACTGCTGCGTGTCAAACACAACGAGATCGCTATCCAGGACGCTGCAACGTCACGGATCGCTATCCTTATCGTTCTAAAGTCGCTCAGTGTGAAGGTACCTTTAGGGACAGTGAAGGAGCCCCTGGTCCCAGGACACCCGACAACAGAGTTGTGACACATCCCATTTACTTGCCTTTAGCTGTTGGCAGGACTCCTATCTGTTAAAAGCAGATTCTTAATTATTATCTTTGTTCAGTGCTGGAAGATACAGCTTGCTGTAGGGCTGTATCATATTTCAATCAGAATGTGTTCCCCTTTGTAAAGACTAGCGCCATTTCCATGACAATATACTACCCTCTTTGTTAATGCAAGAACGAGGCATGTCTGAAAAAAAACATATAGAAGCAGGTCAATGTGCTAAGAAACTAAGCTAAGAAATCAGAAAACTGTATACATTACACGGAGAGCATTTATGAAAGTAGGTGATGGAAGTGTAATTAGGATTACGTCATGGGAGCTGAAGTGGCATTGTTTGATTGGTCACCTTAAGATGATCGAAGACCGAAGGCTCAATAGACTAAATAGAAGATGGAATAGATGAGCTACTAACTGCAATAATGATGAAATAATAAAGACACAGTTTTTCTTTAAGCCTGCATGAAAAGAGTGACAGACTCTTAGTTAACTATTTCTACAGCTTGCAATAGACAGCGCGGCGCAGAAGCTATAGAAGGCAAAGATGTAACATTTGTAATGAACCCCTCCTGTAAAATGTATTTTAGCCCCAAATACATGCATTTATGTCAAAACAAAAACAACAACCTTTAATACATTTTGTAAAATCCAGATAAAGCGCACAACTCCTTTAAGGACAGGACATCAATTTCAAGGACTCGGATCGCCCCTTTAAATAAGATGGCGGATTCAGCTCTTTTAAGACACGGTACTCCTGCTACGGCTCTTTTACATGTAGCGCAGATACGTTTCGTCACATGCAGAAATGACAGCAACATAACATAATTTACAATTACAGATAATTGCGAAGCGCGTAGATGAAAGCACCCCAGTAGGGCGCGCGGCGAGATTTGCCTCGCTCTCCCTCTACAGAACACCTCAGGAGATTTAGATCACACTTTCCTACATGCTGATTCAGCAGGAAACTGCCAGGCCCTGGGAATTATTTTTGCCAACTTCAACAGATGCCAACCGCTGAGAAGCAGTCAGGTTTTAAGACATAATGCTAATTATTCTCTTTAAAGCGCGCAGGGGCCCGGCGTCCCGCTGATCACTTCATGATGCAATCACTGCTGCTTCTATACAAAGTCACGGCAAATAAATAATTCCTAGAAAATTAATAAATCAATAATTTTACGCCACACTTGCAGGATCGCGGATAGCGCTGCCCGACCCCCATGATAACATCACCCCCGTCATTAAATACTGGATACAAAGAGAATCCTCAAAATGTGTCACCTTGTATCATTCTACCCATCATCACCAGCATGTGGATGTAGCAGTGATGAGATTGTCATTTGCACAACTTTCAATCATGAGATGTAAGCTAAAATCATACAAGATTTTTATCAAAAATTCAGGTCTGAAAAGGACGTTCCAGGTCCAGTCTTGTCTATTTAAAGGGAATCTGTCATCAGATTTTTGCTATGTAATCTGAGAGCTGCATGATGTAGAGACAGAGATCCTGATTCCAGCGATGTATCACTTACTGGGCTTCTTTTATTGCAGTTTTGATACAATGCTGAGCTGTGTATAACCACGCCCACAACACTGATTGGCAGCTTCCTGTGTGCACTGTCAGCAAGCTGCTAATCAGTAGTGGGGGCGGGCTAACAGAGATTAGCTGTGTAAGAGGGTGAACTGTAGTCCCACTGAGAGGGCACTAGGACCCTGTGGTTTTTGCCTGTTGCAGCAGAGGACAGACCTCCCAGAGACAATGTGTGCTGCGGGGTGGGGTCTAGTGTCTCCAGTGTAAAGTGAAAGTGAGAAGTGAGAGCTGAGAGAGAAAAGGCGGGAAGAAAAGGAGAAGCTGCTGTGAGATCTTAAAAAGAGACTGTGTGGATTTACTGCAAGTGTTTTTGGAGGAAAAGAAGCTTTTGAGAGACTTTTTGTTGCTAACGTTCCCCTGGAGAAGAGCTAACCTTTTGTTTAACTCTGTGAGAGACTTGTGTTGCTAACGTTTCCTGGAGAGGAGTTAACCCTTTATCTAAGTAAAGACGGAGACTTTGCTAAGAACCCAGTACGAATTTGGAAGTCTGTGGATTCCCTGTGCATTGAGTGGAGAAACAAGTCTGGACAGACGGCTGATACAGAGACGGACGGATTGTCGTGGAAGCATTCCTAGGAGCTACAGAAGCAGAGACTACATCGTGAGACCACTAACTAAGTCCCCGGCGTTTGGGCTCGGCATCGGCCGACAAGACAAGAGGAGCTTGCTGTAACTTATTGGCGCTGAAGATAAGGATTGGCTGCAGCCTGTGCGGATTCCTGCCTGAGAGGAAATCCATTTCAGGATACGGTACCATAGTTATAGATACCCGGGTATCTCTGCTCAGAGTGTAAAATTGTTACTTTAGAGGTGTATCTTATATTAGAGTTGTGTAAGTTATACTCAATGTGCCATTCCAGGGGCTCCCTTAATAACACTACATTCAATTTACACTTGTTCCTGTTTTTAGTTGCCTGTTAGGTAAATTTCTTACTAGTCTGTTGTAGTACACAGTTCTCAGGAGACCTTTGAGTGGCACAGTGATTTCAGCTGCTGCTGAATTAGTGTATCTTTGGGGTGCATCTGCCTTAATATTCTCCATATTACCTTGATTAATTTGCCTTTGAGTAAATACCGTTGGAGATTTCTGCCTTGGTCTTGGTTTGTGACTCACTGGATCTTATTCGGACCTCTGGTCATTACATTTTTGGCGTAGTCGGCAGGATCCAGTGTTTGTCATGGACGGAGGCGAGGGTGGAAATGACCCCGCTGTATCCGCATCCTCCTCGGGGGTTGGGGTTCCCCTGGCAGCCGCTGCGACTCCGGGAGGGTATGTGCCTGTAGGAGCTTTACTTCAGCACATGCCGAAATACGATGGGCGCAATATGGCGTTGCAAGATTGGGCTGAGAGAATCCGGAGTATTCTGCGCATGTGTAATTTGACCCCCGCGTTACGCGCTGAGCTGGCATTAAATGCACTGGAGGGTGATATTAGGCGTATGGTGATGGTGCGCCCAGAATCAGAGAGGGATACATTAGAAAAGATTTTGGAACTGTTAGAGGGGAGTTTGGGGGGCCGAGCGCGTGTGGCCCAGCTTCGGTCCCTATTCTTTAATCGTCCCCAGAGAGAGTGTGAGTCCCTGATGCAGTACTCTAATATTTTACAAGAGATGTTGAATGAGATGCAGCGACTAGACCCGGGGGCCATGGGGGCGTTCCGGGAGGTAGATCGCTTGCTCCGGGACCAATTCATCACCGGTTTAGCCCATAGACTTCTCCGGGACAAGCTGTTGGAAATGGCCCGGGTTGCACCAGAGTTATCTTTCTGGCAGATTTACCGAGCTGCAGTGGAAAGGGAAGAGAAATCAGCCTATGTTCCCGAGGGGTCAGTGAACAGTGCCCAGCTGGAGGAAGGTGTGTCATCAGGGTCGGGGGGAGAGGGGCTGGTAAGCGTGGTACAAGCTTTGCGTGCTGAGGTGAAGGAGTTGAAGCTGAAATTGTCTCAACTGACAGTTGATCCCGCCTCTACCCCCTCACGGGAACCTCCTGCCCCACCCCCTGGAACGGTGACCCCGCAAATGGCCAGGTCGTCCTATCAGAATGAGTCAAGCCCTCGCCCACGAGGAACAATCACCTGCTGGAAGTGTGGCCGCCAGGGACACATCTCGCGTTACTGCCGGGTGCTTACAGCCCCAGAAACCCCGTCGCCGGCTTTAAACTTCCGGCCGCTGCCATGAGAGGGCAAGCAGCAGCGGCCCCACCCACACAAAGCCCTCGACGGAATGAACAAGATTTGTTTGCATGTAGTCCAGTGATAGAAGCAGAGTTTGAAGGGCGGAAGATGAGGTGCTTAGTTGACACGGGATCCGAATGTACTATAATGCCTCTAGAAGTATATGAGAGATACTTCAGTCGACTAGTGATTCCAGAGGATGGCCGAGTGATACGACTGACCGCCGCAAATAATGGTCAATTGTCAGTCAAAGGGATCGTGTGGATGCAACTAAAAATGTTTGGTCAAGAGCTGGGGCAGAAAGGGGTAGTACTGGTGGATCACCCCCCTAGAAGAGGGATGGAAGTGACGCTCGGAATGAACGTGCTGCGAGATTTGAATCACCAGATGTATGCCAGTGAAGGACCCCGATACTGGGCCCGTGCGACAAGACACCGACCCACACAGAGAATTCTACACCGTCTAGTGCTGAGTTGCGACTTGCTGAAAAGTGCGGTCCCAGGTGGCCGGGTGGGCCGGGTCCGAGTGACTTCGAGGGCCCCGATCCTGCTGGGACCCAGACAAGAGGAACTCTTAATGCTGCCTGTGGGAGCTGCACAGAGATTGAATGGGCTTGAAGTGCTACTTGAGCCCGCCCGAGAGGGTTCCTCATTTGCCAAGGTACATGTGGCCCGGTCTTTGGCGATTGTGAAGAATGGACGAGTGCCGGTCCGATGCATCAATGTTTTAGATGAAGCTGTTGCAATTCCCGCTGGGACCATACTGGCTGAACTGTTCGTGCCGGCAGAGAAGGTGCCGGAAAATGCAGGGTTCGAATTGCGACCAGACCAACAGTCATCCTGGACATTCGCGGTCGAGGTAGGCCGGACTGAACCTCCTACGGAGGAATGGAATGTTCATGTGATCATGGAGCAGATGGGAGTGGATCGGGAGAAGCTGACCCCCGTGCAGTTGGAGCGGTTGGAGAGAGTTTTGTGGGAACATCAAGAGACATTTTCCCGACATGGAGAGGACTTTGGGTGTACCCAGACGATTGAGCATGAGATTCCAACGGGGGATACTCCACCCATTAGAGAAAGATATCGTCAAATTCCTCCGGCGCTCTATCAAGAGGTGAAGAGCATGGTGGCCAGTATGCTGGACAACCAAGTGATCCGAGAGAGCCGGAGTCCCTGGGCGGCCCCTGTAGTCTTGGTCCGCAAGAAGGATGGGACACTCCGATTTTGTGTGGACTATCGGAAATTGAATGCCCACACCGTACGGGACGCATATCCTTTACCCCGTATTGAAGAATCCCTGTCGGCCCTGGGTCGGGCCAAGTATTTCTCAACGTTGGATTTGGCAAGCGGGTACTGGCAGGTCCCAATGGCTGAAAAAGATCGGGCCAAGACGGCGTTTGTCTTGCCAATGGGGCTCTTTGAGTTCAATCGGATGCCCTTTGGCCTCGCTACCGCCCCAGGAACCTTCCAACGCCTGATGGAACATTGCTTGGGCGATCTAAATTTTGAATCAGTCCTGATATATCTAGACGACATTGTGGTGTTTGGAACCTCATTTGAAGATCATCTGGAGAAGCTGCGTCAAGTTCTCCGGCGGCTCAAGAGCTACGGCCTGAAAATAAAGCCAAAAAAATGTCAACTGTTACGAAACCAGATTGAATATTTGGGGCATCTGGTGACCCCGGACGGGGTACTACCTTTAGCCAGTAAGATTAAGGCAGTACAAGAGTGGCCACCTCCTTGTGACCTGCGAGAAGTGCGGGCCTTCCTGGGCCTAGCAGGATACTATCGGCGGTTTGTGCCTAAATTCTCACAAGTGGTGAGTCCCTTGAATGAACTTTTGAGAGGGACAGCGCTGGGTCCTCGAAATCGCCCCATTCCATGGGGGCCCCTACAGAAAAAGGCATTTGATGGAGTGAAAACCGCCCTAACGAGTGCCCCATTGCTGGCCTACGCCCGGTTTGACACCCCTTTTTTGTTGTATACCGATGGTAGTCTTCATGGGTTGGGGGCAGTACTAGCACAGGTGCAGGACGGCCGAGAACGAGTGATTTCTTATGGCAGCAGATCTTTAAGAGACTCCGAGCGAAATCCGGCTAACTACAGCTCATTCCGGCTGGAATTGCTGGCCCTGGTGTGGGCAATGACAGAACGCTTCGCCGAGTATCTAACAGGAGCTGAGGTGCTAGTCATGACAGATAACAACCCGCTAGCTCACTTAGAGAATGCAAAACTGGGGGCGTTGGAGCAGCGGTGGGTCGCCAGACTGGCCAAGTTCAATTACCGCATTAAATTTCGCTCTGGTCGAGAGAACGGCAATGCAGATGCATTGTCAAGGGTGCCCCTTGGGTCATCCGGGGAAGATGTTGACGAACAACTTGAGGACACTGAAACTCCAGCTTTGGGGCAGATACCTATCTTCCAAAGTGTGGTACACTCAAGTGGGGTGGCCACCGGGATGCCCTGTGTACTGGGTAAAACACCCTCAGATTGGACAAGAGTCCAGGATGAGTGTCCGGACATTGCACTTGTGCGCCGTTGGGTACAAAACAAGGCCTGGCCCAGTGCAGAGGACAAGGCTCAGTTGTCCATGGAAGGAATGAAACTCCTTCGACAATGGGATAAATTGTGTGTGGAGCAAGGTCTTTTGTATCGTAAGGTGTACCTGCCATCGGAGCTGCAGCATCGGTACCAACTGATAATTCCTGTGGGGATGGGGCCGGTGGTCGCTCGTGAGGCGCATGAGAAGGGGGCCCATTTTGGAAGTGAAAAGACACTTCAGTGGTTGCAGCGAGTCCTCTACTGCCCTGAGTTGGGAGGGATGGTGGCCGACGCATGTCGGCAGTGCCGAATTTGTGGGCTCAACAAAAGCCCTGAGCAGCGGGCTCCCACACAGTCTATTAAGACTTCAGCTCCACTGGAGCTACTCATGATTGACTACGTGTTGATAGGGTACTCTACGTCAGGGTACTCCTATTGCCTGGTGATGACAGATCACTTTACCAAGTATGCTGTAGCGGTGCCGACAAGAGATCAGACGGCCAAGTCGGCGGCTGAGGCAGTGTGCCGACATTTCTTCCAAGTGTTCGGGTGTCCGCAGAGAATACATTCAGATCAAGGGGCCTGCTTTCAGGGGACGCTGATGAAAGAGTTGCACCAGCTCTATGGTATCGAGCAGTCGAGAACAACGCCTTACCACCCTCAGGGTAACGGGGCGTGTGAGCGTTTTAATCGGACCCTGTTGCAAATGTTGAGGTCCTTAGAGAGTCAGCAACAGACATGCTGGCCTGAGTATCTCCCCGAATTGATGTGGGCTTACAATAACAGGGTGCACAGTACTACTGGTTACTCACCACACATGTTGATGTTTGGTAGACCTGGCCGAGACATTGAGGATTTGAACATGCCAGATCCCTCCTCCGCCCCCCTTCGGACTGCATCCGAGTGGGTACGAGAGCATCGGCGGCGGTTGAGGGTGGTGCATCAGGTGGTGGGCGACCGCCTTCGACAGGTGGTCCATAAGGACACGCGACCTGTACAAACAGAGCTGTTCTCTCCGGGGGACAGAGTGTTGGTGAGGACAAAACGACGGTCAGGAAAGCTGAGTGACCGATGGGAGGCGATACCGTATCTGATAAAAAAACAGGTGAACCCTGAGATTCCAGTGTACGAGGTCAAACCGGTGGGGACAGGGGGGCCAACCCGTAATTTGCATCGTAACATGTTACAACGGTGCTGGTTTGAAGATTCGGCGCCTACTCCCCTAGAGCCAGAGGCCATGTTCCAAGGAGCGGAAGCTCTGAATGATCTTGAGTTTGATGGTGTGTTTACTCCTGCGCCTGCTTATTTGCCCCCTGTGACCGATCTGGCCTCGGGTGATGAGAATGTTGGGGATATGGAGGATGTTGTTGAGGAGAGTGCATCAGGTCAACTGCTTGGTCCTGACGCTGTATCACAGGACATCGAGCCGCAGGAGGAGACAACTCCACTTACGCCCACTAACACGACCACGGAAGAGACTCTAGCTCCCTCTAAGGTCGCACCTGTTGATGTAGGACTCAGGAGAACTACACGATCTACGGCAGGAATACCGCCTCAGCGATATGCTCAAGATGAATTTGAGTGGGAAGGTATGTCGAGGACGCCAACCTCTAGTGGGGTGGCATGTAAGAGGGTGAACTGTAGTCCCACTGAGAGGGCACTAGGACCCTGTGGTTTTTGCCTGTTGCAGCAGAGGACAGACCTCCCAGAGACAATGTGTGCTGCGGGGTGGGGTCTAGTGTCTCCAGTGTAAAGTGAAAGTGAGAAGTGAGAGCTGAGAGAGAAAAGGCGGGAAGAAAAGGAGAAGCTGCTGTGAGATCTTAAAAAGAGACTGTGTGGATTTACTGCAAGTGTTTTTGGAGGAAAAGAAGCTTTTGAGAGACTTTTTGTTGCTAACGTTCCCCTGGAGAAGAGCTAACCTTTTGTTTAACTCTGTGAGAGACTTGTGTTGCTAACGTTTCCTGGAGAGGAGTTAACCCTTTATCTAAGTAAAGACGGAGACTTTGCTAAGAACCCAGTACGAATTTGGAAGTCTGTGGATTCCCTGTGCATTGAGTGGAGAAACAAGTCTGGACAGACGGCTGATACAGAGACGGACGGATTGTCGTGGAAGCATTCCTAGGAGCTACAGAAGCAGAGACTACATCGTGAGACCACTAACTAAGTCCCCGGCGTTTGGGCTCGGCATCGGCCGACAAGACAAGAGGAGCTTGCTGTAACTTATTGGCGCTGAAGATAAGGATTGGCTGCAGCCTGTGCGGATTCCTGCCTGAGAGGAAATCCATTTCAGGATACGGTACCATAGTTATAGATACCCGGGTATCTCTGCTCAGAGTGTAAAATTGTTACTTTAGAGGTGTATCTTATATTAGAGTTGTGTAAGTTATACTCAATGTGCCATTCCAGGGGCTCCCTTAATAACACTACATTCAATTTACACTTGTTCCTGTTTTTAGTTGCCTGTTAGGTAAATTTCTTACTAGTCTGTTGTAGTACACAGTTCTCAGGAGACCTTTGAGTGGCACAGTGATTTCAGCTGCTGCTGAATTAGTGTATCTTTGGGGTGCATCTGCCTTAATATTCTCCATATTACCTTGATTAATTTGCCTTTGAGTAAATACCGTTGGAGATTTCTGCCTTGGTCTTGGTTTGTGACTCACTGGATCTTATTCGGACCTCTGGTCATTACAGCTGGACTACCTGGCATGAGGCACCTAGTCCTGCTGTCATAATCCCCTGCTGATAAAACACTGATTGTATTGAACCTACAGCAATTTGCTAAGCAAGTGGCACATTAATGAAATTATGCTCTTGCAGCACCCCAGGTGACCGGTTGTTGCAGTGATGTTGCTTTTCCTTCGGGGAAGGTAATGTCATGCTCAGAGGCAATGGAGTTCTCTTCACCAGGTAAGGCACACATGCAACACATTCTGAATCCAGAAGACACAAAAGAGAATAGTAAAACCAAAAACACTCAGTTTGAAAAAAATCGCAGTAATCAGCAAGTGCTAGTAAAAGATGTAAAAAACAGGGTATTTAGTTGATACGTTTTTTGCAAAAAATGTATACTAAGCTGCTCTACCAATCTTCACGGTATACCCTTATCAGAGCAGTCCTAACTAATGTATGCAATCCCTATCTGATGTATTTAAAAACCTGATCATCTGTATATTACCTGTGTGAACAGGGTTCAGAGAGGAAAAATCCATGTGTGCATACAGGGTAGAACAGCTTTTGTGCAGATAGCGCAAGAGGAGTGGTGGTGGATAACTCCCCAGTCTTGTAGACACAAGAGAACAATTATGGAAACAGGAACACATGGGCTACTTGCACAGTGAACAAGTCTGTAAGAACACATTCACACACCACCAAGAAACCTGAAGACACAAAAGAGAATAGTAAAACCAAAAACACTCAGTTCGAAAAAAATCGCAGTAATCAGCAAGTGCTAGTAAAAGATGTAAAAAACATTCTGAATCCAGGCCAGGAGGGGGAGCTCAAGACACGGATTCAGGGGAGTTTCCCTAGGCTTTATGTATCCTGACCTGGAGGAGGAGCTATTTTAGTCTGAGAGAAACACTGAAGTATAAGGAAGTCTGGAAGTGAGTGCAGACAGAGAGGCCTGGCAGCCACGAGGGAGCTGCAGCCTCTGGTAGGACAGATAACCTAGAAGGGTTGAATGTGGAGTAGCCGGAAGGGAAGGAGCACAGGAGAGGAACAGAGCTCAGAGGGGAACTGTGGCAGGGCACCCTCAGAGCTGAAGCGCAGTAGCCGGGAACCGGGAGCCCGAGGCTTTTGTGGGACTCTAGGACACAGAGCAGAACCGGAGGGCACAACACTACATGTTAACTGCCCGCACCACGCCTAAGGCGCAGCAGCAACTAAGGAGCCCACGGCATGATAGAGTCCCTGTAAAAAAGCTCAAGCTGCCCATCGTGCAGGTACCTGTCCCAGGACAGAGGGACCTGGAGGACCCTGTAGGAAGGTTCAGGCAGCAGGGACCTCACCTTTAATGGCGCTAGTTGGAAAGGCTCAAGGACCTCTACTGGAACAAGGGAGCTCTCCATTGCCTCTAGGCCGGCCGGGCCACCATCATCCGTGCCTGATACCCTGGACTGTGGCCAGCAACCTACAGTAAACCAGGTAAAGACTTACAACTTTCTCCTCTATTTATTCCCCGGCACATACCATCATCTCTGCCACACACTATAGGACCCCTGGGGACTCCGCTTCAACTGTGGGAAGTATAACATCTGTGCTGCCGCAGCATCCCCCAGTGACCCCTTTAATGCAGCTTCGATCCTATTACTGACCGAACTCCACAGGTGGCGTCATGACAAACTTTGAACATTTTCCCCTTTAGCATTGAGGCCCGGGCCACGTACCGGGTCGCAGCCACCGTGACATCCCCTATAATAGCCGACCGGACCCGGTACCGAGTACCCCACTGCCCTGGGGGCGAGTACCCCACTGCCCCTATGTCATGACACTCTTGATTATATAGCAAAAACCTGCTGACAGATTCCCTTGTTTCATGGCTATTTTATCTACATTAACAAGTAAAGCTGCAAACTTGTACAAACAAGCAACTTTGCAGTTTACCACTTATTAAAAATCCTCTCCTTTCTCAAGGGATTTCTAATTCTGTAATTTACTGCTCATTGCCTAAATTATCAACCTTCTCTGTAGCTGTCAGAAGTGGCTGGTTTCCATAGCAAAGAGAGCAGCACTTACAAGCTCTTTGCTTTGCAGCTTGCAAGATCTTCTCTATTCCAGCCTTCCAAACAGTTTCTGCCCCCTCTGCTCCACCGATGCTGTAGAAGCAAAGCTGCCTCTTGGAGATGCTTCTAGAAGCTTCGGCAATTGGACAGTTGAGTTTGCTGTTGTCATTCATGAGAAGCAAATCACCTCCAAACCAATATTGTCTGCAATGCCCCATCCATTGGATCAGTGTTGGACTGGGGTGCCAAGGGCCCACCAGCAACCAGCTCCAGGGCCCCACTTTTCAGCTACATGCAAATGTGACATTATCCTCAATCACAAATTTATATAACAATGGACCGGGCAGATTGTTAAATGAATACGATTCCTCATATGTCTGTACATAGTGATTCAAGTATATAGTGCCAAGTATTGCTCATATAAGAGTGATTGCCTACTCCTGCACAGCGGCCCACCGAAGGATTCTCCTGTTCGCCTGTGGGCCAGTCCAAGCCTGGATTGGAAGACCATGTGCACCACCACTCCATTCATTCTCTGTGGGAGTGTTGGAGTTGATTATGCCACCACTTTATTTTTTCCAATGGAGCCCTGTTCTTCCGTAGGTTGGATCCCCGGCTGGCAGACCCCCATGATCCACAAGATATCACCTATCTGGTGCATGCATGAAAACGTTAAACGTTGGCAATAACCCTTTAAGAAAATTGTGCTGGATGACACTGGTTCTGCCTTCGTAACGACATCCTAACCTTGGGGGCATCAATCAAGCCAAAAAGTGATGAATGCAGACCAAACTTAATTACTTTTCCTGAAAGGGCACCTCCCAGATGACTATTATGAGGGGGAATATCATATGTTGCATTTTCTATGTAATGCTAAAAGCAACATTTTTTACAATTACATGCTTATTGAGCTATTTCCCTGCAGGATAATGCTGCACTAATGTTCCTAATGGACAGAACATCAACTGCTAGATTGTATTGAATATACTGGCACCTGTCCACACTGCCAAAAGAACCTGGTTTACAAACAACAGTGTCACTGTGCTTGATTGGCAGCAAACTCGCCTGACCAGATAGAGAATCTATGGGGTATTATCAAGAGGAAGATGAGAGACACCAGACCCAACAATTCAGACGAACTGAAGGCTGTTACCAAAGCAACCTGGGCTTCCATAACCCCTCAGAATTGCCACAGACTGATGGCCTCCATGCCACGCCGCATTGATGCAGTAATTGATGCAAAAGGAGCAGCGACCAAGTATTGAGTGCATTTACTGAACATACATTTGAGTAGGACATTTCGGATTTTAAAATCATTTTTCATGCTGCTGTTATAAAGTATTCTAATTTACTGAGATAATTACTTTTGGGTTTTCATTGGCTATCTTCTATATATATAATTGTCTAAGGGTATTTCCGTCTGTCTGTCTGTCTGTCTGTCCTGGAAATCCCGCGTCTCTGATTGGTTGAGACCGCCAGGCCTCGACCAATCAGCGACGGGCACAGCGACGACGATGTAATAAAGGACGTAGACATCCCGTATCTCTCAGCAACGAGCACAGTATCGACGTAGATGTCATAATGGTTGCTATGGCGACGATGATGTCATAAAGGTTGCCTCGACCAATCAGCAACGGGCACAGTCTGCCGCAAATTCTGGAATCATCATTGTCCATATACAACGGGGACATGCATATTCTAGAATACCCGATGCGTTAGAATCGGGCCACAATCTAGTAATCCATAATCATGAACATTAACAGAAATAAACATGTAAAATAGATCACTCTGTTTGTAATGACTCTATATAATATAGGAGGTTCACTTTTTGTATTGAAGAACTGAAATAAATTAACTTTTTGATGATATTCTAATTTCGTGAGTAGCACCTGTATCTTTACAGCAGCAGGAGCATTAATTGTTACGGGGATCAAATACCCTATGTGTAGACTTAAAATGTAAAATTTTGACCACCTGCAGTCACCACTAGAGGGAGCTGCTTATTCCTGACTACTGTAAACGGGCAAAATAGGTACTTAACATGTCACCAATTTTTTAAGTAAATATATTTCTAAAGGTTACCACCTTAACATGAAATTCTCACCAGATGGCAGTAACAACTCTTTCAATCCACACAAGGCAAATAAATCAAACCATACATGCCCATAAATTACGTTATGTGTAATAATGAGAAATGACACAGGGAAAAAGTATTGTGCATGCTACTGAAATGTATTTAATGCATAGTACAAAAGACAAAAAAACCTTTTTTGGTGATGACAGCTTCAAGATGCCTCATGTATGGAGAAACTAGTCGCAGACATTGCTCAGATGTGTTTTTTACCCATTGTTCCACACAAACATTCTTCAAATCCCAAAGCTTCCGTGGGCTCCTTCCATGAACTCTGAGCTCTAGTTCCTTCTATACATTTTCTATTGGATTCAGGTCAGGTGATTGGCTGGGCCATATTCTATCAGTTTTATTTTCTTTCTCTGAAACCAATTGATAGTTTCCTTGGCTATGTGTTTGGAATCATTGTCTTGCTGAAATGAGCACCATCATTTCATGTTCATCTTCCTGGCAGATGGCAGTGGAATTTTATCAAGAATGTCAATGCTGAATGCAGCAAAATAGTCCCACACCATGATGTTCCCACCTTGTAACTTTACTGTTGTTATGGTGCACATTATGGCATCCAATTTTGGTCTCATCTGACCAGAATATATCTCCCCTAAGTATTTCACAGGCTTGTCTAAATGTTGCTGAGCAAGCTTTAAACGCACTTAAACATGCTTTTTTGTTAAGCAATGGTGTCTTGTGTGGTGAGCATGTACACAGGCTTTGCCGTTTGAGTGCATTACTTATAGTTTTCTTTGAAATAATTACACCTGCTGATTCCAGATCTTTCTGTAGCTCTCCACAGGTGGTCTTCGGCTCTTGGAAAACTCTTCTGATATTTCTTTTCACTCTTCTGTCTGAAATCTTGCAGGGAGCTCCTGGCCGTGGCCGGTTTATGGTGTAATGATGTTCTTTCCACTTCCGGATTAGGGCCCCAAGAGTGCTCACTGGAACCTTCAGTAGTTTAGACAATAAGGTTGCAAAGGTCTTGAGACAGCTCACTGGTTTTACCAATCATGAGATGTTTCTTTTGTGGCACCTTGGTAATGAGACACCTTTTCATAGGCCATCAATTGAAGCAGCTGATGTTATTTTTCTCTAAGTGGCAGGATTACTTGTTAACTACTGTTAGATTTCAGCTGGTGATGACTTTTACACCACTCTTTCTTCATGTGTTCCATACTTTTTCCCTGTGTCATTTCTCATTTTTACACATAACTTAATTTATGGACATCTGTGGTTTGATTTCTTTGCCTGTGTGCATTGGATGAGTTGTTGCCAACCTCTGGTGAGAATTTCATGCTAATAGCACATTTAGAAATATATTTACTGAAAAAAAAAATGATGACATGTGCAATTCTTTTTTTCACCCACTATTTACATATGTATATATTGTGCAGAGGATTTATAGTTCTGAATCAAGTATACATCTAAACCAACAAATTCATCAATTATGCTACAAAAGTGTCTTAATTTATAAAAAGAAATGTACTGTAGTATCTGTACAGTTCTCCTGTGGGAGCATAACAGCTGAAAGATGCACCATAGACATTAAGTGGTGCACACCTGTTAATGAATTTGGTACAATTTACAAAACACTAGTCTTGATGAATTTGAGTTTAAGGCCGGCGTCACACTGGCGCTTTAAACGGCCGAGTGCAATGCGATTAAAAATCGCATTGCACTCGGACCAATGTTAACATATGGGGCAGCTCCCAGCAGCCAACTTTTTGTCGGCCGTTTTCCTCGGTACGAGACAATCGCCGCATGCTGCGATTGTCTCGGACCGAGGAAAACTCTCGGCTCACTCGCACCCATATAAGCCTATGGGTGCAAGTGAGACAGCGCACACCACTCGGATATCATCCGAGTGATGTGCGCTATAAGCGGACCCCAGCAATGGAGGAGATGGAGAAATTAATTTCTCCGCCTCCTCCGCAGCTGTGCTCCGATCCTCCCTGTGCGAGAGAATCGGAGCACAGACGCATGACACTCGGCTCCTGCACTGCTGCGAGCAGGAGCCGAGTGTCATTAGCATATCGCATCCGATGCTCTGGCATCGGATGCAATACTCCAGTGTGACGCCGGCCTAATACCTGATTCATCCATGCCATTTTGCTACAATTCTTGCTTAAATTGCTTTGGAATGGCGCACAATTTAGTTGCACCAAAGTTTTGTGACTTTTGGAGCTTCCACACCACTTTCACCCAGCTCCATAATAGATGGAGCTGTGTATGATGGGGGCACAACAGATGCATTACCCCAAAACTTGTCTAATTAATGATGAGTTGCGGCGTTAGTCACCGACTGGTGTAACAGGTGTTCGCCGCTCGTCCGATGCTCCTGATTCATGAAGCGGTGTGCACCTCTACCATCAGTGCCTGTGTGGCGCAAGATGGACCCCCACTGATGAGATTGGTGAGGTATATAGAGATGGATCTGGCATGCATCAGACATATAGGGCATGTTTGTGGTCAAGGCATGTTTAGTGGTCGTGCCATAATCATGCGGGATAGCAATATACCATTTAAAGCGATATGCCATTCCGAAGCTTTTACCACTTATCCATTGCATACGTGCGAAATTCATCTTTAAGAAATGAATCAGCGCAGACCTAATGCTTACATGATGATAATAGGTTACTTAATTGGCTGGCACGGCGGCTTCCACCAGCCGGATTTTAGTGATTTACTCTTGGCTACACATACTGAGCATGTCTTGTGGTCGTGCCATAAATGTGCAAGATAGTAACGCACCTTTAAAGTGATATGCCATTCAGAAGCTTTTACCACTTATCCATTGCATATGTGCGAAATTCATCTTTAAGAAATGAATCAGCGCAGACCTAATGTTTACATGATGATAATAGGTTCCTTTATTGGTTGGCACGGCGGCTTCCACCAGCCGGATTTTAGTGATTTACTCTCGGCTACACTTACTGACCATAATCTGAAAATATGTAGTCGAATATTTCAAAGGGACAATAAATTCCATATTTTTTCCCCCTTAATAATATAATCAATATGAATCTCCTACGGCGGTTCTGCATGCTGTGACAAATGAAACTATTACATGGCTCTGCGATGGCGGCGGCGGCTCCTTGGCTTTTCCCCATGTACTGATGGCATATCGTAAGACCAAACAAAGTGGTCCCTGTTGAGATATAAAATGAAATCCTCAAAAAAAGGTAATTGAAGTGAAGCTCTCATGTTTTTCTCATCAGGTAGGACGACTTCTCGCCTAAACGAAGAAAAATCCGCGAAGCTTGGCCTTTTATTGCTTCTTGATGAGAATTAAACAAGGAGAACTGTTTGAATTCACTTTAAGGAATTGTAAAGAGATAAAACTAACACCTGGATTGTGTATGACGCCTGTATGACGCCTGTATGGATTTAAAGCGGACCTCCATCTATAACTTTTAGGAAAGAGGTCAGCAGGACTGATGTATATAGACAGTAGCTTTTTATGGATTATGCCCTCTATTGGCCACATCGGGAAGTAATATTTATCCCCTGATAGATTTTACCTAACAGATGTGTTCACCCTTATTTTTCGGCAAATTTCATTAAAGGGATTGTTTGGCCTGAGGGTGCAAGTCTGAACTACGCGCTGTAAGGATTCTCCGGTGCCGGAGTCAGGAGCAGTACACCCAAGTACGTGATGTGCATTCATGCGGTCACATGCCAACTAGAAGTGCATCGCCTCATTTAATGCAAGTGTATTGAGCGAGACCGGACACTTCTAGTCAGAATGTGGCCAGAAGTATGCAAATTATATATGCGGTTATATGATAGCCCGTTCCTGAGTCAGCATCGGAGAATACTCACAGCGCGCACTTTGCATGTCGTAAGGATTTACAGGTCTTCATAGAATAACTGTGATTTTCTCTATACAGATATGCACCCTAAACATGGACAACCCCTTTAAAAAGTATTCTGTCAGCAGGATTATACCCCCTGTTCATATGTTCTTGCAAAGACAAGCTCATCCCTGCCCTTAGTTAGCAAGATCGTTCCGCTTTTACCGATAAATCTTTGCTGGAAACACTATGCAAATGAGGCTAAAGTGCTATGGGCATGACATGAAGTGGAACCCAGCAGGGATGGCAGCAAGCATCAACACAAACCCAAAAAGCACAGATAGAGGAGGACACCCAACATAGGACTAAAGTCTCAATTCCATGACATGTACAGAGGAGAAAATAAGTGTATTACATACAATGCGGATTTTGCAAGTTTTTTAACCAACAGAGAATGGAGAGGTCTGTAATTTTTATCATAGATACACATCAACTGTGAGATCACGGTCCCAAATATTACCGTTAGTGACACACTATGCCATCGTGGACTAAAATCCTTCAGGTCATGTAAGGTCCCCCTGCTCACGCCAGCACATATCTGGGCCCATTTTAAGTTCGCCAATGACTATCTGGATGATCCATAGGAGGCATGGGAGAAAGTCATGTGGTCAAATGAGACCAAAATAGAACTTTTTGGTATCAACTCCACTCGCCGTGTTTGGATGAAGAAGAAGGATGAGTAGAACCCCAAGAACACCATCCCAACCGTGAAGCATCATGGGAGAAGCATCATACTTTGGAGGTGCTTTTTTGCAAAAGGGAAAGATGACTGCACCGTATTGAAGGGAGAATGGATGGGGGTCCTGTATTGCGACATTTTGGCCAACAAACTCCTTCCCTCAATAAGAGCATTGAAGATGGATTGTGGCTGGGTCTTAAAGCATGTTAATGACCCGAAACACACAGCCAGAGCAACTAAGGAGCTGCTCTGTGAGAAGCATTTCAAGGTCCTGGAGTGGCCTAGCCTGTCTCCGGACCTGAGAAGATCTGTATGGAGGAGTGGTCCAAAATCCCCGCTGCAGTGTGTGCAAACTTGGTTAAGAACTACAGGAAACATCTGACCTCTGTAATTGCAAACCAAGGTTTCTGTGCCAAATATTAAGTTCTGTTTATCTATTGGATCAAATACTTATTTCATGCAATAAAATGCAAATTAATTATGTAAAAATCATAGAATGCGATTTTATTTAGATTCTGTCTCTCAGAGTTGAATTGTACCTACGATAAAAATTACAGACCTCTCCGATGTTTGTAGGTGAAAAAATGTGGAAAATTGTCAGTGTACCAAATACTTATTTTCCCCACTGTAGGTGTGTTTAAATGGGCCTTAACCCCTAGCCAATCTTTCCCTATCAGCCATCATGTGCCTCTAACAGCCCCAATGGATCTGAGCTCCACCTGAGGCTGTTAACCTGCACATTTATGCTGTCAACACGTGCCGATAGAGGTGCGTGTTGTTCAACGCTCCCATCGGCGCTGCCGTGACATTATGGTGGAGCAACAATGGGTTGTTATGACAGTCGGGGGCCTGCTGAAGTTCCCCGTGCCTGTCATCAGGATACTCCTGCGAAAACCATCCCATGGCCGGCGTTCATAGACGATCGCGATTTTCTCTATACATAGTAGCACTTATTCACTGCCATGTATAGCACAAGCGATCAGATCATCGTAACTTCAAGTCCCTTAAGTGGAGTATTATATTCAGTAAAAAGTGGGAAAAAAAGTTTAAAAATATATGAAAAAAATTAAAAACAGTAATGTTTAAATCACTCCCCTTTTGCCCCATTAAAAACAAAACTATTAACAAAAAATAAAAAATACACATATTTTTATCGCTGCTTTCATAAAAAAAAGCTGATCTATCAAAATATAAAATTAATCTGATTGGTAAATTGCATAATGAAAAAAAATAAAAACACTATAATTTTGTTGTTTTTTTTTGTCCCCACAACATTTAAATAAAATGCAATAAGAGGCGATAAAAACATCATATTTACCCACAAATGGTATCAGTAAAAACGTGAGACCAGGGCACAAAAAAACAAACCTAACCTCAAAGCTCCTAAACTCTCTCCATCTATATAAGTCTCCGCCTTTTCTTCCAAGACCTATAACTTTTTTATTCTTCCGTGTTACCATGTTAATTAGATAGTAAAACTGACCTGCCATCATGATTCTTCAGGGCAGTGCGAGTGAAGTGCGCACATACAAAACATGTCTAGGTTTTTTTCATTTACCGTATATACTCGAGTATAAGCCGACCCCCCTAATTTTGCCACAAAAAACTGGGAAAACTTATTGACTCGAGTATAAGCCTAGGGTAGGAAATGCAGCAGCTACCGGTGAATTTCAAAAATAAAAATAGATACTCTGCACCATTCATTATGGCCCCATAGCTGTGCCATATAGTGCTCTGCACCGTTCATTATTGCCCCATAGCTGTGCCATATAGTGCTCTGCACCGTTCATTATTGCCCCATAGCTGTGCCATATAGTGCTCTGCATCGTTCATTATTGCCCCATAGCTGTGCCATATAGTGCTCTGCACCGTTCATTATTGCCCCATAGCTGCCATATAGTGCTCTGCATCGTTCATTATTGCCCCATAGCTGTGCCATATAGTGCTCTGCACCGTTCATTATTGCCCCATAGCTGCCATATAGTGCTCTGCACCGTTCATTATTGCCCCATAGCTGCCATATAGTGCTCTGCATCGTTCATTATTGCCCCATAGATGCTCCGTATAAAACTGTGCCATATATAACGCTGCTGCTGCAGCAATAAAACAAAAAAACACATACTCACCTCTCTTGCTTGCAGCTCCTCGGCGTCCGGTCCCGGCGTCTCTCTGCACTGACTGATCAGGCAGAGGGCGGCGTGCACACTATATGTGTCATCGCGCCCTCTGATCTGCACAGTCAGTGCGGAGAGACGCCGGGAAGATGGAGCGGTGCCCGGCGTGTGGAACGTGGACAGGTGAATATGACATACTCACCTGCTCCCGGCGTCCCGCTCCTTCTCCCGAACAGCTGGTCTCCATGTGCCACAGCCTCTTCCTCTGTCAGCGGTCACCGTTACCGCTCATTAGAGAAATGAATATGCGGCTCCACCCCTATGGGTGGTGGAGCCGCATATTCATTTCTCTAATGAGCGGTCCCACGTGACCGCTGAACAGGGGAAGAGCTGCGGCAGCCGAAGACCGTGGGATGGGCAGGGGGAGCATCAGGACCGCCGGGACTAGGTGAGTATGCCTCAGCGCCCTCTCCCCCTCACCCGCCGACCGTGACTTGAGTATAAGCCGAGAGGGGCACTTTCAGCCCAAAAATTTGGGCTGAAAATCTCGGCTTATTCTCGAGTATATACGGTAAGTGGTTGAAAACATTCAGAAATTTCTAAGAACATTTTTTTTTTTAGTTTGTTGATATTTTCCGAGACCCATAACATTTTCATTTTTCTGGATATGGAGCTGTGTTATTCATCTCTTCATTATCCTTAGTATATTTTTAGGATAGACCATCATTATTAAATCAGTACGGGTCTGATTCTTTGTTTTAACAAAGTCGCTGTTCTCCTGTAAGTTCTGTCTCTCCTTTATATCTTACATTGGTAACACACTGCACACATTGTACTTTTAGTAGCATTACAGCTCAATCTAATTCAAGAACAGTCAAAATCAATGTAAACTGCACAGGAGCAACTCTTAAAACAGCTAATCTGTGGACGCATCAAGAGTCGGGCCTACAATAAACCTTATATTAAAGGCCTATACTTATTAAAAGCTATCAACTATTGAAAACTGGATAAGTAATTTGCATATTTTTTTTTTATTTCTACATTACAATTAACTGGGCTTAGTTACATTAATGTATTTTTCTACTGAGCTTAGTTCTGTTACTATGTCATTGTATTGAGAATAGTTTTGCTCCAGTATTTATGTAATGAGCTTAGGTCTGTTTTTACTATATTTATGCGTTGATATTGAGCTTAGTTCTGGTACTGTATTTTTCCTTTGAGCTTAGTTCTGGTACTGTATTTTTCTGGTACCGTATTTATGTAATGAACTTACTGTATATTTGTACTGAAATTAGTTCTTTTACTTTTTCTGTGTATTAACCCCTATCTGACCTTGGACGGGATAGTACGTCCAAGGTCAGATCCCCTGCTTTGATGCAGGGCTCCGCGGTGAGCCCGCACCAAAGTCGGGACATGTCAGCTGTTTTGAACAGCTGACATGTGCCCGTAATAGGCGCGGGCAGAATAGCGATCTGCCCGCACCTATTAACTAGTTAAATGCCGCTGTCAAACGCAGACAGCGGCATTTAACTACCGCTTCCGGCCGGGCGGCCGGAAATGACATCATCGCCGACCCCCGTCACATGATCGGGGGTCGGCGATGTGTCTCCATTGTAACCATAGAGGTCCCTGAGACCTCTATGGTTACTGATCGCCGGTGGCTGTGAGCGCCACCCTGTGGTCGGCGCTCACAGCACACCTGTATTTCTGCTACATAGCAGCGATCACCAGATCGCTGCTATGTAGCAGAGCCGATCGCGTTGTGCCAGCTTCTAGCCTCCCATGGAGGCTATTGAAGCATGGCAAAAGTAAAAAAAAAAAAAGTTGAAAAAAATGTTAAAAAAATAAAAAAAATATAAAAGTTTAAATCACCACCCTTTCGCCCCAATCAAAATAAATCAATAAAAAAATAAGAAATCTACACATATTTGGTATCGCCGCGCTCAGAATTGCCCGATCTATCAATTAAAAAATGCATTAACCTGATCGCTAAACAGCGTAGCGGGAAAAAAATTTGAAACACCAGAATTACGTTTTTTTGGTCGCCGCAACATTGAATTAAAATGCAATAACGGGCGATCAAAAGAACGTATCTGCACCGAAATGCTATCATTAAAAACTTCATCTCGGCACGCAAAAAATAAGCCCTCAACCGACCCCAGATCACGAAAATTGGAGACTCTACAAGTATCGGAAAATGGCGCAATTTTTTTTTTTTTTAGCAAAGTTTGGAATTTTTTTTCACCACTTAGATAAAAAATAACCTAGTCATGTTAGGTGTCTATGAACTCGTACTGACCTGGAGAATCATAATGTCAAGTCAGTTTTAGCAGTTCTTTTACTTTATCTGTGTATTAATATTGAGCATAATTCTGCTGCTGCGTTTATGGAATTAGCATAATTCTTCGGCTGTACTTACATATTGAACTTATTCTGGTATTGTATTCATAAAATTAGCTTAGTTCTGGTACTGCATTTATATCATGACTTAGTTCTGGTGCTGCATTTACAGTATGCTTAGTTTGGGTACATTTTGGGTATAATTTTGATGCTGTTTTCATGTTATAAGCTGTAGGTATGCGATTAGTTTAATTCTGGGATTATATTTTAGAGGTAAACAAAGTTATTCTAGTAAAAAAAAAGTTCAGCAAATTTTACAAAAATTAGTATTTTCATAATTTTAACATAATGGTGCGACCACCATTTTGAATCACAGTAGAGGGTCAGGCAAATATTTTTAAAAAAATAATACCACTCACTTCACCCCTCACCTGTCCTGTTTTTTTAAGCCATTCCACTCTAGGCCAGGACTTCCGTCACGACTAGGCTTCTCGTATCTCTGTCCAGTGCACATCACGACTATAGGAAGCGTGTCATCCAAGTATCAAGTGACAAGAAAAGGCATGGAGGACCGGACTGTGGGCTGTGGGGATGGCGAGACAGGTAATCTGTTTGGTCAGTTTTAGTTATTTATTTTTTTATACATGCTATGTTTATTATGCTCTGGCAACTTGAGAGGCTCCAAAGCATAATTACCATGTTGTCATCATGACGACATCCGGGTCACCAGAGCTAGGAAAGTTGCTTGATCATGCGCAGTGCAGAGCTGTCAGTTTGCATAACACAGGGATGCTGCTGCATCCCCATGCTTTACAAGTGATCATCTTGCAACAAATGATAGTCCTATAGTGGGACAAAGGAAAAAAGTTAAAAAAAAAAAAAAGTATAAATTTTTATATATATATATATATATATTTATTAAAAAAATTATTTTTAAAATAAAAAAATAGTAAAAAAATCTAAAGATATTGTACCCATAAATAAATATTTGCATGAAAAAAAGAGCACATATTGATGCGTGAGGAACAACCTGACCTATAAACCTGTCCCACTAGTCAACCACTTTAGCGAACACCATGAAAAAACTAAAAAACAAGGCAGAAAACAATACTTTATCATCATACCTCCAAACAAATACTGGAATAAAATGTGATAAAAAACACGGATATAAATAAAAATGGTACCGTTGAAAACATCATCTTGTCCCGCAATCAGCAGGATAATAAAAAAAGTAGTAGCTCTCAGAATAAAGTGATGCAAAAATATATGTTTTTAATATAAAAGAGTTTTTATTGTATAAAAGCGTCAAAAGATAAAAAAAACTCTATAAATGAGGAATCTCTGTAATCGTACTGACCCGAAGAATAAAATTGCCATATCAATTTTACCAAACGTGGAATGACGCAAAAGCAACCCACCCACCCCCCCAAAAAAAATTCTGAATTGCTGGTTTATGTACATTCTGCCTCCCAAAAATCGGAATAGAATGCGATCAAAAAATGTCATGTGCCTGAAAATGGAACCAATAAAAGCGTCAACTCGTCCCGCAAAAAACAAGCCCTCACATGACTCTGTATGCCAAAAACATGGAAAAATTATAGCTCTCAAAATATGGTACAGCAAAAACTATATTTTGCAATAAAAAGCGTCTTTCAGTGTGTGACAGCAGCCAATCATAAAAACCTGATAAAAATCTGGTATCACTGTAATCCCACTGACCAGAAGAATTAAGTCGCCTAATCACTTATACCACACAAAGAACGGCGTAAAAAATAGATAAAACCAATTTTTCACCTGCTGTTGATTTTTTCACTCTGCCTCCCAAAGACAGCAGGCTCTATGCACATTTATCCTGCGCTCTGCACTGAGCGCTTACACCTGGCTTTCCGTGTAAATCTCTGAAATATGTGTTTCAGACGAAGCTTATAATGATAGATTTCCTTTAATGAGGCCTATGGTAGCACTGTGGGCGCCGTCTGACCCAAAAAAGGCAAGTCCCCACTCAGGTCTGTCATCTGTTTATGGAAACATAGGGGCTTCCATGTTACTGGTAGTACAAAGGCTCTGGAAAAGTGAAATGGCTCCTCACCTCTCCACTCCCAAATCCCCCCTCCCTTTTGAACCCCACAGTGTACCTAAACCACATGTAGCGTCCACATGTTTGGCATTTCTGAAGCGATGAGAGCCCGCCTAACGGGTGCATGTCTCCAGAAGCACAGGCTGGGCATATTGTACTGGGGACTGCAACATACTGGTCACTACAACGTACTGGTCACTACAATGGCAGTTTGCAATTTTCACTCGGCAACATTCTTTGCTGCTTGTTTCTGGAAAATACCTATGGAGTCAACATCGTCACTACACCTGTAGATAAATTCCCGAAAGGCTATGATTTCCAAATGAGGTCTTTTGAGGGGGAATTCTGCTCTTCTAGCAATTAGGGGCCCTGTATATGGAGTCCACAAACTGTTCTAGGAAAATCTGTTCTCGAGGAGGCAAAGAGCGCTCCGTTCCTCCTGAGTCTCTCCATATGGCTATGTAGTACTGTACAGCCACATATGGAGTATTGCCACATTCAGTAGAAATTGTGGGACAAATTATGGTGACATTTTTACCCACTTCTCGTGGGAACATGTAAAATCTGGGGCTAAACCACCACCCCCATCATTGTCATCCACTCACCTCTCCGCACATTCCCCGGCAGCCACAGCATCATCGCCACCAGCAGCTTTCTGTCTGACACAGGCGCACACTGAGTACTGATGACATCCAGACACGCGACTGTGTCAGACAGGAGGTGCTGGAAGGAAGCACAGGACGGATTGCTCCCTGCTGGCTGCACATGAGGGCAATCTGACCATGGCCTCCCAGAGCCTCTGGGCCAGAGAAACAGGCCAGATTGCCCTCATTATTAGCCATCCTGCATGGGTCCTCCTGCACCTCTGGCCCCGGTGCAGCTGCATCGGTTGCACCGGAGATATGACCACCCCTGTTAGGGGGCCTCCAAAACGAGATATGATGTCTGCTAATGATTCCAAGAAATGTTACATTCAAAAAGTCAAATGGCGCTCCTTCCCTTCCGAGCTATGCCGTGAGCCCAAACAGTGGTTTTCTCCCTCATATGGGATATTGGCATACTCAGAAGAAATTGCACAACACATTTTGGGGTCCATTTTTATTGTTACCCTTGTGAAAACAAAAAAATTTGGATCTGAATTAATTTTTGTGAAAAAAAAAGTTAAATGTTCATTTTTTTTCCACATTCCAAAAATTCCTGTGAAGCACCTGAAGGGTTAATTAACTTCTTGAATGTCCTTTTGAGCACATTGATAGTTGAAGATTTTAGAATGGTGTCACTTTGTGGTATTTTGTGTCATATAGACCCCTCAAATCGACTTCAAATGTGAGGCGGTCCCTAAAAATTAATGGTTTTGTAAATTTTGTAGGCAAAATGAAAAATCACTGGTCAACTTTTATCCCTTATAACTTCCTAACAAAAGAAAATGTTGGTTCCAAAATTGTGCTTATAGAAAGTAGATATGTGAGAAATGTTATTTCTTAGCTGTTTTGTGTGGCATATCTCTGTGATTTAAGGGCATGAAAATTCAAATTTTAAAAATTGTGACATTTTCACAATTTTTGCAAAATTTTCATTTTTTCACAAATAAACGCAAGTCATATCAAAGAAATGTTACCACTGTCATGAAGTACTATATGTCATGAAAAAACATTTTCAGAATCACCGGGATCCATTGTAGCATTCCAGAGTTATAACCACATAGGGTGACAGTGGTCAGAATTTTAAAAATTGGCCCGGTCATTAACGTGCAAACCACCCTTGGGGGTAAAGGGGTTAATATTAGCTCTGGTACTGAATTTATGCACTGAGCTTCATATTATCACTTTATTTTACATATGGAGCTTCTGGTACTGTATTTATGCATTTAGTTCGTTCTCACACTGTTTTATGTAATGGGCTTACTTTCGGTACTGTGCATATGTACTAAACTTATTTCTACTGCTATATTTACCCGATTTTCTCCATCTTCCAGTTTTTTCAGATCAGAGCAGAAGGGATGTCAATCACAGTTTCCATCCTCATTTAATTTCCGAACATCAGCAACTGAAAAGTTGCACATTTCTTGGAATTTACAGTAAGTGTTATTTATGTTTGGCTACTACCACTTCTTCCACTGATCACATCTTGCAGTAAATCTGCTGATACAAATTAATGTAAGAATATGTAGATGTGGGCTTGACCTGTCTGCTGTACATCAAACCATAAATCTTAGAATGCTTAAACTATAGGAATATTTTGTTGGCAGGAGATCATTACATTTACTATGTAGCATTATACTTGTCAACAATGGTTTGTGTCAAATACTTGCACTTAAGCGTCAACATGTGTAGAGTTCAAAAAGATGAAAGCAGTTTGTAAAGAATGTCAAATCTACAGCCCAGCGAAAATACTTCTCACTACCACTGACAAATGCTTATGTGTGCTTTACAGATAAATACTGACATAAACTTTCATTTTTTTACCGTCATTCCTACAAACTGCATGCATTACCAAACTAGACTAATTACCAATCTATAGTACCAGAACTAAGCTCAGCACATAAATACAGTGCCAGAACTAAGCTCAGCACATAAATACAGTGCCAGAACTAATCTCAGCACATAAATACAGTGCCAGAACTGAGCTCAGCACATAAATACAGTGCCAGAACTAAGCTCAGCACATAAATACAGTGCCAGAACTAAGCTCAGCACATAATTACAGTGCCAGAACTAAGCTCAGCACATAAATACAGTGCCAGAACTGAGCTCAGCACATAATTACAGTGCCAGAACTGAGCTCAGCACATAAATACAGTGCCAGAACTATGCTCAGCACATAAATACAGTGCCAGAACTAAGCTCAGCACATAAATACAGTGCCAGAACTGAGCTCAGCACATAAATACAGTGCCAGAACTATGCTCAGCACATAAATACAGTGCCAGAACTAAGCTCAGCACATAAATACAGTGCCAGAACTGAGCTCAGCACATAATTACAGTGCCAGAACTAAGCTCAGCACATAAATACAGTGCCAGAACTGAGCTCAGCACATAAATACAGTGCCAGAACTATGCTCAGCACATAAATACAGTGCCAGAACTAAGCTCAGCACATAAATACAGTGCCAGAACTAAGCTCAGCACATAAATACAGTGCCAGAACTGAGCTCAGCACATAAATACAGTGCCAGAACTATGCTCAGCACATAAATACAGTGCCAGAACTAAGCTCAGCACATAAATATAGTGCCAGAACTAAGCTCAGCACATAAATACAGTGCCAGAACTAACCTCAGCACATAATTACAGTGCCAGAACTAAGCTCAGCACATAAATACAGTGCCAGAACTAAGCTCAGCACATAAATAAAGTGCCAAAGCTAAGCTCAGCACATAAATACAGTGCCAGAACTAAGCTCATCACATAAATACAGTGCCAGAACTAAGCTCAGCACATAAATACAGTGCCAGAACTAAGCTCAGCACATAAATATAGTGCCAGAACTAAGCTCAGCACATAATTACAGTGCCAGAACTAAGCTCAGCGCATAAATATAGTGCCAGAACTAAGCTCAGCACATAATTACAGTGCCAGAACTAAGCTCAGCACATAAATACAGTGCCAGAACTAAGCTCAGCACATAAATACAGTGCCAGAACTAAGCTCAGCACATAAATACAGTGCCAGAACTAAGCTCAGCACATAAATACAGTGCCAGAACTAAGCTCAGCACATAAATACAGTGCCAGAACTAAGCTCAGCCCAAAAATACAGTGCCAGAACTAAGCTCAGCACATAAATACAGTGCCAGAACTAAGCTCAGCACATAAATATAGTGCCAGAACTAAGCTCAGCACATAATTACAGTGCCAGAACTAAGCTCAGCACATAAATACAGTGCCAGAACTAAGCTCAGCACATAAATACAGTGCCAGAACTAAGCTCAGCAGGGCCGCCATCAGGGCATTACTGCCCTGACTGGTGTATGGGGCCCAATCTGCAGAGTAGGCCTGCATTGGACCCCCTCTTTTCTGCTAATTGGGCTCCAGCCTCAGCGGCAGGCTTCTGCTGGTGCAGTAACTGAACCTTTGTCCGAGACACGTCGCCAGCATATGATGTCATTGTTATTCGCTGGCGAGTGCGCGCTGCCTGAGACGGAGGGATCATCATCACCGCAGGAGCGTGGCAAGGTAAGATGAAAGATTTTTTTTTTTAATTGAAAGCGGTCCGAGACAGAATGGAGACACGGGGCCAGGATGGAGACACGGGGGCAGGATGGAGACACCGGGGCAGAATAGAGACACGAGGGCAGAATGGAGACACATGGGCAGAATGGAGACACAAGGGCAGAATGGAGACACGAGGGCAAAATGGAGACACGGGGCAGGATTGGAGACACGGGGGCAGGATGGGAGACACGGTTACAGAATGGAGACAGGGGCAGAATGGAGACACGGGGGCAGGATTGGAGACACATGGGGAAGGATGGAGACATGGTACAGGAACATGGGGCAGAATGGAGACAGATGGTGCAGGAATATGGGGCAGGATGGAGACAGATGGTGCAGGAATATGGGGCAGGATGGAGACAGATGGGGCAGGATGGAGTCAGATGGGGCAGGATCATGGGGCAGGATGGAGACACATGGTGCAGGATAATGGGGCAGGATGGAGACACATGGTGAAGGATCATGGAGCAGGATGGAGACATATGGTGCAGAATCATGGGGCAGGATGGATATGTTAGAGACTGATGGGGCAGGATCATGGGGCAGATGGGGCAGGATCATGGGACAGATGGGGAAGGATCATGGGGCAGATGGGTCAGGATCATGGGACAGATGGGGCAGGATCATGGGGCAGATGGGGCAAGATCATGGGACAGATGGGGCAGGATGATGGGACAGATGTGGCAGGATCATGGGACAGATGGGGTGGGATCATGGGACAGATGGGGTAGGATCATGTGACAGATGGGGCAGAATCTCCTGTGTATAATGGCCCTATGGTGATATTAGTATTAGTATTGTGTTTTTTTATTACTGATCATCAGTATTGTAGTATTCAGTAACTATGTGGTGGTAATATGTTGTCTGGTCATGGTGTGGCGGTATTTGTTCCTTGTATGTGCTGTTATTTGGTCACTATGTGGTGGTAATATATGGTCTAGTCATGGTGTGGTGGTATTTGTTCCTTGTATGTGGTATTATTGGTCATCATGTGGTGCTAATATGTGGTCTTGACATGGTGCGGTGGTATTTGCCCCTTGTATGTAATATTATTCGGTCACTGTGGTGGTAATATGTGGTCTGGACATGGTGTGGTGGCATTTTTTCCTTGTATGTGGTATTATAGGTCACAATGTGGTGGTAATATGATGTCTGGTCATGGTGCCGTGGTATTTGTCCCCTGTATGTGATATGATTGGTCATTTTAAAAATTGAAAAATAAATATAAATATACCGAAATTGTATTGAATATTTTACTGAATGATTAATAGGATAAAGTAGAGTAGAGCTCGGCCAAAGTCTAACTTGTTGTGGTGGCGGCTTAAAAAAATCTTCTGACTGTGGACAGTTCGACGGGTGGAGCCTGGGCGGAGTCTCAAGGGGGCCCAAAATGTTTGCCAGTATGGGGCCCCAAAATACCTAGTGGCATCCCTGAAGCTCAGTACATGAATACAGCACCATAAAAATCTCCATATATCTAGTACCATATCTAAGCGCAATAATACATAAGCTCTAGAATTAACCACAGAACATGATTATTGTACCCGAATTAAACTCAATATTATAGATGGGCAAACTAGAGCGGTAAAGTTAGAGGTACGTATCAGATTTACTCACTTGCTATGAGCACCAACCACTGGGTGGCGCTCACAGCAAGCAGGCACTGACAATGATAGAGGTCTCCAGGAGACCTCAGGTTGTCATGCCATCATACCGGTGACCCGCGATCATGTGATGGGGTCACTGGTGTGCGTATTTCCAGCGCAATTGTCAGAGTTTGACAGCGGCATTTAACTGGTTAGTAGCTACGGGTAGATTGCGATTCTGGCCTTACTGTACTACAGTAATTAAGTTCCCCACTTTCCACCATAAGCCAATAATTTATGTTCATCACCCTGAACTCCATCCTGTAATTATGTCACCCCATTGTTTGATAAGATCCGTTTATTTAACCCCTTTCTGCCATTAGACATACTATCCCGTAGAGGTAGTATGGGCCCATGTGACAACCGACGGGATAGTACGTCTAACGCGATCAGCCGCGTTCACGGGGGGAACATGGCCGGTTGCGGCCGTGTGTCAGCTGACTATCACCGCTGACATCCGGCACTATGTGGCACATTAACCCCCAGAACACTGTTCCAGTAGTACAGGGAAGCATCGTGCAGGGAGGGGGCTCCCTGCGTGCTTCCCTGAGACACTCGGAGCAATGTGATGTGATCGCGTTGCTCCGAGTGTCTCCTCCGTCCTCCTCCCTGCAGGGAGGTGGCTTGCAAGATCGGTGATCTGACACTTTACCATGATGTCCCACACTGGAACAAAGTAAAAAAGTAAAAAAATATATATTTACATGTGTAAAAAAAAACAAACAACTAAATAAATAAATTAAAAAAAAAATTGCTCCAATAAATACATTTCTTTATGCAAATAATAGAAAACAATAAAAGTACACATATTTAGTATCGCCACGTCCGTAATGACCCGACCTATAAAACTGTCCCACTACTTAACCCCTTCAGTGAACATCGTAAAAAAAAAAACTAGGCAAAAAACAATGCTTTATCATCATACCGTCAAACAAAAAGTGGAATAACATGCGATCAAAATGAAGGATACAAATAAACATTGTACCGCTGAAAATGTCATCTTGTCCCACAAAAAACGAGCCACCATACAGCATCATCAGCAAAAAAATAAAAAAGCTATAGCCCTCAGAATAAAGCGATGCAAAAATAATTATTTTTTCTATAAAATAGTTTTTATCGTATAAAAGCGCCAAAACATAAAAAAATGATATAAATGAGGTGTCGCTGTAATCGTACTGATCCGAAGAATAAAACTGCTTTATCAATTTTATCAAACGCAGAACGGTATAAACGCCCCCCCTAAAAGAAATTCACGAATTGCTGGTTTTTGTTCATTCTGCCTAACAAAAATCGGAATAAAAAGCGATCAAAAAATGTCATGTGCCTTTAAATAATACCAGTAAAAACATGAACTCGTCCTGCAAAAAACAAGAGCTCACATGACTCGATGGACCAAAATATGGAAAAAGTATAGCTCTCAGAATGTGGTAACACAAAAAATATTTTTTGCAATAAAAAGCGTCTTTTAGTGTGTGACAGCTGCCAATCATAAAAACCCGTTACAAAAACCTGCTATAAATAGTAAATCAAACCCCCCTTCATCACCCCTTTAGTTAGGGAAAAATAATAAAATGAAAAAAGAGGTTTCCATTGTTTAGGCACACCAGGGGCTCTGCAAACGCAACATGACGTCTGATCTCAATCCATACAATTCTGCGTTGAAAAAGTAAAACGGTGCTCCTTCCCTTCCAAGCTCTCCCACATATGGGGTATCCGCGTACTCAGGACAAATTGGACAACAACTTTTGGGGTTCAATTTCTCCTGTTACCCTTGGGAAAATGCAAAACTGGGGGCTAAAAATCATTTTTGTGGAAAAAAAAGATGTTTTATTTTCATGGCTCTGAAGTTATAAACTGAGTGAAACACTTGGGGGTTCAAAGTGCTCACCACACATCTAGATAAGTTCGTTGGGGGATCTAGTTTCCAAAACGGGGTCACTTGTGGGGGGTTTCTACTGTTTAGGCACATCAGGGGCTCTGCAAACGCAACGTGACGCCCGCAGACCATTCCATCAAAGTCTGCATTCCAAAACGCCACTTCTTCCCTTCCGAGCTCTGCCGTGCGCCCAAACAGTAGTTTTCTCCCACATATGGGGTATCAGCATACTCAAGATAAATTGCACAACAACTTGTGGGGTCCAATTTCTCCAGATGCCCTTGGGAAAAAACAAAATTGGGGGCTAAAAGATCTTTTTTGTGGAAAAAAAAAAGATTTTTTAATTTTCACAGCTCTACGTTATAAACTTCTGTGAAGCACTTGGGGGTTCAAAGTGCTCACCACACATCTAGATAAGTTCCTTAGGGGGTCTACTTTCCAAAATGGGGTCACTTGTGGGGGGTTTCTACTGTGTAGGCACATCAGGGCTCTCCAAACGAGACATGGCGTCCCATCTCAATTACAGCTAATTTTGCATTGAAAAGTCAAATGGCGTTCCTTCCCTTCCGTGCTTTGCCATGTGCACAAACAGTGGTTTACCCTCACATATGGGGTATCAACGTACTCAGGACAAATTGTACAAAACGTTTGGGATCCAATTTCTCCTGTTAGCCTTGGTAAAATAAAACAAATTGAAGCTGAAGTAAATTGTTTGTGAAAAAAGTTAAATGTTCATTTTTTTAAAACATTCCAAAAATTCCTGTGAAACACCTGAAGGGTTAATAAACTTCTTGAATGTGGTTTTGAGCACCTTGAGGGGTGCCGTTTTTAGAATGGTGTCACACTTGGTTATTTTCTATCATATAGACCCCTCAAAGTGACTTCAAATGTGATGTGGTCCCTATAAAAAAAAATGGTGTTGTAAAAATGAGAAATTGCTGGTCAACTTTTAACCCTTATAACTTCCTAACAAAATAACATTTTGGTTCCAAAATTGTGCTGATGTAAAGTAGACATGTGGTAAATGTTACTTTTTAAGTATTTTTTGTGCCATATCTCTGTGATTTAAGGGCATGAAAATTCAAAGTTGGAAAACTGCGAAATTTGCAACATTGTTGCCAAATAGCCGTTTTTTTCACAAATAAACTCAAGCAATGTCAAGGAAATTTTACCACTATCATGAAGTGCAATATGTTTCGAGAAAGCATTGTCAGAATCACCAGGATCCATTGAAGCGTTTCAGAGTTATAACCTCATAAAGGGACAGTGGTCAGAGTTGTAAAAATTGGCCCGGTCATTAACATGCAAACCACCCTTGGGGGTACAGGGGTTAGTATCCCCATCCTAGGCCCCTATATTGCCCCTGGAGCCCTCTGTCCATTTTGAATAAGGTCCCCATCCTGGCCTCTTTATGAATGTCCCTATCCTGGGCCCCTGTGTTTGATAATGTCCCTATCTTGGACTCCATTTTTTTATGTCCACAAGCTAGGCTCCTATGTTGCCCCAACTTGGGCCACTATGGTGCCCCCATCCTGGACCTTTTTAATAATGTCCATGTTAATAATGTCCTCATCCAGGGCCTCTTTATTTCATAATGGCCCTTTCCTGTGCCCATTTATTTAATATTGTCCCCATCCTGGGTCCCTTTTTTTAATTATATCCCCCATCTTGTGCTGCTTTATTTAATAATGTCCCTTTACTGGGCTCCTTCCAGTAATAATGCCCCCATTCTGGGCACCTTTATTTGATAATGTCCCCATACTAGGCCATTTTATGTAATGTTCCCATCCTGGGCCCCTTTATTTAATAATGTCGCTATCCAGTGCACTTTTATTTATTAATGTCCCATTGTGGGTCCCTTCCAGTAATAATTTCCCCATCCTTGGCCTCTTACAGTATTAATGTCCCCATCCTGCCCCTTTATTTAATAATTTCCCCATCCTGGACCATTTTATTTAATGTCCACATCGTAGGCCCCTATGTTGCCCCCATCCTGGGCCTCTATGTCCATTTTAATAAGGTCTCCATCCTAGTCCCCTTTATTTAATGTCTCCATCCTGGGCTGCTCTGTTGCCCCCATCCTGAGCCCCTATGTCCATTACCCTGTCCAATTACAGAGGGTAAAAAGTGATAAGATTCTTCCCAACTGCCTGTGCTCCCTCTGCGTTCTTTTGTGACTTCATATTTGGTGAGGTCTTTAAAATGGCGCCGAATGCAGCTGTGACAGGTCGCTCTGTGACTGGATGCCCACTGATGTCTCATAGCAGTAAAATTGAAAGGCCTTTAGCGTCAGCCTCACTTACTCCCTGCCATTCCATCACCAACACTGCAGCACTGCCTTTCTACTGCTGTCCTCAGTCTTTATTGACATGGCTTCAGTTGTAATGTCATGTGCCTTGGTCATGTCAATAAAAACCAGCTGTGCACCATAGAGTAGTGATGGAGTGACAAAGGGGGTAAGTATGGCTGATTTTCTTACTTTTAGACAATACTACCCTGTGAATTAAAAAAATGTAAACATGGACAACCCTTATGAACTGCTGTCTCAATCTTTGAATTTGTCTAACAGTTCTTATGGTTCCACTATCATCAGTAAGTGCTAGTCCATCTTATGACGACTAGTCAGTGTCATCCTCTTGCTTGCTGCAGAAAAACCGTCTGGCGTGGCTGAAGACCAGGTCAGGATATTACGCCTTTTTATCCCACCAAAGCCCTACGTGGGGGGTTTATGACTGGTCCCCCACTTCGCTGCTGCTATTTAAATGCTATTAAATGACTTAAATATTGATTGCACTTTGCTTAATGGAATGATAGTGTTTAATACTGTCAGAGAAGTTACCTTGTAAGTGAAGTAGACAGTGTTTTATATGCGAGATAAAGTATGCAGATAGTATTGAATATTATAGTGAGAGTGTGTAAATTGGAAGTAAAGCTGATGTTTTTACACTTTGATTGAAAAGCGTTCTAAAGATAGTATACACGTAAAGGGTAGTCCCTGTTTTATAGTATGTTATAGGAAAGTTTTATATTTCTGAAAAGTTATTTATACTATGTATATATGCACATGTAACGTTTAAAGTATCAATTACCTCCCATAAAGGGAAGCCAAAGTTTATACCTGTTTTACCTGTTTAGAAGCATTTAAAAATCTTTTGTATTTCTTTTCCTAACCTGTTTTTGTTGTTTTATTTTCCCGGTCCGGGAGTACTGAATATAACACATCTTCCAAGTCCTCGCTGCTCCACATACCTTCCAGCCTGCTATACTAATGCCCTGTTTTTCATGTGTTCATCCTTGTAGGGGTGGTGGACTGTGCTGCAGTGTTCCTACCACTGAAGACACCCATCGCGATGTGTGTATTATGTCCTCTGTCTTTGTACACATATTGTGTCATGTTAATTGTGTATAATGTAAGATAAATAATGTTAGTAATGTACAGTATAGGTATAAGATAGGTAGTATAGGGTGAATGTTTAGGCTTAGCCCATAGTGGGAGGGGCTTAGTGTTAGTGTTGTCTTCTTGTAGACAGCTGGCTGAAGTGCAAGTTTAGAGTGTAAAGTTTTATTTACAAATTGCCAAAAGGCAAATAATTCCTAACTGAAGATAGCAAAATGTGAAATAAAGCTTTTAATAATTACTTTTAGTAAATTCATAATATGGAAAATGTGCACATATAAAATCACAAATAACGTGATGGCCTTATTTCTCTTAAGTGGAGATCCATATTATGTGGTAAGATTACTGTTCGGCAAGTTACACAGATTTGAAAAAGGCAGGTGACACAGTCAGCCTATAACATCTATGGCCTCTCGGGTTCTCTATACTCTACCCAATATTCAGTTATTTCGAAGCTGAAATTCATTACATACGACCGATTCAGGTTCTCAGCATTATATATCTGAATGTAATGCTATAAAGCAGTTGCAGCTAGCCAATGTAAATAATATATTATATCCTATGAAGGTAGGGGGTTACTAAACCCAGGAATTATGTAAATTAACATTCAGCTCCACTGCTGCCTAATTCACCAGCTACCTAGCTAATCCTATGCTGCTCCTTCCATTGGAGGATCTCACACTAATACCTGTAACTAATCGGAGTCAGACACTGCGGCATGTGGCCACGGCGCACATATTATTGGTTATTGTGTATTAGACCAGCACCCGCTGCCTCCCCAAAATGTTTATTATTTTTCTATATAGTGATAGCAGTATTACTGTAATCTCTGATTCCAGTGTGGCCAGTGACTCGCACAATCCATCCATGTTGATTTGTAGTCATACAACTATAAGGGCATACGCATGTCATAAGGATTTCATATGGATGGTAAGTAGAGAAAAATCACATTGTACTCACATGACACTCAGATTGCACTCACATTCCACTAGTTCTACTTTTTCTGGATCAATATCGGACTGATTATTTTTTTTTTAAAACTCTAGTGCGACTCCAGACTTATGTTTCACCTTGATGGAAATATTTTGAATTAACCCCTTCATGATATGCGGCGCTTGTCTGGTTTCTCCCTTTGATGTCGGCTCCGGCGCTGAACCCACATCTTTGCCGGCACATGTCAGCTGACATGTGCCTCTAACAGCCGCAGGTGGAATCACGATCCACCCACGGCCGTTAAATGCCACCAGAATCGTGTCACTAATGCAGCCCATTTGGTATTCTGAGGTTTGCCTGGAATAATGAAGCTATGGTTGAGGCATCTACAATACAATATGACTATAATTAAAATGTGTTATCTGAAAATGACCAATTCCTTAAATCAGATTTTGTGTTAAATGTATATTTAAATATATTTGGCTTTTCTTTTAACAAAAATTTAAATCTTCCAATTTTCACACTAGCCAGTAAAGTGTTTTTTTTTACACTCTGACTTCCTGTTGTTTCAGGAAATGCAAATGTACATTAGCCACAATGAACAGACTCTGACCCTATCTTTTGTATTGAAGCATCTAATGATCGTGTGCAAAGGTCATTGTGAAGGGGTCAGGGAGCAAGGTCAGATGTGATATCGCTTATTGTGATTGGTGAATCCTGTGACATCTGCTTTGTATAAATAAGTCATTGTAATCCTGTCTCTGATGATTACAAAGTTCGGTTCTGGCACTAGAACAGTATTCGAATTTGAACCAGAACCTAAACCCCATTGAAAATAATGGGGACCCGAATTTTTGAGCTGGAAAAAAATTAAATCTATTTGCATCGGACTTCTTCCGAAACTCCAAACATTACAATGGACTTCTGGGAGAAGTCCATGTTCTGCATTTAACACCAGAAACTAACTCGATGCAAGTCTCTTTAAGGCAAATGGCTGCCCACTAATTGACTCATGATTCATGAGATGCAAGTCGAAACGCGTCGATCTTGTTTCATAAGTGTAATACAGGGCTGGGCAGAATCTGTTAGCTAAATGATTTTATCTGCTTGGAATAACATTTTTTTAAAAATGAAAAATCTTCGCCCTTCGCTGGAATTCCTTTTCCTTTTGGATAGGTCATGTGTAGTATGTATGTGAATGTCGGATTGATCTATGAAAGGTTTCTCATCAGTGTAACCTCTTCCACATGAGGTTGGAATTATGTTCTATAACATTTCGTAGTCACTTTTGAAAGAGGCACAAGACACTGTCTGTTATGACCTGGTGGTTAGGACAATAATGGACCTGGTGGTTAAGAGCACACGGAATGACCTGATAGTTACTAATAATATTGGACGAGCTCTGAGACGTGGGAACTCTGCTGACCGCAATCCCTAATCCTATCACACACACTAGAAATAGCCGTGGATTGCTCCTAACGCTCCCTATGCAACTCGTCACAGCCTAAGAAACTAGCTAGCCCTGAAGATAGAAAAATAAAGCCTACCTTGCCTCAGAGAAATTTCCCAAAGGAAAAGGCAGCCCCCCACATATAATGACTGTGAGTAAAGATGAAAATTACAAACACAGAGATGAAATAGATTTAGCAAAGTGAGGCCTGACTTACTGAACAGACCGAGGATAGGAAAGGTAACTTTGCGGTCAGCACAAAAACCTACAAAAAGACCACGCAGAGGGCGCAAAAAGACCCTCCGCACGACTCACGGTGCGGAGGCGCTCCCTCTGCGTCCCAGAGCTTCCAGCAAGCAAGACAAAAATCTAAATAGCAAGCTGGACAGAAAAATAGCAAACAAGAGAAAAACAAGCAGAAACTTAGCTTCTGCTGGGAAGACAGGTCACAAGAACGATCCAGGAGTGAACAAGACCAATACTGGAACATTGACAGGTGGCATGGAGCAATGATCTAAGTGGAGTTAAATAGAGCAGCCAGCTAACGAATTAACCTCGTCACCTGTGGAAGGAAACTCAGAAGCCGCAGCCCCACTCACAACCACCAGAGGAAGCCCATGGACAGAACCAGCCGAAGTACCATTCATGACCACAGGAGGGAGCTTGACAACAGAATTCACAACAACTGTCCACTGTCCCCACTCTTTCTGTGGGGTGACCTTCTCTTCAACTCATCTCAATGCTGGAGCTGCCGCGATTCCTCCACTCATTGTGTCCTGGATGCACTGAGTGACAGCTCAGCCACCCTATAGAATCAGGGTCGTGCTGAGGTGTCAGTATTGTGAGTGACAGCTCAGCCATCCAATCTGGGGCAGTGGGGTGCTGAGCCGTCAGTAATGTGAGTGACAGTCCAAATGCCAATCAGACCAGGGGTGTGCTGTGTTCCTTTCAGGTGCCTTCCGTTCTGGGTGGTTACCTGGCTATTTAGCTGGCTGTCTATTGTCAGTAGTAGCCTTAGCTCTGTCGTATGTGTTTGAATTGTTTTTCAATTAAAGATTTCTGATATTTGGCTGCCCGACCTTGGATCTTGCTTTTGACCATCTATTTCCCTAGCCCCTTTGTCCTGATCCTCCACCTTCCTGGAATTCTGACTTTGAACCATCATCTGACTACAACTTTGTCTTAGCCCTCTGTTTATGACAATCTCTCTTGGTATCTGACCCTGGACCTCTTGACTACCCTATCTCACAGCTTGTCCATTAGTAGTGACTCGGCATCTCTCAGAGGTATAGAGAGGGCCTAGAGTTTAAGGTAGGTATAATAAATGTAAGATGTTAAAAAAAATACTCACTGCTCATCTCTGCTGCTCACTGTGTCATGTATGGTCTTCGCTGTAGCCTCTTCTTACCACCACTAAGTTAAAAAACTTAGATCCACTGCTCCCCTTCCTGCTGCCACCAGCTCCTAGTCCTGAGTATTCTCTGCACTATTTATGGGTTTCTGGTGCTACAATTCTTTAATTTGTCCTATGTGGGGCATGCTGCAAGTCATTGGTGTCCATGTCATACTTCAGGCTGCCCATGGTTACATAGAGTGTGCTCACAAATTGCCTCTTCGGAGAGGAAGAGGACTTAAACTCTAGTGCCACTTACCTAGAAACAGCAATCTTAAAAAGCCAATATCAACCCTTAAGATGAAAGCCCAGCCAGAATCTCTATTTTCTGACACATGTTTTGGGATGTTGCCCCTCATCAGTGCAAAGCAAAAGATCTCATTTGGCTGTAAGAGAAGCTCCTGACTGGGGTCTGAGGGGTAACATCACTTCTTATAGAGAGTAATAAACTTGATATGCCAGTGTAAGGAGACTTAAAGGCCACGCAATACTCCCTTGGGAAATTAAATATGCAAATTGCCTCTTCAGAGAGGAAGTAGGGCCTAATTAAAAAAAAACCAGCAGAGCTTGAGGCCCAAAAACAAAAAAAGAAAAAAGAGACAAGACAGAAGAGATGATTAGAGGACTGGTGGCCAAGGGAGTAGAATGGATAGGGCTGAGGAAAGTTGAGTGTAAGATTGTATTTTTTTTATCCCTTCCCTTGAAGTCCAGAAAAATGGCAGCCAGATGTTATTTGAATGAATCAAATCGTGAAAAATTTGGTTTCTAACAAATTAGAATTTTTCGGGAAAGTCATAACAGATATGATTTGTCACAAATAGATTCGCTCATCTCTAATGACAACATTCGTCACTTGCGTGCAGCTACAAGTATAATCCACGTTCCCTGCATTTGGTGCTTAATACTACATGTAATAATAATTTTATTTCTATGGCACCAGCATATTTCGCAGCATTTTACAATTCGCACATCCTCTTTCCCTGTAATCTGATTGTCTGAAAAAGGTCCAGGTAGATGGAAACATCAGGGTGAACATTCATGGATTTCTTATTAAGAAAGTCGCATATCAGCATTTAACCTCACTTACATTTATTGGCTCAAAAAGTGGAAAATAGATGAGCACATTTATTTGAATGGAGTTGAGTTCAGACATTTTCCAAAAATTTGTATAGTTTATCAACATAGTAACATAGTTAGCAAGACATTTGTCCATCCTGTTCAGCCTAGTTCAGAATATTAATTTTTTTTTTTTGCAATTTGGCAAAATAGCGGCAGCCACTATTTTGCTGAAGCAGACAGGGCACGCAAACAATAAAAAAAAAAAAAATATCTACTTTAGCCTGCCGTCCCCACAGCCCACCATTTGGTTTTCCCGTAACCCTGTTGCACACATTCTCTTTGTCCTCTTCACTTTAGGCCAAATTTGGCTTGGCTAGGCTTCGGAGGTTACTGCGCACCATGCCGTCATATGTCGTGATGCCACAACGTTACGACACGCATCACTCAAGTGATTGCATGACACGCAGTGACATCTGAGGTTTAAGAGAATGCACACAAAGGAAGGGGAGAAAGAGAGATGCGGAGGACCAAACAGTGACTGACGACAGTTAGAGGGGACAATGGGGCACAAAATAGGTGATTAGAGAAAGGATGCAAAAATGTACAATGTTTATTATGCTTCAGCTTTAGTGAATTTTCAGGGGCATAACAAATGGGCCCGTGAAGGAGACGGGCCCTCCATTGCTAGTGCAAACTTCAACTGGATGTGCACCCTCAGAAGCATATTTAGCTGAAGTGTATTACTGCACAAGCCTCCATGTTCTGCAATCAGAGGCCAGCAGTTGACGTTGGCGTGCATGTGACTAAGGGCGCATGGCAGTGACATCATGCCCTCCCATTGCTTGCATGCTCAAGTCAGCTGCCAGACTCAGAAGAGGATGTCGCTCGGCAGGGGAGGGAGGGAAGGTGAGTAGAATTATTTATTTTGTTTCTATTCACTAAAGAACAGTGGCAGAATGGGGGACATATACCTCGATGGGGAACATATAATATATATCAGGATGGAGCTCAGGATAAGGAACGTATATAGCAGGATAAGGGACATGTATACCAGGATGGGGCCCCAGGTCAGGGAAGTATATACCAGGATGAGGGATATACTGCATATACCAGGATAGGGCCTGTGTGTGGTTGGGGGCAGGTCCAAATTTTGCACCAGGGCCCATCGGACTCTAGTTAAGACACTTTGAATTTGAATCTTGACAGATTTGATCACCTCCAAAGTGGAATCCTACTCCAACTCCAAAACTAAGGAGAGCACCATCTGTTCTCATAGGGCTTTGACTTGCTTTCCTAGCAGCTGCCTGACACTGGTTGTTCCTGCCCTTCTCCAGTCTTTCCCCCTTAGTTTGTGATGCTGATGCCTGTTTTCCCTTTTCACGTCTACTGAATTGATGTGTAGATACATAGACATGCAAATAACCGTACACCTAATGGGTTTTCTCTAATTCAGAGCAGCGCAAAACATATGCTCCTAAATACTTAGCAGATGGCACAGCCACTTGCTTAATACCTGATTGAATCAATCGGCACCACGTAAACCCAACTCGGATACAGTTACTTTATGTTTGAGATTTCTCGGGACTACGGCTATAACTGAGCGCATACGGTAATTCTTATTTACCACAGTTTATACTTATGTATTTTTTTCTTACAGTTTATTTTTATATATCTCCTAAATATAACATACTGGGATCATTTTCCGCAAAGCGCTTGTAAAAGTGGCAAGATACAGGACTCCTGCACGTTACTAAGCCATGCTATTTATTATAGCCTGTTCATGGGGATCAAATGGCAATTAAAATAGAAGCTTAGATTCTCCGTTGCATTTCTATCGGTACATTTGAGTCGTGATTTCTTGTCAGTCCCAGAAAAATTAGTCTCCCAGGGTACACTCTATTGCCAACTTCATTCCCATTTGACATTAAAAATGCATAATGATCTCATGAAAATCCGTGAGAGCTTTTCATAAGGCTCCGCAGCCTATGGCACGAGAAAATGGATCCGGAAACACAGTGGCAAGTCACGGATTGCTGGCGAGCACATGAAGTCAAGTTAAAAGAATTCTCAACACTATGAGATGTTACATGATGTAAAAGATCACTAGTTCCCAAGGATGGCTTGATTTGTGCAGCTTAGGTCCAGTCTAAGGGTTCATGCAGACTTTTGTGCAAATCAACCCAAGATCGGACCGCAATGCATGGACTGGCCGCTCGGCTTGGGAGAGCTAGTCTATGCATTGTGGTCTGATTTCGGACTGATTGGCACGGACATCTGCATGAGCCCTAAGAGGGAGATCAATATGTATTTTTGTATGATGTACCGGTCTAGTCAGAGCAGGAGATGTGGAAGATGCTGGAGGTGGCCCAGTGAAGACTATGTTAGTCACCGGACTGAAGAAGATGACCGGAACGGGGCTAAAAAGTTGAACAGGTGAAAACCAAGTTTTATTTTTTATATATGTTTATTAGGCCATTTTCCTACATAGTTTTCCCACATTTTTGTGTTACGATTTTTGTGCAAAAAGTCCACTGTGATTAAAACTTCAAGCAAAGTGGATGCATTTCCATGAAAACTCATGCCACTGTGCTTTTAAAGGGAACCTGTCGTACGATCCTTACTGCTCTAAAATTTCGGGTACCACGAATCAAAGCCTGGCTTTACGATTGCAACCAAGAATAGCTTCCTCTGAAATGCTCAGAAAAAATGTAATCCGGCCCGGGGACCTTAACCAGAGACCATACTAGTCCGGCTCCACCCCTGGCCGACTTCTTCCAGCGCTGCTAGAGGTGATTGACAGGTCTCTCCCTATGTACATATTAAAAGGAAACCTGTCAATCATCTGCAATAGCACTGAGCTCTTTAAAGTTTGGACAGAATAGATCAGATGACAGGACTGTCTTTAAAGACATTATGGAACTGTGTGTTTTTGGGGTGTGCTTTTTTCACCTATAGGCATCTATTGAGAGAATGAAAAAAACACATTAAAAAAACTGTTGCATTTTAAGTTCAAAATCCCAGCATTTCTGCTTTAGGACCTGCATTAAAATCTACTGCTACTTGGTATTTTGTTGTAGACACTTGCAGAAAAAGAAGCATACAAACGCTAGACCAGACTCCCCCTATATACAAACCTCAGACCAGATCTAAATACAAACCCAAAATCAGACTGTCTCGAAGCTACAGAATCCAGACCAGACACGTGGATACGTCTGCACCCATTTCTCTGTTACTTTCATCCTCTTTCTCTTCCATAAGAAGAATTTGCTTCCTTCTTCTCCTGGACTGATTCAATATCAAAATTCTCAATTGGTCCTCTAGCTCCTCCTTTCTCCTCTCTCTCCCTTTTTCATAGAATCTTATCAATAGTGACTGTCATCTCCTATCTCAGAAATGGGAAAAGTCTGGCTTCAATTAATACAGATTTTGCTCATAAATTGAGAATTATGAGAAGTAATAATCAGTCCTGGAGGAGAAAGAAGCAGATGTCTCTGATAAGATATATCGCAAAGTTTCTTATTTTCATGTATACTATTGATGTATGAAATAATATCTAGAAAGACATGCACAGTTAACTCTATGGCTAAGCTGTGACGTTGCGTCACTATCCTGATTCATTATAGAATGACTTCTGCATTTCCTGCTTCTGCTTTTATACAGGCTATATTAGTACCTCCTGATTGGCTGTGCTATACCATGTGACGTAATAGCTGCATGGCAATTTGTGGAAGGCCTGTCCGAAGTCATTTGAGCCTTCTCTGGCTCATGCAATATTATGTTTATAATATCATAATTTGTGCAAATTGAATGCAAATTGTAACATTTCAACACAAATTACATTCACATCCAATAGGATTCACTGAATTAAACATATGTCTGTCTGAGAACACTAGTTGTCCCTTTTCAAGTTCATTAATTTTATCCTGTTTGTCGCACTTATTTGTTATAGTGCAGTCCCTATAGAGACAAATATAGTAGAGTAATTTTCTATATCAGAGAAGAAGAGCTTTTGTATTCCACTTCATCTCATAATATCATGTTGCTAAAAATTCTTTAGCATAGAAATAAAGTAAAACGTTTTGTTTTTTTTCTGCCTAAGATGCTTTCATCTCACAGAATCTTATGGCGGATTAGTAAAAGTGAATGTAGTTTTCATATTTTTGCCATTAATAAAACATACCAAGAATGCTTCTTGCGAGATTAAACCATTTTCCACATCATGCATAAGAAATGTCATTACAGCTCGGGCATTACAAGTTCTGTATATTCTGTTCTCATTAAGGATGTGGAGTTATTTTTGGAAATTTCATTCTAGAAATGTCCCTAAAACTTCCTGGTAGAGACGGCTGACCCATGGATATTCGGGTCTGTCAAGTTCGGCCAAACATACAAAAAAGTTTGGTTCGAGTACCAGAATGGTACCCGAACTCGAACCCGGACCCCATTCAAATGATTGGGGGCGCGAAGATCCCATGTCATATGTGTGACAGTACGAGAAACACCAGCTGTGATCGGTGGCAAGTTCATTCCAACTGTTCAGAGCATTGAGGTTCCCACGCTGTCACACAGATAACAGCGTGTGAGCCAGCAGCTCTGACCGACAGTAAAAGGCTACAGTACTACTCTCATCATCGTACACCTGGTCTTGCTGATAGCAGGAAGTGAACGGTGATGAGAATAGTCAATAGTCGGCAACAGCACAATAAATATGTAAAAGAAAAAAATGCCATGTGTCCCCTTCTATTTTTGCTAACCAGCAGAAGTAAAGCTGGCAGCTGCAGACTGCAGCCCCCGGCTGTCAGCTTAATATTGGCTGGTTATCAAAAATAGAGGAGTCCCCAATCCATATTTTTAAATTATCCTAGTGTGTACCTGGATTTTTTTTATAATCCACCAGCAGTGTCGAATTTTCCATTTTTTCCTTTCCACACAATTCTACTTGGTCCCTGTACCCAAAAACCTGCTGCAGCTGGAATTACATGCTCAATCAAAAGTTGTGTGATCACAACATAATCAGACTAGTATAACCTTCATTTATTTTATTCATTTTAACCAGATAAGACCCTATTGCGCTTTTTCTCCCCTCCTTAATTTCTTTCTAAAGGATCAGTCTGCCATCCTAACTTTTAATCTGAGATTGTCCAGTGAATATAAAGTGGTTATCCGAGACTAATTTAAAAAAAAAAATGTTATTATGGGCTTAAGCACTAACAGGCAGGTAGTTATTACCTACCTGCTTGTTATGCCCTGCACCAATCTCTGCCATCACAGACCATTCCTGCCAGTGATTCTGCAGTTTCTGTAATGGTAATGTGACAGTTCATGTTATGCTGATTGACCGTTGGCTCTCTGCTGCCTACATGTGGGGAGCTTGCTGTCAATCAGCATGATATCTGCAGATACACTTCATCGACAAAGCAACCCGGAAGAGGGAAAGCTTCTCTGCTGCTGTGAAGCAGCAGAATCGCAGGTAGGAGTGGTCACTGATAGATCTGAGTTGGCGCCTTTAAAGATGTGCGGGGCTCTGATTGCTGGGACCTGTACCAATCAGCAGAATTGGGAGAATGGAGCAACAGTGGAGATGCTCAGCACGGCTTCATTTATTCCCTATAGGGCTGCTGAGCTCTGTGCTTGGCTTTTTAATGTAGCAGCAGTGCAAATGCCCAATTACTTCTGCATTTATTCTTTAACTCCTTTACTGTTTAGGAATTGTATAATGGCATTATTTGGGCACTGAAATGCAGTTTTATCTACATAACTAATGGTTGTATTAGTAGTATTGAGTGGGAAATATATTAGAGATATATAGGCTTTATATGGCAGAATCATTTGAATAGTGTATGTGAACAATACATATATACTGTGTATCTGTATCTATATCTACACACTACTCAGCATTGAAATTGCAATCCCCGGAAGAAAAAGCCATCAAATTATAGTGAAGAATCATGTCTGGCTTTCTGTCATCTCTCTCACTTATTTTTGCATCATGGTGCATGGTGCTCATGAGGATAACTTGTTTATTTTTTTTGGGAACGTACGACACTACCGTAGTGTCCTTTGTAAAATAAAACATTGAACTGTGTACGTCTCTCTTATTGAGGATACCCTGTGGAAGTTCAGGTTTATTTTTTCGTACAGTACCCAGCATAGTTATATTGTTTTTTTGTAACATCTGCCCCAATTGGTAGGATGTGAAGAAATTGTCACAGGTAACGTTTCTCCCTTTGAGTCCATGGGTCAAGTCCAAAACTACCCTCATGCCTTGGTTTTTTTCAGGTCTTTCTAGAGGGTTTTTTCCAATATATACTTGAACATTTGCAGCATATGATGTTTTACTGTCACACAGAGTCCAGATTTTTATACCGTATTTTGCTGGTTTACTTGGAATGTATTGCCTGAATGGGCACCTGCCTCTAAATGACACCAGCTGCTCATCAACAGTGACATTTTCTACGGTATTATAACATTTTGGGAGTATCTCGACCCATTTACTCCACAAATCCCTAATTGGGGCAAGTTTATCTGTGCTTCTTCTTTCAGATCTATCCGTTTTGTCATCAAACCGTAGAACTCTGGAAATTTCGTGGAATCTTTCTAAAGACATGGTGGCCCTAAATATATGGCGCCCCGTTTCCGAATTCCACAAACTTTTAGTGGACTCTCCATATGATTTGTATACTCCAGCTAATAGAAGTAACCCGATGTAAGCATTCATAGCCGTCACATCGAAGTTCTTCCATTTATCGCCATAAACCTTTTTTCCCTCAATGTTTGTCATTTGGATAAGTATATTTTGCATGGCTATATTTATGAATAATAGGAATGCCGATTGAATGTCATCAATTCTAGCAATTGCATATCTAGTGGGACCTGGAGTATCTGTGATGACATTTGATGAAGACCTTCTACCAGTCGGAGCAGGAGGCTGCAATTTCCAAACGACATCTTTGTTTTTTGAATTGATTTCTTGCGTCAGACCGGTTGTCGGGGTTTCCACATCAGATTCACCCTCAGAATCCGAGTTCTCGGCAATATCTTCATCCTCACTAATGTTGTCCTCCTCTTCGGAGACATTTTCAGGTGGGACATCCTCGTCTGTATCGGAGTCATTTATAAACTCCTCCAATTCAGCTTGGGTGAAGTGTCTTCTTCTCATGCTGTAAGGCATCACTGTTGAATGAAAAAATAAAATATATCCATAAACAATGAATGAAAAAAAAAATCAAAACAATTTCGCAACAATACACACAATAACGTCCCGTCACACACTGAGATATGCCCTGTGATTATGGTGCTGGAGCGTCGCAAACAAAAATGAGGCATGCACTCATTCTATCACAGCAGTGAGAATATGTACTCATAAGCAGACATTGAGTCTACACAACCCTAATGCTAACCCCCTATCATCCATTCTATCACAGCAGTGAAAATATGTACTCATAAGCAGACATTGAGTCTACACAACCCTAATGCTAACCCCCTATCATCCATTTTATCACAGCAGTGAGAATATTGAATAATTTTAGAATAAAAGAATAATTTATCTGTAACATACCTGTAAAAATGGGACTTCAGAGCTCTGACGTCTGAACCTCTGCTCACTCTGTGTTGTCTCCAGCTGAACTGAAACTCTACACTGCTATGTTATCTGTCTACAGATAAGATCAGAGCAGACACCACCCTGCAGCAGGAAAAAGCTCACAGTACAACACTTTAGGTGAATTCTGCTTAGGACAGCATTGCACAGTGTAATACTGTACAACCAGCAAACACATGGAAAATCAGAAAATCATGATTTACAATATGAAATGTTGACAACTGAATGGAACTAGATCTATATGAACAGCAGGGTAAATAAAAACCAGTGAAAAAAATTGCGCATAGCTATACTGGAAGCGAATCCGTCGGCTGTATCGCAACTTGAAAATGTTGGTATGTGTAAATCTTTTCTGACCAAAAGTAGTCAGATACATTGATAAATAGTAGTAGATGCAATATATAGTTCAAAATGAGGTGATAGCACCTTTATTTTTGTCAAAAATTGTCTGGAGAGCTGAATAAAGGCCTATCGGTCATTTTTGACCGAACAGTACAAGTGTAAAAAAAATTGTACCAAATAAAGTAAACAAAAATTAAAAAAAAAAAAATTCCCACAGAGAGTACCCCCCTAATGACGAAAAGTCAGGGAGCCTCAAGTCTCAGAATCACACGCTGAATTTTAATAACATTATAGAATTTCAAAAACGGTCATTTTTGACCTAACAGAACAGCAGGGTTAAATATGCAGGAAAAACGCAGGTATAAAAATGTTTGTGGATTTGCTGAGTTTTTGCTTGCATGTACAGACTTCTATAGGGTGTTTCCTACACTGTCATCTGTGTGAAAGTACGAGAAACACTGACGGCTCTGATAGGCGGTAAGATCGTTACCGTCAGTCAGAGCGTTGCGGGATCACACCGTCAGATGTCAGCTTGACCTCACAGCTGTGACTGTGACCTGCAATAAAACGCTTACTGCCGCTCACAAGTGTTGGCTGGTGAGAGACTACTACTCCCATCAGCCTACACCTGCTGTCGCTGAGAAAGTTCTCACACGGCAGCACCATCAGTGAGTTTACTGGGGCTCATGATGAACTCCGGTGATTCGGTGAACTTTCTCACCACAGCTCATTGCTATACTCTGCAGGAGTAACAATCTCCTGTGTCAGTGTATAGCCGGCTGTTCTTGAGAGCAGACATATTAGTGACGGCTCTCAAAGTCATCAGGATCGTCGTGGGACATTATGGATTATCTCTTCACTTCAGACAGGTGAGAAAAATGGTTGTTTATTATTTTAACTCATTTGCAGGGGACATTGGCTTCAGTGGATTGGGCGTTGAGTTGAGTATATGTGTTTTTGGTTAATTAAATCCTTAATCCCATATGACGTACTATCCCGTCGAGGTGACCTGGGACTTAATTCCCAGTGACGGGATAGTACATCATATGCAATCGGCCGCGCTCACGGGGAAGTGTGGCCGATCGTGGCCGGGTGTCAGCTGACTATCGCAGCTGACATCCGGCACTATGTGACAGGAGCGGTCACGGACCGCCCCCGGGACATTAACCCCCGGCACACTGCGATCAAACATGGTCGCAGCGTTCTGGGGGCATAGGGAAGCATCGCGCAGGGAGGGGGCTTGGTACAAGGCGATGTGCTCACCTTGTACCGAGCGTCTCCTCCCTGCAGGCCCCAGATCCAAAATGGCCGCGGGGCTACTTCTGGGTCCTGCAGGGAGGTGGCTTACAAGCGGCAGCTCAGAGCAGGCGCTGGTAAGGCAGGAGCAGTGCACATCAGATCGCTTATCTGACACAGTGCTCTGCAAAGTGTCAGATCAGCGATCTGTCACTGTATAGTGATGTCCCCCCCTGGGACAATGTGATAATGTAAAAAAAAAATATTTAGATGTGTAAAAAAAAAATATTCCTAAATAAAGAAAAAACAATATATTGTTCCCATAAATACATTTCTTTATCTAAATTAAAAAAAACAATAAAAGTACACATATTTAGTATCGCCGCATCCGTAACGACCCGACCTATAAAACTGTCCCACTGATTAACCCCTTCAGTGAACACAAAAACAAGGCAAAAAACAACGCTTTATTCTCATACCGCCAAACAAAAAGTGAAATAACACGCGATCAAAAAGACGGATATAAATAACCACGGTACCGCTGAAAACGTCATCTTCTCCCGCAAAAAACGAGCCGCCATACAGCATCACCTATTCTAATGTATAATGTTCTTCTGTCAACTCCACTGTCATGTCAACTATGTAATTCCTTTATGATTTTTATGATTTAAGTTGTGCTGCTGTGATACCATAATTTCCCACGGGATCAATAAAGTGTATCGTATCGTATAGTATCGTATCATCAGCGAAGATGAGGAAGAAGGGCGTTTACCCTTCGAAACGCGTCGGTTTGTCTTTTGGTCCCAGCGAGGCTCTGTAGGCTTGTGACGTCACACGCTGCTAGTCAGCTCGGCCATCTTTGTTTCTAAGTGCAACCAGGGACGCCTCCGGCCGATACCCCGTACCGGTCTCGCCCGAGCACACACTAGTGTGCCTACCCTCCGGTCACCACCTGCATACTCGCTCTGCTCCCAAATTCGCCACGGTCACATGTAGAAGTACTGCACATCCCCTCTGACATTCACTAGGATCAGCAGGGCGTCCAAGCAGATTCAGCATACGGTAAGAGCCTCATATTACTATTGTTTCCGTGGCCGCCGTGCTTGCTGACATCTATCCTATTGGGGGAGCCAGTAGCTTTACATGTATAGTGCACATTTATATTGTTATCTTTAGGTGGGCAGCCTGTTGTCCTGCGGGGTACTGAGCACACTATTATTTTCAGTGGGACATTTGATTTGTTGTATTCACTACTGCACTCAGGTTGACTGCACCCCTGCAATTAGGGTTGGATCACCTTTATCACCTAAGCGCGGTTCCAGCTATTAGTATATTTAATTTGGTTTTTACAGAATTGGCACATGTTCTGAGGATACTAGCAGCTACACACATACACAGTGGGCATCAGTGTTGAGCACCAGTGATATTGTTCTGTATATTTGAAAAATTAAAAAAGTTATAGTCCACAGAATAAAGCGATGCAAAAATAATTATTTTTTCTATAAAATAGTTTTTATCGTATAAAAGCACCAAAACAAAGAAAAAATATAAATGAGGTATCGCTGTAATTGTACTGACCCAAAGAATAAAACTGCTTCATCCATTTTACCAAACATGGAACGGTATAAATGCCCCCACAAAAGAAATTCATGAAAAGCTGGTTATTGGTCATTCTGCCTTACAAAAACCGGAATAAAAAGCGATCAAAAAATGTCACGTGCCCGAAAATGTTACTAACAAAAACGTCAACTCGTCCTGCAAAAAACAAGACCTCACATGACTCTGTGGACTCAAATATGGAAAAATTATAGCTCTCAAAATGTGGAGACGCAAAAACTATTTTTTTTTGCAATAAAAAGCGTCTTTTAGTGTGTGACGGCTGCCAATCATAAAAATCCGCTAAAAAACCGGCTATAAAAATAAATCAAACCCCCCTTCATCACCCCCTTAGTTAGGGAAAAACAATAAAATTAAAAAAAGTATCTTCCCATTAGGCTTAGGATTAGGCTTAGGAGTGTGGTTGGGGTAAGGGGTGTAGTTGGGATTAGGGTTAGGGGTGTGTTTGGATTAGGGTTTCAGTTATAATTGGGGGGTTTCCACTGTTTAGGCACATCAGGGGCTCTCCAAACGTGACATGGCGTCCGATCTCAATTCCAGCCAATTCTGCGTTCAAAAAGTAAAACAGTGCTCCTTCCCTTCCGAGCTCTCCCGTGCACCCAAACAGGGGTTTACCCCAACATATGGGGTATCAGCGAACTGAGGACAAATTGGACAACAACTTTTGGGGTCCAATTTCTCTTGTTACCCTTGGGAAAATAAAAATTTGGGGGCGATAGAACTATTTTTGTGGGAAAAAAATGATTTTTTTATTTTCACGGCTCTGCGTTATAAACTGTAGTGAAACACTTGGTGGTTGGAAGCTCTAACAACACATCTAGATAATTTCCTTGGGGGTCTATTTTCCAATTTGGGGTCACTTGTGGGGGGTTTCTACTGTTTAGGTACATCAGGGGCTCTGCAAATGCAACGTGACGCCTGCAGATCAATCCATCTAAGTCTGCATTCCAAACGGCGCTCCTTCCCTTCCGAGCTCTGACATGCACCCAAACGATGGTTCCCTCCCCCCAAATATGGAGCATCAGCGTACTCAGGACAAATTGGACAACAACTTTTGGGGTCCAATTTCTCCTGTTACCGTTGGGGAAAATACAAAACTGGGAGCTAAAACATATTTTTTTTGGAAAAAAAAAGATTTTTTATTTTCGCGGCTCTGCGTTATAAACTGTAATGAAACACTTGAGGGTTCACATTTCTCACAACACCTCTAGATGAGTTCCTTAGAGGGTCTACTTTACAAAATGGTGTCACTTGTGGGGGTTTCAATGTTTAGGCACATCAGTGGCTCTCCAAACGCAACATGGTGTCCCATCTCAATTCCAGTCAATTTTGCATTGAAAAGTCAAACGGCGCTCCTTCAATTCCGAGCTCTGCCATGCGCCCAAACAGTGGTTTACCCCCACATATGGGGTATCAGCGTACTCAGGACAAATAGCACAACAACTTTTGGGGTACAATTTCTTCTGGTTCCCTTGGAAAAATAAGAAATTGAGGGCGAAAAGATCATTTTTGTGAAAAATTAGATTTTTTATTTCTACGGCTCTGCATTATAAACTTCAGTGAAGCAGTTGGCGGGTCAAAGTGCTCACCACACATCTAGATAAATTCGTTAGGGGTTCTACTTTCCAAAATGGTGTCACTTGTGGGGGGTTTTAATGTTGAGGTACATCAGGGGCTCTCCAAATGCAACATGGCGTCCCATCTCAATTGCTGTCAATTTTGCATTGAAAAGTCAAACGGCGCTCCTTCCTTTCCGAGCTCTGCCATGCGCCCAAACAGTGGTTTACCCCCACATATCGGGTATCAGCGTACTCAAGACAAATTGTACAATAACATTTGGGGTTCATTTTCTCCTGATACCCTTGGTTAAATAAAACAAATTGGAGCTGAAGTAAATTTTTTGTGAAAAAAAGTTAAATGTTCATTTTTTTTTAAACATTCCAAAAATTCCTGTTAAACACCTGAAGTGTTAAACTTCTTGAATGTGCACCTTGAGAGGTGCAGTTTTTAGAATGGTGTCACACTTGGTTATTTTCTATCATATAGACCCCTCAAAATGACTTCAAATGTGATGTGGTCCCTAAAAAAAATGGTGTTGTAAAAATGAGAAATTGCTGGTCAACTTTTAACCCTCATAACTCCCTAACAAAAAAAATGTTGGTTCCAAAATTGTGCTGTTGTAAAGAAGACATGTGGGAAATGTTATTTATTAAGTATTTTGTGTGACATATCTCTGTGATTTAAGGGCATAAAAATTCTAATTTGGAAAATTGCGAAATTTTCAAAATTTTCACCAAATTTCTGCTTTTTTCACAAATAAACACAGGTAATATCAAAGAAATTTTACCACTATCATGAAGCACAATATGTCTCGAGAAAACAATGTCAGAATCACCAGGATCCGTTGAAGTGTTCCAGAGTTATAACCTCATAAAGGGACAGTGGTCAGAATTGTAAAAATTAGCTTGGTCCATAACGTGCAAACCACCCTTGAGGCTTAAGGGGTTAAGTGTCAATAAACGAGTCTGTGTAATTTTTCAATGAAATGACTTTTTCTGGCTGTTATTTTCTCACAATATGACAATGCGGTTAGTAATGGGGGTGTCTTATAGACTCCTGTGTAATCATCGACCAATGACATCCCAGATGCACTTGATGGGAGACAAGTCCGGAGATGCCGCTGGCCATGGTAGCATGTTTAGGCCAAGCAGGCTGCTCACAGTAGCACCAGCAAATGCAACCTGGTGTTGTTGTGTAGAAAAATGGCTCCTGTGACCCTTTGGAAAAATGTCCACATCACTGGTTCCATGATCAAATCAATATAACTCCGAGCTGTTATGAAACCTGGAATGAAGATTAGAGGGGTCCAGCTACCTTACATCATAAAACCTGGAACAACAATCCCAGGAGTAGGACTGGTGTGACGCTCACTCATGAAGACCTCTTCATGGCCTTGCCCACGTGATCTTCAGATGGACACTACAGGCTACAATGGAGCAAGAGAGGCTGAAAAAGAGGTTCAAACACTTGATCTAAATTAAATTTACTCTTGAAAGTGTCCATATCCTATAAGATGAAAAATCTCAGATATATTATGTAAAAAGCAACAGTAGACTGGGTGCATAATAATAGGGTATAGCATGTAAACAACAATAATGCTCCTCGAGACCTCAATCACGTGAAACTATATCCCAGGAATTTCTTTGCCTCAAAGTAAAATTACTATGAACCACCCTGAAGTCTAAATTCACTTTTGGAAATCTCCTACTTCTAAAAGAAAACATATGCCAGTCACAACCACAAGAGTATGGAGGCTGCATAGCAGGATATGACAACCTGAACCTGAACGACCTTCCTCAGACTCAGCAATACTTAGATCACGGCCTTGTAAACCTGACAATTAAAGAGTTTTTGACTGATTCGTGGCCTTGCTATAGTTTTGGACATTATATTTGCTTTTGACCTTTCGTCCGACCTTCACATTTCCTCTTGTTTGCTGATTTGGTATTATATTGCCTGGGCTTTTCTTCTTTAATTATGTCCTTGTCTTCATTCCCTCATCCTGCAATCAATCCCTTTACATGAGTAAGGGTCTTGTAACATAACAATTGATGTGGGCATGTGAAAATCCAAAATGCCAAATCCTTTTTTTTCTTGTAACAAGACATATCATATGTGGAGTTAACCTGCAGGTAAAGGAACCAATGCTACCTAAAACTATACTTTTCCCAAAAAAATGTGATCCCCAGCAAATCGATTCATCATAAATCCCAATAATGTGAAGCCCAATAATGTAAATCATGTAAATCATGTAACTTGCCTTTAAAAGACTGTGTAAAGGGGCATTTACCACTGCAAGATAATCATGAGTGAGCATTGTTAAAAATGCTTGTTTTGCTATTATCTTCCATGTAACCAGGCTGGCGATCACCCAGTGAATGGGCAAAACATTCGTTCATAGGGAGAAATGAGCTGTACAGCACACAAAAATTATCGTGCTCAGCGGTGATTCGTCCTGTGTAAATAGGATTGGTGAGAACCATGGCAGCCTATGCGTACTGAGCGATCTAGTATCAATCGCTCAGTGCCCATCAATTGCTTTGAACTGCTTGTGTTAACAGGTATTTATTTACGACTGATGATTAGTAGTGATGAGCGAATATACTCGTTACTCGAGATTTCTCGAGCACGCTCGGGGGTCCTCCGAGTATTTTTTAGTGCTCGGAGATTTAGTTTTTCTTGCCGCAGCTGAATGATTTACATCTCTTAGCCAGCATAAGTACATGCGGGGATTCCCTAGCAACCAGGCAACCCCCACATGTACTTATGCTGGCTAACAGATGTAAATCATTCAGCTGCGGCAAGAAAAACTAAATCTCCAAGCACTAAAAAAATACTCGGAGGACCCCCGAGCGTGCTCGAGAAATCTCGAGTAACAAGTATATTCGCTCATCACTAATGATTAGTAAAAGTTAACCGATCGGAGGTCACCTTGTGCAGCAAGTCAGTCAGTGTTAAATGACCTTAAAGGGACTCTGTCACCTGAATTTGGCGGGACTGGTTTTGGGTCATATGGGCGGAGTTTTCGGGTGTTTGATACACCCTTTCCTTACTCGCTGGCTGCATGCTGGCTGCAATTTTGGATTGAAGTTCATTCTATGTCCTCCGTAGTACATGCCTGCGCAAAGCAATCTTGCCTTGTGCAGGCATGTACTACGGAGGACAGAGAATGAACTTCAATCCAATATTGCAGCCAGCATGCAGCCAGCGAGTAAGGAAAGGGTGTATCAAACACCCGAAAACTCCGCCCATATGACCCAAAACCAGTCCCGCCAAATTCAGGTGACAGGTTCCCTTTAACACTCTAAGGTCTCCTATGGCTATATCCAACCACTCTCAAGTGCTTTAAAGCAAACACAGTCTTTTTAATGTTAAAGTGACCTCACCATAGCAATGGATGGTATGTAGGGTTTCAGTGGAGGGTAACAGAGACCAACCACTGCTACCAGAAGACGGACGACCGTTGCCTGCAGGACCTCATTGGACAAGCACAGCGCCAACCGTTGTTGGCGCTACTGATTCTCAAGCACCATCTACAGCCTGAGAAACCTCTGACATGATAAGTGGTTTAAATAACTGCCGTTACCTTGTTTATTGCTCATTAATTTTGTATATTATTTAAAATTGAACTGTTTATTCCCTCATTTAACTCTTTGTCTCCCTGCGAGGAGTATTCGATTGTTAAATTAAATTATCAACCCTTGCTCTGCCTCTCGTGCGTCGCTGCATCCCGCAGCCTGCTCACATATCGACCATGCATGGAACCTAATATTGGTCCTTGGATATGCTGATATTATTACTGTCTATTGTTGTGTTGGTCTTGGTGGACGCTTAGTGTAGGGTCTGGATGATTATCTATATATTCCGCAATATCTATAGTATTCTGCGCAGTCAATGGGACCTATCAGCACTGCAGCACTTTTGGCAATGATTTGATGCTTAATGTCATGAAATTTCTACAAGTATGTTATTGCTCCGACTCACTGGCATTATGTCCACCTGAATATGGACCAGGAGATTTGGTTGCACATCTCTGCAACTCATGATATTTCTCCTTACAAAAGGTTATATAGCCAGATATTATTATTTTATAGGCACTTTAGCAATTTATTGTTGGATCACGGTGGTGGTCTTGTTAGGAGGTCACAGTAGGGTCAAAAAGGGATAGCCTACGTTGAGCCAGAGTGCTATATAGAATCCTTAGGGTGCCAACCTCCACATCAAGGCAGGGTTATTGATGGCAAATTCACTCGCCTCATCCCTCTAGACTGCTTATGATTTAAATCAATCCTTGGGACATTCTTTCCCTGCATTTTTTCCGACCCCCTATTTTTTGGATTTATAATATGCTCTTTTAATTATATTTAATAAAAGTTAGCTTTCAGGGTAAGTTCACACTGGGTGTTTTTCAGCATTTTTTTTCTGCAGCAAAACCTGATCTCTTGGAGGAAAGAAGCTGCAGAATAAAAGCATGTTTTCTTTGGTTTTCTTACGTTTTTTGTGCGTTTTTTGCATGCTAGATTTGTCTCTTGTGCACGCTGATTAAGTTTAGCGTACGAAAATCAAGTTTTGGCACAAAAAACACAGCAAATCCTGATACCTGCTTTTTTAGCGCACTGTTTTCAGCGCTTTTTCACTACCCATTCAAGTCAATGGGTGAAAAACGCTGAAAAAAACACTGAAAGAAGTGACATGCTCTATGTCCAAAAAACCATACAAAGCACAAAATACTTATGACAAAAACCCAATGCGTGTGCATGAGATTTCTGAAATCTCATAGACTTTGCTGGTACTGTAAAAAGCAATTGAAAATTTGCATAAAAAAACGCAGCAAAAATGCCTAGTGGGAACTTGCCTTAATTTTTTTTATTATGTTTGGTCGTTCACTCTAATATACTTCTTTGTTATGCATAAGTCTATTTGTCTTTAATAAGGATTGCTAGGTAGGTAAGTACACATACATAAATCAAAATGTGGAGGACGCCTCAGTATAGGTGTATTTTAACCCCTCCATGACCGGAGGTATTTTCGTTTTTGCGTTTTCATTTTTTTTTCTCCCCTTCTTCCCAGAATCATAAGTTTTTTTTACTTTTCCGTCAATATGGCTGTGTGAGGGCTTATTTTTTGTGAGACGAGTTGTACTTTTGAACAACACCATTGGTTTTAACATATTGTGTACTGGAAAACAGGAAAAAAAATTCAAAGTGCGGTGAAATTGAAAAAACAAAGGGCAATTCCACATTTGTTTTTTGTTTTCTTTTTTTTACTATGGTCACTAAATGCTAAAACTGACCTGACAATATGATTCTCCAGGTCATTACGAGTTCACAGACACCAAACATGTCTAGGTTCTTTTTTAGCTAAGTGGTGAAAAAAAATTATTCCAAAGTTTGTTTAAAAAATAATACATTTGCACCGTTTTCTGATACCAGTCTACATTTTTCTTGATCTCGGGTTGGGTGAGGGCTTACTTTTTGAACGCCGAGCTGACGTTTTTAATGATACCATTTAGTTGCAGATATGATCTTTTGATCGCTCACTATTGCATTTTAATGCAATATTGTGATGACCAAACAAACGTAATTCTGGCGTATTGACTTTTTTTTTCATTACAACTTTTAGTGATCAGGTTAATTCTCTTTTTTAAATTGATAGATCGGGCGATTCTGAATGCGGCGATACCAAATATGTGTATGTTTGATTTTATTTTTATTGTTTTATTTTGGGGTACAATTTCTTCTGGTATTCTTGGGAAAATAAAAAATTGGGGGCAAAAAGTTCATTTTTGTGAAAAAATATTTTTTATTTTTACGGCTCTACATTATAAACTTCTGTGAAGCCCTTGGTGGGTCAAAGTGCTCACCACACATCTAGATAAGTTCCTTAGGGGGTCCACTTTCCAAAATGGTGTCACTTGTGGGGGTTTCAATGTTTAGGCACATCAGGGGCTCTCCAAACGCAACATGGCGTCCCATCTCAATTCTAGTCAATTTTGCATAGAAAAGTCAAACGGCGCTCCTTCCCTTCTGAGCTCTGCCATGCGCCCAAACAGTGGTTTACCCCCATATATGGGGTATCAGCGTACTCAGGACAAATTGTACAACAACATTTGTGGTCCATTTTCTCCTGTTACCCTTGGTAAAATAAAACAAATTGGAGCTGAAGTAAATTTTTTGTGAAAAAAAGTTAAATGTTCATTTTTTTTATACATTCCAAAAATTCCTGTTAAACACCTGAAGGGTTAATAAACTTCTTAAATGGCGAAAGGGGGGTGATTTGAACTTTTATTATTTTTTGATTTTTTTTTTTTTAAAAACATTTTTTTTACTTTTAGCATGCTTCAATAGTCTCCATGGGAGGCTAGAAGCTGCCAAAACCCAATCAGCTCTGCTACATAGAGGCGATGATCATATAGTGCCGCCATTACCTAGCAGCAGGTTCTATCTCTGCACATGGACCCCGGGCTGCAAACGCACCTTATTACTGCTCCCATTTGCTTCCAAAGTCCTGGAGCAGCACGTCCACTCTGAACTTTCCTCCCACCTCTCATCTAACTTGCTCTTTGACAATCTACAATCTGGTTTCCGGCCCCATCACTCAACTGAGACAGCCCTAACCAAAATCACTAGCGACCTACTTACTGCGAAAGCTAATGGACAATACTCTGTACTCCTCCTTCTAGACCTGTCCTCTGCTTTCGACACAGTTGACCACTGCCTCTTACTACAGATCCTCTCCTCCTTTGGCATCAAAGACCTTGCCCTATCCTAGATCTCCTCGTACCTTTCTAACCGCACATTCTGCTTCTCCCACTCCCACACTACCTCCTCATCCCACCCTCTCTCTGTTGGAGTCCCCCAAGGCTCTGTTCTAGGACCCCTACTCTTCTCACTCTATACACTTGGCTTGGAACAACTCATAAAGTCCCATGGATTCCAGTACCACCTCTTTGCTGGTGACACTCAGATCTACCTCTCTGGCCCAGACGTCACCTCTCTGCTGTCCAGAATCCCAGAGTGCCTATCAGCCATATCCTCCTTCTTTTCCTCTCGCTTCCTCAAACTCAATGTGGACAAATCTGAACTCATCATCTTTCCTCCATCCCATAGATCTTCCTTACCTGACCTATCTATCGCAATCAATGACATCATGCTTTCCCCCGTACCGGAAGTCCGCTGCCTCGGAGTAACCTTCGACTCTGCCCTGTCCTTCAAACTGCACATCCAAGCTCTTTCCACCTCCTGTCGCCTCCAGCTCAAAAATATCTCCAAAATCTGTCCTTTCCTCAACCGTCAATCTACTAAAATGCTTGTGCACGCCCTCATCATCTCCCGCCTTGACTACTGCAACATCCTTTTCTGTGGCCTCCCTGCTAACACCCTTGCACCTCTCCAGTCCATTCTTAACTCTGCTGCCCGACTAATTCATCTCTCTCCTCGCTACTCCTCTGCTTCCCCCTCTGCAAATCTCTTCACTGGCTCCCATTCCCTCAGCGTATCCAGTTCAAATTACTAATACTGACCTACAAAGCCATCCATAACCTGTCTCCTCCATATATCTCTGAACTAATCTCCCGATATCTTCCCTCACGTGATATCCGGTCCTCTCAAGACCTCCTTCTCTCCTCCACACTTATTTGCTCCTCATCCAACCGCCTCCAAGACTTCTCCCGAATATCACCCATCCTCTGGAATTCTTTGCCCCAACACGTCCGACTATCAACCACATTCGGACCCTTCAGACGGAACCTGAAAACCCATCTCTTCAGGAAAGCTTACAGCCTGCACTGACCCCGCTGCCGCCTCATCACTACAGAAGCTACCACCTCACCAACACCGGAGCTCCTGCAACCCTCAACCTACTGTCTCCTTCCCCATAATCCTGTAGAATGTAAGCTCACAAGGGCAGGGTCCTCGCCCCTCTGTTTCAGTCTGTCATTGTTAGTTTGTTTACTGTAAGTGATATCTGTAACTTGTATGTAACCCCTTCTCATGTACAGCACCATGGAATCAATGGTGCTATATAAATAAATAATAATAATAATAATTACTATCTTTATATTTATTCGGTGCGTTCCGCCAGCCCTAATATACAATTTCACAAAAATGTTGCAAAAAGTTTCAAATGACGAATTCGATGAAAATAGCTAGATAATGAAAATCGAACCCACTTTGTGTAGCAAACTTAAAAAATTATGAAACATTAAAAATACTATCGTAAAAATGATAATAATTAATTTGGTGCAGAAATAAAAATGCCTAAGAACAAAAATTCTACTCCTAATGAAAAGGTGCACAAAAGGCAAAATCCATCAAGACTGGCATTTTGTACTGTAGTCTTGATCCGGGGTCTGATGAAGTAGTGAATCAAATGTGACTGTCCAGTACTTTTATTTTAATGGCCTATCACCATTTGAAAAGGCGTGGATGTGTACTACCCAGCCGGACATTTTTTCCTCATCCAAGAGAATCAAATTACACTGTGTTCTGTTCACATTTTGGTGAAGCGCTGATCAGAGTTTGACCAGAGTGTCTTCTGTATAGTCGGACCGATTCTCCTGAATGAGAGAATCTACTATCGTCTGTACCTGCCCTAAGGAAAGGCCATCAATATACAGGTACCAACCAACCCCTTTAATGAATTTGGTGCATCTTTTAGCAGCTGCCATGCTTCAGAGACAGTCACAAAATTTACACCACTTTTATGGCTCAAAGCCACACCACCTTCCACCATGATGCACCTACTTTTCAAAAAGTTGATTGAGCTGACGCAGAAATGTCAACGGTACAACCTTTTTGCAAAACTATTAGTGATGAGCGAATATACTCATTACTCGAGATTTCCCGAGCATGCTCGGGTGTCCTCCGAGTATTTTTTAGTACTCGGAAATTTAGTTTTTATTGCCGCAGCTGAATGATTTACATCTGTTAGTCAGCATAAGTACATGTGGGGGTTTCTTAATTGCTAGGGAATCCCCACATGTATTTATGATGGCTAACAGATGTAAATCATTCAGCTGCAGCGAGAAAAACTAAATTTCCGAGCACTAAAAAATACTCGGAGGACACCCTCGGGAAATCTCGAGTAACGAGTATATTCGCTCATCACTAAAAACTATGTGTTGCATAAAAATTTACATCTTTCAGTGATAAGTAGGACTAGGCATTTGGCTGACTGTTTAAACAACTTTTATCTAATTTTCATGGCTATCTTTACCATGGCCTATAAGTGTTATATCACACCGTGTTTTTACCCGTATCTTGGCTTTAGTATCTCTGTGCAGCTACCCATTCCTGAGCCCAGTATTTCACTCTGATTTTTCCATGACCGGTCTTTCGTGACAATTGTCATTCTCCCTGTTGTTGCTTTCCTACTGCGTGTTACATAAGTTGACTCCCAATTTCAACACATGCCAATGCTTTGTAATTACAGCAAATGCACAGTCGCTACAGACTTCATCCATGTTCCGGCTCTTACCTGTGTCTAACTTCTATTCTGTTCCCTACTTAGTTATTAAATCTTGGAGTATTTTGATAATCTGGACGCCAGGCATTACAACTTGTAGATCCCTTATGAGACAGTCCAAACTGCCTTGCTAGAGACAAGGAATAAAAAAGCCACCGTCTGTTATGTCCCTTTTACCCAGGCCGTTCTGTGGTTGTTTACTAACCTATTTAAACAGGCTGCCAACTATTCGAGTTCTCAGCAGTACATGTAGTTTTCACACGGAGCAATGTGCTGCTGATAAAGTTGAATTTTAAGCCTACTTAAACATCTTTGCACCCAATGAACGAGCATTTTTGCTGTAGGAGATTGCTGGCATGTTAAGATAGGCCAATAGTTGGGAATAAGTGAGTGTTCCTCCTTTCCTAATTATTGGCTAATCTGTCTGGGCCATTAGACTCTTAACTTGTGTTCAGCTAGACTCAAACATGTTAAATAATCCTATACAAGTCATTATGAGAAAAAAGTCAATTTAGAGAGAAAATTGGAACTGATCAGAGGATTGGTGCACTACACCAAGACTCCAGAGCTAACCCTACTTTTGCACATTAGATTATTGTCAGTAGATCATCCCAAAAATTTTATGTGCATGGGGCCTCCGAACTGTCCTCTGTGAGAAAATTTCAAGGCAAGTAAAGATTAGAATCGTTGGAGAATGGGTTAACCTTTCAGAGTGAGAGCAGGGGTGATAGCAGTTGGCCGATATACTCTTCATTGGGGGAAAATTTACTGAGCTAAATTTCTTCCATTTTCAAATACACAAAGGCCATTTATTTGGATTCAGTGAAAATCAATGGAAAGATAATAATATGAAAACAGAAGGCAGAGGCCGAGATAACAGTGTTACATAAGAGCCAAAACTAATGAGTAGCCCCTTCATGGTGGCTGGCCGAGCTCTGTAATATGTCAATGAGCTACATTCTGTGGATAGTATATCAGTATTACTGTCCAGGGGAGATTATATTGTTTTCATTGGATCATAAGACCGAAAAACAAAAATTATGAAATCATTCACGTTGGTCCATGCAGAGAGCAGAGGTGTGAGAACGAGTCAGTTAAGCTTTATTGTGAATATATAGATATATGTACTGTATACAGATCATGTAGCTGAGTTGGTCCATTGGCACTATGTATAGATATGTGCTGTTTGTGACAATACACTGGACTGTGGGCTTCTGTAGAATAGTGGCACCTCGTGAAGCTACTTTGGGGCCATTTAGAGAGGAGCCTAGCCTAAGTTCTGCTAGGTTCACAGTACATTTGGTAGGGCTCCTTTTACTTCCATCTGAATCACTGAATAAAGGGATTCTGATGAGTCCCTGATGAAGAATTTCAGTATAATGACATAAATGGAGACCAAATGGACTCAATTTACTTTCATTGGGACCGTGTTCATCTTTTCAGACAGGCAGAAGAACATAGGTTACTATGGAGGGGTTCATAAACTTAGATTATCTTCATAGGGCAGGTGCTGGCTGTGTTATACAGCCAGCATCAGCCTCTAACAAAAGTGACACAAGCTATCACTGACCATTGATGTTTTACCACTAAAAATCCGCTTTCAATGTGTGACAGTGGCATTAAAGTGACTCAACTCAGTTCGGCATCCAATGAACCCAAGACCTCCTCCTACCTAAGTGATACAATTAGGGTGTTAGGTGTCGAGTTCCCGCTTCTGCACAAGGGGAATCTCGAGCCATCTCCGCTGCGGTCTCCCATTCTTATCCAGCCGCAGTGGAGTCTGCTCAGCAGAGACGTCGGTCCCAGCGTCTTGCTCAGTCTCACTCTGTACAAAGAGTTACTGCTGCTTTTCCTGCTTCTGCCATTGAAGTCAGTGTTGGGCAGCGGCGAGCAGATGCTTTTGGGGCTAAGTCCTGCTTTTCTCTTTCTGAGCATGTCCAGGGCAAGATCTCCCATTGGAGATCGAGGGTCACATGCTCAGGTACTGCAGCACATCCCATTGGTCCTCCAGGAAGGTCCTGAAAGGGCAAAACTTTGGTAGCAGCTTCCCATTGGTCCTTTATTGGAAGGTCCTGAACGTGCTGCAACTATATAAGCTGTGCATGACCGCACGGCCATGCGCTAGTGTACATTTGTAAATGTGTGTGTGTTGTGAGTGAAAGTCGCTCTTTAAATAACCCTCCCTATTGGATGACTGTTCGCGGAAGGTGTATGTTTGCTATCTAGCGCCCGACTTAGCCATCAGCACGTAAACACACAATACAGCGTCTTATTGCTGTGACCGCCAGTGCGACGCCTTGTGCTTTCACAGCGCTTTCCTGACCCAAGCCTGGGTGGTTAGTGGCGTTCGCCAGTGCGGCACTGCATGCACTCTCGTGCTTCTATTGCTGTCACTCTCATAGCTCAGTAGCGGTGTCGAGCGCATGAGGTCTATGTACTCAAATCCTGTGTCTTGGGATTGAGTTCTGAGACTTGTTGCTTGCGCTCTTGGTGCGGTACCACGGCCCTGTGACGTAACAGGGTTCACTTCCTTCACACAGGGTGAGGTTAGCCCATGTGTGTATTCACTTTGTACCGCCATATAGTCCGTCATTGCTTGGCAGCAGGTTCCATCTCTGCACGGTGGATCCCGGGCTGCGTACGCACCATACTCTATCTTTCTTATTATTTGGTGCGTTCCGCTAGCCCTAACATAGGGTTGATACCAATGGGCTGAGAAGACAGCCGGAGACCTGCTGAAGGCCTCTTTTACCAAGCCCAGACGTGGCTTCTTAGGAGACCACGATTGTCACTTTGTACCGCATATAATACTGAAGAATTACAGCCTATAGTAAAAGGAATAACCATTATTATTATTATTATTACTATTATAGCGCCATTTATTTCATGGCGCTTTACATGTGAGGAGGGGTATACATAATAAAAACAAGTACAATAATCTTAATCAATACAAGTCATGACTGGTACATGAGGAGAGAGGACCCTGCCCACGAGGGCTCACAATCTACAAGGGATGGGTAAGAATACAGTAGTCGAAGGTGGAGCTGGTCTTGCAGCAGTTTAGTCTATCGGAGGTTACTGCAGAGTGTAGGCTTGTCGGAAGAGGTAGGTCTTCAGGTTTTTTTGAAGGTTTCCATGGTAGGTGAGAGTTGGGGTAGAGAGTTCCACAGTATGGGGGAGGCGCGAGAGAAATCTTGTATGCGATTGTGGGAAGAGGAGATTAGAGGGGAGTATAGAAGGAGATCTTGTGAGGATCGGAGGTTGTGCACAGGTAAGTTAGGGTTTTGAACTGGAGTCGTTGGGTAATGGGGAGCCAATGCAGGGATTGACAGAGGGGAGAGGTTGAGGAATAGCGGGGGGACAGGTGGATTAGTCGGGCAGCAGAGTTTAGAATAGATTGGAGGGGTGCGAGAGTGTTAGAGGGGAGGCCACAGAGCAGGAGGTTGCAGTAGTCAAGGTAGACTAGGGTCTTTGCAGATTCTTGGTTTAGGAATGTATGGATCTGGGAAATTTTTTTGAGTTGAAGTTGGCAGGAAGTGGAAAGGGCTTGGATATGTGGTTTGAAGGAGAGATCAGTGTCAAGGATTACCCCGAGGCAGCGAGCTTGTGGGACTGGAGAGAGTGGGCAGCCATTTACTGTAATGGATAGGTTCGTTGGGGGAGTCGAGTGAGATGGGGGGAAAGATAGTGAATTCTGTTTTGTCCATATTAAGTTTTAGAAATCTAGCAGAGAGAAGGATGAAATAGCGGACAGACATTGTGGTATTCTGGCTAGTAGGGAGGTGATATCTGGTCCAGAGATGTAGATCTGTGTGTCGTCGGCATAGAGATGATTCTGAAAGCCATGGGACTCTATAAGCTGTCCGAGGCCAAAGGTATAGATGGATTAGAGCAGGGGCCCTAGGACTAAACCTTGTGGGACTCCGACAGATAGGGGGCTCACAACTTTTGGCCAAATCTTGTGCTAAGAATCTCATATGTTTTTTTCGTAAATTTCAAAAGCCATTATGCTATTCACATTTCATGTATCACACATTTCCTTGCTTTAGCACAGTAAATTTTGAGTGCAGCCATTGATCTATTTGCTATATGACTTTTTTGGTTATGCACCAGTTCAGACTAAATTGCTGTTCAGTCAGTTTTCCTATATTTACCAAGTATACTCGTTGCTCGGGTTTTCCCGAGCACGCTCGGGTGGTCTCTGAGTATTTGTTAGTGTTCGGAGATTTAGTTTTCATCGCCTTAGCTGAATGATTTACAGCTACTAGACAGCTTGATTACATGTGGGGATTCCCTAGCAACCAGGCAACCCCCACATGTACTCAGCCTGGCTAGTAGCTGTAAATCATTCAGCAGCTGCGATGAAAACTAAATATCCGAACACTAACAAATAGAGTTGAGCGACCTTGACCTTTTTAGAGTCGAGCCGGGTTTCGCGAAACCCGACTATCTCAAAAGTCGGGTCGAGTGAAATCGGCCGATTATGACGTAAAGTCGGGATCGACCGAAACACGAAACCCAATGCAAGTCAATGGGGCAGCATAGTCGGCAGTGAGTGGGGGCCAGGAAAACACCTAGAGTGCCCATTTTAATGTCAAAACCATCCATTCTTCTTAATGAAGCTTGTCAAGCGTAATTTACCTTATAATAATTGGAAGGCATTTGAAATTGGGGGTCATTTGGCTAAAGTTGTGGTGGGTAGGGCTGGTTCAAGTAATTAGTGGGCCCAGGAAATCTGGACCACGTCACGGCAGTGGAGCAGGGAGAGGTAAGTATTTCAACTTTGCAAGTGCTGTGAACCTGAGCAAGCAGGGGGGGCTCACTCGTTGGCATTGGCACTGGCACAGGGCCCCTCAAAGTACAGCGGTGTGTTTGCACGGCGGGGGCGCCTCCCACCGGCAGCAACACTTTTGCGTACTATGAGAGGCCCTGTGCCAGTGACGTCGCCAACTAGTATTCCTCCCCCCACCTGATGAAGGAACCTGCACTTTCATCTGCACCTTCCTCTTTGTCCCCGTGTAAGGTGGTATGGTATGCGGGAAGAGCAACCTGACTTTCAGCAGGGTCACAATGTTGTTGTGTAGCGTGCACGGGGAATGTTGCGTTATGGGTCAATGTACCAGCAGACTCATCTATCACTGGCTGGGCAATGGGCAGGATGAGGAGGAAACACAGATATAGGCCCAAATAATAAAGTGGGCTAAATGCAGTTCAAAATTGGTAACACAGGAATAACCAGGGGGCATTGCAGTGGAGGACAACTGGAATGAGAGGCTGACACAGAGAGTAGGCCCAAATTAGTAAGTAGTCGAAATGCAGTTCAAAATTGGCAACCGTAGTAAACAGGCGGCACAGCTTTGTTCAGTGGAGGAGAACAGCAAGGAGTGGCAGACACCGATAGTAGGCCCCAACCCAACTAGTAGGCCAAATGCAGTCTAACATTAACAACTACTTAACGAGCGCCTGAAAATGGAATTTCAGGACAGGAAACCAGGAGAACAGCAAGGAGCGGCAGACACTGTTAGTAGGCCCCAAACCAACTAGTACGCCAAATGCAGTTGTTCCATTTAACCACAATTTAACGAGAGCCTGAAGATAGAAGCTCAGGAAAGGCAACCTGGAGAACACCTTGGAGTGGAACACACCATCTCTCTCCACCCCATACCCATTTTGTAGGCCTAATGCTGTGTAATTTTCTACAACTACTAAACGAGAGTCGGAAGACCGAAGCAATGGCAAGGCAACCTGGGGAACACCTTGGAGTGTAACACACCATCTCTCTCCACCCGATACCCATTTTGTAGGCCTAATGCAGTGTAGTTTTCTACAACTACTAAACGAGAGTCGGAAGATCGAAGCAATGGCGAGGAAACCTGGAGAACACCTTGGAGTGTAACACACCATCTCTCTCCACCCCATACCCATTTTGTAGGCCTAATGCTGTGTAGTTTTCTACAACTACTAAACGAGAGTCGGAAGACCGAAGCAATGGCAAGGCAACCTGGGGAACACCTTGGAGTGTAACACACCATCTCTCTCCACCCGATACCCATTTTGTAGGCCTAATGCAGTGTAGTTTTCTACAACTACTAAACGAGAGTCGGAAGACCGAAGCAATGGCAAGGCAACCTGGGGAACACCTTGGAGTGTAACACACCATCTCTCTCCACCCGATACCCATTTTGTAGGCCTAATGCAGTGTAGTTTTCTACAACTACTAAACGAGAGTCGGAAGATCGAAGCAATGGCGAGGAAACCTGGAGAACACCTTGGAGTGTAACACACCATCTCTCTCCACCCCATACCCATTTTGTAGGCCTAATGCTGTGTAGTTTTCTACAACTACTAAACGAGAGTCGGAAGACCGAAGCAATGGCAAGGCAACCTGGGGAACACCTTGGAGTGTAACACACCATCTCTCTCCACCCGATACCCATGTTGTAGGCCTAATGCAGTGTAGTTTTCTACAACTACTAAACGAGAGTCGGAAGACCGAAGCAATGGCAAGGCAACCTGGGGAACACCTTGGAGTGTAACACACCATCTCTCTCCACCCGATACCCATTTTGTAGGCCTAATGCAGTGTAGTTTTCTACAACTACTAAATGAGAGTCGGAAGATCGAAGCAATGGCGAGGAAACCTGGAGAACACCTTGGAGTGTAACACACCATCTCTCTCCACCCCATACCCATTTTGTAGGCCTAATGCTGTGTAGTTTTCTACAACTACTAAACGAGAGTCGGAAGACCGAAGCAATGGTAAGGCAACCTGGGGAACACCTTGGAGTGTAACACACCATCTCTCTCCACCCCATGCCCATTTTGTAGGCCTAATGCAGCCTACTTTCCGACAACTACTAAACGAGAGCATGAAGATCGAAGCTCAGGAAAGGCAACCTGGGGAACACCTTGGAGTGTAACACACCCTCTCTCTACACCACGGAAGTGCTGATTCTTAGGAAGGAAGGCTGTCGGAAAGAAGCAGGGCGCGTCCGAGGGTGATTATATTCTTATTAGGTATATACTCACCCTCGGACGCGCCCTGCTTCTTTATTTGTAATGAATGTTTATTTGCAATGTGGTTTTGACTTACTCTATTTTTTTGGTAAATAATGATTTTATTATTTTCATTGTTTTGCATCTTCTTGGCAATAATATAAAGAAGACGCGACAGGACAACACTCGGTGGATGCCATATCTGTGTTTTAAATTGAAAAAAACTTTCAGTTAACTACTTGCAGGAGAAAGTTATTGTAGCTGGTGGCCATTTTTAGTACTGTACCAGATTTTTGTTGTATGTGTTTGTTTTTAATGTTACAATGTCTGCATTTGATATCTCTCCAGTATTTTCTTTTTTATAAGCAAAATACTTATTTTTATATTTTCTGATGTTGGTTCAAGGGGTACACGGGCAGCAGTAGACAGGTCAGTGGAGGCCTAGTGGAAGGAGGGACCGCAGACAGGCTTCGAAGCCCTAACATAATAAATTGGGCTGGCTGTAGGCAATTTAAAATTGGTTCCAGGGGAACCCGGGCAGCAGTAGACAGGTCAGTGGAGGCCTAGTGGAAGGAGGGACCGCAGACAGGCTTCGAAGCCCTAACATAATAAATTGGGCTGGCTGTAGGCAATTTAAAATTGGTTCCAGGGGAACCCGGGCAGCAGTAGACAGGTCAGTGGAGGCCTAGTGGAAGGAGGGACCGCAGACAGGCTTCGAAGCCCTAACATAATAAATTGGGCTGGCTGTAGGCAATTTAAAATTGGTTCCAGGGGAACACGGGCAGCAGTGGCCTGGTCAGTGTAGTAGTAGTGGAAAAACGGGCCACAGACAGGCTTCGAAGGCCTAACATAACAAAAATTGGGATGTAGGCAATTTACAATTGGTTCCAGGGGAACACGGGCAGCAGTAGACAGGTCAGTGGAGGCCTAGTGGAAGGAGGGATCGCAGACAGGCTTCGAAGCCCTAACATAATAAATTGGCCTGGCTGTAGGCAATTTACAATTGGTTCCAGGGAAACACGGGCGGCAGTAGACAGGTCAGTGGAGGCCTAGTGGAAGGAAGGACCGCAGACAGGCTTCGAAGCCCTAACATAATAAATTGGGCTGGCTGTAGGCAATTTAAAATTGGTTCCAGGGGAACCCGGGCAGCAGTAGACAGGTCAGTGGAGGCCTAGTGGAAGGAGGGACCGCAGACAGGCTTCGAAGCCCTAACATAATAAATTGGGCTGGCTGTAGGCAATTTAAAATTGGTTCCAGGGGAACCCGGGCAGCAGTAGACAGGTCAGTGGAGGCCTAGTGGAAGGAGGGACCGCAGACAGGCTTCGAAGCCCTAACATAATAAATTGGCCTGGCTGTAGGCAATTTAAAATTGGTTCCAGGGGAACCCGGGCAGCAGTAGACAGGTCAGTGGAGGCCTAGTGGAAGGAGGGACCGCAGACAGGCTTCGAAGCCCTAACATAATAAATTGGGCTGGCTGTAGGCAATTTAAAATTGGTTCCAGGGGAACCCGGGCAGCAGTAGACAGGTCAGTGGAGGCCTAGTGGAAGGAGGGACCGCAGACAGGCTTCGAAGCCCTAACAAAATAAATTGGGCTGGCTGTAGGCAATTTAAAATTGGTTCCAGGGGAACACGGGCAGCAGTCGCCTGGTCAGTGTAGTAGTAGTGGAAAAACGGGCCGCAGACAGGCTTCGAAGGCCTAACATAATAAAAATTGGGATGTAGGCAATTTACAATTGGTTCCAGGGGAACACGGGCAGCAGTAGACAGGTCAGTGGAGGCCTAGTGGAAGGAGGGACCGCAGACAGGCTTCGAAGCCCTAACATAATAAATTGGCCTGGCTGTAGGCAATTTACAATTGGTTCCAGGGGAACACGGGCGGCAGTAGACAGGTCAGTGGAGGCCTAGTGGAAGGAGGGACCGCAGACAGGCTTCGAAGCCCTAACATAATAAATTGGGCTGGCTGTAGGCAATTTAAAATTGGTTCCAGGGGAACCCGGGCAGCAGTAGACAGGTCAGTGGAGGCCTAGTGGAAGGAGGGACCGCAGACAGGCTTCGAAACCCTAACATAATAAATTGGGCTGGCTGTAGGCAATTTAAAATTGGTTCCAGGGGAACCCGGGCAGCAGTAGACAGGTCAGTGGAGGCCTAGTGGAAGGAGGGACCGCAGACAGGCTTCGAAGCCCTAACATAATAAATTGGCCTGGCTGTAGGCAATTTACAATTGGTTCCAGGGGAACACGGGCGGCAGTAGACAGGTCAGTGGAGGCCTAGTGGAAGGAGGGACCGCAGACAGGCTTCGAAGCCCTAACATAATAAATTGGGCTGGCTGTAGGCAATTTAAAATTGGTTCCAGGGGAACCCGGGCAGCAGTAGACAGGTCAGTGGAGGCCTAGTGGAAGGAGGGACCGCAGACAGGCTTCGAAGCGCTAACATAATAAATTGGCCTGGCTGTAGGCAATTTACAATTGGTTCCAGGGGAACACGGGCGGCAGTAGACAGGTCAGTGGAGGCCTAGTGGAAGGAGGGACCGCAGACAGGCTTCGAAGCCCTAACATAATAAATTGGGCTGGCTGTAGGCAATTTACAATTGGTTCCAGGGGAACACGGGCGGCAGTAGACAGGTCAGTGGAGGCCTAGTGGAAGGAGGGACCGCAGACAGGCTTCGAAGCCCTAACATAATAAATTGGCCTGGCTGTAGGCTATTTAAAATTGGTTCCAGGGGAACCCGGGCAGCAGTAGACAGGTCAGTGGAGGCCTAGTGGAAGGAGGGACCGCAGACAGGCTTCGAAGCCCTAACATAATAAATTGGGCGGGCTGTAGGCAATTTAAAATTGGTTCCAGGGGAACTCGGGCAGCAGTAGACAGGTCAGTGGAGGCCTAGTGGAAGGAGGGACCGCAGACAGGCTTCGAAGCCCTAACATAATAAATTGGACGGGCTGTAGGCAATTTAAAATTGGTTCCAGGGGAACCCGGGCAGCAGTAGACAGGTCAGTGGAGGCCTAGTGGAAGGAGGGACCGCAGACAGGCTTCGAAGCCCTAACATAATAAATTGGGCTGGCTGTAGGCAATTTAAAATTGGTTCCAGGGGAACCCGGGCAGCAGTAGACAGGTCAGTGGAGGCCTAGTGGAAGGAGTGACCGCAGACAGGCTTCGAAGGCCTAACATAAGAAAAATGTCAGTACAATGGTATTGACAGTGCCAGGCATTGAAGGATGTCAGCGCATAGACTAAACATTGGTGGAGCTGTGAGAGAAAATTTTGCAAGTGGTAGAGCACTGTTTGACCTGGGGGGGGGGACTGTCTTGTGGCCGGCGGTACAGGCCCAGGGCCCCTCATATTACAACGGTGTGTCTGACGTTGGGTGCGCACCACCACCGCCAGAGACTTTATTGTACTATGAGGGACCTAGTGGCAGTGCCGTCGACCAAAAGCGGGCACACCCACCTCTTCAGACAAACAGTACTCTCACGGGTGCTGGCGCCAAGTGGCGATACCACGGCCCCGTGTGGGGACTTTGGCCATTTAGGGAGGTGTTAACATGTCGGATGCTGGACAATCAGGTGCTGCAAATTACGAGATTGGAAAAGTCGTTCAGAATAGTCCACAGGCAAGACCTTTACATAGGAAAGCTAGGTGTCAGCCGGGTAAGGTGGGGCAAAAGATTTCGAAATCCAGTTGTGGTTCATTTTAATGAAGGTTAGATCATCTACATTTTGGGTAGCCAGACGAGTCCTTTTTTCTGTTAGTATTGAACCTGCAGCACTGAATACTCTTTCTGATAGGACACTAGCTGCCGGGCAAGCAAGCTCCTGCAATGCATATTCTGCCAATTCTGGCCAGGTGTCTAATTTTGATGCCCAGTAATCAAATGGGAATGACGGTTGAGGGAGAACGTCGATAAGGGATGAAAAATAGTTAGTAACCATACTGGACAAATGTTGTCTCCTGTCACTTTGAATTGATGCTGCAGTACCTGTCCTGTCTGCGGTCATAGCAAAATCACTCCACAACCTGGTCAGAAAACCCCTCTGGCCAACGACACTTCTGATTTCTGCCCCTCTAACACCTCTGGTCTGCTGGCCCCTGCAGCTCGTGTTAGAACGATCACGGGCGCTGTGTGCAGGGAATGCCAGAAGCAAACGGTCAACAAGAGTTGATTGTTTGGTTGCTAATATTAGTTCCAAGTTCTCATGTGGCATTATATTTTGCAATTTGCCTTTATAGCGAGGATCAAGGAGGCAGGCCAACCAGTAATCGTCATCGTTCATCATTTTTGTTATGCGTGTGTCCCTTTTGAGGATACGTAAGGCATAATCCGCCATGTGGGCCAAAGTTCCAGTTCTCAAATCTGTGGTTGTGCTTGGTTGAGGGGCAGTTTCAGGCAAATCCACGTCACTTGTGTCCCTCCAAAAACCAGAACCCGGCCTTGCCGCGCCAACAATTTCCACTGGCCCCGGAAAAGCTTCCTTATTAAAAATATAATCATCCCCATCATCCTCCTCGTCCTCCTCCTCCTCTTCGCCCGCTACCTCGTCCTGTACACTGCCCTGGCCAGACAATGGCTGACTGTCATCAAGGCTTTCCTCTTCCTCAGCTGCAGACGCCTGATCCTTTATGTGCGTCAAACTTTGCATCAGCAGACGCATTAGGGGGATGCTCATGCTTATTATGGCGTTGTCTGCACTAACCAGCCGTGTGCATTCCTCAAAACACTGAAGGACTTGACACATGTCTTGAATCTTCGACCACTGCACACCTGACAACTCCATGTCTGCCATCCTACTGCCTGCCCGTGTATGTGTATCCTCCCACAAAAACATAACAGCCCGCCTCTGTTCACACAGTCTCTGAAGCATGTGCAGTGTTGAGTTCCACCTTGTTGCAACGTCTATGATTAGGCGATGCTGGGGAAGGTTCAAAGAACGCTGATAGGTCTGCATACGGCTGGAGTGTACGGGCGAAAGGCGGATATGTGAGCAAAGTCCACGCACTTTGAGGAGCAGGTCGGATAACCCCGGATAACTTTTCAGGAAGCACTGCACCACCAGGTTTAAGGTGTGAGCCAGGCAAGGAATGTGTTTCAGTTGCGAAATGGAGATGGCAGCCATGAAATTCCTTCCGTTATCACTCACTACCTTGCCTGCCTCAAGATCTACAGTGCCCAGCCACGACTGCGTTTCTTTCTGCAAGAACTCGGACAGAACTTCAGCGGTGTGTCTGTTGTCGCCCAAACACTTCATAGCCAATACAGCCTGCTGACGTTTGCCAGTAGCTGCCCCATAATGGGAGACCTGGTGTGCAACAGTGGCAGCTGCGGATGGAGTGGTTGTGCGACTGCGGTCTGTGGACGAGGTCTCGCTTCTGCAGGAGGATGAGGAGGAGGAGGAGGGGGTGCGAATGGCTACAGCCAACTGTTTCCTAGACCGTGGGCTAGGCAGAACTGTCCCAAACTTGCTGTCCCCTGTGGACCCTGCATCCACCACATTTACCCAGTGTGCCGTGATGGACACGTAACGTCCCTGGCCATGCCTACTGGTCCATGCATCTGTTGTCAGGTGCACCTTTGTGCTCACAGATTGCCTGAGTGCATGGACGATGCGCTCTTTAACATGCTGGTGGAGGGCTGGGATGGCTTTTCTGGAAAAAAAGTGTCGACTGGGTAGCTCGTAGCGTGGTACAGCGTAGTCCATCAGGGCTTTGAAAGCTTTGCTTTCAACTAACCGGTAGGGCATCATCTCTAACGAGATTAGTCTAGCTATGTGGGCGTTCAAACCCTGTGTACGCGGATGCGAGGCTAAGTACTTCCTTTTTCTAACCATAGTCTCATGTAGGGTGAGCTGGACTGGAGAGCTGGAGATCGTGGAACTAGCGGGGGTGCCGGTGGACATGGCAGACTGAGAGACGGTGGGAGATGGTATTGTTGCCGCCGGTGCCCTAGATGCAGTGTTTCCTACTACGAAACTGGTGATTCCCTGACCCTGACTTCTTTGGCCTGGCAAAGAAACCTGCACAGATACTGCAGGTGGTGCAGAAAATGGTGGCCCTACACTGCCGGAAGGGATGTTGCGTTGATGACTAGCTTCATTGGCCGAGGGTGCTACAACCTTAAGGGACGTTTGGTAGTTAGTCCAAGCTTGCAAATGCATGGTGGTTAAATGTCTATGCATGCAACTTGTATTGAGACTTTTCAGATTCTGCCCTCTGCTTAAGGTAGTTGAACATTTTTGACAGATGACTTTGCGCTGATCAATTGGATGTTGTTTAAAAAAATGCCAGACTGCACTCTTTCTAGCATCGGATACCTTTTCAGGCATTGCAGACTGAGCTTTAACCGGATGGCCACGCTGTCCTCCAACAGGTTTTGACTTTGCCACGCGTTTTGGGCAAGATACGGGCCCGGCAGATGGAACCTGTTGCGATGTTGATGCCTGCTGCGGCCCCTCCTCCTCCGCTTCAGAACTGCTGCCGCCTGCACCCTGTTCCCCCAATGGCTGCCAATCGGGGTCAAGAACTGGGTCATCTATTACCTCTTCTTGTAGCTCGTGTGCAACTTCATCTGTGTCACCTTGTCGGTCGGTGGTATAGCGTTCGTGATGGGGCAACATAGTCTCATCAGGGTCTGATTCTTGATCAGCACCATGCGAGGGCAATGTTGTGGTCTGAGTCAAAGGACCAGCATAGTAGTCTGGCTGTGGCTGTGCATCAGTGCACTCCATGTCAGATTCAACTTGTAATGGGCATGGACTGTTAACTGCTTCACTTTCTAAGCCAGGGACGGTATGTGTAAAGAGCTCCATGGAGTAACCCGTTGTGTCGCCTGCTGCATTCTTCTCTGTTGTTGTTTTTGCTGAAGAGGACAAGGAAGCGACTTGTCCCTGACCGTGAACATCCACTAACGACGCGCTGCTTTTACTTTTACCAGTTTCACGAGAGGAGGCAAAAGAGCTAGAGGCTGAGTCAGCAAGATAAGCCGAAACTTGCTCTTGCTGCTCCGGCTTTAAAAGCGGTTTTCCTACTCCCAGAAAAGGGAGCGTTCGAGGCCTTGTGTAGCCAGACGACGAACCTGGCTCCACAGCTCCAGACTTAGGTGCAATATTTTTTTTCCCACGACCACCTGATGCTCCACCACTACCACTACCCTCATTACCAGCTGACAATGAACGCCCCCGGCCACGACCTCTTCCACCAGACTTCCTCATTGTTTTAAAAACGTTACCAAACTAACGGTATTTGTTGCAGTCACACAACTTACACGGTGAGCTATAACTTCAGTATGATTTAGCTACCCCTTTACAGGTGGGTGAGACCACAACGAAAATCAGGCACAATGTTACACACTCTGTTGTTGGTGGCAACAAATGAGAGAGATGCCACACACGCAGGACTGTCACTGAAGCGCAAATGTAAATATTAATCTCCCACTGATTTGTGTTTTTTTTTTTAAAAAGGAGACTTTAGAAAAAAAAAAAAAATGATTTTTTAAGGAAGAATTTATAAACCAAATAAAATGAAATGATTTTTTCAGGGAGAATTTAGAAAACAAATAAAACATAAAATAGCCTTTCTAGGGCCCAGTGAGTGAGAGAGGACGCACACAGGAGTCAGGAGTGGCACACAAGCCCAGAGGCCAATATTTATCTCCCACTGATTGATTTAGTGATTTTTTCAGGTAGATTTTGGAACCCAAATCAAGCAAAAAAATTAATAGGCTTTCTATGGCCCACAATTGGAGAGAGAGAGATGGCACACCCAGGAGTCAAGACTGGCACACAAGCAGAAAGGGCAATATTAATCTCCCACTGATTTGTTTTTTTTTTTTTTTTCAGGGAGACTTTAGAAAAAAAAATACAAAAAAAATGATTTTTTTCAGGAACAATTTAGAAACCAAATAAAATAAAATGATTTTTTCAGGGAGAATTTAGAAAACAAATAAAACAAAAAATAGGCTTTCTAGGGCCCACTGAGTGAGAGAGGACGCACACAGGAGTCAGGAGTGGCACACAAGCCCAGAGGCCAATATTTATCTCCCACTGATTGATTAAGTGATTTTTTCAGGTAGATTTTGGAACCCAAATCAAGCAAAAAAATTAATAGGCTTTCTATGGCCCACAATTGGAGAGAGAGAGATGGCACACCCAGGAGTCAAGACTGGCACACAAGCAGAAAGGGCAATATTAATCTCCCACTGATTTGTTTTTTTTTTTTTTTCAGGGAGACTTTAGAAAAAAAAATACAAAAAAAATGATTTTTTTCAAGAATAATTTAGAAACCAAATAAAATAAGATGATTTTTTCAGGGAGAATTTAGAAAACAAATAAAACAAAAAATAGGCTTTCTAGGGCCCACTGAGTGAGAGAGAACGCACACAGGAGTCAGGAGTGGCACACAAGCCCAGAGGCCAATATTTATCTCCCACTGATTGATTTAGTGATTTTTTCAGGTAGATTTTGGAACCCAAATCAAGCAAAAAAATTAATAGGCTTTCTATGGCCCACAATTGGAGAGAGAGAGATGGCACACCCAGGAGTCAAGACTGGCACACAAGCAGAAAGGGCAATATTAATCTCCCACTGATTTGATTTTTTTTTTTTTTTCAGGGAGACTTTAGAAAAAAAAAAATATAAAAAAAAATGATTTTTTTCCGGAATAATTTAGAAACCAAATAAAATAAAATGATTTTTTCAGGGAGAATTTAGAAAACAAATAAAACAAAAAATAGGCTTTCTAGGGCCCACTGAGTGAGAGAGGACGCACACAGGAGTCAGGAGTGGCACACAAGCCCAGAGGCCAATATTTATCTCCCACTGATTGATTAAGTGATTTTTTCAGGTAGATTTTGGAACCCAAATCAAGCAAAAAAATTAATAGGCTTTCTATGGCCCACAATTGGAGAGAGAGAGATGGCACACCCAGGAGTCAAGACTGGCACACAAGCAGAAATGGCAATATTAATCTCCCACTGATTTGTTTTTTTTTGTTTTTTTCAGGGAGACTTTAGAAAAAAAAAATACAAAAAAAATGATTTTTTTCAGGAATAATTTAGAAACCAAATAAAATAAAATGATTTTTTCAGGGAGAATTTAGAAAACAAATAAAACAAAAAATAGGCGTTCTAGGGCCCACTGAGTGAGAGAGGACGCACACAGGAGTCAGGAGTGGCACACAAGCCCAGAGGCCAATATTTATCTCCCACTGATTGATTTAGTGATTTTTTCAGGTAGATTTTGGAACCCAAATCAAGCAAAAAAATTAATAGGCTTTCTATGGCCCACAATTGGAGAGAGAGAGATGGCACACCCAGGAGTCAAGACTGGCACACAAGCAGAAAGGGCAATATTAATCTCCCACTAATTTGATTTTTTTTTTTTTCAGGGAGACTTTAGAAGAAAAAAAATACAAAAAAATGATTTTTATTCAGGAATAATTTAGAAACCAAATAAAATAAAATGATTTTTTCAGGGAGAATTTAGAAAACAAATAAAACAAAAAATAGGCTTTCTAGGGCCCACTGAGTGAGAGAGGACGCACACAGGAGTCAGGAGTGGCACACAAGCCCAGAGGCCAATATTTATCTCCCACTGATTGATTTAGTGATTTTTTCAGGTAGATTTTGGAACCCAAATCAAGCAAAAAAATTAATAGGCTTTCTATGGCCCACAATTGGAGAGAGAGAGATGGCACACCCAGGAGTCAAGACTGGCACACAAGCAGAAAGGGCAATATTAATCTCCCACTGATTTTTTTTTTTTTTTTTTTTTCAGGGAGACTTTAGAAAAAAAAAAAAAAAAAAGATTTTTTTCAGGAATAATTTAGAAACCAAATAAAATAAAATGATTTTTTCAGGGAGAATTTAGAAAACAAATAAAACAAAAAATAGGCTTTCTAGGGCCCACTGAGTGAGAGAGGACGCACACAGGAGTCAGGAGTGGCACACAAGCCCAGAGGCCAATATTTATCTCCCACTGATTGATTTATTGATTTTTTTCAGGTAGAATTTAGAACCCAAATCAAGCAAAAAAATAAATAGCCTTTCTATGGCCCACTGAGAGATGGCACACACAGGAGTAAGGAGTGGCACACAATCCCTGAGGCCAATATTTTTCTCCCACTGATTGATGTAGTGATTTTTTCAGGTAGATTTTAGAACCCAAATCAAGCAAAAAAATAAATAGGCTTTCTATGGCCCACTGAGTGAGAGATGACACACACAGGGATGGCACTCTAGCAGAAATGCCAATCTTAATCTCCCACAAAAAAAAAAAAAAAAAAAAGGAACTGTCCTTCAATTACTATCTCCCTGCAATAATCTCAGCCAGGTATGGCAGGCAGCAATAAGGAGTGGACTGATGCACAAATTAAATATAAAGTGTGGACAAACAAACAAGATAGCTGTGCAGAAAGGAAGGAACAAGAGGATTTGTGCTTTGAAAAAAGCAGTTGGTTTGCACAGCGGCTTACACACAGCAATGCAGCTATCAGGGAGCCTTCTAGGGCAGCCCAATGAGCTACAGCGGTGAGGGGGAAAAAAAAAAAAAATGTAGCTTCCACTGTCCCTGCACACCGAAGGTGGTGTTGGGCAGTGGAAATCACTACAGCACAAGCGGTTTGGTGGTTAATGGACCCTGCCTAACGCTATCCCTGCTTCTGACGAAGCGGCAGCAACCTCTCCCTAAGCTCAGATCAGCAGCAGTAACATGGCGGTCGGCGGGAACTCCCCTTTATAGCCCCTGTGACGCCGCAGACAGCAAGCCAATCACTGCAATGCCCTTCTCTAAGATGGTGGGGACCAGGACCTATGTCATCACGCTGCCCACACTCTGCGTTTACCTTCATTGGCTGAGAAATGGCGCTTTTCGCGTCATTGAAACGCGACTTTGGCGCGAAAGTCGCGTACCGCATGGCCGACCCCGCACAGGGGTCGGATCGGGTTTCATGAAACCCGACTTTGTCAAAAGTCGGCGACTTTTGAAAATGTTCGACCTGTTTCGCTCAACCCTACTAACAAATACTCGGAGACCACCCGAGCGTGCTCAGGAAATCTCGAGTAACGAGTACACTCGCTCATCACTAGACCTCTTGTTTTGGTCCTGAAGCAGTTATGAAAGGTAATGGTCTTGTATTGTTGTCGGTCTCCTTTGCAGGACTTGCAGGAATTCTGCTCCCCAATTTACATCAGGGTAAGTCACCCATAATATTTACTTCTCCCTGATTTTCTGCCTCGTATATTGTCCCTGCAGCTCTGCTCCACTGCCATTTTGTCCTGTAGGCAGCGGAGCTGCATGGATCGCTCCCTGCATGCTGCACATGAGGGCAATCTAGCCAGGGGCCCCTGGAGCCTCGGGGCCAAATAAAGAGGCCAGATTGCCCTCAGTGTTAGCCTCCCTGCAGGGGCCCCCCTCCACCTCCGGTCCCCGATGCAGCTGCACAGGCTGCACATGCAGTATGTTCGCCAGGGCCGGACTGGCCATCGGGCAGTTCTGGCAAATCCCAGAAGGGCCGGTGGCAGTAGTGGGCTGCTCGAGTGTGCCGCTGTCAACACACTCCCCCGTTGTCAGCACACTCCCCGCATTCAACTGTACCGGCGTCATAGACGCCGGTACAGTTGAATGCAATGATGGAGGAAAGAGCGTCTGCTGTCGCTCCCTCTCCCATCATTCCCCGTTCTGCCTCTGACACTGCGGGTGCGCGATGACGCCATATCATCACGTACCTGCTGTGTGTCGGGCGGGCAGACTGCAGCCGCTGAGACCGGAGGCGGGAGCAGCGCAGGGCACATGGAGAGGTGAGGAGAGTGTTTTTTTTAAATATATCAATGAGTGATAACTGGATTGTAGGGCTTTGGGGGGCTGTATTACATTCTATGGGGGCTGGCTGCATTACATTCTATTGGGCTGTGCTGTATTACATTCTATGGGGGCTGGCTGCATTACCTTCTCTGGGGGCTGGCTGCATTACATTCTATGGGGCTGTGCTGCATTACATTCTATGGGGCTGCGCTGCATTACATTCTATGGGGGCTGGCTGCATTACATTCTATGTGGGCTGGCTGCATTACATTCTATGGGGGCTGGCTGCATTACATTCTATTGGGGCTGGCTGTATTACATTCTATGGGGAAGGGCTGCATTACATTCTATGGGGAAGGGCTGTACTACATTCTATGGGGCTGTGCTGTATTACATTCTATGGGGGCTGGCTGCATTACCTTCTCTGGGGGCTGGCTGCATTACATTCTATGGGGCTGTGCTGCATTACATTCTATGGGGCTGCGCTGCATTACATTCTATGGGGGCTGGCTGCATTACATTCTATTGGGGCTGGCTGTATTACATTCTATGGGGAAGGGCTGCATTACATTCTATGGGGAAGGGCTGTACTACATTCTATGGGGGCTGTGCTGTATTACATTCTATGGTGGCAGGCTGCATTACATTCTATGGGGGCTGTGCTGCATTACATTGTATGGGGGCTGGGTGCATTACATTCTATGGGGCTGGCTGCATTACATTCTATGGGGAAGGGCTGCATTACATTCTATGGGGGCTGACTGCATTACATTCTAAGGGGCTGTGCTGTGTTACATTCTATGGGGCTGGCTGCATTACATTCTCTGGGGGCTGGCGGCTTTACATTCTATGGAGGCTGGCTGCATTACATTCTATTGGGGCTGGCTGTATTACATTCTATGGGGAAGGGCTGCATTACATTCTATGGGGAAGGGCTGTACTACATTCTATGGGGGCTGTGCTGTATTACATTCTATGGTGGCAGGCTGCATTACATTCTATGGGGGCTGTGCTGCATTACATTCTATGGGGGCTGTGCTGCATTACATTGTATGGGGGCTGGGTGCATTACATTCTATGGGGCTGGCTGCATTACATTCTATGGGGAAGGGCTGCATTACATTCTATGGGGGCTGACTGCATTACATTCTAAGGGGCTGTGCTGTGTTATATTCTATGGGGCTGGCTGCATTACATTCTCTGGGGGCTGGCTGCTTTACATTCTATGGAGGCTGGCTGCATTACATTCTATTGGGGCTGGCTGTATTACATTCTATGGGGAAGGGCTGCATTACATTCTATGGGGAAGGGCTGTACTACATTCTATGGGGGCTGGCTGTATTACATTCTATAGTGGCAGGCTGCATTACATTCTATGGGGGCTGTGCTGCATTACATTCTATGGGGGCTGTGCTGCATTACATTCTATGGGGGCTATGCTGCCTTACATTCTATGGGGGCTGGCTGCATTACATTCTATGGGGGCTGGCTGTATTACATTCTATGGGAGCTGTGCTGTATTACATTCTATGGGGGCTGGCTGTATTACTTTCTATGGGGCAGGGTGCATTACATTCTATGGGGGCTGGCTGTATTACATATTACATTCTATGGGGGTTGTGCTGTATTATATTCTATGGGGGCTGTGCTGTATTACATTCTATAGGGGGCTGTCTTACATTCTATGGGAGAGGGCTGTATTACATACTATGGGGGGCAGCGGGCTGTATTACATTCTATGGGGAGGGCTGTATTACATTCTATGGGGGCTGTATTACATTTTCTGAGGGCTACATTATATTCTATGGGGGCTGTATTATATTCTATGGGGAGGTGGGCTGTATTATATTCTATGGGGGGCTGTATTACATTCTATGGGGTGTTGTATTATATTCTATGGGGGACTGTATTATATTCTATGGGGGGCTGTATTACATTTTCTGGGGGCTACATTATATTCTATGGGGGGCTGTATTATATTCTTTGAGGGGTGATTGCATCATACTCTGTGGGGCTACATTATATTCTATGGGGAGCTGCATTATACTATATGAGGAGGGCTGCATTGTATTCTATGGGGGGACTACATTCTATGGGGGGCTGCATTATGCTCTATGAGGGGGCTACCATATATTATATATGCAGGGGCTGCATTATACTATATGAGGGGGCTGCGTTATATATGGGGGGGTTACATTATACTCAGGGGGCTACAATATATTCTGTGGGGTGGCTGCATTATACTCTGGGGTGGCATCATTATACTATATGTGGGCTGCGTTATACTGTATCGAGGACTATGGGGAATACATTATACTATATGAAGAACTATGGGGTGCATTATACTATGGGAAGTGAATTGTACTACATGGATGACAATGGCGGGGCATTATACTATACTAGATGGTGGCCCGATTCTAACGCATTGGGTATTCTAGAATATGCATGTCCAAGTAGTATAGTGTCCAGCCACGTAGTATATTGCCCAGCCACGTAGTATATTGCCCAGTTACATAGTATATTGCCCAGCCAGGTAGTATATTGCCCAGTGACATAGTGTATTGCCCAGTCACGTAGTATATTGCCCATTTACGTAGTATATTGCCCAGCCACATAGTATACAGCACAGAGCCACGTAGTATATTGCACAGCCACGTAGTATACAGCACAGAGCCACGTAGTATATTGCCCAGTGACGTAGTATATTACCGAGCCACGTATGTCACTGGTTAAAAAAATAAAAAATAAACATACTCACCTAACGATCCGAGGGCCCCTTGTAGTTTAACATACTCACTATTCTTGTCGCTGCTCCTCAGTGTCCCGTCTCTCCGCTTCCTGGGATCCAACGGTACTGTGCAGATGGGCGCGCGGCTGCCGCCATCTTGCATTCCCCGGATGCTTTGCGAAATTACCCATATGATTTAGCAGTCTCGCGAGACCGCTAGGTCTTGTGGGTAATTTCGCAAAGCATCGCTGGGAAAGGAAGATGGCGGCAGGCGTGAGCGGCTGAGGGTGAGTATAGCAGGTTTTTTTTTTTTTTACTATTTTTAACATTACTTTCTTTTAATATTGATGCCGAATAGGCAGCATCAATAGTAAAAGGTTGGGGACACAGAGGGTTAATAGTGGCGGTAACGGAATGCGTAACGCGGCCAGTTACCGTCGGCATTAACCCTGTGTTAGCGGTGACCGGAGGGGAGTATGGAGCGGGCGCCGGGGACACTGACTGCGGGGTGCGGAGCGCCGGGGACACTGACTGCGGGGAGCGGAGCGCCGGGGACACTGACTGCGGGGAGCGGAGCGCCGGGGACACTGACTGCGGAGACTGTGCCCAGTCGCTGATTGGTCGTGGCTGTTTTGCGGCGGCCAATCAGCGACTTGGATTTCCATGATAGACAGAACCCACAACCAATGAATATCCGTGACAGAAGGACAGACAGACAGATGGAAGAACCCCTTAGACAATTATGTATATAGATGGAGCACTATGAGGAACGTATTATACTATTTGGAGGACTGAGGAGTGAATTATACTATATGGAGGACTGTGGCAGTACATTATACAATATGGAGGACTGAGGAGTGTATTATACTATATGGAAGACTGAGGAGTGTATTATACTATATGGAAGACTGAGGAGTGTATTATACTATATGGAAGACTGAGGAGTATATTATACTATATGGAGGACTGTGGTGCACATTATAATATATGGAGGACTATGGGGTGTATTATACTAAACAAGCAAAATGCTGCCTATTCATCGATTGGACTGTTTATGTGGGAACAGAAATCCTTGTTCTCAGCAGCACATCGCCGGTGTAAACTGTAGATGTGCTGCTGATAACATGATACTGTATGGGGACAGATTGATCTAATTGTGATTGTTCTGTTCCCTTCATTCTTTCTCAGTTGGTGTAAAGAGGCCGGGAAACAAGTGAACGACTTCAGTATTGTCGATTACACTCGTTTAGTGGCCTGAGATTAGCTCATGTAAATACAGCAGAAATGCTTCGCAGGGAGACCAGGCAAGGATGATGACAGTTGTAGTTGGCACCCGGCGCCTGGGAATAGCGCTAACTCTACTGCTTTTCCCAGCCGCCAAAGCATTTAATTCTGTTATGTGTAATGATTTTTAGGGTTGATGTCAGCTGTGTAATGTCAGCTGCTATCAATCCCTGGTGTAAGTAATGGAGAGGTGTCTATCACACACCCCCACTACTAGCCCAGACATGGCGAGAACCAGCGACTCTGAAGAGCGGTGACGGTAGTAACAATGCCGCTCTTCACAGTCGCCGAGCTCAGCGCAAGACCCGGAATATCTGAAGAGCGGTGACATTACTGATGTCACCGCTCTTCAGAGTCACCGGGTCTCGTGCTGCGCAGCGGAACCAAAAGTGGCTGTAGGCAAAGTTTATGGAGCATCAGAATGAGGTTCCACAGCCTTTGGTCGTCTCATCCCTTCATTATCTACGAGATCCAGTTATGTAGGTAAAGTAGCGGCTTTTCTAGGTGCTGCAACTAAAAGCAATAAATAGGACTGAGCTGTAATGCTGGATACAGCTGTGATTATATGTTATGTAGTCGTGTTACACTCCCCTCACTTCTTGTAACCTACAAGTGTACAAAGATATTATACAGTCACCATGTGACAAGTGGGCCTGTGTAACTTCAAATGCCAGGGCTGAATTTTAGTCCCAGTCCGGCCCTGTTGTCCGCCCCTGGTCTTTCCCTCAACTACAACACAACCTGCAACTCACTGCATTGTCTGGATAGGACTGAACAAAATTTGAAAACAAAATTTTGCGACTATTTAAAAAAAAAAAAAAAAATTTAATTATATTTCCTTTACGTTTCCATCCGGTTGTAATGAGCCACACTGATGTATTTTTTTTCATTACTTTCAATCTCAGTCACAGAAGTTGTACGATGCCACAACTGATAGGTTTTTTGGGTATTCTAACTTTTTGTATTCATACATCTCCATTAAATGTATGTTCTAATACAAGAAAATGGAGAAGAAAACAATTTTCTGAGAAATGGATGAAATAAATTAGTGTAAAGTACAAGTAATGCAATAAAATCTTACACATAGACATTGCAGTAAATCAGGCAGAACCTACTATAAAAACATGATGTGACCAGCAAAATTAAAGAACAAAATTGCAGTTGAAGCATATCCTCGAGCCGAAGGTCATAAATACAGGTAGTGTGGCCAGATTACAATCGCGTAGCGCAATAATTACTAATGGACGCCAGAGATGGAAGATGAAAACTGCGTTATGAACTGCAACCATTGCAGGAGTATGGGAAGTAAATAGGGAACTGAAGAGAAGATGGAAAATAACAGCCGGACAAACGGTGCTCCTCTGGGAAACTGATCTGTGACGGCAGAGGTGTATCTAGCTCTTCCTGCACCCGGGGCAAAGGATCAGTTTGGCGCCCTCCCCCCCCCCCCCCAGATTTCTGCCCCCTATAATGTCCTCAGATTTCTGCCCCCATAATGTCCTGATTTCTGCCCCCATCCCCTTCCTTCCCAGGTGCAGTAGCATGTGGTGGAGAAATCTGAGGAACACAGTAGTATAGAGCACTGCCCACATAGTAGTATACAGCACAGCCCACTTAGTAGTATATAGCACAGCCCGCATAGTAGTATACAGCACTGCCCACACAGTAGTATACAGCACCGCCCACACAGTAGTATACAGCACAGCCCACACAGTAGTATACAGCACGCGCACACAGTTGTATACAACACAGCCCACATAGTGGTATACAGCACAGCCCGCATAGTAGTATACAGCACTGCCCACACAGTAGTATACAGCACAGCCCACATAGTAGTATACAGAGCTGCCCACATAGTAGTATACAGCACTGCCCACACAGTAGTATACAGCACTGCCCACATAGTAGTATATAGCACAGCCCACATAGTAGTATACAGCACCGCCCACACAGTAGTATACAGCACAGCCCGCATAGTGGTAAACAGCACTGCCCACACAGTAGTATACAGCACTGCCCACATAGTAGTATATAGCACAACTCGCATAGTAGTATACAGCACCGCCCACACAGTAGTTTACAGCACAGCCCACACAGTAGTATATAGCACAGTCCACATAGTAGTATATAACACAGCCCACATAGTAGTATACAGCACAGCCCGCATAGTAGTATACAGCACTGCCCACATAGTAGTATACAGCACTGCCCACATAGTAGTATATAGCACAGCCCGCATATTAGTATACAGCACCGCCCACACAATAGTATACAGCAAAGCCCGCATACTGGTAAACAGCACTGCCCACATAGTAGTATATAGCACAACTCGCATAGTAGTATACAGCACCGCCCACACAGTAGTTTACAGCACAGCCCGCATCTCTCCTTCTGGCAGTTCGGTGTTTTCAGCTCCAGCCTCCATTACCCGGCCGTCTGGAGCTGGAGCACTTACCACAAACCACAAGGCTGCCTGTGAAGAGCCGGCGAATGATGTCAGAAGCATGATCATGTGACCTGATCACGCTGCTGGCGCTTCACTGATGCGGAAGTGCCGGCAGCGGTCAGGGCATAGATAAAGGGTACTAGTGTCTGAAGACACTAGTACATCCTTGGGAACCAACGCACAGCACTTTCTCTGAGCAGGCTGTCAATTTGACAGCCAGCTCAGAGAACGGAAGAATCTCAGTGTGGGGGCGGCAGAATTCCGCTGACAGAGAGCCTCCTCCTTGGACCGCTGCATCAGGTGGCCCGCTGGCGCCCCCTGTCAGCTGCGCCTGGGGCACATGCCCCGACTGCCCCCCCCCCCCAGATACGCCACTGTGTGATGACCCAGGTACTGACCACCACTGTATAAGGTATGATAATCCATTAGATCAGGGTTCTCAAACTCATCTGGGTATATGGACCGCACATAGAAAAAAAATTATTTCACTGGTCACATTCTTTGTAGGATGTGATGACATTTTTAGTGATATCATTTTTGTCTATACACCTTTTGAGCATTTTTGAACACTTTTTTCATGTTATTGATTACATTGTTTTAAATGGCATTAATTATATGGGTTAGGGTACAGTTTTACAGCTTTGGTCAATATAGATAAGGTGATAACAAATATGCTTTTTTTCTGCTTAGTTTAGTTTGTACATGACACAGCATTTTTAGTGGCAAAATATTTTTTCATACTTTATTTTAATTTTTTTACATTTATACAATTTTTCTCCTTTTTTTGTCCCCCAATTGATCCCACACAATAATATTGTTTTACAATAATTAGCACCACATACTGTAGTAATTCTAGCCAACATTTTGCATTAATGTCTTCCATCCTGGTCCGCATCTTGTAGCTATGTCCCTATCCTGTAGTAATGTCGTCCATCCTTGTCCCCACATAGCAGCCATGTCCCCCAGCCTGGTCCTCATATAGCAGCCATGTCCCCCAGCCTGATTTCCATATAGCAGCCATGTCTCCTGCTATGATCCGGTGACCTTGGAGCAGCATGAAAACTTTCACTGGAGTAGGTGGTAACTATACTGACTGCAAATCCTGATCTTAACACCGCAACTAGAAGTAGCCGTGGGGTGTACCTAACAAGCCCTAGACACCTCGTCACAGCCGGAGGACTAAATACCCCTAAAGATGGAAATAGGAATACTATCTTGCCTCAGAGCAGAACCCCAAAGGATAGGCAGCCCCCCACACATATTGGCTGTGAGTAGGAGAGGAAAGACACACACAGTCAGAAAACAGGATTTAGCACAAGAGGCCGCTCTAGCTAAAATAGGAAAGGATAGGACAGAGTTCTGTGCGGTCTTTATTAAAACCCTTCCAAAAATATCCACAGCAGATTATACAAAAATTCCTCCATCTAACTAAAGACGTGGAACGTTTATCTGCAACTCCAGAGACTACTAAACTCAGAGCAGGAATACAATCAAAAAACAAGCACACAGCTTGTGTGCCATAGAAAAAGAAACAGACACTTATCTTTGCTGAATTGGCAGCTAAGCAGGAGAAGCCAGACAGGGATCCACACTTCCCAAGAAACATTGACAACTGGCAAGGACTAATGAGTCCTGCAAACCTAAATACTCCAGTCAGAACTGCAATCAGCAGATACACCTGTCCAGGACTGCAGCCCAGAGACAACTGCATTACCACCTACAATCACCGGAGGGAGCCCAAAAGCAGAATTCACAACAGTCTCCCAGCCTGGTCCCCATATAGCAGTCATGTCCCCCAACCTGCTGCCCATATAGCAGCCATGTCCTCCAGCTTGGTCCCCATATAGCATCCAAGTCCCCCAACCTGATGCCGATATAACAGCTATGTCCCCCAACCTGGTCTCCATGTAGCAGCCATATCCCCCGGTTGGTCCCCATATAGCAGCCATGTCCCCCAGCCAGGTTCCCATATAGCAGCAATGTCCCCCAGCCTGTCCACATTAATAATGGTAGGGTTTTAAACATCTTCTGTCAATTCTACTTGTGTTGTTTTATAAATTTGGCACTTTCATGTTTTAAGTGTATCGTATGGTATTTTATGATTAGAAACTAAGAACTAGGGTTCTGAAATAGCAAAGCGATAGGCTGAGGCGTGAAATAACTGAGAATCTAGAATTAAACTACAGATTGTGCCCTCACATCACTGAAAAAAGCAGGATGGGTAATAAGAATGAAGGTCCCATGATGATTGGAGTGGTGATCATGCATGTGCACCACGAATCCATCCATTGTCTCTATGGGACTGATGAATAGAGTTGAGCGACCTTGACCTTTTTAGAGTCGAGCCGGGTTTCGCGAAACCCGACTATCTCAAAAGTCGGGTCGAGTGAAATCGGCCGATTATGACGTAAAGTCGGGATCGACCGAAACACGAAACCCAATGCAAGTCAATGGGGCAGCATAGTCGGCAGTGAGTGGGGGCCAGGAAAACACCTAGAGTGCCCATTTTAATGTCAAAACCATCCATTCTTCTTAATGAAGCTTGTCAAGCGTAATTTACCTTATAATAATTGGAAGGCATTTGAAATTGGGGGTCATTTGGCTAAAGTTGTGTGGGGTAGGGCTGGTTCAAGTAATTAGTGGGCCCAGGAAATCTGGACCACGTCACGACAGTGGAGCAGGGAGAGGTAAGTATTTCAACTTTGCAAGTGCTGTGATCCTGAGCAAGAAGGGGGGGCCCACTTGTTGGCATTGGCACTGGCACAGGGCCCCTCAAAGTACAGCGGTGTGTTTGCACGGCGGGGGCGCCTCCCACCGGCAGCAACACTTTTGCGTACTATGAGAGGCCCTGTGCCAGTGACGTCGCCAACTAGTATTCCTCCCCCCACCTGATGAAGGAACCTGCACTTTCATCTGCACCTTCCTCTTTGTCCCCGTGTAAGGTGGTATGGTATGCGGGAAGAGCAACCTGACTTTCAGCAGGGTCACAATGTTGTTGTGTAGCATGCACGGGGAATGTTGCGTTATGGGTCAATGTACCAGCAGACTCATCTATCACTGGCTGGGCAATGGGCACGATGAAGTGGAAACACAGATATAGGCCCAAAGAATAAAGTGGGCTAAATGCAGTTCAAAATTGGTAACACAGGAATAACCAGGGGGCATTGCAGTGGAGGACAACTGGAATGAGAGGCTGACACAGAGAGTAGGGCCAAATCAGTAAGTAGTCGAAATGCAGTTCAAAATTGGCAACCGTAGTAAACAGGCGGCACAGCTTTGTTCAGTGGAGGAGAACAGCAAGGAGTGGCAGACACCGATAGTAGGCCCCAACCCAACTAGTAGGCCAAATGCAGTCTAACATTAACAACTACTTAACGAGAGCCTGAAAATGGAATTTCAGGACAGGAAACCAGGAGAACAGCAAGGAGTGGCAGACACCGATAGTAGGCCCCAAACCAACTAGTACGCCAAATGCAGTTGTTCCATTTAACCACAATTTAATGAGAGCCTGAAGATAGAAGCTCAGGAAAGGCAACCTGGGGAACACCTTGGAGTGTAACACACCATCTCTCTCCACCCCATACCCATTTTGTAGGCCTAATGCAGTGTACTTTTCTACAACTACTAAACGAGAGTCGGAAGACCGAAGCAATGGCAAGGAAACCTGGGGAACACCTTGGAGTGTAACACACCATCTCTCTCCACCCCATACCCAATTTGTAGGCCTAATGCAGTGTAGTTTCCAAGAACTACTAAACGAGAGCCGGAAGATCGAAGCTCAGGAAAGGCAACCTGGGGAACACCTTGGAGTGTAACACACCCTCTCTCTACACCCCATACCCAATTTGAAGGCCTAATGCAGTGTAGTTTCCAAGAACTACTAAACGAGAGCCGGAAGATCGAAGCTCAGGAAAGGCAACCTGGGGAACACCTTGGAGTGTAACACACCCTCTCGCTACACCCCATACCCAATTTGAAGGCCTAATGCAGCGTAGTTTCCAACAACTACTAAACGAGAGCCGGAAGATCGAAGCTCAGGAAAGGCAACCTGGGGAACACCTTGGAGTGTAACACACCCTCTCTCTACACCCCATACCCAATTTGAAGGCCTAATGCAGCGTAGTTTCCGACAACTACTAAACGAGAGCATGAAGATCGAAGCTCAGGAAAGGCAACCTGGGGAACACCTTGGAGTGTAACACAACGTCTCTCTACACCACGGAAGGGCTGATTCTTAGGAAGGAAGGCTGTTGGAAATAAGCATTGCGCGTCCGAGGGTGATTATATTCTTATTAGGTATATACTCACCCTCGGACGCGCCCTGCTTCTTTATTTGGAATGAATGTTTATTTGCAATGTGGTGTTGACTTTCTCTATTATTTTGGTAATTAATGATTTTATTATTTTCATTGTTTTGCATCTTCTCGGCAATAATATAAAGAAGACGCGACAGGACAACACTCGGTGGATGCCATATGTGTGTTTTCAATTTAAAAAACCTTTCAGTTAACTACTTGCAGGAGAAAGTAATTGTAGCTGGTGGCCATTTTTAGTACTGTACCAGATTTTAGTTGTGTGTTTGTTTTTAATGTTAAAATGTCTGCATTTGATATCTCACCAGTATTTTCTTTTTTATAAGCAAAATACTTTTTTTTTTATTTTATGATGTTGGTTCAAGGGGTACACGGGCAGCAGTAGACAGGTCAGTGGAGGCCTAGTGGAAGGAGGGACCGCAGACAGGCTTCGAAGCCATAACATAATAAATTGGGCTGCCTGTAGGCAATTTAAAATTGGTTCCAGGGGAACACGGGCAGCAGTAGACAGGTCAGTGGAGGCCTAGAGGAAGGAGGGACCGCAGATGCGCCAATGTTTCCCCCATACCAAATTTGTAGGCCTAATGCAGTGTAGTTTCCAACAACTACTAAACGAGAGCCGGAATATCGAAGCTCAGGAAAGGCAACCTGGGGAACACCTTGGAGTGTAACACACCCTCTCTCTACACCCCATACCCAATTTGAAGGCCTAATGCAGCGTAGTTTCCGACAACTACTAAACGAGAGCATGAAGATCGAAGCTCAGGAAAGGCAAACTGGGGAACACCTTGGAGTGTAACACACCCTCTCTCTACACCCCATACCCAATTTGAAGGCCTAATGCAGCGTAGTTTCCGACAACTACTAAACGAGAGCCGGAAGATCGAAGCTCAGCAAAGGCAACCTGGGGAACACCTTGGAGTGGAACACACCATCTCTCTACACCCCATACCCAATTTGAAGGCCTAATGCAGCGTAGTTTCCAACAACTACTAAACGAGAGCCGGAAGATCGAAGCTCAGGAAAGGCAACCTGGGGAACACCTTGGAGTGTAACACAACGTCTCTCTACACCACGGAAGGGCTGATTCTTAGGAAGGAAGGCTGTTGGAAATAAGCATTGCGCGTCCGAGGGTGATTATATTCTTATTAGGTATATACTCACCCTCGGACGCGCCCTGCTTCTTTATTTGGAATGAATGTTTATTTGCAATGTGGTGTTGACTTTCTCTATTATTTTGGTAATTAATGATTTTATTATTTTCATTGTTTTGCATCTTCTCGGCAATAATATAAAGAAGACGCGACAGGACAACACTCGGTGGATGCCATATGTGTGTTTTCAATTTAAAAAACCTTTCAGTTAACTACTTGCAGGAGAAAGTAATTGTAGCTGGTGGCCATTTTTAGTACTGTACCAGATTTTAGTTGTGTGTTTGTTTTTAATGTTAAAATGTCTGCATTTGATATCTCAAATTTGTAGGCCTAATGCAGTGTAGTTTCCAACAACTACTAAACGAGAGCCGGAATATCGAAGCTCAGGAAAGGCAACCTGGGGAACACCTTGGAGTGTAACACACCCTCTCTCTACACCCCATACCCAATTTGAAGGCCTAATGCAGTGTAGTTTCCAACAACTACTAAACGAGAGCCGGAAGATCGAAGCTCAGGAAAGGCAACCTGGGGAACACCTTGGAGTGTAACAAACCCTCTCTCTACACCCCATACCCAATTTGTAGGCCTAATGCAGCGTAGTTTCCGACAACTACTAAACGACGCGCTGCTTTGACATTTACCAGTTTCACGAGAGGAGGCAAAAGAGCTAGAGGCTGAGTCAGCAAGATAAGCCAAAACTTGCTCTTGCTGCTCCGGCTTTAAAAGCGGTTTTCCTACTCCCAGAAAAGGGAGCGTTCGAGGCCTTGTGTAGCCAGACGACGAACCTGGCTCCACAGCTCCAGACTTAGGTGCAATATTTTTTTTCCCACGACCAGCTGATGCTCCACCACTACCACTACCCTCATTACCAGCTGACAATGAACGCCCCCGGCCACGACCTCTTCCACCAGACTTCCTCATTGTTTTAAAAACATTAACAAACGAACGGTATTTGTTGCTGTCACACAACTTACATGGTGAGCTATAACTTCAGTATGATTTAGCTACCCCTTTACAGGTGGGTGAGACCACAACGAAAATCAGCCACAATGTTACACACTCTGTTGTTGTTGGCAACAAATGAGATGGCACACACGCAGGACTGTCACTGAAGCGCAAATGTAAATATTTATCTCCCACTGATTTGTGTTTGTTTTTTTTAAAAGGGAGACTTCAGAAAAAAAAAAAATTAAAAAAAAATTATTTTTTACAGAAGAATTTATAAAACAAATAAAATGAAATGATTGTTTCAGGGAGAATTTAGGAAAAAAAAAAAAAAAAAAGGCTTTGTAGGGCCCACTGACTGAGAGAGGACGCACACAGGAGTCAGGAGTGGCACACAAGCCCAGAGGCCAATATTAATCTCCCACTGATTGATTTAGTGATTTTTTTTGGTAGATTTTGGAACCCAAATCAAGCAAAAAAATTAATAGGCTTTCTATGGCCCACAATTGGGGAGAGAGAGAGAGATGGCACACCCAGGAGTCAAGACTGGCACACAAGCAGAAGGGGCAATATGAATCTCCCACAGATTTTTTTTTTTTTTTTTTTTCAGGGAGACTTGAGAGAAAAAAAAATACAAAAAAAATGATTTTTTTCAGGAATAATTTAGAAACCAAAGAAAATAAAATGATTGTTTCAGGGAGAATTTAGAAAACAAATAAAACAAAAAATAGGCTTTCTAGGGCCCACTGAGTGACAGATGACGCACACAGGAGTCAGGAGTGGCACACAAGCCCAGAGGCCAATATTAATCTCCCACTGATTGATTTAGTGACTTTTTTTGGTAGATTTTGGAACCCAAATCAAGCAAAAAAATTAATAGGCTTTCTATGGCCCACAATTGGGGAGAGAGAGAGAGATGGCACACCCAGGAGTCAAGACTGGCACACAAGCAGAAGGGGCAATATGAATCTCCCACAGATTTTTTTTTTTTTTTTTTTTTTTTCAGGGAGACTTGAGAGAAAAAAAATACCAAAAAAATGATTTTTTTCAGGAATAATTTAGAAACCAAAGAAAATAAAATGATTGTTTCAGGGAGAATTTAGAAAACAAATAAAACAAAAAATAGGCTTTCTAGGGCCCACTGAGTGACAGATGACGCACACAGGAGTCAGGAGTGGCACACAAGCCCAGAGGCCAATATTAATCTCCCACTGATTGATTTAGTGATTTTTTTGGTAGATTTTGGAACCCAAATCAAGCAAAAAAATTAATAGGCTTTCTATGGCCCACAATTGGGGAGAGAGAGAGAGATGGCACACCCAGGAGTCAAGACTGGCACACAAGCAGAAGGGGCAATATGAATCTCCCACAGATTTTTTTTTTTTTTTTTCAGGGAGACTTGAGAGAAAAAAAAATACAAAAAAAATGATTTTTTTCAGGAATAATTTAGAAACCAAAGAAAATAAAATGATTGTTTCAGGGAGAATTTAGAAAACAAATAAAACAAAAAATAGGCTTTCTAGGGCCCACTGAGTGACAGATTACGCACACAGGAGTCAGGAGTGGCACACAAGCCCAGAGGCCAATATTAATCTCCCACTGATTGATTTAGTGATTTTTTTCAGGTAGATTTTGGAACCCAAATCAAGCAAAAAAGTTAATAGGCTTTCTATGGCCCACTATTTGTGAGAGAGATGGCACGCTCAGGACTGGCACACAAGCCCAGAGGCCAATATTAATCTCCCATTTTTTTTTTTTCCAGGGAAAATTTATAAACCCAATAAAAAAAATAATAATAAATAGGCTTTCTATGGCCCACTATCTGAGAGAGAGAGATGGCACGCTTAGGACTGGCACACAAGCCCAAAGCCCAATATTAATCTCCCACTGATTGATTTAATGATTTTTTCAGGTAACATAGTAACATAGTAACATAGTTAGTAAGGCCGAAAAAAGACATTTGTCCATCCAGTTCAGCCTATATTCCATCATAATAAATACCCAGATCTACGTCCTTCTACAGAACCTAATAATTGTATGATACAATATTGTTCTGCTCCAGGAAGACATCCAGGCCTCTCTTGAACCCCTCGACTGAGTTCGCCATCACCACCTCCTCAGGCAAGCAATTCCAGATTCTCACTGCCCTAACAGTAAAGAATCCTCTTCTATGTTGGTGGAAAAACCTTCTCTCCTCCAGATGCAAAGAATGCCCCCTTGTGCCCGTCACCTTCCTTGGTATAAACAGATCCTCAGCGAGATATTTGTATTGTCCCCTTATATACTTATACATGGTTATTAGATCGCCCCTCAGTCGTCTTTTTTCTAGACTAAATAATCCTAATTTCGCTAATCTATCTGGGTATTGTAGTTCTCCCATCCCCTTTATTAATTTTGTTGCCCTCCTTTGTACTCTCTCTAGTTCCATTATATCCTTCCTGAGCACCGGTGCCCAAAACTGGACACAGTACTCCATGTGCGGTCTAACTAGGGATTTGTACAGAGGCAGTATAATGCTCTCATCATGTGTATCCAGACCTCTTTTAATGCACCCCATGATCCTGTTTGCCTTGGCAGCTGCTGCCTGGCACTGGCTGCTCCAGGTAAGTTTATCATTAACTAGGATCCCCAAGTCCTTCTCCCTGTCAGATTTACCCAGTGGTTTCCCGTTCAGTGTGTAATGGTGATATTGATTCCCTCTTCCCATGTGTATAACCTTACATTTATCATTGTTAAACCTCATCTGCCACCTTTCAGCCCAAGTTTCCAACTTATCCAGATCCATCTGTAGCAGAATACTATCTTCTCTTGTATTAACTGCTTTACATAGTTTTGTATCATCTGCAAATATCGATATTTTACTGTGTAAACCTTCTACCAGATCATTAATGAATATGTTGAAGAGAACAGGTCCCAATACTGACCCCTGCGGTACCCCACTGGTCACAGCGACCCAGTTAGAGACTATACCATTTATAACCACCCTCTGCTTTCTATCACTAAGCCAGTTACTAACCCATTTACACACATTTTCCCCCAGACCAAGCATTCTCATTTTGTGTACCAACCTCTTGTGCGGCACGGTATCAAACGCTTTGGAAAAATCGAGATATACCACGTCCAATGACTCACCGTGGTCCAGTCTATAGCTTACCTCTTCATAAAAACTGATTAGATTGGTTTGACAGGAGCGATTTCTCATAAACCCATGCTGATATGGAGTTAAACAGTTATTCTCATTGAGATAATCCAGAATAACATCCCTCAGAAACCCTTCAAATATTTTACCAACAATAGAGGTTAGACTTACTGGCCTATAATTTCCAGGTTCACTTTTAGAGCCCTTTTTGAATATTGGCACCACATTTGCTATGCGCCAGTCCTGCGGAACAGACCCTGTCGCTATAGAGTCACTAAAAATAAGAAATAATGGTTTATCTATTACATTACTTAGTTCTCTTAGTACTCGTGGGTGTATGCCATCCGGACCCGGAGATTTATCTATTTTAATCTTATTTAGCCGGTTTCGCACCTCTTCTTGGGTTAGATTGGTGACCCTTAATATAGGGTTTTCATTGTTTCTTGGGATTTCACCTAGCATTTCATTTTCCACCGTGAATACCGTGGAGAAGAAGGTGTTTAATATGTTAGCTTTTTCCTCGTCATCTACAACCATTCTTTCCTCACTATTTTTTAAGGGGCCTACATTTTCAGTTTTTATTCTTTTACTATTGATATAGTTGAAGAACAGTTTGGGATTAGTTTTACTCTCCTTAGCAATGTGCTTCTCTGTTTCCTTTTTGGCAGCTTTAATTAGTTTTTTAGATAAAGTATTTTTCTCCCTATAGTTTTTTAGAGCTTCAATGGTGCCATCCTGCTTTAGTAGTGCAAATGCTTTCTTTTTACTGTAGAATTTAGAACCCAATTTTACGGTAGAATTTAGAACCCAAATCAAGCAAAAAAATTAATAGGCTTTCTATGGCCCACTGAGTGAGAGATGGCACACACAGGAGTAAGGAGTGGCACACAAGCCCTGAGGCCAATATTTTTCTCCCACTGATTGATTGATTGATTTTTTCAGGTAGAATTAGGAACCCAAATCAACCCAAAAAATAAATAGGCTTTCTATGGCCCACTATTTGTGAGAGAGATGGCACGCTCAGGACTGGCACACAAGCCCAGAGGCCAATATTAATCTCCCACTTTTTTTTTTTTTCCAGGGAAAATTTATAAACCCAATAAAATAATAAAAAAATAGGCTTTCTATGGCCCACTATCTGAGAGAGAGAGAGATGGCACGCTTAGGACTGGCACACAAGCCCAAAGGCCAATATTAATCTCCCACTGATTGATTTATTGATTTTTTCAGGTAGAATTTAGAACCCAAATCAAGCAAAAAAATTAATAGGCTTTCTATGGCCCACTGAGTGAGAGATGGCACACACAGGAGTAAGGAGTGGCACACAAGCCCTGAGGCCAATATTTTTCTCCCACTGATTGATGTTGTGATTTTTTCTGGTAGATTTTGGAACCCAAATCAAGCAAAAAAATAAATAGGCTTTCTATGGCCCACTGAGTGAGAGATGACACAGACAGAGATGGCACTCTAGCAGAAATGCCAATCTTAATCTCCCACAAAAAAAAAAAAAAAAAAAAAGGAACTGTCCTTCAATTACTATCTCCCTGCAGTAATCTCAGCCAGGTATGGCAGGCAGCAATAAGGAGTGGACTGATGCACAAATTAAATAAAAAGTGTGGACAAACAAACAAGATAGCTGTGCAGAAAGGAAGGAACAAGAGGATTTGTGCTTTGAAAAAAGCAGTTGGTTTGCACAGCGGCGTACACACAGCAATGCAGCTATCAGGGAGCCTTCTAGGGCAGCCCAATGAGCTACAGCGCTGAGAAAAAAAAAAATGTAGCTTCCACTGTCCCTGCACACCGAAGGTGGTGTTGGGCAGTGGAAATCGCTACAGCACAAGCGGTTTTGTGGTTAATGGACCCTGCCTAACGCTATCCCTGCTTCTGACGAAGCGGCAGCAACCTCTCCCTAAGCTCAGATCAGCAGCAGTAACATGGCGGTCGGCGGGAACGCCCCTTTATAGCCCCTGTGACGCCGCAGACAGCAAGCCAATCACTGCAATGCCCTTCTCTAAGATGGTGGGGACCAGGACCTATGTCATCACGCTGCCCACACTCTGCGTTTACCTTCATTGGCTGAGAAATAGCGCTTTTCACGTCATTGAAACGCGACTTTGGCGCGAAAGTCGCGTACCGCATGGCCGACCACGCACAGGGGTCGGATCGGGTTTCATGAAACTCGACTTCGCCAAAAGTCGGCGACTTTTGAAAATGTTCGACCCGTTTCGCTCAACCCTACTGATGAAGATATGGAAGAGTTTTTTCTCAGCCAGTCTCAAAGACAATCAATGAAGCGATGATGTGCTCGTACAAGCACCGATCCACCTAAATGAAGGAATAAGGTTGTCCATTATTTGTAGAAATGTTACTAGTGTTTCCTTTAGCTTGGAGAGAATGTTAAGACTGCAGTCAATCAGCAGTCATTGAGTGGCTGCAGCCATCTTATGATGCTCCCCCTCATCCGAAAGAAAAAGCCAGGAGCTGGCAGGGGCAGCAAAATGGAGGTGTGGCACCTGTTTGGCAGGCAAATATTAAGAATGTTTTTAAAAGTAGTGGACAACTGGCCCTTTAATAACTAAGGAAAACATGGACTGAGGCAAGATGTCAAAGAAGGCAAGAACCTAAACCAATAAAACTGGATTAGAGGTTCAAATTATTGGGAACCAAGAAACAGGATTCGCTGAATTTGTGGCATTAAATGTGTTGGAACAGATATCCAAAATACTTAACAATAAAACCATCTACTGTGGCATTATTCCACTGCAAAGCAGAAATGAAGATCATAAACCACTGAAATCATGGGACAAAGAACCAAGATTCTTACCCACCAAAATATGGATTAATACATTATGCGATTAGGAACCAGGCAACAAGACCCTAAAACACTGAATCCATTGAAGGACGCAACCACTCATTACAAACCAGGAACTAAGATCCTAAACCACCAGACAATAACTGTCTACAAACCAGTAGCCAAGTCCCAAGACAAGCCATGGACTAAGAAATAGAGTCAATGATAACCACCAGGAACCAAGATCACAAATACCCGAAACAACTCATTTAGAACTCAAGTCAGTGGAAATCAGGAACCAAGATCTCCGACCATTGAAACTGTAAAACGAGGCATAAAAATTTCTCAAAACCTGAAATCAAGTTTCAAACCACGGAAACTGCAAACTCATACATTTTTTTGGGAAACCCGAGTCAAGATTCCAAAATAGTGTAATGAATTATTATGTCACTGGGAATCCAGAAGCTTGATGACCAGATCATAGTCCAACATTTTTTGGGAACCAGAAACCAAGGTCCTAAGCTACTGACAACAATGAGAAAGAACCAAAGTTCAAGGTTTTGAAGACACGAGAAGACAGCAATGGTGGTGCTAACCTTAGTATGGGGGTGCAATGTGTTAGCATTGGCTCAGCCTAGAGTAAACAGTTACTAATGTGGGTGCTATAGTAGGTAGAGTAATTTTGTATATGGTCCACCACCCATTGTATAATTATTCTGGGATCTTACAAAATACAAAGTTTCGTGTTCCAATAACTTCCAACTGCAGATCATCAGTATGACCTTGAATACCGTGTCTGATTATATTTAGAATAATAAAGTGCTTTTTTTATCCCCCCATTTTCCCTGTGGGAGTTTTTGGTAATTATTCTTTTGGTGTTAATACATCATATTAGTTTCCGGAAGCAATTTTTTTTTATTTTGACGTTGATTGCCTCTTAATCAGTGAAGGGTCTGGAGGTCAATCAATAGCCTGTAGTATTACACTAGGATACAATTACTGCAGCCTCTTTTGTTAATTCATTTCATAATGACTTGTTAATATGGTCTACTCGCCATATACAGACCCAGATTAACTTTATATTTTGTTTCTTTCTGGTTAACTCTGGAAAGGTGACCATGCTAAGCAGATTGGTATATGCAGCAAATAGCATAAGTATGTGTGTATGTTTGTGTGCCTGTGTATATATTTGTGCAGGTATGTTTGTGTGTGTATGTATGTATCTGTTTGTATGAGTGTTTCATAGCCAAACGTTTTGACATCCTTGAAATTGTACCAGAAAATTCAACATTTCTCCCAGAAAATTATTGCAATTACACATGATTTGTTATACACATGTTTATTTCCTTTGCGTGTACTGGAACAACACAAAAAAACGAGAAAAAAAATGCAAATTGGACATAATTTCACGCAAAACCTCAAAAATGGGCTGGATAAAAATGTTGGCACCATTGCAAAACTGTGGGTAAACAACTTTTTTCAAGCATGTGATGCTCGTCTAAACTCACCTCTGGCAAGTAACAGGTGTGGGCAATATGAAAATCACACCTGAAACTAGATAAAAGGGGAGAAGTTGACTCAGTCTTTGCATTGTGTCTCTGTTTGAGCCACACTAAGAATGGAGAACAGAATGGAGAAAAATATCAACAATCTCAAAGTTACAAGTCCATCTCCAGAGATCTTAATGTTCCTTTGTCCACTGTGTACTACATAATTAGGAAGTTTACAACCCATGGCCCTGTAGCTAATTTCCCTGGATGTGGATGGCAGAGAAAATGTGATGAAAGTCTGGATGCTGGATTATCAGCCCCAATCAAGTTCCAAAGAAAGTCAAGCTGTCCTACAGGCTCAGGGTGCATCAGAGTCAGCGCAAACTCCGTTAACATTTGAATGAAATGAAACCCCAAGGCAGGAGACCCAGGAGGACCCCACTGCTGGCACAGATATAAAAAAGCTAAACTGTAGTTTGCAAAACGTACATGAGTAAGAAAAAATCCTCCTGGGAAAGCTTCTTGTGGACAGATGAGACCAAGAAAGAGTTTTATGGTAAAGCACTTCATTCTACTGTTTAATAAAAATGGCACTGTATGAGGCCTACAAAGAAAAGAACAGTACCTACACTCAAATATGGTTGAGGTTCAAAATGGCTTTGGGGTTGTTGCCTCTGGCGCTGGGTGCCTTGAGTGTGAGCAAGGTGTCATGAAATCTGAAGATTACCAAAGGAGTTTGGGTCGCAATGTAGTACCCAGTGTGAGAAAACTGAGTCTTCGTTGTAGGTCATGGGTCTTCCAGCAGGACAATGACCCCAAACATACTGTACTTCAAGGAGCCCCCAGAAATGGATGGAAACAAAACTCTGGAGGGTTCTTACAAGGCCATCAGTGAGTCTGGAATAAATTGCCATCCTCTGGAGAGATCTTAAAATTGCTTTTGGGAGAAGGCGCCTTCAACTATGAGAGACCTGGAGCAGTTTGCTAAGGAAGAGCGGTCCTAAATTCCAGGTGAGATGTGTAAGAAGCTTGTTGATGGTTATAGGTGCCAACAATTTTGTCTAGCCCATTTTTCTAGATTTATGTGAAATTATGCCAAATTTGCCTTTTTTCTGTTATTTTTTTGTTGTTCCAATACACACAAAGGAAATAAACACGTGTCATCGAGGTTGGTAGTTTCGGTGATGTGAGCTTGGAATGTACTGTATGCTACAGTACATATAGTGGTGAGAGAGTTATTAGGGCAGTCAAGGGCAAGGTTTTATGAGCAGTCAAGAGATGGGTGGGAATGACATATCACATATCCCCACCCCAGGGGCATGGTTTGGAAGATAAAATGCAGAACAAGTGTCTCATTTAATGTCTGTGACTGGAGGTTTGGAGGCCTCCAGCCTTGTTTGCTAAAAAAACACTGACCTGAGTGGGCGGACCCGCAGTGCTGTATAGACTGTTTATTTTCTGTTTGTTTTCACTTTTTGCCGGAGAAGGCTATCTTTTGTTTGCATAGCCTTAAGCAGGTTTATGGAGTTAATAAACCTGACTGGACAATTTTATGAAAACCTCTTCCTGTGCCTATCTCAAAACGCAGCTGAGTGAGCAAAACCCTACAATATATGTATACATACATAGCAGATTACATAAATATTTCTATGTCTATACAGTGGAGAAAATAAGTATTTGATACACTGCCGATTTTGCAAGTTTTCCCACTTACAAAGAATGGAGAGGTCTGTAATTTTTATCATACGTACACTTCATCTGTGAGAGACAAAATTTAAAAAAAAAATCAAGAAAATCACATTGTAGGATTTTTACATCATTAATTTGCATATTATTCCTTGAAATAAGTGTTTGATCCAGTAGAAAAACAGAGCTTAACATTTGCTTGCACGAGAAATTATTAGGAAATTCATAACAAAAAGTTGTGAGTACTAGTGATGAGCGAGTGTACTCGTTACTAGGGTTTCCCAGAGCACGCTCGGGTGGTCTCTGAGTATTTTGTAGTGCTCGGAGATTTAGTTTTCATTGCAGCAACTGCATGATTTGTGACTGCTAGACAGGCTGAATACATGAGGGGATTCCCTAGCCAACAGGCATTCCTCACATGTATTCAGCCTGTCTAGCAGCCGTAAATCATGCAGCTGAGGCGACGAAAACTAAATGTCTGAGCAATAACAAATACTCGGAGGCCACCCGAGCATGCTCTGGAAAACCCGAGCAACAAGTATACACGCTCATCACTAGTGAGTACATATGCACATTTTAATCTTTAATTATTTGGTCACATAAATGTAATTTTTGCCTATATTTTTCTCACTTCAGTAACTTAGACTAGTTAGTGCTGATGCATCACACACTAATCAGATTACTAAAATAATTAGACACAGATTGTAATGTATCAAATAGGTAAAATGCCAAGAGAGGTAAATATATGTGTGTATGTATGGTATGTGTGCGTGTGTATGTTTGTGTATATGTATGTATTTTTTCTGAATGTGTATATAGAAATATAATACATAAATGTGTGGGTCAGCATGCTTTTGTGTGTATGTATTTACTTGTGTGTGTATATAGAGTATATATAATATAAATTAAATATGTGCTTATACAGCATGTGTATTTATGTTTTTGTGTGTGTGTATTTATTAATGAGTGTGTGTGAGTCGCCTGCCAGGGCAGTGGGGTTACTCGGTATCGGGTCCAGTACTTAAGGGGACGTGTCACGGTGGCGACCCGGTCTGTGGACCTGGGCGCCCATGTAAAAGGGATATTGATTAAAGTTTATGTTTGTGATGCCACCTGTGGTATTCAGTCAGTGAGGACCGACGCTGCTTAACCCTTTTACCCCCAAGGGTGGTTTGCACGTTAACGACCTGGCCAATTTTTACAATTCTGACCACTGTCCTTTTATGAGGTTATAACTCTGGAACGCTTCAACTGATCCTGATGATTCTGACAAAGTTTTCTCATAACATATTGTACTTCATGACAGTGGTAAAATTTCTTTGATATTACCTGCGTTTATTTGTGAAAAAAATCGAAATTTGGCAAAAATTTTGAAAATTTTGCAATTTTCCAACTTTGAATTTTTATGCAATTAAATCACAGAGATATGTCACACAAAAAACTTAATAAGTAACATTTCCACATGTCTACTTTACATCAGCACAATTTTGGAACCAAAATTATTTTTTGTTAGGGAGTTATAAGGGTTAAAAGTTGACCAGCAATTTCTCATTTTTACAACACCATTTTTTTTTAGGGACCACATCTCATTTGAAGTCATTTTGAGGGGTCTATATGATAGAAAATACCCAAGTGTGACACCATTCTAAAAACTGCACCCCTCAAGGTGCTCAAAACCATATTCAAGAAGTTTATTAACCCTTCTGGTGCTTCACAGGAATTTTCAGAATGTTTAAATAAAAATGAACATTTAACTTTTTTTAAAAATCTTTTTACTTCAGCTCCAATTTGTTTTATTTTACCAAGGGTAACAGGAGAAAATGGACACCAAAAGTTGTTGTACAATTTGTCCTGAGTACACCGATACCCCATATGTGGGGGTAAACCACTGTTTGGGTGCATAACAGAGCTCGGAAGCGAAGGAGCGCCATTTGACTTTTCAATGCAAAATTGACTGGAATCGAGATGGGACACCATGTTGCGTTTGGAGAGCCACTGATGTGCCTAAACATTGAAACCCCCCACAAGTGACAACATTTTGGAAAGTAGACCCCCTAAGGATCTTATCTAGAAGTGTGGTGAGCACTTTGACCCACCAAGTGCTTCACAGAAGTTTATAATGCAGAACCGTAAAAATAAAAAATCATATTTTTTCACAAAAATTATATTTTTGCCCCCAATTTTTTATTTTCCCAAGGGTAAGAGAAGAAATTGGACCCCAAAAGTTGTTGTACAATTTGTCCTGAGTACGCTGATACCCCATATGTGGGGGTAAACCACTGTTTGGGTGCATGGGAGAGCTCGGAAGGGAAGGACCGCCGTTTGACTTTTCAAGGCAAAATTGACAGGAATTGAGATGGGACGCCATGTTGCATTTGGAGAGCCACTGATGTGTCTAAACATTGAAACCCCCCACAAGTGCCACCATTTTGGAAAGTAGACCCCCTAAGGAACTTATCTAGATGTGTGGTGAGCACTCTGACCCAGCAAGGGCTTCACAGAAGTTTATAATGCAGAGCCGTAAAAATAAAACAAAATTTTTTTCCCAGAAACATTATTTTTTAGCCCCCATTTTTATATTTTTCCGAGGGTAACAGGAGAAATTGGACCCCAAAAGTTGTTGTCCACTTTGAACTGAGTACGCTGATACCCCATATGTGGGGGGGAACCACCGTTTGGGCGCATGGGAGGGCTCGGAAGGGAAGGAGCGCCATTTGGAATGCAGACTTAGATGGAATGGTCTGCAGGCATCACATTGCGTTTGCAGAGCCCCTAATGTACCTAAACAATAGAAACCCCCCACAAGTGACACCATTTTGGAAAGTAGACCCCCTAAGGAACTCATCTAGATGTGTTGTGAGAGCTTTGAACCCCCAAGTATTTCACTGCAGTTTATAACGCAGAGCCGTGCAAATAAAAAATCTTTTTTTCCCACAAAAATTATTTTTTAGCCCCCAGTTTTGTATTTTCCCAAGGGTAACAGGAGAAATTGGACCCCAAAAGTTGTTGTCCAATGTGTCCTGAGTACACTGATACCCCATATGTGGGGGGAACCACCGTTTGGGCGCATGGGAGAGCTCGGAAGGGAAGGATCACTGTTTTACTTTTTCAACGCAGAATTAGCTGGAATTGAGATCAGACGCCATGTCGCGTTTGGAGAGCCCCTGATGTGCCTAAACAGTGGAAACCCCCCAATTATAACTGAAACCCTAATCCAAAAACACCCCTAACCCTAATCTCAATGGTAACCCTAAACACACCCCTAACCCTGACACACCCCTAACCATAATCCCAACCCTATTCCCAACCGTAAATGTAATCCAAACCCTAACCCTAACTTTTGCCCGAAATCTAACCCTAAACACACCCCTAACCCTGACACACCCCTAACCATAATCCCAACCCTATTCCCAACCGTAAATGTAATCCAAACCCTAACCCTAACTTTTGCCCGAAATCTAACCCTAACTTTAGCCCCAACCCTAACTGTAGCCTTAACCCTAGCCCCAACCCTAACCCTAACCCTAGCCCTAACCCTAACCCTAGCCCTAACCCTAGCCCTAATGGGAAAATGGAAATAAATACATTTTTTAAAAGTTTTTAATTTTTCCCTAACTAAGGGGGTGATGAAGGGGGGTTTGATTTACTTTTATAGCGGGTTTTTTAGCGGATTTTTATGATTGGCAGCCGTCACACATTGAAAGACACTTTTTATTGCAAAAAATATTTTTTGCGTTTCCACGTTTTGAGAGCTATAATTTTTCCATATTTTGGTCCACAGAGTCATGTGAGGTCTTGTTTTTTGCGGGACGAGTTGACATTTTTATTGGTAACATTTTCGGGCACGTGACAATTTTTGATCGCTTTTTATTCCGATTTTTGTGAGGCAGAATGACCACAAACCAGCTATTCATTAATTTCTTTTGGGGAAGGCGTTTATACCGTTCCGCGTTTGGTAAAATTGATAAAGCAGTTTTATTCTTCGGGTCAGTACGATTACAGCGATACCTCATTTATATCATTTTTTTATGTTTTGATGCTTTTATACGACAAAAATTATTTTATAGAAAAAATAATTATTTTTGCATCGCTTTATTCTGAGGACTATAACTTTTTTATTTTTTCACTGATGATTCTTTATGGTGGCTTGTTTTTTGCGGAACAAGATGAAGTTTTCAGCGGTATCATGGTTATTTGTATATGTCTTTTAGATCGCGTGTTATTCCACTTTTTGTTAGGCAGTATGATAATAAAGCGTTGTTTTTTGCCTCGTTTTTTTTTTTTACCGCGGCGTTCACTGAAGGGGTTAACTAGCGGGACAGTTTTATAGGTGGGGTCATTACAGACGTGGCGATACTAAATATGTGTACTTTTATTGTTTTTTTTATTTAGATAAAGAATTGTATTTATAGGAACAATGTTTTGGGGGGGGATTTTGGGGGGATTTATTTTAATTTTTTTTACACATGTGAACATTTTTTTTAACACTATAACATTGCCCCGGGGGGGGGGGGGAATCATGTTATAGTGTAAGATCACTGATCTGACACTTTGCTGTGCACTGTGTCAGATCAGCGATCTGACATGCACATCTCCAGGCTTCACAGTGCCTGCTCTGGCAGATGCTGTGAAGCCACCTCCCTCCCTGCAGTACCCGGATGCCGCGGCCATTTTGGATCCGGGGCCTGCAGCGAGGAAGGAGGTAAGAGACCTTCAGGGGGCTCCGGGGATCTCAGGGAAGCACGCAGGGAGCCCCCTCCCTGTGCGATGCTTCCCTGTACGCTGTATGTTCCCCTGTATGTTTGATCGTGGTGTGCCGGGGGTTAATCTGCCGGGAGTGGTCCGTGACCACTCCTGGCACATAGCGCCGGATGTCAGCTGTGGCGATAGGCAGCTGACACCCGGCCGCGATCGGCCACGCTCCCCCGTGAGCGCGGCCAATCGCTATGACATACTATCCCGTCGGTGGTCATACGAGCCCACCCCACCTCGACGGGAGAGTACGTCATATGTCAGAAAGTGGTTAAATATTTCAGTTGCAAATCTTTATTCATTGCATAGTGGAATGTGTTGAGAACAATAAAACATAAAAATGATCAATGTAAATAAAAATGAATATCCCATGGAGGTCTGGATTTGGAATGATTCTCAAAATCAAAGTGGAAAATCAAATTACAGGCTGATCCAACTTCTGTGGAAATACCTCAAGACAAGGAAATGATGTTTAGTTGTTTGTGTGTTGCCTCCATTTGCCTGTATGACCTCCCTACAACATCTGGGCATGCTCCTGATTAGGAGACGGATGGTCTCCTGAGGGATCTCCTCCCAGACCTGGACTAAAGCATCCGCCAACTCCTGGACAGTCTGTCGTGCAATGTGACATTGATGGATGGTGCGAGACAAGATGTCCCAGATGTGTTCAATCGGATTCAGGTCTGGGGAACGGGCGGGCCAGTCGATAGCTTCAATGCCTTCATCTTGCAGGAACTGCTGACACACTCCAGCCACATGACTTCTGGTACTGTCCTGCATTAGGAGGGACCCAGGGCCTACTGCACCAGCATATGGTCACACAAGGGTCTGAGGATCTCATATGGGTACCTAATGGCAGTCAGGCTTCCTCTGGTGAGCACATGGAGGCCTGTGGAGGTCATTTTGCAGGGCTCTGGCAGTGCGCCTCCTGTTCCTCCTTGCACAAAGGCAGAGGTAGCGGTCCTGCTGTTGGGTTGTTGCCCTCCTACGGCCGCTTCCACGTCTCCTGGTGTACTGGCCTGTCTCCTGGTAGCGCCTCCAGCCTCTGGACACTACGCTGACAGACACAGCAAACCTTCTTGCCACAGCTCGCATTGATGTACCATCCTGGATGAGCTGCACTATCTGAGCCACTTGTGTGCGTTGTAGAGTCTGTCTTATGCTACCATGAGTGTGAAAGTACAACCAACATTCAAAAGTGACCAAACCATCATCCAGAAAACATTGGTACTGAGATGTGGTCTGTGGAACCACTCCTTTATTGAATGTGTCTTGATAATTGTCAATAATTTCCATCTGTTGTCCATTCCATTTGCACAACAGCATGTGAAATTGATTGTCAATCAGTGTTGCTTCCTAAGTGGACAGTTTGATTTCACAGACGTTTGATTTAGGCTACTTTCACACTAGCGTTGTTTTCAATACATCGCAATGCGTTGTTTAGGGGAAAAAACGCATCCTGCAAAGTTGTTTGCAGGATGCATTTTTGCCCCATAGAGTAACATTACCGACGCATTGCGACGTATTGACACACGTTGCAACAGTCGTGCGACGGTTGCGCCGTATTTTGGCGGACCGCCGGGAGCAAAAAACGTTAAATGTAACGTTTTTTGCTCCCGACGGACCACATTTTCCAACCGTGCATGCGCGGCCGGAACTCTGCCCCCACCTCCCCGCACCTCACAATGGGGCAGCGGATGCGCCGGAGAAATGCATCCGCTGCCTCCATTGTGCAGCGCATCAAACGCTAGCGTCGGAATCTCGGCCCGACGCATTGAGACATTCCGAATCCGACACTAGTGTGAAAGTAGCCTTACTTGGAGTTATATTCTGTTGTTTAAGTGTTCCCTTTATTTTTTTGAGCAGTATATATATATATATATATATATATATATTTATATATATATATAAAACATAAGTATGTGTGTATGTACATATGTATTTAAGATATCTACAAATTTTCTTGCCCAAGACTCTTGAATAGGGTTGAGCGACCTTCACTTTTATAGGATCGGGTCGGGTTTCACGAAACCCGACTTTTGGAAAAGTCGGGTCGAGTGAAATCGGCCGATCCTATAAAAAAGTCGGGGTCGGGGTCGGCCGAAACTCGAAACCCAATGCAGTGCATTGGGTTTCCATGGTTCCCAGGGTCTGAAGGAGCGGAAACTCTCCTTCAGGCCCTGGGATCCATATTTAAGTGTAAAATATAGAATTAAAATAAAAAATATCCTTATACTTACCCTCTGACGCGCCCTGGTACTAACCGGGAACCTTCCTTCCTTAGAATCAGCCTTCCAGGACCTTCGGTGACGTCGCGGGTGACGTCGCGGCTTGTGATTGGCCGCGCGGCCGCCCATGTGACCGCTCGCGCGGCCAATCACAAGCCGCGACGTCACCCGCGACGTCACCGAAGGTCCTGGAAGGGCTGATTCTTAGGAAGGAAGGCTGTCGGAAGGAAGCAGGGCGCTTCCGAGGGTGAGTATATTCCTATTAGGTATATACTCACCCTCGGAAGCGCCCTGCTTCCTTCCGACAGCCTTCCTTCCTAAGAATCAGCCCTTCCAGGACCTTCGGTGACGTCGCGGGTGACGTCGCGGCTTGTGATTGGCCGCGCGAGCGGTCACATGGGCGGCCGCGCGGCCAATCACAAGCCGCGACGTCACCGCGACGTCACGGCAAGGTCCTAGAAGCGCGGATTCGAAGGAGGAAGGCTGCCGGTTAGTACCAGGGCGCGTCAGAGGGTAAGTATTGCAATATTTTTTATTTTAATTCTATATTTTACACTTTAATCTGAATTCCGATACCAATTCCCGATATCTTACACATATCGGGAATCGGGATCGGAATTCCGATTCCAGATTCAAAAGATCGCCGACTTCATGGCCGACCCCCCCACTGGGGTCGGGTCGGGTTTCATGAAACCCGACCTTGCCAAAAGTCGGCGACTTTTGAACAATTTCGACCCGTTTCGCTCAACCCTACTCTTGAACACTTCTGATGGCCTTTTCTACTTATAATTACGACACTTGTATCATAAGCCGTGGGACGCAAATTTTCAACAAGCAGTTGATGTGATTTCACCGTTTGTAACACAGCAGGCATTCTCCGGTTGCCGGGTTAATTAAAATGACTTCAAAGTTGTCGCACAGCAGGGAGAGATCACGGCTTTATATAAATACATCACTGGAAAGTCGTGTTACTCCATCTACATTGAAAACTTTTTGATATGTAGCTTGTCAAAATGCAGATGTGAAGAAGAGGGAGAAAGTGAAGGAGAATAGGACGAAGTATACAAGAAAGGGAATACAGAACAATTGGAGTGAAAGGTAGCCACAATGATTTGCTAAGAGTATGTACCCCCTTAACCCCTTCATGACCTTACGCATATCCATACGTCCAGGTTGGGGAGTATTTCCCAACATTGTACGTATTTACACGCCCTGGCAATTTTTCGCTCACAGGATCTGAGCGTATGCAATCACCACCGGGTGTTCAACTGACATGACAGCTGACAACCGGCATTCACTGCCAGGAGCAGTTTAACCCTCTAAATGCTGAGATCGATATTGATCACATCATTTAGAAAGCAGGGCTCCCTCTACCCTCCTATCGGCGCCCCATGACGCCATACTTAACAAAAATTGTGAAACAACTGAAAATATGTCTTCTATTCTAGGTTCTTCAAAGTAGCCACCTTTTGCTTTGCTGAGTCTGCTTTGCACACTCTTGGCATTCTCTTGATGAGCTTCAAGAGGTAGTCCCCGGGAATGGTTTTCACTTCACAGGTGTGCCCTGTCAGGTTTAATATGTGGGATTTCTTTCCTTATAAATGGGATTGGGACCATCAGTTATGTTGTGCAGAAGTCTGATGGATACACAGCTGATAATCCTACTGAATAGACTGTTAGAATTTGTATTATGGCAAGAAAAAATCAGCTAAGTAAAGAAAAACGAGTGGTCATCATTACTTTAAGAAATGAAGGTCAGTCAGTCTGAAAAATTGGGAAAACTTTGAAAGTGTCCCCAAGTGCAGTGGCAAAAACCATCAAGCGCTACAAAGAAACTGGCTCACATGAGTACCACCGCAGCAAAGGAAGACCAAGAGTCACCTCTGCTTCTGAGGATAAGTTTATCCGAGTCACCAGCCTCAGAAATCGCAGGTTAACAGCAGCTCAGATTAGAGACCAGGTCAATGCCACACAGAGTTCTAGCAGCAGACACATCTCTACAACTGTTAAGAGGAGACTTTGAGCATCAGGCCTTCATGGTAAAATAGCTGCTAGGAAACCACTGCTAAGGACAGGCAACAAGCAGAAGAGACTTGTTTGGGATAAAGAACACAAGGAATGGACATTAGACCAGTGGAAATCTGTGCTTTGGTCTGATGAGTCCAAATTTGAGATCTTTGGTTCCAAACACCGTGTCTTTGTGAGACGCAGAAAAAGTGAACAGATGGACTCTACATGCATGCCTGGTTCCCACCGTGAAGCATGGAGGAGGAGGTGTGATGGTGTGGGGGTGCTTTTCTGGTGACACTGTTGGGGATTTATTCAAAACTGAAGGCATACTGAACCAGCATGGCTACCACAGCATCTTGCAGCGGCATGCTATTTCATCTGGTTTGCGTTTAGTTGGACAATTATTTATTTTTCAACAGGACAATGATGCCAAACACACTTCCAGGCTGTGTAAGGGCTATTTGACCAAGAAGGAGAGTGATGGGGTGCTATGCCATTTCTGAACCCAATCAAGATGGTTTTGGGTGAGCTGGACCGCAGAGTGAAGGCAAAAGGGCCAACAAGTGGTAAGCATCTCTGGGAACTCCTTCAATATTGTTGGAAGACCATTTCCGGTGACTACTTCTTGAATCTCATCAAGAGAATGCCAAGAGTGTGCAAAGCAGTCATCAAAGCAAAAGGTGGCAACTTTGAAGAACCTAGAATATAAGACAAATTTTCAGTTGTTTCACACTTTTTTGTTAAGTATATAATTCCACATGTGTTAATTCATAGTTTTCATGCCTTGAGTGTGAATGTACAATTTTCATAGTCATGAAAACACAGAAAAATCTTTAAATGAGAAGGTGTGTCCAAACTTTTGGTCTGTACTGTATATATGTATATATATATATATATATAGTGATGTAGCGATGTCCTTGCTGTGCAGTGAATAGGCAGTGACCCATATAAAGTTCAAACAAAGTCTAGTTTATTACACAGCATACTCACAAACCGGAAAAGAAAACAAAAAAGTCCTTCGGTATGCAGCCGGGAAAAACAACAACAGTCCACAGTCCGCTGCCGTGAGCGTATTACACCCCCCCCCCGTGTACGCTGGGGTGTCTGGCTTTTCAGGCTCTGCCTGGCCCGTGTTTCTCCACACGGAAGGAGCTCTGCACAAGCCTCCTGCAAGGTCTCACTCCCAGACCAGACTGACACACCCAAACTCTCTTGCTGGGGTTTTTTTTCTATCCTCCAGATTCTATGGCCATGGGCCACTATAAGATCTGGGCTGGAGAAAACGGACCGGCCCCACTACCATCCTGCAGTCCGTTTCAAAATAAAAGCCCATACCAGGTTTTCCTGAATAAATTCTGGGACAATTAACTTGACCCAGTTCACACTTACTTTTATTCTTCCCTGTGTCTCACAGGCAACCTGCTGTGAGCACAGGGCACTCCAGCGGATCTAATATGCTTCTAAGCACATCCTGGGGGACACATAGCGACCCTCGCATAGGACACCGGTCACTGCCTCACATACCCCCCCCCCCCCTCTGTTCAGACTTGTGGGGTTGAACATTTGTCAGCATACATGGTGCCCGTGACAGGGCATCTGCATTTCCCTGTGATTTCCCAGCCCGATGTTCCACAGAGAAGCTGAAATTTTGTAGGGACAAGAACCATCTGGTGACTCGGGCATTCCTTTCCTTTGCATTTCTCATCCAGACAAGGGGTGAATGGTCTGTTACCAACCGAAATTGACGCCCGAGCAAATAGTAGCGTAGGGACTCCAAGGCCCATTTAATCGCCAAGCACTCCTTCTCCACTACGCTATAATTTTTCTCTGCCGGGGTCAGTTTCCTGCTTAAATAGGTGACTGGATGCTCATCCCCGTTCACCTCTTGCGACAGCACCGCTCCTAAGCCTACCTCTGAGGCATCGGTTTGCACAATAAAGGTTTTCTTGAAGTCGGGGCTGATGAGGACCGGCTGTCCACACAACGCCGACTTCAGAGACTGGAACGCTTCCTCTGCTTGAGGATTCCACTTGACCATCACCGTTTTCTTCCCTTTTAACAGGTCCGTTGGGGAAGCCGATTTACCAGCAAAATTGGGTATAAACCGACGGTAATACCCAATGATGCCAAGGAATGCCTCACTTGTTTGGAACTTAAGGGCTTGGGCCAGTTTTGAATGGCCTCAATTTTGTTCACTTGAGGTTTGATAACCCCTCGGCCAATCACGTATCCCAAGTACCGGGCTTCCGTGAGACCTATCGCACATTTCTTTGGGTTTGCTGTTAACCCTGCGGCTCTAAGAGACTCTAGCACTGCTTGTACCTGGGACAGATGGGTATCCCAGTCGGTACTAAAGATGACTATGTCATCCAAATAGGCCGATGCGTAATCTCTATGTGGTGCTAACACAATGTCCATCAGCCTCTGGAATGTGGCCGGAGCCCCATGTAACCCAAAAGGTAAGACAATGTATTGAAAGAGACCCTCTGGGGTTATAAAAGCAGTCTTTTCCTTCGCTGACTCTGTTAAGGGAACCTGCCAGTAACCTTTCGTGAGATCCAGCGTGGTGAAGTACTGGGCCTTCCCCAGTCTCTCAATTAGCTCGTCCACCCGTGGCATGGGATACAGGTCAAATTTTGACACTTCATTTAACTTCCTAAAGTCATTACAGAAGCGTAATGACCCATCAGGTTTTGGTATAAGTACAATGGGGCTAGCCCACTCACTTCGGGACTCCTCAATGACTCCCAACTGAAGAATTTGCTTTACCTCGGCCGCAATGGCTTGCCTTCGGGCTTCTGGCACTCGGTACAGTTTCATCCGCACCTTTACCCGGGGCTCAGTGACAATGTCATGCTGAATCACTGAGGTTCGCCCCGGCAGCTCTGAGAATACATCCATATTCTGCTGTACCAAAGCTCGAGCCTCCCGCCGCTGCTGTTTTGTGAGGGCATCATTGACTTTTACCTCACACCTGGCTGTGTCCTTGGCCAGGGCCAGAGGGACCTCCGATTGTATGACCGTAGTTGCATCTGTGACCAAAGATTCTCGGTCCTTCCAGGCCTTTAGCAGGTTTACATGGTACAACTGCTCGGGTTTTCTTTTCCCGGGTTGGTACACTTTGTAATTCACTTCCCCCACCTTTCCCCGTATCTCATACGGCCCTTGCCACTTGGCCATGAGTTTACTCTCTGGGGTGGGCACTAGTACCAACACCCGGTCTCCTTCTTTAAAGGACCTGACCGTGGCCCTTTTATTATAGGTACGGCTCTGAGCGGCCTGGGCATCCAACAGATGCTCCTTTACGATGGGTTGCATGACTGCAATCCGATCCTGCATACTTGCCACATACTCGATAACACTCTTATGTGGAGTGGGCTCCTGTTCCCATGTCTCTTTGGCTACATCCAGCAGCCCCCTCGGGTGCCTGCCATACAATAGCTCAAATGGGGAGAACCCCGTGGACGCCTGCGGTACCTCGCGTATGGCAAACATTAAATATGGCAATAACATATCCTAATCCTTCCCATCCTTGGCGACCACCTTTTTGAGCATGGCCTTGAGGGTCTTATTAAACCTCTCGACCAACCCATCGGTTTGTGGATGGTACACTGACATACGCAACTGTTTAATTTGGAGCAATTTACATAGCTCCCTAGTCACTTTAGACATAAAAGGGGTTCCCTGATCTGTAAGGATCTCCTTGGGGAGCCCAAGACGACAAAACATGGCAAACAGTTCACGGGCTATTAGTTTAGCCGAAGTGTGCCGGAGCGGTATCGCCTCTGGATACTGGGTGGCGTAGTCTACGACTACTAATATGTGCTGATGGCCCCGGGCGGATTTTACTATTGGTCCCACCAGATCCATCGCTATCCGCTCAAAGGGTACTTCTATGATGGGCAGAGGTACTAACGGACTGCGGTAGTTTGTGGTGGGTGAGGTTAGTTGACACTCAGGACAAGTGTCACAGTACTTTGTAACCTCAGCGTAGACACCAGGCCAAAAGAACCTCTGTAATATGCGCTCTAACGTCTTTTTGGCCCCCAAGTCCCCCCCCAACATGTGAGTGTGAGCCATGTCGAGCACCGCCCGACGATAGGGTTGGGGCACTACCAGTTGTTCCACCACCTCATCCCGGATTTTATCAACCCTGTACAGTAACTCCTGGATGACCGCCATCCGGGGAAACTCCTTTTCTGCACCAGGTTGTTGTGCCACCCCATTTACCTCGATTACTCTTTCCCTTGCCCGGGTCAGAGTGGGATCCTGGAGCTGGGCAGTCCCAAACTTACCAGGTGACACCTCCAGCTCATGAATTGGTGGATTCTCTTCCACTTCCCCTGCCAATACCTCTAGGGGAAACCTATCGGGATTACACACTGTCCCTATCGTGGCGACCCCTACGGCAGGTATCCCTGACTCGGGATCTTCGGGTTCTGCACCCGGAATGCTTTTTACCCTGAGAGGGTTAACTCTGGTCTCCCAGAGGGACCAGAACAACGGTAAGTCTCTACCCAACACAGTCCCATACGGAAGAGTTTTTACCACTCCCACCACATGTTTTATCTCTCCACATGGGGTGGAGAACGTGACCTCCGCAGTCGGGTACTCTCGGAGGTCCCCATATATGCCCACTACCCCCACCTTTCGTCCAATAGGACTGTCCCCAGCAACCAAGGACCCGTGTACCAGGGTCACCAAGCTCCCCGAGTCCAAGAGAGCATCCGTTTGGTACCCGTTAACGAGCACTCTGCACAGCTGAGGTTCGGTACCGGCAGGGTCTGTAGTGGCAATGCAGACTGGCTGGGCATACATAGACACGCGGCGGGTATACCCGCAGTCCATGGGTTCTGTTGTTAGGGGACAATTAGCAACCACATGTCCAGGTTCTTGGCACCGCCAACACGTAACGACTGTGGCACGAGGTAACCTTGGAGCCAGTTTAGGGGACACAGATCTGTGGTCACTCTCTTTCCGAGACAACCCCTCAGCACGGACTCGGTCCGGTCTTGTCCCAGTGGAGGGCCGTGGACTTTTCTCAGACTCCTGAGCTGGCGGAGCCTTACGTGACAGCCGAAGCGGAGCAGTGTCCCGTATAAAGTCCTGGGTGGCCTTATATCGCTCTACCAGGCCTACAACCTGGTCTAGGGTACCCGGGTCCCCTTGACCCACCCAATGCTGAATGGCCGCTGGCAGAGTCCTCACCAGTCGGTCGACCACCACCCTCTCCACTATCTGACTTGTGGATAAAGTCTCAGGTTGGAGCCACCATTTCACAAGCTGCAATAAGTCAAAAATCTGAGACCGGGCAGGCTGGGCTTCCACAAAAGTCCAAGAAAACACCCGTTGAGCTCTCACATAAGTATTAACCCCCAGTCAGGCAAGGATCTCACCTTTTAACTTGGAATAGTCCTGGGCATCCTCCCGACTGAGGTCAAAGTAGGCCTTTAGCGCATCACCCATCAAGAACGGAGCCACAACTTCAGCCCACTGTGCTGCTGGCAGATTCTCCCGTTCTGCCGTGCGCTCATAGACGGTGAGGAAAGCTTCCACGTCATCTTCCGGACTCAATTTCCTCAAAGCGGAGCGGACCTTGTCACGGGCATCGCGACGTTCCGGGGTCGGTGCTGGAGGTGCCTCTCGCAGGGCTGTAATTTGCTGCAGCAACAGATTATTAGTTTGTTGCTGTTGTTGCTGTGTGAGGACCAGCTGCCTCAGGATCTCCTCCATTTTGTCTGTAGGCCTGAATTGCAATGTAGCAGGCTTAATAACAGACATGCAAATGGCGTTGGGGTATGCCTTAATTCACACTGCTCCGCATTCTCCAACCAAATGTGATGTAGCGATGTCCTTGCTGTGCAGTGAATAGGCAGTGACCCATATAAAGTTCAAACAAAGTTCTGTTTATTTCACAGCATACTCACAAACCGGAAAAGAAAACAAACAAGTCCTTCGGTATGCAGCCGGGAAAAATAACAACAGTCCACAGTCCGCTGCCGTGAGCGTATTACACCCCCCGTGTACGCTGGGGTGTCTGGCTTTTCAGGCTCTGCCTGGCCTGTGTTTCTCCACACGGAAGGAGCTCTGCACAAGCCTCCTGCAAGGTCTCACTCCCAGACCAGACTGACACACCCAAACTCTCTTGCTGGGTTTTTTTTTCTATCCTCCAGATTCTATGGCCATGGGCCACTATAAGATCTGGGCTGGAGGAAACGGACCGGCCCCACTACCATCCTGCAGTCCGTTTCAAAATAAAAGCCCATACCAGGTTTTCCTGAATAAATTCTGGGACAAATAACTTGACCCAGTTCACACTTACTTTTATTCTTCCCTGTGTCTCACAGGCAACCTGCTGTGAGCACAGGGCACTCCAGCGGATCTAATATGCTTCTAAGCACATCCTGGAGGACACATAGCGACTCTCGCATATGACACCGGTCACTGCCTCACAATATATATATATGTATATATATATATATATACAGCTCTGTCAAAAATTAAGAGACCACTGCAAAATGTTCAGTTGGTCTGATTTTTCTATTTCTAGGTATATTTTTGAGCAAAATGTAAATTGTTCTTTTAATTTATTCTATGAACTACTGACAACAAGTCTCTGAAGTGCCAAGCAATAGATTTTGTATTTATTTTCTGAAAATGAGAAATGGTCAAAATAACCAAAAATTGCATTGCTTGCAGACCTCAAATAATGCAAAAAAAACAAGTTCATAATTATTTAGACACAACAATATTAATGTTTTAACTCAGGAAGAGTTCAGAAATCAATATTTTGTGGAATAACCATGATTTTTAATCACAGCTTTCATGCATCATGGCATGCTTTCCACCAGTATTTCATACTGCTTTTGGGTGACCTGATGCCACTCCTGGTACAAAAATTTAAACAGTTCTTCATTGTTTGATGGCTTGTGACTATCCATCTTCCTCTTGATTGCATTCCAGAGGTTTTCAATGGGGTTCAGGTCTGGAGATTGGGCTGGCCATGACAAGGATTTGATGTGGTGGTCCTTCATCTCCATCTTGCTTGACCTCACTGTGTAGCATGGCGCATTGTCCTGCTGGAAAAAACAGTCCTCAGAGTTGGGGAACATTGCCTGAGCAGAAGGAAGCAAGTGTTTTTCCAGGATAACCTTGTATGTGGCTTGATTCATACGTCCTTTGCAAAGAACAACCTGCCCAATTCCAGCCTTGCTAAATCATCGCCAGATCATCACCGATCTTCAACCAAACTACACAGTGGGTGCAAGACACTGTGGCTTGTATGCCTCTCCAGGTCTCCATCTAACCATTAGACGACCAGGTGTTGAATTGCTGTCACTGATAACAGTGATAGCAGGAGTCACTGATGGGAGAAGTAGTCTCTCAGCAGCCGGCGCCTGTGCTCATACTTGTCAAAAAAAAGTTAAATAATTAAATACATATTCAAATAATAAGAAAAAAAACATTATACTCAACTAACACCAAATCCCCTATGCCCTTATTTCCTATAAAAATTTTAAAATAACAAAACAGCATATACTCAACTTATTGCCCAATCCAGGATGATCATGTCTCCTGTAAAAAATCAAAAATATTAAACAGCCATATACTCTCCTCTCCGCCATAGTCCATGTAATCCAGAGTGTCGGAGATGTGACTGCTCTAACCAGCCACTGGCGATACACTGCCAGGAGCATCATCGCTCCCGCAGTGCATAGCACTGAGCTGCCATGAGAGAGGTCACACGAGTTCATCAGCTGATGAGATCCGGTGATCTCACTTACGGCACCACCACTGTGGTGCTGTAATAGAGATCACCAGAGCTGATCAGCTGATGAACTCTGGTGAACTCTCTCACCGCAGCTCAGTGCTACCCAATGCATGAGCGATTACACTCTCCTGTCAGTGTGTAGCCGGCTGCTCTAGAGAGCAATCACATCAGTAACTGCTCTCAAAGTCATAATGATTGTTGTGGGACAATATGAATTATTATATTCTTGGTGGACAGGTGAGGAATATTGTGGTTCATCATTTTAGTTTTGTTGCAGTAGATGTTGGCTTCAGTAGATTAGGAGTTTGGTGAGTATGGTTTAAGTTAGATTCCATAAAGGACTGTGTCATTATTTCAAATAAAGGACTTTAATTCTGGGTGTGCGTATTTTTTTTCTAATATCACTATGGGGTTAGTAATGGGGGTGTCTTATAGATGCCGCTCCATTACTAACCTTTGGGCTTGATGTCACCTGACAATACAAATGGGACATCAACCCCCCAACCATTACCCCACTCACGACTACACCAGGGCAAGTGGGAAGAGCACCTTTTGTGTGGCAGCTGAGAGCTGATGTTGATGATATCCATGGCTCCTTCCTAGGTTATTAGTATCAGTCCACAGCTGTCTGCCTATCCTTTGCTGATTCGATTCTATAGGGGGACTCTATGTCAATTTTTCTGGGGTCCCCCTGTAAACTAGCCAGTAAAGTCTAAGCAAACAGCTGTGAGCTGATATTACAAGCTTGGGAACCTTTATGGCTATTGGCTCCTTCCCAGAATATTAACATCAGCCCTCAGCAATCGGATTTCCCTCTGCTAGTTATGAAAATTACGTGGGAGGCCACATAATTTTTTTTTTTTTTAAGGGAACCTGTCACCCCCAAAATCGAAGATGAGCTAAGCCCACCAGCATCAGGGGCTTATCTACAGCATTCTGTAATGCTGTAGATAAGCCCCAATGTACCCTGAAAGATGAGAAAAAGAAGTTATATTATACTCACTTAAGGGCGGTCCCGCTGCGGTCCGTGTTATGACCTGGTGGTCAGGACAATAATGGACCTGGTGGTTAAGAGCACACGGAATGACCTGATGGTTACTGATAATAAGGACGAGCTCTGGGACGTGGGAACTCTGCTGACCGCAATCCCTAAACCTATCAAACACACTAGAAATAGCCGTGGATTGCGCCTAACGCTCCCTATGCAACTCGGCACAGCCTAAGAAACTAGCTAGCCCTGAAGATAGAAAAATAAAGCCTACCTTGCCTCAGAGAAATTTCCCAAAGGAAAAGGCAGCCCCCCACATATAATGACTGTGAGTAAAGATGAAAATACAAACACAGAGATGAAATAGATTTAGCAAAGTGAGGCCCGACTTACTGAACAGACCGAGGATAGGAAAGGTTACTTTGCGGTCAGCACAAAAACCTACAAAAAGACCACGCAGAGGTCGCAAAAAGACCCTCCGCACCGACTCACGGTGCGGTGGCGCTCCCTCTGCGTCCCAGAGCTTCCAGCAAGCAAGACAACAAATTAATTAGCAAGCTGGACAGAAAAATAGAAAACCAAAGAAATACAAGCTGGAACTTAGCTTCTGATGGGAAGACAGGTCACAAGAACGATCCAGGAGTGAACTAGACCAATACTGGAACATTGACAGGTGGCATAGAGCAAAGATCTAAGTGGAGTTAAATAGAGCAGCAGCTAACGAATTAACCTAGTCACCTGTGAAACTCAGAAACACCCACCAGAGGAAGTCCATGGACAGAACCAGCCGAAGTACCATTCATGACCACAGGAGGGAGCTCGACAACAGAATTCACAACAGTACCCCTCCCCCCCCTTGAGGAGGGGTCACCGAACCCTCACCAGAGCCCCCAGGCCGACCAGGATGAGCCAAATGAAAGGCACGAACCAGATCGGCAGCATGAACATCAGAGGCAAAAACCCAGGAATTATCTTCCTGACCATAACCCTTCCACTTGACCAGGTACTGGATTTTCTGTCTCGAAACACGAGAATCCAAAATCTTCTCCACCACATACTCCAACTCCCCCTCAACTAACACCGGGGCAGGAGGATCAACGGATGGAACCACAGGCGCCACGTATCTCCGCAATAACGACTTATGGAACACATTATGGATGGCAAAAGAAGCAGGAAGGGCCAAACGAAATGACACAGGATTGATAACCTCAGAAATCTTATACGGACCAATGAAACAAGGCTTAAACTTAGGAGAGGAATCCTTCATAGGAACATAACGAGACGACAACCAAACCAAATCCCCAACACGAAGTCGGGGACCCACACAGCGCCGGAGGTTAGCGAAAAGTTGAGCCTTCTCCTGGGACAATGTCAAATTGTCCACCACATGAGTCCAAATCTGCTGCAACCTATCCACCACAGTATCTACACCAGGACAATCTGAAGACTCAACCTGCCCTGAAGAGAAACGAGGATGGAAACCAGAATTGCAGAAAAACGGCGAAACCAAAGTAGCCGAGCTGGCCCGATTATTAAGGGCGAACTCAGCCAACGGCAAAAAGGACACCCAATCATCCTGATCAGCAGAAACAAAGCATCTCAGATATGTTTCCAAAGTTTGATTAGTTCGTTCGGTTTGGCCATTTGTCTGAGGATGGAAAGCCGAGGAAAAAGACAAATCAATGCCCATCCTAGCACAAAAGGATCGCCAAAACATTGAAACAAACTGGGAACCTCTGTCAGAAACGATGTTCTCCGGGATACCATGTAAACGAACCACATGCTGGAAAAATAATGGCACCAAATCAGAGGAAGAAGGCAATTTAGACAAAGGTACCAAATGGACCATCTTAGAAAAGTGATCACAAACCACCCAAATGACCAACATCTTTTGAGAGACGGGGAGATCCGAAATAAAATCCATAGAAATATGCGTCCAGGGCCTCTTCGGGACCGGCAAGGGCAAAAGCAACCCACTGGCACGAGAACAGCAGGGCTTAGCCCGAGCACAAGTCCCACAGGACTGCACAAAAGAACGCACATCCCGCGACAAAGACGGCCACCAGAAGGATCTAGCCACCAAATCTCTGGTACCAAAGATTCCAGGATGCCCAGCCAACACTGAACAATGAATCTCAGAGATAACTCTACTAGTCCATCTATCAGGGACAAACAGTTTCTCCGCTGGGCAACGGTCAGGTCTATCAGCCTGAAATTTTTGCAGCACCCGCCGCAAATCAGGGGAGATGGCAGACAAAATTACCCCCTCTTTGAGAATACCCGCCGGCTCAGGAACACCCGGAGAGTCAGGCACAAAACTCCTTGACAGGGCATCAGCCTTCACATTCTTAGAACCCGGAAGATACGAAACCACAAAATCAAAATGGGAGAAAAGTAACGACCATCGAGCCTGTCTCGGATTCAACCGTTTGGCAGACTCAAGATAAGTCAAATTCTTGTGATCTGTCAAGACCACCACGCGATGCTTGGCTCCTTCAAGCCAATGACGCCGCTCCTCGAATGCCCACTTCATGGCCAACAATTCACGATTACCAACATCATAGTTACGCTCAGCAGGTGAAAACTTTCTAGAAAAAGCACATGGCTTCATCACGGAGCCATCAGAACTTCTTTGCGACAAAACAGCCCCTGCTCCAATCTCAGAAGCATCAACGTCAACCTGAAACGGAAGCGAAACATCTGGCTGGCACAACACAGGGGCAGAAGAAAAACGACGCTTCAACTCCTGAAAAGCCTCTACAGCCGCAGAAGACCAATTGACCACATCAGCACCCTTCTTGGTCAAATCAGTCAACGGTTTAGCAACAGTAGAAAAATTAGTGATGAAGCGCCGATAAAAATTAGCAAAGCCCAGGAACTTTTGCAGGCTCTTCACAGATGTCGGCTGAGTCCAATCGTAAATGGCCTGGACTTTAACAGGGTCCATCTCGATAGTAGAAGGGGAAAAAATGAACCCCAAAAATGAAACCTTCTGAACTCCAAAGAGACACTTTGACCCCTTCACAAACAAGGAATTCGCACGAAGGACCTGGAACACCATTCTGACCTGCTTCACATGAGACTCCCAATCATCCGAAAAGACCAAAATATCATCCAAATACACAATCAGGAATTTATCCAGGTACTCTCGGAAGATGTCATGCATAAAGGACTGAAATACTGATGGAGCATTGGAAAGCCCGAATGGCATAACCAGGTACTCAAAATGGCCCTCGGGCATATTAAATGCAGTTTTCCATTCATCGCCTTGTTTAATACGCACAAGATTATACGCCCCTCGAAGATCTATCTTGGTGAACCAACTAGCCCCCTTAATCCGAGCAAACAAATCAGACAGCAGCGGCAAAGGATACTGAAATTTGACTGTAATTTTATTAAGAAGGCGGTAATCAATACAAGGTCTCAAAGAACCATCCTTCTTGGCCACAAAAAAGAACCCTGCTCCTAACGGTGATGACGACGGGCGAATATGGACTTTCTCCAAGGATTCCTTTATATAACTCCGCATAGCGGCGTGTTCTGGCACAGATAAATTGAACAATCGGCCCTTAGGAAACTTACTACCAGGAATCAAATTAATTGCACAATCGCAATCCCTATGAGGAGGTAGGGCACTGGCTTTGGGCTCATCAAATACATCCCGATAATCCGACAAAAACTCTGGAACTTCAGAAGGAGTGGAAGGCGAAATAGACAAAATTGGAACATCACCATGTACCCCCTAGCAACCCCAGCTGGACACAGACATAGATTTCCAGTCCAATACTGGATTATGAACCTGTAGCCATGGCAACCCAAAAACGACCACATCATGCAGATTATGCAACAGCAGAAAGCGGATATCCTCCTGATGTGCAGGAGCCATGCACATGGTCAATTGGGTCCAATACTGAGGCTTATTCTTGGCCAAAGGCGTAGCATCAATTCCTCTCAATGGAATAGGATACTGCAAGGGCTCCAAGAAAAAAACACAGCGCCCAGCATACTCCAAGTCCATCAAATTCAGAGCAGTGCCTGAATCCACAAATGCCATAACAGAATAGGATGACAAAGAGCAAATCAGAGTAACAGACAATAGAAATTTAGACTGTACCGTACCAATGGTGGCAGACCTAGTGAACCGCTTAGTGCGCTTAGGACAATCGGAGATAGCATGAGTGGAATCACCACAGTAAAAACATAGCCCATTCCGACATCTGTGTTCTTGCCGTTCAGCTCTGGTCAAAGTCCTATCACACTGCATAGGCTCAGGCCTATTCTCAGAGAATACCGCCAAATGGTGCACAGCTTTGCGCTCACGCAAGCGCCGATCGATCTGAATGGCCAAGGACATAGACTCATTCAGACCAGCAGGCATGGGAAACCCCACCATGACATCCTTAAGGGCTTCAGAGAGACCCTTTCTGAAGATTGCTGCCAGGGCACATTCATTCCACTGAGTGAGCACAGACCACTTTCTAAACTTCTGACAATATATCTCCGCTTCATCCTGACCCTGACACAGAGCCAGCAAGATTTTCTCTGCCTGATCCACTGAATTAGGTTCGTCATAAAGCAATCCAAGCGCCAGGAAAAACGCATCAACATCACGCAATGCCGGATCTCCTGGCGCAAGGGAAAATGCCCAGTCTTGAGGGTCACCACGTAACAAAGAAATAATGATCTTTACTTGTTGAACAGGGTCACCTGAGGAGCGAGGTTTCAAGGCAAGAAACAATTTACAATTATTTTTGAAATTCAAGAACTTAGATCTATCACCAAAAAACAAATCAGGAATTGGAATCCTAGGCTCTGACATCGGATTCTGAACCACAAAATCTTGAATGTTTTGTATCCTTGTAGTGAGATTATCCATCCAAGAGGACAGACCTTGAATGTCCATGTTTACACCAGTGTCCTGAACCACCCAGAGGTAAAGGGGAAAATAGAGACAAAACACACTGCAAAGAAAAAAAATGGTCTCAGAACTTCTCTTATCCCTCTATTGAGATGCATTAGTACTTTGGGCCACCTGTACTGCTATGACCTGGTGGTCAGGACAATAATGGACCTGGTGGTTAAGAGCACACGGAATGACCTGATGGTTACTGATAATAAGGACGAGCTCTGGGACGTGGGAACTCTGCTGACCGCAATCCCTAAACCTATCAAACACACTAGAAATAGCCGTGGATTGCGCCTAACGCTCCCTATGCAACTCAACACAGCCTAAGAAACTAGCTAGCCCTGAAGATAGAAAAATAAAGCCTACCTTGCCTCAGAGAAATTCCCCAAAGGAAAAGGCAGCCCCCCACATATAATGACTGTGAGTAAAGATGAAAATACAAACACAGAGATGAAATAGATTTAGCAAAGTGAGGCCCGACTTACTGAACAGACTGAGGATAGGAAAGGTTACTTTGCGGTCAGCACAAAAACCTACAAAAAGACCACACAGAGGTCGCAAAAAGACCCTCCGCACCGACTCACGGTGCGGTGGCGCTCCCTCTGCGTCCCAGAGCTTCCAGCAAGCAAGACAACAAATTAATTAGCAAGCTGGACAGAAAAATAGAAAACCAAAGAAATACAAGCTGGAACTTAGCTTCTGATGGGAAGACAGGTCACAAGAACGATCCAGGAGTGAACTAGACCAATACTGGAACATTGACAGGTGGCATAGAGCAAAGATCTAAGTGGAGTTAAATAGAGCAGCAGCTAACGAATTAACCTAGTCACCTGTGAAACTCAGAAACACCCACCAGAGGAAGTCCATGGACAGAACCAGCCGAAGTACCATTCATGAGCACAGGAGGGAGCCCGACAACAGAATTCACAACAGGTCCGGTCCGATGGGCGTCGCGGTCTAGTCCAGGGCCTCCCATCTTCTTAGGATAACATCTGCTTCTTGTATTCATGCAGTGGCTTCGGCGCAGGCGTACTTTGTCTGCCCTGTTGAGGGCAGAGCAAAGTACTGCAGTGTGCAGGCGCCGAGAAAGGTCAGAGAGGCCCGGCGCCTGCGCACTGCAGTACTTTGCTCTGCAGGGAAGACAAAGTACACCTGCACCATAGCCGCAGCGTGAAGACAAGAAGAGGACGTCATCCTATGAAGATAGGAGGCGCCGGAGCGGACCGCGACGCCCATCGGATCGGACTGCCCACCCGGGTGAGTATAATCTAACCTCTTTTTCTCATTTTTCAGGATACATTGGGGGCTTATCTACAGCATAACAGAATGCTGTAGATAAGCCCTTCATGCCGGTGGGCTTAGCTCATCTTCGATTTTGAGGGTGACAGGTTCCCTTTAATTAACAGTTGATGTTTGGTTACAGTCTATGTAAAGCTACTTTCACACTAGTCCATCGGTACGGGCTGTCGCAAACCATAGGCCCGACGTACCGACGGACAGTGTGATTGATTAGCACAACGTGGGCTTCGGATGCCGTTTTACAACGCATCCGCTGCCTCATTGTAGTGTCCGGGGAGGAGGGGGCGGAGTTCCGGCCACGCATGCCCGGTCGGAAATGGCAGACTCGACGCACAAAAAAATGTTACATGTAACTTTTTTTGTGCCAAAGGTGCGCCAAAACACGACGCATTCGTCGCACGACGGATGCGAGATGTGGCAATACGTTGCAATGCGTCGGTAATACAAGTGTATGGAGAAAAAACGCATCCTGCGGGCACATTTGCAGGATGCGTTTTTTCACCAAAACGACGCATTGCAACGTACGTCAGAAAATGCTAGTGTGAAAGTAGCCTAAGGTGTGTGTGTGTGTGTGTGTGTGTGTTTACCAGCTCAGTAAGGAGGGTGTCTGGCTAACACCTTTTCATTACTAAACCTAGGGCTTCATATCAATGATAGCTGCTAACACCAAGCCCTAATCCCATTACCCTGATGATACTGCATCATAATGAAAAAGGTGGAGTTGAACCAAGAAATAACATCACCATTTTTTTTTTTGAAGAACTTAATTTAGCTAAAAAAAGCCTTCATTGCTATACAAAAACGCTTGCAAAAACTCATACAAAACCACGGCAAAAACGAAGTAAAAAAGCAGCAAAATGCATTTTTTTGAGGGACCCACCTGAAGCGATCATCACTCCTAACGGAATAGGAGTTCTGCACACAACGACACAGTTAAGCACAGAAGTAGAACAGGGAAAAATAGCCTCCCTGCACTACCACTCTCTATTCTGTACACTGCAGATTGCTTAAACCTGTGGCCTACAAAATGGCAGGGTAACACATTGGAGAAGGACGAATTCTGATGTCCAATTTGTGTGCCGGAGCGTTGACACCAACCGCAGACTCGACAAGATCTGTGGATACATTAATACATTGTGTTTTAACTTTATAATTAGTACTTGTTGTGTAGCTGTGGGGACATAATAAAGTGTGCGGGAGCCTCTTACAGAGTGAAGGTTACTGTGGGGGCCCTGATACAGTGTCAGGATTCCTGTGGGAGCCCTCATAAAGTGTGGGGATATTGTAAAGCTTGAGGGAACCTCATTGAGTATGAGCGCTACTGTTGAGAAACATCATACAGTGTGGAGACTACTGTACGGGCCACCATACAGTGTGAAGAGCATCATATCATAAGAGGACTACTCTGGGGCCATTATATAGCGTGTGATCTCTTATTCAATATGTTCTACAGGACTGGTATCTACAACTATAAGGATACCGTGTGTCAGTACTATAGATGCTGGCCTTTAGAAACAGTAGTAATATTTTCACTAACAGGACAGTTATCTGCTGAGGTTCCCCCAATGCCCATGATTAAAGGGCATTACCGCAACCTACCCCAAGTTGAACCCCTAGCTACGTCTCTGGCCACACATGAGACAGTGGTGAGGAGGAATAGAACATGGTTGAGCTCTGAGACGAAAAGAGAAATATACGTAATAGATTTGTCTATTGTAATCACTATATAAGGCAAAATCGGTTCTGTGGAAAGGAGGGGATTAAGAGGAACGTTATCAATGAGAGATATTACCCTCAACCCAAGGACCCCAGAGCAGCCATATGGTTTGCCTCACCAATATACCCGTCCCATCCAGTCTGGCACACGAGAAAATTCACCAATATTTTCCTGTAACTTTAAAGCTAGAAATCAATGCGAATACATACCAATTACTAGTAATGCATTCCGTAATTCTCTTTGAAATGTTGTATTTTTTGTCTTATTTATTTCTAAATCAAGTGGTAAGTAAAATGGGGAACATTGATTGTATTGCTTTGCAGAGTGCATGAGATAAATGGATTCAGAATAGTGCATTTGATATCCTCAATATTCTCTATGGATCTCATTATCCAAATTGTTGAGTTTGCCATGCTGACGTAAGGCTTCTTATAAACCTCTCATTGAGGAGATGCAGCCTCAATTACATGAATTAGGCTTCATTTTTACATCAGGTATTCTGATGTACAGCCTTCATCTCCCACATGTGTTTTTGCAATTCTAAGTTTAGAAGATACATCAAAAAATGTTTTAGACTGTTTGAAGCAACTTTATGTTTGATCTTTAATGTTTTCCTGTAGGAAATAAATATATATACATACAGTGGGGAAAATAAGTATTTGATCCCTTGCTGATTTTGTTTGCCCACTGACAAAGTCTATAATTTTAAGGGTAGGTTAATTTTAACATTGAGTTTGCAGAATATCAAAAATAAAATCCAGAAAATCATCCTCCTCAAGCTTGAATCAAACCAGGGATTCAAGCTTGAGGAGGCTAATTTGCATATTCCAGGTGCCTTCTGGGAAAGCGAAGAGTCTCCCTAAGCTAGAAGATCGTTGGGTACAGCCGGGACCAGCTGCTTGGAAAGAATCATCAAACCAGGGATTCAAGCTTGAGGAGGCTAATTTGCATATTCCAGGTGCCTTCTGGGAAAGCGAAGAGTCTCCCTAAGCTAGAAGATCGTTGGGTACAGCCGGGACCAGCTGCTTGGAAAGAATCATCAAACCAGGGATTCAAGCTTGAGGAGGCTAATTTGCATATTCCAGGTGCCTTCTGGGAAAGCGAAGAGTCTCCCTAAGCTAGAAGATCGTTGGGTACAGCCGGGACCAGCTGCTTGGAAAGAATCATCAAACCAGGGATTCAAGCTTGAGGAGGCTAATTTGCATATTCCAGGTGCCTTCTGGGAAAGCGAAGAGTCTCCCTAAGCTAGAAGATCGTTGGGTACAGCCGGGACCAGCTGCTTGGAAAGAATCATCAAACCAGGGATTCAAGCTTGAGGAGGCTAATTTGCATATTCCAGGTGCCTTCTGGGAAAGCGAAGAGTCTCCCTAAGCTAGAAGATCGTTGGGTACAGCCGGGAGCAGCTGCTTGGAAGAATCACCAAAACCGCGCGCCGTAAGGCGCGCGAATTTTTGCCTGTAGGACATTATTGTAAGAGAGCTTGGCTGAGTAGATTACACAAGAAGGAAAACACACAGCAAGTCAGCAGGATCTAGGAGCAACATGGCAGATGTGACAACCTACATGGTGAGCTGCAGCATGTGCTACATGTTCACAGATCGACCAGAAGAAGAATTAAATTTCACCTGTCAGAAGTGTAGACTAGTGGCCCTTTTAGAAGAAAAGGTGCGGGGTCTGGAAGAAAGAATAGCAACCTTGAAACTCATCAAAGAGAATGAAGACTTTCTAGACAGAACAGAAGCATCTCTACTGGTCACAGAAGGTGAAAAAAGTGTCAGAGAACCTCCAAAAGCAGATGAGTGGAAGCATGTGACCAAAAGAAGCAAGAAGACCATGGAGAAATCACCAACCACACAACTGAAGAACCGATATCAAATCTTTGTAGAGGATGAAGATGGCACACCTAAGGATGAAGCAATACCAGCAAGCAAAAAAGAAAAGGGCACACAGCAACAAGTGACAGCAAAAAGTACAGCCAAGAAGCAACGAAGAGTGGTGGTGGTGGGAGACTCACTACTGAGAGGCACAGAAGCAGCCATCTGCAGACCGGACATAACTGCAAGAGAAGTATGCTGCCTTCCAGGTGCGATGATCAAGGATGTGACCGATAGGATACCAAAGCTCTTCAACTCCAAGGACGTCCACCCATTTCTTCTGATACATGTTGGCACCAATTACACGGCAAGGAAGGACCTACCGACAATCTGCAAAGACTTTGAAGTGTTGGGGAAGAAAGTAAAGGAACTGGATGCACAGGTAGTTTTTTCTTCTATCCTTCCAGTAGACGGGCATGGCACCAGGAGATGGAACAGGATCCTTGATGCAAACAACTGGCTAAGACGATGGTGCAGACAACAAGGATTCGGATTCCTGGACCACGGTGTGAATTACTTGTACGATGGACTCCTCGCCAGAGACGGACTACACCTCAACAAACCTGGGAAACACACATTCGCCAGAAGACTCGCTACACTCATCAGGAGGGCGTTAAACTAGAAGAAGAGGGGACGGGAAGAAAAACATTAGACTTGAACAAAGAAGATCCAGGAAAACATACTCAGAAGGGAGGTAAGAACATTTCTAAAACAATCCACAGTGAGGAGATTGGAACAAAACAAAATCCTCTAAACTGCATGCTTGCAAACGCCAGAAGCCTGACAAACAAGATGGAAGAACTAGAAGCAGAAATATCTACAGGTAACTTTGACATAGTGGGAATAACCGAGACATGGTTAGATGAAAGCTATGACTGGGCAGTTAACTTACAGGGTTACAGTCTGTTTAGAAAGGATCGTAAAAATCGGAGAGGAGGAGGGGTTTGTCTCTATGTAAAGTCTTGTCTAAAGTCCACTTTAAGGGAGGATATTAGCGAAGGAAATGAGGATGTCGAGTCCATATGGGTCGAAATTCATGGAGGGAAAAATGGTAACAAAATTCTCATTGGCGTCTGTTACAAACCCCCAAATATAACAGAAACCATGGAAAGTCTACTTCTAAAGCAGATAGATGAAGCTGCAACCCATAATGAGGTCCTGGTTATGGGGGACTTTAACTACCCGGATATTAACTGGGAAACAGAAACCTGTGAAACCCATAAAGGCAACAGGTTTCTGCTAATAACCAAGAAAAATTATCTTTCACAATTGGTGCAGAATCCAACCAGAGGAGCAGCACTTTTAGACCTAATACTATCTAATAGACCTGACAGAATAACAAATCTGCAGGTGGTCGGGCATCTAGGAAATAGCGACCACAATATTGTACAGTTTCACCTGTCTTTCACTAGGGGGACTTGTCAGGGAGTCACAAAAACACTGAACTTTAGGAAGGCAAAGTTTGACCAGCTTAGAGATGCCCTTAATCTGGTAGACTGGGACAATATCCTCAGAACTAATAATACAGATAATAAATGGGAAATGTTTAAGAACATCCTAAATAGGCAGTGTAAGCGGTTTATACCTTGTGGGAATAAAAGGACTAGAAATAGGAAAAACCCAATGTGGCTAAATAAAGAAGTAAGACAGGCAATTAACAGTAAAAAGAAAGCATTTGCACTACTAAAGCAGGATGGCACCATTGAAGCTCTAAAAAACTATAGGGAGAAAAATACTTTATCTAAAAAACTAATTAAAGCTGCCAAAAAGGAAACAGAGAAGCACATTGCTAAGGAGAGTAAAACTAATCCCAAACTGTTCTTCAACTATATCAATAGTAAAAGAATAAAAACTGAAAATGTAGGCCCCTTAAAAAATAGTGAGGAAAGAATGGTTGTAGATGACGAGGAAAAAGCTAACATATTAAACACCTTCTTCTCCACGGTATTCACGGTGGAAAATGAAATCCTAGGTGAAATCCCAAGAAACAATGAAAACCCTATATTAAGGGTCACCAATCTAACCCAAGAAGAGGTGCGAAACCGGCTAAATAAGATTAAAATAGATAAATCTCCGGGTCCGGATGGCATACACCCACGAGTACTAAGAGAACTAAGTAATGTAATAGATAAACCATTATTTCTTATTTTTAGGGACTCTATAGCGACAGGGTCTGTTCCGCAGGATTGGCGCATAGCAAATGTGGTGCCAATATTCAAAAAGGGCTCTAAAAGTGAACCTGGAAATTATAGGCCAGTAAGTCTAACCTCTATTGTTGGTAAAATATTTGAAGGGTTTCTGAGGGATGTTATTCTGGATTATCTCAATGAGAATAACTGTTTAACTCCATATCAGCATGGGTTTATGAGAAATCGCTCCTGTCAAACCAATCTAATCAGTTTTTATGAAGAGGTAAGCTATAGGCTGGACCACGGTGAGTCATTGGACGTGGTATATCTCGATTTTTCCAAAGCGTTTGATACCGTGCCGCACAAGAGGTTGGTACACAAAATGAGAATGCTTGGTCTGGGGGAAATTGTGTGTAAATGGGTTAGTAACTGGCTTGGTGATAGAAAGCAGAGGGTGGTTATAAATGGTATAGTCTCTAACTGGGTCGCTGTGACCAGTGGGGTACCGCAGGGGTCAGTATTGGGACCTGTTCTCTTCAACATATTCATTAATGATCTGGTAGAAGGTTTACACAGTAAAATATCGATATTTGCAGATGATACAAAACTATGTAAAGCAGTTAATACAAGAGAAGATAGTATTCTGCTACAGATGGATCTGGATAAGTTGGAAACTTGGGCTGAAAGGTGGCAGATGAGGTTTAACAATGATAAATGTAAGGTTATACACATGGGAAGAAGGAATCAATGTCACCATTACACACTGAATGGGAAACCACTGGGTAAATCTGACAGGGAGAAGGATTTGGGGATCCTAGTTAATGATAAACTTACCTGGAGCAGCCAGTGCCAGGCAGCAGCTGCCAAGGCAAACAGGATCATGGGGTGCATTAAAAGAGGTCTGGATACACATGATGAGAGCATTATACTGCCTCTGTACAAATCCCTAGTTAGACCGCACATGGAGTACTGTGTCCAGTTTTGGGCACCGGTGCTTAGGAAGGATATAATGGAACTAGAGAGAGTACAAAGGAGGGCAACAAAATTAATAAAGGGGATGGGAGAACTACAATACCCAGATAGATTAGCGAAATTAGGATTATTTAGTCTAGAAAAAAGACGACTGAGGGGCGATCTAATAACCATGTATAAGTATATAAGGGGACAATACAAATATCTCGCTGAGGATCTGTTTATACCAAGGAAGGTGACGGGCACAAGGGGGCATTCTTTGCGTCTGGAGGAGAGAAGGTTTTCCCACCAACATAGAAGAGGATTCTTTACTGTTAGGGCAGTGAGAATCTGGAATTGCTTGCCTGAGGAGGTGGCGATGGCGAACTCAGTCGAGGGGTTCAAGAGAGGCCTGGATGTCTTCCTGGAGCAGAACAATATTGTATCATACAATTAGGTTCTGTAGAAGGACGTAGATCTGGGGATTTATTATGATGGAATATAGGCTGAACTGGATGGACAAATGTCTTTTTTCGGCCTTACTAACTATGTTACTATGTTACTATGTTACATTATATAAATTATATCAATGTATTTGCATTTTGCAGTGAGAAATACGTATTTGATCCTTCTGGCAAACAAGACTTAATACTTGGTGTCAAAACCTTTGTTGGCAAGCAGATGTTTTTTGGAGTTGATGATGAGGTTTGCGCACATGTCAGGAGGAATTTTGGTCCACTTTGGTTCCCCCATAGAGCGAAACGGCGCTGTCGATGTGAGAACACTCTGGGACCTCCACGTGGGGTCACATCCAGGTATGACTCCAATTGTTTCAGTCATCTTATTTACTGTCCGAATCTACATTCACAGTAATATTTAGCACTCATACTCCAGCCACCAATGTTAGCATTTGCAGATTTCTGCATCATTTCCTGCTGACTTTTTCACATACATGCTGTTCATTAGGGTTGAGCGACTTTTACTTTTATAGGATCGGGTCGGGTTTCACTAAACCCGACTTTTTCAAAAGTCGGGTCGAGTGAAATCGGCCGATCCTATAAAAAAGTCGGGGTCGGGGTCGGCCGAAACTCGAAACCCAATGCAGTGCATTGGGTTTCCAATGGTTCCCAGGGTCTGAAGGAGAGGAAACTCTCCTTCAGGCCCTGCGATCCATAGTTAAGTGTAAAATAAAGAATTAAAATAAAAAATATCGCTATACTTACCCTCGGACGCGCCCTGGTACTAACCGGGAACCTTCCTTCCTTCGAATCAGCGCTTGCAGGACCTTGCAGTGACGTCGCGGTGACGTCGCGGCTTGTGATTGGTCGCGCGACCGCCCATGTGACCGCTCGTGCGACCAATCACAAGCCGCGACGTCACCGCGACGTCATCGTAAGGTCCTGCAAGCGCTGATTCTTAGGAAGGAAGGCTGCCGGAAAGAAGCAGGGCGCGTCCGAGGGTGAGTATATTCCTATTAGGTATATAATCACCCTTGGACGCGCCCTGCTTCTTTCCGGCAGCCTTCCTTCCTAAGAATCAGCGATTGCAGGACCTTGCGGTGACGTCGCGGCTTGTGATTGGTCGCGCGAGCGGTCACATGGGCGGTCGCGCGACCAATCACAAGCCACGACGTCACCGCAAGGTCCTGCAAGCGCTGATTCGAAGGAAGAAAGGCTGACGGTTAGTACCAGGGCGCGTCAGAGGGTGAGTATAGCAATATTTTTTATTTTAATTCTTTATTTTACACTTAAATATGGATTCCGGTACCGATTTCCGATATTGCAAACATATCGGAACTCGGGATCGGAATTCCGATACCAGATTCAGAAGATCGCTGACTTCATGGCCGACCCCACACAGGGGTCAGGTCGGGTTTCATGAAACCCGACTTTGCCAAAAGTCAGTGACTTCTGAAAATGGCCGACCCGTTTCGCTCAACCCTACTGTTCATATTTTGCACAATGCACTAGGCACTTTTTTCACTTGAAGCTTTTGTCAGCTTGTTTATATAGTACAAGGCATTTCATTGCCTTTTATACATGACACTTTATATAGAGGGTGCATTATTTCATTATTTTATTGTATTTAGACCTAAGGCTGAAACTTATTAATTATATACATGCATTTGCATTTTATGTAACATCTGATAGTCTATTTGTGTCATACCTGTGATACAATATTTCGATTGGCACTGACCATGTGTCCCTTTGCCATTGTGTTCTTCTTTTGTGTGGTTCCAGCAGCTTGATTCTGCATCTTATTTTATTTACTTTTTTTAGAATATCCAATAAAACTTATCATGTTTTAATATACATTTGCATTCATCGTCTTCTTCGACTTTATTTTAGTGAGAGTGTGTAGTGAAGTCAATGTATGGACTTGGGTAAACTGGTTAAAGGGGTGGTTGTCTGTATTATTCAAATGCCTATTTAACTACACAGCATACTGACAGGTAATTTAAGGCCATTTTAATGTGAAAAAAACATGAAAAGTCTCTTTTAGTCATTTGTGGTCATCCAAATCATTTTGTGAAAAATACTGATGGTATCTCTGTCAGAGGTAACATCATCCTTCTGTGACTGAGATGAGTGATGTGACACTTGCTAGAAACAAAAAGAGTATAATTGTGGCCAGCGATTGGTAGTACTGGGACTCAATACAGATATGGGGCGCAATTTATAAAAGTCAATATTTCAGTGTTACTAGGGATCAGAAACATAAGAGCCACCTTCACAGAAGGCAGCCATAACGCTGCTGAATGTGGCTCTTTTACTTAAAAACGCCCTGGGGGGTGACAAGTAGCAGGACTCATAGACTGGTAAAGCATATGCATGCAATCTAAAAACTTTGAGGGAGGGCTACCTGAATTGGCTTTTTGTTCCACTGCTGTCATCCTGTTCCTCCACCTCAGTCTCCCCCTCCTCATTATCACGAAATCTGCATTGAGAAAATGAGATGAGGCAGAGCTGGGTAGTATCACCCTGCAAACTTTCTTCCTCCATCTCCATCTGGTCCACATCTAAAGCTTCAGCCCTCATTGTGCGCAGAGAGCGATTGCTGATAGTTACGCTCATGATGCCGTCATGGCCACTGACCATCTTGGTTGATTCATCAAAATGTTATAGAACCTCAGCAGCAACTCTGCCATATCAGCGACAGTTGTAGCTGACTTGCGGAAATGGCCGCACATGTGGTGTACCTTCACATGTAATTCAGGCAAATCTGGACAGGTTTTCAGAAAATGATGAACCACTTTTTTTGAGCATGTGGGCCAGGCATGGTACATGTGCAAGCTTGCCATTCTTCAGAGCCGCCACTAGGTCATTATCACACACAAACATACCTGTTTTTAGGTTCCGCAGCGAGACTCATAGATCTGTCAGGTCTGTTATACCTTTCCACAACTCTGCAGTGGAGTGTGATGTTTGTCACCTAAACAAATTAGTGTCAGCAGAGCCTGTTGCCGCTTCACCAAGGCAGTACTGCAGTACTTCCACCTTGCAACTGATATGGATGGCATGGTCTGAGATGACAATTCAGAGATGGAAGATGTGGAGGAGGGGGGTGCAAGAACTGGTATAGAAGGTGGAAGAAGCCCTGATAGAACTAGGTCCCGCAATCCTCTATGTCAGTAGCACATGTGCTGTCCTAGGGTGTGATTGATCCAGTGCGCTGCCAGGGAAATCTAGCATTCCCGGCAACAAGTACTTGTCCACATGTTGGAAGTCAAGTGGATCTTCCACTAACTGGTCAGGGCACGGTTGATGTTATGGGACAAGTGCTGGTGCAAGGAGAGGATGGCACACTGGGAAAAGTTTTGGTGGCTGGGTACCGAGTACTAAGGGACGACCACAGCTATGAGGTTGCGGAAAGCCTCAGTCTCCACAAGCCTAAAGGGCAACATTTCCAGGGCAAGCATTCTGGAATTGTGACAGTTAAGTGTTTGGGCTTGTGGGTAGGTGGTTGGTTATTTTCCCTTGTGTTTCAAGGCTTGGAGTAGGGACAGCTGAACGCTGCATTGGGAGAAGGAGTCAGAGGTGGTTGCTCATGGGGCTAGCAAATGTGCAATAACAGGTGCAGGGCTGGATGCATCCGAGCCTGCATCATGGACAGGGGATTTGTAAACACAGGGAAAGAGGCAGTGTTGTCATCCACAGACACTGATTGTGGACTCAGGCATTCGACCCACTTAATTGGTTGCTTTCATAACATGTGCCTGAGCATTCTAGTAGTTGTCAGGCTGGTAGTGGTCAGGCCTCTGCTGATATTGGTATGGCACATGTGTCATATGATCATTCTTTTATCATCCGCACCTTCTTTAAAAAAAAGCACCAGACTGGGGAACACTTAAGCCTTGGCCTGAGAATTTACCACATATTGGTGGTCTGGGGAACAGTTGTCCTCCTTCTCCCTATGGCCACCACCTCCCTCTTCCTGCCTATTGCAGTGCTGCAGATCCCTTCCCCTCTGTGCTGCTGGTCTCTCTCTGCATGGCACCTTCCCAGGTTGAGTCAGTGACTTCATCGTCCACCACCTAGTCTTCCACTTTCGCACTCTGGTCCTCCTGACTTGTTGACTTAACATGATTACTTGATAGCTACTCTGTCTCATCATCATCTTCCTCTTTCGACATTAATTGCTGTTCCCCATTATCATCTTCTTCTGACCGTGGCAGCTCAAATATTTTGGGCATCACTACACACGACCCTCTTGAAACATGCAAGGCAAGAGCCCAGAATCAATAAATGGAAAAGTAAAGAAATCTTCAGAGTGTCCAAGTGTGGGATCACCTGTCTTCTGGGACTTGCCATGGTTGCAGGAAGGAGTATCCAGTAGAGGACTATGTTGTCCAGACTTTTTGCTAGTGAGACTGGACCATGTGGAAGACAGAGTGGTGCTGCAAAACAGACTGGAAACATTGTGTGCTATCCACCTGTTTTCACCATTCTAGCTTCAAGTATGGTGTCCCATGTCCCTCTGTAAAGTGGGACTGGAAGCTGGGTCTCATGGATGAGCATGTTTGTTGTTCTTCCTTCTCGTACTGCACGTCTTGTGCAGTTTTTGAATTAGGCATACATTTATATGAGGAGAAGGAATATAAACCAGCTCACCTGTGATGCATAAGCTGAATTTCGGGAGCACGAACCCGCTGTGTCCAGGCGTGTAGAATCCAAAAGAGAAAAATATCCAGCTTCACCGAATCTGTGAAAAAAAGTTTTCTTTATTGACAAACTTAAACATGGAGGATACAAACTTCAGCACAAACCATGTGGATATGAATCTCAACGTGTTTCTGGAGACTAAGCTCCCTTAATCATGACAACTAGTGTTGAGCATTCCGATACCGCAAGTATCGGGTATCGGCCGATACTTGCGGTATCGGAATTCCGATACCGAGATCCGATATTTTTGTGATATCGGGTATCGGTATCGGAAGTGTAAAATAAAGAATTAAAATAAAAAATATTGTTATATTCACCTCTCCGGCGGCCCCTGGACATCAGCGGGAGGATCCGGCGTCCGGCACGGCTTCTTTCTTCAAAATGCGCGCCTTCAGGACCTGTGGAATGACGTCCCGGCTTCTGATTGGTCGCGTGCCGCCCATGTGACCGCCACGCGACCAATCAGAAGCCGCGACGTCATTCCTCAGCTAAAGTCCTAGAATGAGCGCCTTCTAGGACCTGAGGAATGACGTCGCGGCTTCTGATTGGTCGCGTGGCGGTCACATGGGCGGCACGCGACCAATCAGAAGCCGGGACGTCATTCCACAGGTCCTGAAGGCGCGCATTTTGAAGAAAGAAGCCGTGCCGGACGCCGGATCCTCCCGCTGATGTCCAGGGGCCGCCGGAGAGGTGAATATAACAATATTTTTTATTTTAATTCTTTATTTTACACTTTAATATGGATCCCAGGGCCTGAAGGAGAGTTTCCTCTCCTTCAGACCCTGGGATCCATGAGGATACCTTCCGATACTTGATGTCCCATTGACTTGTATTGGTATCGGATATCGGTATCGGCGATATCCGATATTTTTCGGGTATCGGCCGATACTATCCGATACCGATACTTTCAAGTATCGGACGGTATCGCTCAACACTAATGACAACATACATTTATATGCCTGAAAACTTTCCAGTATAAATAGCGAAAAGAAAATATATATCCCAGAAAAGGACTCTTCTTTAAATGGCACACCAGCATTATACAAGTACTGCAATAGCAATATAAAACCCCACCTATTTGCCTCTAATCCAAAACTATACCTCCACTGAATTGGACTTTTCTTTTAATGCTGCAGCAGCGGTATACAAGTACTGAAATAGCAATATTAAACATTGCCTATCATATACGCCTGCTCTAAAATATGCTCTCCATTCTATAACAACTTTCCTTGAACTGTTCCTGAGGATAGTGTGCTGAGCATAAGACCCCATGACGCGATGTGGCCGGCCAATCACAGTAATGCCCGTATCCAACATGACTGCAGCATTACCATGTATGTCAGGCAATCCCCGCATATTTATTACTGTAGCTGTCTAAGGCTAAGTTCACACTGCGTTAGTGCAATCCGTTCAACATATACGTTAAACGGACTGCACTAACGCAAGTGCCGACGTTGGCACAGCGGTAGTGCAGATGCAGCATCTGCTAGCTCCATCTGCGCTAGCAATGACGGACCCGGAAACGCTGCAGCCCGCGTCTCGGGTCCGTCACTCAATGACGGCACATCGCTAGCGCACGCTACATTGTGGGTGTGCGCTAGCGATGCGTCCGCCATTGCATTCAATGGTGGTGTTAACGGACTATGTTACACCGTGTTATGCCGCGGTGTAACGTAGTCCATTAAATGGGTCACACTAACGCAGTGTGAACCCAGCCTAACAGGTGCTAAACATGTGGGATGTGGACTCGAGCATGGCACTTGAGCACCGCGACACGTAATAGAGTAACGAGTGTTCCCGAGCACCCCGATGATCCATCGAGTATCGAGCAGTGGCGAGCATGCTCGCTGATTACTATTTATTATCCATGTGCTGTGACATCACTGTATTTACTGTCCATGTACTCTGACATCACTCTATTATCCCTATACTGTGACATCACTGTGTTCATTGTCTCTGTACTGTGACATAACTGACTTTACCATCTGTGTGCTCTCACATAACCACATTATCCCTCTACTGTGACATCACTGTATGTAACATCCCTCTACTGTGACATCACTGCGTGCATTATCCCTCTACTGTGACATCACTGTTTTCAATATCTCTATACTGTCACATCACTGTGTTTACTTTCTTTATATTGTCACATTATTGTGGTTATTATTGTACATTTTCCAAAAATCTCTATTTAAAGGATTTGTTCAAAGTAGACAACCACTTTAATAAATTACACCTCATTATAGACTTAGCTACTAATTAACAGCATTTTATGCTCTCTCCACTTTTAACAACCAATTCAAATCTCCTTTTATTTCAATGCAGATTTCTGACATTTTTTTTTCCATGCAGTGGATGAAAATTGACTTTCCATTTTCACGCTTTTTAATTTTTTTTATTTAACATTTCAACAGCACTTACATTAATTGTATTTTGGGTCCACTGTCAGATCAATACTTCACTTTTTTTTAACCATATGTGCTAAATTATTGTCATTTAAGCTTAAATATCTATCACTGGTAAACAAATTCAGAGGATTTTATAAAAGTAGCGCTGGAAGTAAACGACCTTTAGAATGATCAGATTAAACCATTAATCTCATCTTCTGAAATCTGCTTTAGTTTGATATGATCGGCAAACTTAGAAAAATAGATCGCTATCTTGTAGCTTTATCAAGAGCTTCCAAATTCAGTGGTAAATAGCAATATCATCAAAAACGCAAGTAGAGGAATCCAAAGGCTGTGGGTAATTCTAAGATTCCGGCTTTTTCAACTGGGGATGGAAAATATCGGCCATATAAAAAGATGTTTGATCTTAGGGGCACAGAGGTTAATCGGACTCCAGGGGCAGCCCAAGTCATCACTCGCATGTCCTTTTTTCATGTACGCTTTTTATCCGTGTTTTTAATTTTTTTCATATCTGTGTTTTTTTTGGAAAAACAGTCACGGAAACTCATCCACTTTTTATTGGTTTTATGCATAAACCATACAAGTGTATCGGTCCGTGAAAATCACTGACAAGATATCCGTGTGCTGACCGGTTTTGACATTGTAATGAAAAGAAGAGTTGCAATTTTTTTTTCCTTCCGACAAAAATCACTGATGGTAAAAACTGACATACTGACCAGAGACTTAAGAAAATCGAAGTTTGTAAACATTTTTTTTTTCATGTACTAGAAAAAATGGAATAAAGCTTAGAGTCGCGGATAGTTTTCTAGCTTCCTGCCTGTACGTGGGCTGTCAAGCAGACATTTTTTCTTCACGTTGCACTATTCAAAGTAGCCATAAAGATAAAAAAACATGTGGACAGACAAAAATAGAGGAAAAGGGGTAAATGTATAATTACCTAATCCATTGATGATCTTTGACTTACCCATACGTCATGGTCGGATGGGGTTAACGACCTTTGACGTATGGGTATGTCATGGCGATAGTGTGCAACACAAGAATTGTGCCCGCGCAATCAATGCCGGGAGCTTGGTTTATGTGATAGCCAAGACCCGGCTCTCATTGCCAGGGGTGGTGCCCGAACTGCCCCCAACTGTTTAACCCCCTACATGCTGCAATCAATATCGATTGCAGTATTTGGGAGGCTAAGGGAGGAGGCTCCCTCCACCTTTCAATCTGCGCCACGCAAAGCCATCGCGAGGGCCCTATCGATGTCATGGTATCCAGAAGTCGTCATGACAACTTCCAGGTCAGTCAACTTCAGCAAAACTATTAGACCATGCCAGAAGCATGGTCTAAGAGGCTTCTCTCAGTATAACACCGACAAGTGTAATGCATTGCGATACATTATACCAGCGATCAAAGTAGTGAAAGTTAACTAAATGGACTAAGTAAAAAAGGAAGAATTGCAAAAATATTACAAAACAAATAAAAAAAAGAAACTAGTATTATACCAAAAAATAGGTATATCTTTGTAAAAATAAAGAAAAAAGGTACACATATTTGGTATTGCCACTTCCATATCAGCCCATCTATAAAACTAATTAACGCAATCAAAAAGTCAAATGGAAATAGAAGTAATATCACTGAAAACGTCATCTTGCCCCACAAAAAAAAAAACCCGCCATACAGCTCCATCAGCGGAGAAATAAAAAAGTTAAAGCTCTCAGAATAAAGCGATGTAAAAACAATTCTTTTTCTATAAAATAGTTTTGTGTAAAAGCGCAAAACATAAAAAAAAAAATAAATGAGGTATCACTGTAATCGTACTGACCCAAAGAATAAAGCTGCCTTATCACTTTTACCACACGGTGAAAACATAACAAAAACACCCCCCAAAAATTTGCTAAATTGCTTGTTTTTGTTCATTCTGCCTCCCAAAAATTGGAATAGAAAGTGATTATAAATGTTATGTGACCTAAAATGGAACCAATAAAAACAGCAACTCATCTCACAAAAAATCAGCTCTCACGTGACTCTGTCAACCAAAATATTGAAAAATTATATCTCTCAAAATTTGCCGATGCAGTTTCTGCAAAAAAAAAGTTTTTTAGTGTTTGATAGTAGTCAAACATAAAACATCGATATATATCTGGTATCGCCGTAATCGCACCGACCCAAAGAATGAAGTCGTCTAACCAATTATACCACACAAAGAACAGCATAAAACAAAAAAATAAAAACAATTCTTGATCCAGTGGTGATTGTCTTTTTAAGCATGCATAAAAGTGCAGTCCGCCACAGTTTTGTGCACTTCTAAAAAGAAGGACAGAGGCCGGACGGAGTCCAGAATTACTCTGCTGCCTCGTTACAGTGAATGGATCCTTCGGAGTTTTCATTTGAATCATGTCACTCGGGGATTTTGATGGAAACCCCAAAGTATGTGCTCAGCATAGAGCGCAGGATAAATGTTATGTAAAATGTTCCCAACAAAAACTTCAACTCAATCTGGAAAAAAAGTCTCCACTCGGGTCCATCATCTGTCAATGGAAATATAGGGGGTTTTCCACGTTATTTGTAGAACAAATGCTCTGGAAAACACTCAGAGATTCAAATAGCGCTCTGTCCCTCCCACATATGGGGTATTGCCACATTGAGCAGAAATTGTTGGGAAAAATTTTGGTGCCATTTTTACCCATTTTCCAGTGTGAAAATGTAAAATCTGGTGCTAAAACTAAATTTTTGTGCTTAAAATGTAACTATTTTTAATTCACTGTCCAATGAAATAAAGTTCTCTGACACGCTCATTGTGTCAATATGATCACTGCACCACTAGATGAATTCACTGAGAGGATATAATTTGTAAAATGAGGTCACATATGGGTGGTTTCTGCTGTTCTGGCACGTCAGGTGCTCTTGCAATGCGACCTGGCACCGTCAAACCAGTGCAGCAAAATCTCAACTCCAATATGGCGCTTCTTCCTTTCCGAGCTCTCTGCCTCAAAGTTAGTGTTTGACCACATATGGGGTACTGGTGTACTCAGGAGAAAATACATAACAAATTGTACAATCCATTTTCTCCCATTATTCCTTTTTGAAAATTGAAAACTTGGGCCCAAAGCAACATTTAAGTGGAAAAAATGGTAATTTAACAGTGACTCACCCAATGTTAGGCAAATCTCTGAATCACCTGAGAGTTAAAAATGCTCACTACACCCCTAAATGAATTCCACAAAAAGTGTATTTTACAAAATTGGATCACTTGTGCGGGTTTCTGATGTTTTGGCATGTTAAGGGCTCTACAAATGTGACATGGCATTTTCAATGTATTCCAGCCAAAATTGTGCTCCAGAATTAAATTAGCGTTCCTTACCTTTGAGCCCTGCCGTGGGTCCAAACAGGAACGTCCCATGTGGGGTATCGATGTACTCAGGATAAATTGTGCAACAAATTTTGGGGTCCATTTTCACCTGTTATCCTTATGGAAATGAAAAATGTTGGGCTGAAGCAACATTTTTGAGGCCAAAAATTTTCATTTTCACGAGTCAAAATTGGAAAATTCTGTGAAACACCTGTGAGTTCAAGGTGCTCACCACACTTCAAGATAAGTTCCTTAACCCCTTTCTGACATGAGATGTAATATTATGCCGATGTCGCACTCCCTCCCTTTGATGTGAGGTCCGGCGGTGAGCCCACATCTTTCCCAGGACATGTGAGCTGTTTTGAACACCTCCGGGAGTTAAGGGGTTTAGTTTCCAAAAGGGGGTCTCTGTGGGGGCCTCCTCTGTTTAGGTCCATCAGGGGTTCCTCAAACGTGACATAGCATCTCCTGTGTATTCCATCCAATTTTGCGCTCCAAAAGTTGAATGGTGCTCCTTCCCTTCCAAGCTCCGCCGTGCGCACAAACAGTAGTCTTGCACAGCATATGGGTTATTGGTGAAACTGCACAATACATTATACAGTTAATTTTCTCCTATTACCATTCCAATAAAATGTAAATGAAGAGGAATAAAGTTTATAGGGGATTTGTTCGTGATGCCACCCATGGTGCTCGGCAATAGGGAAATGGCCGACGCTGCGGTTCAGGTCCATTGGGGCAGTTGGTGATGCAGCAAAGATGTTACAGCTCTCCACGAGTAGAGCTAGGCCCCAGGGCAGTTAAAGAGTTGAAGTCAATGATGGTGAATGTTGTAGTGCAGGGCAGGTGACGCAGTAAATAATTCTGAGGACACAGCAGGGTGCAGTTTCCACACTTTACTCACAGTCCTTAGATGCAGTCCCCAGCCGGGTGCTGTATCCTACGGGTCTGTGGTCCAGCCAGCTCTCAGGTAATTTGGCGCTCACTTTCCCAAAACTCCCTTTGTTATGTTCTTTCCTTGACCATCTCTCTGCGCTGGCTCTTACCCTCCTGCCCTGTGCCTCACACACAGTGTCCAAGCCAGCAGCCTCGGATCCTGTCGGGCAACATCCTCCTGGTCCCCTTGATCCTATGTGGCTGCCTTTTTGGTGAATATGTGTGGATGTGGCTATGGCACATACACTTACCACAGCCTCCGGCTTGCTAACTGAGCCTTGTAGTTCCTCTGCTAGTCTGGGGGCCGTTCCCCCACTGTTACCTGGTCCTTCCACCCGACTACAGTCGGTGTGGATTCGGGCGCCCAGGGTGGATTTTTCACTTCCCTGGTCCCTAGAACCCATTCCTTCCTTCTTTCAGGAGCTTCTCACTTCACGTCTGCTATCCTCAACTCCTCCTCCAGAACTCCTCACTTACTCACTAACTAACTCCTCCCTTTAACTGTCACTCTCTCCACCCACAACCTCTACCTAGTTCCCCCCTCCAGCCTGAGATGGGGCTCTCCCTCAATAGAGTCCGCCCAGATCCCCTGGCCTGGAGTGGTGTAGTGCTAGATGCTAGTATGGGTCTCAGGTAGTGCCCCCTCCTTACCCAAGAGCGGAGTACCACACCTCTGGATGAGGTGCAGTACCTCTGTGGCGACTGGACCTCCAGGGGCAACACATATATCCGAGGACACACACTCAACTGGAACTGAAGCTAACGTCGACAAGCTTCTTGCCGCCACTGACCCAGTTACTTTATGTCCCTGGTTGTACTGTTCTTAGCTTCATTGGCTTCTTTGCCATGCTCAGACAGCAAAGACGTCATATGCTACACAGAAGGTTCACTGGATTGATGAGATGCCCTAGGCAGGGCAGAGAATGTCCATCGTACCCTCATGGGCGTGATTACAGCAACTAAAGCAGGACTAGTCCTGATAAATTTGCATTTGATGAGCAGAATTGAGTAACTTGTTTTTTGCCGCATGTATGCAACATCAAGAATATTATATTAATGCAAATATATGCGGGTAATATGATGGCAGATTAAATTAAAAAATGTTTGGGGGACCTGACTTGTTCCCTTTAATATAAAATAGAAAACAAATAGAAAATAAATAATGTAAAAAAATATACAAAACTCTGTACTACCGTAAAACTAAATGCTTCACTGATTTATTTGTATGTAAATGTTTCTTTTCTTTTTTTTTTATTTCAGGAAAAGAAAAACAACTACAGCTATATAATTAAAAACTGCTCACAGCTCAGATTCTGCACAGCAGTTAAAGTGTTTTTGCATTTCAAGGAAATCCATGCTGGCACTATGCACAAGTCGTAATGCACAAGAACTGTTTGCAGGCAAATGACTGTAATAAAATATCTTTGTGTTCCATCATGTTTTAATACGGTGTCGGCGATCGCAATGAATGAACATAAGGATGACATTTGTTTTTATGGAGAAGACGAGATTCTTTAACCTGAACAAACTGGAACTGAACAGAATATGTTGGTGTCTTACTCAAATCTTCTGGCTCAGTGTAAACTGGGACGTGCCAACATTTACTTAACGATAACATCTTCTGAGAAAACATGGTATCAGAAGCTTTCTCAGCAGATATTCTTCTAGAAAGCGGTGTTGTCAAATAAATTCAAAAAGTACAGATGATGTAAATTGAATTTGTGTTGAATTTTTCAGGAATTTTCCAAATCGGGTGATTTTGAACAATGTGAATCTCCTAAAATGGCACCATTTTACACTTTGCAAGAGATTGTATCAGACAGAGAGGGATCATAGAACTTTTGCAGCTACCACATCACATGATTTAGCAGGCTATACTCAAAAGGAACAATAATAGTCTGTATAAAAGCAGAGGTAGGGAATGCAGCAGCCATTTTGGGGTGAATCTAGATAGTGACAGGACATCACGAGAAAGAGAGCGAGAAAGCCAAACACAGTGGACAAATTTTACAGATATGGTATGTTGTATAATAAGAATAGCGGAGAAGATTAGTACAATCTGTGAAGAAAAGAGAATATTACAGATTTAATTGAACTGGTAGCAATTTCTCATCACAGAGATTATACTGCATTTCAATTAGATTTTTTTTTTCAATCTTCATTGAAAAACCAAAACCAGGGATTCAAGCTTCAGGAGGCTAATTTGCATATTCCAAGTGCCTTCTGGGAGAAGCGAAGTCTCCCTAAGCTAGAAGATCGTTGGGTACAGCCGGGACCAGCTGCTTCGAAAGCATCACCAAACCAGGGATTCAAGCTTCAGGAGGCTAATTTGCATATTCCAGGTGCCTTCTGGGAGAAGCGAAGTCTCCCTAAGCTAGAAGATCGTTGGGTACAGCCGGGACCAGCTGCTTCGAAAGCATCACCAAACCGCGCGCCGTAATTTTTGCCTGTAGGACATTATTGCAAGAGAGCTTGGCTGAGTAGATTACACAAGAAGGAAAACACACAGCAAGTCAGCAGGATCTAGGAGCAACATGGCAGATGTGACAACCTACATGGTGAGCTGCAGCATGTGCTACATGTTCACAGATCGACCAGAAGAAGAATCCAATTTCACCTGTCAGAAGTGTAGACTAGTGGCCCTTTTAGAAGAAAAGGTGCGGGGTCTGGAAGAAAGAATAGCAACTTTGAAACTCATCAAAGAGAATGAAGACTTTCTAGACAGAACAGAAGCATCTCTACTGGTCACAGAAGGTGCAAAAAGTGTCAGAGAACCTCCAAAAGCAGATGAGTGGAAGCATGTGACCAAAAGAAGCAAGAAGACCATGGAGAAATCACCAACCACACAACTGAAGAACCGATATCAAATCTTTGTAGAGGATGAAGATGGCACACCTAAGAATGAAGCAATACCAGCAAGCAAAAAAGAAAAGGGCACACAGCAACAAGTGACAGCAAAAAGTACAGCCAAGAAGCAACGAAGACCGGACATAACTGCAAGAGAAGTATGCTGCCTTCCAGGTGCGATGATCAAGGATGTGACCGATAGGATACCAAAGCTCTTCAGCTCCAAGGACGTCCACCCATTTCTTCTGATACATGTTGGCACCAATGACACGGCAAGGAAGGACCTACCGACAATCTGCAAGGACTTTGAAGAGTTGGGGAAGAAAGTAAAGGAACTGGATGCACAGGTAGTTTTTTCTTCTATCCTTCCAGTAGATGGGCATGGCACCAGGAGATGGAACAGGATCCTTGATGTAAACAACTGGCTAAGACGATGGTGCAGACAACAAGGATTCGGATTCCTGGACCACGGTGTGAATTACTTGTACGATGGACTCCTCGCCAGAGACGGACTACACCTCAACAAACCTGGGAAACACACATTCGCCAGAAGACTCGCTACACTCATCAGGAGGGCGTTAAACTAGAAGAAGAGGGGACGGGAAGAAAAACATTAGACTCGAACAAAGACGACCCAGGAAAACATACTCATAAGGGAGGTAAGAACATTTCTAAAACAATCCACAGTGAGGAGATTGGAACAAAACAAAATCCTCTAAACTGCATGCTCGCAAACGCCAGAAGCCTGACAAACAAGATGGAAGAACTAGAAGCAGAAATATCTACAGGTAACTTTGACATAGTGGGAATAACCGAGACATGGTTAGATGAAAGCTATGACTGGGCAGTTAACTTACAGGGTTACAGTCTGTTTAGAAAGGATCGTAAAAATCGGAGAGGAGGAGGGGTTTGTCTCTATGTAAAGTCTTGTCTAAAGTCCACTTTAAGGGAGGATATTAGCGAAGGGAATGAGGATGTCGAGTCCATATGGGTCGAAATTCATGGAGGGAAAAATGGTAACAAAATTCTCATTGGGGTCTGTTACAAACCCCCAAATATAACAGAAAGCATGGAAAGTCTACTTCTAAAGCAGATAGATGAAGCTGCAACCCATAATGAGGTCCTGGTTATGGGGGACTTTAACTACCCGGATATTAACTGGGAAACAGAAACCTGTGAAACCCATAAAGGCAACAGGTTTCTGCTAATAACCAAGAAAAATTATCTTTCACAATTGGTGCAGAATCCAACCAGAGGAGCAGCACTTTTAGACCTAATACTATCTAATAGACCTGACAGAATAACAAATCTGCAGGTGGTTGGGCATTTAGGAAATAGCGACCACAATATTGTGCAGTTTCACCTGTCTTTCACTAGGGGGACTTGTCAGGGAGTCACAAAAACATTGAACTTTAGGAAGGCAAAGTTTGAACAGCTTAGAGATGCCCTTAATCTGGTAGACTGGGACAATATCCTCAGAAATAAGAATACAGATAATAAATGGGAAATGTTTAAGAACATCCTAAATAGGCAGTGTAAGCGGTTTATACCTTGTGGGAATAAAAGGACTAGAAATAGGAAAAACCCAATGTGGCTAAACAAAGAAGTAAGACAGGCAATTAACAGTAAAAAGAAAGCATTTGCACTACTAAAGCAGGATGGCACCATTGAAGCTCTAAAAAACTATAGGGAGAAAAATACTTTATCTAAAAAACTAATTAAAGCTGCCAAAAAGGAAACAGAGAAGCACATTGCTAAGGAGAGTAAAACTAATCCCAAACTGTTCTTCAACTATATCAATAGTAAAAGAATAAAAACTGAAAATGTAGGCCCCTTAAAAAATAGTGAGGAAAGAATGGTTGTAGATGACGAGGAAAAAGCTAACATATTAAACACCTTCTTCTCCACGGTATTCACGGTGGAAAATGAAATGCTAGGTGAAATCCCAAGAAACAATGAAAACCCTATATTAAGGGTCACCAATCTAACCCAAGAAGAGGTGCGAAACCGGCTAAATAAGATTAAAATAGATAAATCTCCGGGTCCGGATGGCATACACCCACGAGTACTAAGAGAACTAAGTAATGTAATAGATAAACCATTATTTCTTATTTTTAGGGACTCTATAGCGACAGGGTCTGTTCCGCAGGACTGGCGCATAGCAAATGTGGTGCCAATATTCAAAAAGGGCTCTAAAAGTGAACCTGGAAATTATAGGCCAGTAAGTCTAACCTCTATTGTTGGTAAAATATTTGAAGGGTTTCTGAGGGATGTTATTCTGGATTATCTCAATGAGAATAACTGTTTAACTCCATATCAGCATGGGTTTATGAGAAATCGCTCCTGTCAAACCAATCTAATCAGTTTTTATGAAGAGGTAAGCTATAGACTGGACCACGGTGAGTCATTGGACGTGGTATATCTCGATTTTTCCAAAGCGTTTGATACCGTGCCACACAAGAGGTTGGTACGCAAAATGAGAATGCTTGGTCTGGGGGAAAATGTGTGTAAATGGGTTAGTAACTGGCTTAGTGATAGAAAGCAGAGGGTGGTTATAAATGGTATAGTCTCTAACTGGGTCGCTGTGACCAGTGGGGTACCGCAGGGGTCAGTATTGGGACCTGTTCTCTTCAACATATTCATTAATGATCTGGTAGAAGGTTTACACAGTAAAATATCGATATTTGCAGATGATACAAAACTATGTAAAGCAGTTAATACAAGAGAAGATAGTATTCTGCTACAGATGGATCTGGATAAGTTGGAAACTTGGGCTGAAAGGTGGCAGATGAGGTTTAACAATGATAAATGTAAGGTTATACACATGGGAAGAGGGAATCAATATCACCATTACACACTGAACGGGAAACCACTGGGTAAATCTGACAGGGAGAAGGACTTGGGGATCCTAGTTAATGATAAACTTACCTGGAGCAGCCAGTGCCAGGCAGCAGCTGCCAAGGCAAACAGGATCATGGGGTGCATTAAAAGAGGTCTGGATACACATGATGAGAGCATTATACTGCCTCTGTACAAATCCCTAGTTAGACCGCACATGGAGTACTGTGTCCAGTTTTGGGCACCGGTGCTCAGGAAGGATATAATGGAACTAGAGAGAGTACAAAGGAGGGCAACAAAATTAATAAAGGGGATGGGAGAACTACAATACCCAGATAGATTAGCGAAATTAGGATTATTTAGTCTAGAAAAAAGACGACTGAGGGGCAATCTAATAACCATGTATAAGTATATAAGGGGACAATACAAATATCTCGCTGAGGATCTGTTTATACCAAGGAAGGTGACGGGCACAAGGGGGCATTCTTTGCGTCTGGAGGAGAGAAGGTTTTTCCACCAACATAGAAGAGGATTCTTTACTGTTAGGGCAGTGAGAATCTGGAATTGCTTGCCTGAGGAGGTGGTGATGGCGAACTCAGTCGAGGGGTTCAAGAGAGGCCTGGATGTCTTCCTGGAGCAGAACAATATTGTATCATACAATTATTAGGTTCTGTAGAAGGACGTAGATCTGGGGATTTATTATGATGGAATATAGGCTGAACTGGATGGACAAATGTCTTTTTTCGGCCTTACTAACTATGTTACTATGTTACTATGTTACTATGTTCATGCAGAAGCAAGCCAACAACATTTCTGAAAAAAAAATGAAAATCAGTGTCTGCCACGCAAAAGTTCCCATTCATCATTTAGTTTTTTTAAAAGTCACTTTCTTTTTTCTTGTGGTGTTAGTTGCCTTTTTTGATCCAAAATTAATTAAAAATGGAGCATGGTTCATGAATTTGGCACTAAGTCAAAAAATGGTCTTTCTTCCTATCTTGAACTGGTACTGAAAAGTGGCATGTTGATGTCAAAAGTTGCAAAAATTGCACCAAAGATTTGATGTACTCAAAATACACGAAGGGGGATCGAAGCGAACTTGCGTCAAGTTTAGCATCTTTTTAAAAAGTTGTAATTGATGAATCAGGTTAAAACATCTGAAATTGTTAGATTGCGCCCACAAAGCAGAAATAAAACAAATGAGTAAATATAAAATAGGCTTCAAGAAAGGTGCAAATAGAATAATGAATTGAGTGCAAACAAGCAATGGCAAATTGGAAATTGGAAATTGGAAATTTGTACACGTCCCACCAATATTGTGGTCTGTTCCCATTGCTGATTTTTGAACATGTACCCTAGCTCAGTCTTTTAAGGAAGGAGGGAATTGTGGCTGAAAAGAATGATCACCATTAAAGGTGGCAATAACAATGAACAGGGCAGTGTAAAAGAACTTAAAAGATACTGCAACATCTGGGAGATCGTTAGTCGCTGGGGAATGATCAGGACCTTTTTTTGGTCGCTGATCACCCGCTGTATACCCTGGTTACCCGGGGACTTCGGCATCGTTGAAGACAGTTTCAATGATGCCGAAGTCGTTCCCCAGATCATTGGTCGCTGGAGAGAGCTGTCTGTGTGACAGCTCCCCAGCGACCACACAACGACTTACCAACGATCACGGCCAGTTCGCATCGCTGGTCGTGATCATTGGTAAGTCATTTAGTGTAACGGTACCTTTATTTCAGTTGATTTATTGGATGAGAACAGTCCACTTTTGCATTTGGATAAGATGGTTGTAGAGGAGATGGAGGACATGATTCAAACAGCTAGCTGTGCTGGTAACTCTGTCAGCTGCTGTGGTAGAAGGACTGGCAGTCCCAACGAAGCAAAGGTGGCAGTCTGATTCAGGGCAAATAAAGAGGTGGAAATCAGGCGGGGGCAAAGAGCTTAGGACTTTGGAAGACTGGGAAAACTGTTAGCAAAGTCAGGGAAGATGATTCTGTGGTGGACAGTGTGATGAGGAGATGATGTCAAGAGTAAAGGATTGGGTTGGCCAAAGATGTTGGGTGCCAGAGGAAGAAACCATTTCAGTCTGATCAAGAGGTCCCACTGGACCAAAGAAAAGCATACACGCTACATACACAAGGTCCCCAGGCAGAATAGGCATCTCATACCTTTGTGCTTTGACATCAGGACTATTTAGCCCCTGGATTCCACATGGATTTCTCTTTTCTATCTCTGAACTATGCGTATACATTACACCTGGATTAAGCGACTTATGATTAAGACCCCGGAGAGGTCAAAACGTCAGAATTTGTAGTCGCAATCGCCCCTTTCCAGTGTAATTTAATAATTGATTTTTGCTTTATTTATGCATTTATAAAAAATTTCTGAAAGATATTCCACTAGGAGTGTGCGGTAAATTCTAACTTCATTCAATGATGTAGTGTTGTCAGCGCTGCAGCCATACATTGAGCTCAGCAGCTCAGATCTTCATCGTCAGGCCCGACAAGCTTAGTATTTGGCTGCAGTGCTCTCAATGTGACATCACCGCTGCACCCAAACAACGGAGCAACACTGGTGGAAAAGTAAAATCTCAGTTTGTTTGTCCCCACCCCCTCTGAGCCTATGGACAAATAATGTTTTGAAACAGTACAACCCCTTTAATGTTTGTTTTGCAGGGTAATCACCCCAATTTTGAGGGATATATCTTTACTACTGCAGAACCAACAGGGAAAACAACATGATCTAGTTCCTTACCCTGGAGAACTAGGGATATTGTTTTTAACTAGCCACCAGATATTTAATAATTAGCCATATAACTATTATAGTCCACTGGGAATCTACTATATAATTGTCTAAGGGTCACTTCCGTCTGTCTGTCTGTCCTTCTGTCACGGTTATTCATTCGCTGATTGGTCTCGGCAGCTGCCTGTCATAGCTGCCGCGACCAATCAGTGACGGCCACAGTCCGTAAAAAAATGGCCGCTCCTTCCTCCCCGCAGTCAGTGCCCAGCGTCCGCATACTCCCCTCCGGTAAGCGCTCACACAGGGTTAATGGCAGCGTTGACCGTGGTGTAACGCACTCGGTTAACGCTGCTATTAACCCTGTGTGACCACCTTTTTACTATTCATGCTGCCTATGCAGCATGAATAGTAAAATAATGTTAAAAATAATGAAAACATTAAAAATAGTTACATACTCACCCTCCGGTGGGCCCCCCCCCCCCGGATCAGGAACCGGCCTTTTCCGCTCCGCGCGACGCCCCTGGACTGCTGCATGCATTGCGGTCTCGCGAGATGATGACGTACGGCAGTGTTCCCCAAGTCCAGTCCTCAAGAGCCACCAACAGGTCATGATTTGAGGATTTCCGTAGCATTGCACAGGTGATAATTGCATCACCTTGGCAAGCAAGCATTCAATGACCTGTGCAATACCAAGGAAATCCTCAAAACATGACCTCTTGGTGGCTCTTGAGGACCGGAGTTGGGGAACACTGACGTACGGTCTCGCGAGATCGCTACATCATCATCGCGCGAGACCGCAATGCAATCTTCAGACCGGACCGCGCGACATGCATCGGCAACCAGCCGCTTCGATCCGGAGGCTCCAGGAGGTGAGTATGTAACTATTTTTTATTTTAATTCTTTTTTTTAACAGGGATATGGTGCATACTACGTGACTGGCCAATATACTACGTGACTGTGCTGTATACTACGTGGCTCTGTGCTGTATACTACGTGGCTCTGTGCTGTATACTACGTGGCTCTGTGCGTAGCTGGGCAATATACTATGTGACTGGGTAATATACTATGTGAACTACGTGGCTGGGCAATATACTACGTGGCTGGGCAATATACTATGTGACTGGGCAATATACTACGTGGCTGGGCAATATACTACGTAGCTGGGCAATATACTACATGGCTGGGCAATATACTACATGGCTGGGCAATATACTACGTGACTGGCCAATATACTACGTGACTGTGCTGTATACTACGTGACTGGGCAGTATACTACGTGGCTCTGTGCTGTATACTACGTGGCTCTGTGCTGTATACTACGTGGCTCTGTGCGTAGCTGGGCAATATACTATGTGACTGGGCAATATACTATGTGAACTACGTGGCTGGGCAATATACTACGTGGCTGGGCAATATACTACGTGACTGGGCAATATACTACGTGGCTGGGCAATATACTACGTAGCTGGGCAATATACTACGTGACTGGACAATATACTACGTGGCTGGCCAATAAACTATGTGGCTGGGCAATATACTACGTGGCTGGGCAATATACTACGTGGCTGGGCAATATACTATGTGACTGGGCAATATACTACGTGACTGGGCAATAAACTACGTGGCTGGGCAATATACTACGTGGCTGGGCAATATACTACGTGACTGGGCAATATACTACGTGGCTGGGCAATATACTACATGGACATACATATTCTAAAATACCTGATGCGTTAGAATTGGGCCACCATCTAGTATTATTATAAACCTCTCAAAATGTAGCCTTTTCTCCCCTCACACCTAGTGGTGACACATCCACTAAACTTACAGTAAATGGTCAACACTCTTCTATAGCAGTAATGGAGCATGACACACATGCTTGGTATCTATGTAAAGCCCAGCTTTGTGTGGGGGGAGAAAAGAAAGGTGGTACTAGGGTGTAAGTCCCCTTCCTCTCTGAAGAGGCAATTTGAGTAGGGTATTTAAGTTCCCAGAGGAGCATGCATGGCGTATATAAAAGTTTCCTCAGTTTGACATGCCAGGCCTGGCTTGTCACTCTCCTGAATGAGAAAAGTTACCCCATAGATGCTAGTCTTAAGCCTTTCACCTAGACAAATCAGATCTCACAGTTTGCACGGACAAGGCGCAACACTTTGAAACACCATGTCTGCAAATTGAGATTATGTGTCATGATCCGTTGCAGGGTTTAATCCTGCCTGCCCTTTTTCCGAGCGGATCATGTGAAGGGTTAATTTTGCTCTGCCTCATTCTGGGTTCAGGTTTGCTATAGTTCTGCCTTCGGCGTGTGAACCTGACTCTGGTAGCTCTTGATTTGTCCTGCTGTGATCCCTGACTTGCCCCATGTCTGTTGACTCCCTCTGTCTGCCCTTTTCCCAGCATTTCCTTGTTTGTCGGTTTTGATTCTCTGGTTCCTGACTTGGCTTGTATTCGGACTCGCTTCTGCCTTCTGACTTTGTCTTATCCGCTTCTGAACGTTGCTGAACCTCCTGGCTTGTTCCTGACCACGTGTGTTAGGTCTCGAGTTCCCGCTTCTGCACAGGGGGAATCTCGAGCCATCTCCGCTGCGGTCTCCCATTCTTATCCAGCCGCAGTGGAGTCTGCTCAGCAGGGACGTCGGTCCCAGCGTCTTGCTCAGTCTCACGCTGTACAGAGAGTTACTGCTGCTTCTTCAGCTTCTACCATTAAAGTCAGTGCTGGTCAGTAGCGAGCGGACTTCTCTGGGACTAAGTCCTTCTCTGCACACACTGAGCATGCCCAGGGCAAGATCTCCCGTTGGAGATCGAGGGTCATGTGCTCAGGCTCTGCAGCACATTCCATTGGTCCTCTTGGCAGGTCTTGGAAGGGCAAAGTTTCTGTGGCCACTTCATGTGCTGCAACTATATAAACTGCGCATGACCGCACGGCCATGCGCTAGTGTACAATTGTTAATGTGTGTATGTTGTGAGTGCAAGTCGTCCTTGGATACCCCTACCCTATTGAATGTCTGTTCGCGGAAGGTGTATGGTTGCTATCTAGTGCCCGACTTAGCCTACAGCACGAATCACACATTACAGCGTCCAGTTGCTGTGACCGCCAGTACGGCGCCATGCACTTCCTCTGTGCTTTCCTTACCCAAGCCTGGGTGGTTAGTGGCGTTCGTCAGTGCGGCACCGCATGCACTCTTGTGCCTTAAAATCGTTATTTAGTTTCCTTACACACCCAGTTGCGGTGTTATGCCAGCAAGGGTCTAATCGGACTTCAATCCTAGTTGGGGTTGAGTTCGCTGACTACTTGCTCGCGCTCTATGTGCGGTACCGCGGTCCTGTGACGCAACAGGATCGCTTCCTTCACGTTGGGTGAAGTTTAACCCACGTGTGTATACTTATGAGTACCGCCATATAGTCCGTCGTTACTTGGCAGCAGGTTCCATCTCTGCACGGTGGACCCCGGGCTGCGAACGCACCATACTCTATCTGTCTTAATATTTGGTGCGTTCCGCTAGCCCTAACATTACACTAGCGCCAGGGTCTGGCTAGTAATGACGGACAAACAGCAATCCTTGCGGTATATCCAGCAGCTGGAGGGTAGGTTGGCGGCTCTTGAGAGCGCAACCTCAGCTGTGGATGTTACCGCGGTTGCTGTACAGGCTGCTAGCGTGGCTGCAGCAACCCTGTCCATTGCCACCCCTGCTCCGACATTTTCTCGCCTCCCGCTGCCAGAAAAATTTTCTGGTGATAGCAAGTTTTGTAGGGGATTTGTGAGTCAGTGCTCTATTCACCTCGAGCTCCTGGCTGCACGTTTTCCCACAGAGCAGGCTAAGGTGGGATTTATAGTGTCTCTTTTGTCGGACAGGGCGTTGGAATGGGCTACGCCGCTGTGGGAGCGTGGCGATCATGTGGTGCAGAGTGCTCCGCTGTTTCTGGGCACTCTGAAACAGGTCTTTTTAGGACCTCAAGTCACCCATGATACGGCGCTCCAACTGCTGGCATTAACTCAGGGTGAGTCCTTGGTCAGTCAATTCGCCGTCCAATTCCGCACTTTAGCTTCTGAGCTGGATTGGTCGGATAAAGCTCTTATCCCCATATTTTGGAGGGGCCTGGCTGACCACGTTAAGGACGCTCTGGCCACTAGGGAGATTCCTGCCACACTGGAGGAGTTAATAACTGTCTCCACTCGAATTGACCTCCGTTTTAACGAGCGGAGGTTAGAGCGAGCCCAGTGTAGGCAGAGGTTTCGGCTGGCTCCTACCTTCGCCAAACCTCTGGAATCTCCGGTCCTGGTTCCTGAGTCACATGAGGCCAGGGAAGTGTCACAAGCGGGATCTAAGTCCCGGACCGCTTGTGCACTCAAGGTCTGTCTTGTTTGCCAGCAGTCAGGACATCTAGCCACCAGATGTTCTCAGCGATCGAGGAAACGTCAGCGTTTAGTGGTAGTAGGTGGAGGTACACTAAACACGGCTACGTTTGCCTCTAAATTGTCCTTTAAGGGGACAATTACTATAGGCTCATTCTCCCACTCGGTAGAGCTCTGCGTGGATTCTGGGGCGGAGGGCAATTTTGTGTCTTCTGCCTTCGCCCAACATCACGCAATACCCCTGGTTATGCTAGCTCAACCAGTAACGGTACGAGTGGTGAATGGGTCGGCACTGCCCTCACAGATAACACACCAGACCATCCCTTTTACTCTGTCCATGTCGCCATCTCATCAGGAGATTATATCTCTGCTCGTCATTCCTGAGGGAATTGATGAGGTCCTGTTGGGAATACCTTGGCTACGGTACCACTCTCCTCATATCGAGTGGTCCTCTGGCAGAATCCTGGGATGGGGCGAATCTTGTGGGGGTAGGTGTCAGAGGGAGTGCGTTCAGGTTGCTACTACAGAGGTACCCGCAGATCTTTCCTCTCTCCCCAAGCAGTATTGGTCTTATGCAGACGTGTTCCCCAAAAAGGCGGCGGAGATCCTTCCGCCCCATCGCCCCTATGACTGTCCTATTGATCTCTTGCCTGGTGCTGAGCCTCCCCGGGGTCGAGTCTATCCGCTATCTCTCCCGGAGACGGAGGCAATGTCACAGTACATCCAGGAAAATCTGGCAAGAGGATTCATTAGGAAGTCAGTGTCACCTGCTGGGGCAGGGTTCTTCTTCGTGCAGAAGAAGAATGGAGAATTGCGTCCATGCATAGACTACAGGGGTCTTAACGCCATCACCGTTAAGAACAAGTATCCTTTGCCCTTGATATCTGAGCTCTTCGATAGGCTTCGGGGAGCAAGGGTATTTACTAAACTAGATCTGCGGGGTGCTTACAACCTGATTCGCATCCGTGAGGGGGACGAATGGAAGACGGCTTTTAACACCAGGGATGGGCACTATGAATATCTGGTGATGCCCTTCGGGCTCTGTAATGCCCCAGCCGTTTTCCAAGACTTTGTGAACGATATCTTCCGGGATATGCTTTCCACCTCGGTCGTAGTCTATCTGGATGATATTCTCATCTACTCTCCAGATATTGACTCCCACCGGAGAGATGTTTGCAAAGTCTTCGACCTCCTACGGGCAAACTCCCTCTATGCCAAGTTGGAGAAGTGTATGTTTGAGCAGGAGTCCTTACCTTTCCTATGCTACATCATCTCTGCCCAGGGATTGGCTATGGATCCTGCCAAACTACAGGCTGTGATGGACTGGCAGGAACCCCATTCTCTTAAAGCGGTGCAGCGCTTTATGGGGTTCATTAATTATTATCGCCAGTTCATTCCGCACTTCTCAACTTTGGTAGCTCCCTTGGTTGCCCTCACCAAGAAGGGGGCGAATCCCAAATTGTGGTCTGAGGAGGTCTCCAAGGCCTTTAACTCTATAAAGTCACACTTCGCTAGCGCTCCCATCCTACATTGCCCCGATGTTGATAAGCCATTTATCATGGAGGTGGATGCCTCTTCTGTTGGTGCTGGAGCAGTCCTCTCCAAAAGGATGCTCAAGGTCGGAAGCATCCTTGCTTCTTTTTCTCCAAGACCTTCTCACCAGTAGAGAGGAATTATTCCATCGGGGACAGGGAGTTGCTAGCCATGAAGTTGGCTTTCTCGGAGTGGAGACATCTCTTGGAGGGTGCACGTTTTCCCTTCCAAGTCTTCACAGACCATAAAAATTTGGTGTACCTGCAGACAGCCCAGCGGTTGAATTCTCGCCAGGCCAGATGGTCCTTATTCTTCTCCCGGTTTCATTTCACCCTCCATTTTCATTCTGGGGAGAAGAACATTCGGGCCGACGCTCTCTCTCGCTCCGTTGTGTCATCTGCGGAGGAGGAGGAGGAGCCTCGGCTTATTGTCCCCACCGAGAGCTTGAGAACTGTGGCCCCGGTTTCGCTAGAGTCTGTGCCCCCGGGCAAGACTTTTGTTCCATCCAATTTGCGACCGGAGGTTCTCTCTTGGGCACACTCGTCCAGGGTGGGTGGACATTTTGGTACCAAAAGGACATCTGAGTTACTGGCGAGGACGTACTGGTGGCCGCATATGGCTCGTGATGTCGCAGAGTATGTTCGGGCGTGTGTCTCTTGCGCCAAGAACAAGACTCCTCGGCAACAGCCAGCTGGTTTGCTTTATCCTCTGCCGGTGGCGGACAGGCCCTGGGAGATGGTCGGGATGGACTTTGTGGTGGGCTTACCCAAGTCTCGTAACTGCACCATTATCTGGGTGATCACCGACCATTTTTCCAAAATGGTGCACTTGGTGCCTCTTCCACGGCTACCTTCTGCACGGGCGTTGGCTGTCTCGTTCGTCAAGCATATCTTTCGCCTACACGGTATGCCAGACAAAATTGTTAGTGACCGGGGTCCCCAGTTTGCGTCTCGATTCTGGAGAGAGCTTTGTCGTCTACTCAGTATTGAGTTGAATCTCTCTTCGGCATATCATCCCGAGACGAATGGGTTGGTAGAGAGGGCCAACCAGACCTTGGTCACATATTTACGACATTTTGTTTCTGCCAGGCAGGATGACTGGGCTTCCTTGCTACCGTGGGCAGAGTTTGCACTTAACAATGCCGTAGCCGACTCTACCGGTCAGACTCCATTCCTCCTAAATTATGGCCAGCATCCGCGTGTTCCTGTGCCCATGCCTGTGTCTTCTGCTGACTCCAGGGTGGCAGACTGGGCTGTGGAGGCACGGGACATTTGGGACCGCACGCAGGATGCCATTCGGGCCTCCAAGGAGAGAATGAGGTCCTCCGCCGATGTTCATCGGCGTCCCGCTCCGACCTTTGCTCCTGGCGACTTGGTGTGGCTTTCCGCCCGTAACATCAGGCTGCGAGTTGAGTCCACTAAGTTTGCTCCTCGCTACTTGGGTCCCTTCAAGGTTCTCGAACAGGTTAATCCTGTGGTCTACCGTTTGGCTCTTCCTCCACGCTTGGGTATCACCGACACCTTTCATGTGTCCCTCTTGAAACCCGCATACATGTCCCGGTTTTCCGAGTCATCTGCCGGGACATCGGGTTCGTCTACGGACGATTACGAGGTGAACGCTATTTTGGGGTGCAAGGTGGTACGCGGCAAAAAGTTCTATCTGGTGGATTGGAAGGGTTATGGCCCAGAGGACAGGTCATGGGAGCCTGCTGAAAACATTCGGGCCCCACAGCTCATTGCTGCCTTTGAGCGTAGCGAGGCCCAAGGAGGGGGGCCCTAGGAGGGGGGGTAATGTTAGGTCTCGAGTTCCCGCTTCTGCACAGGGGGAATCTCGAGCCATCTCCGCTGCGGTCTCCCATTCTTATCCAGCCGCAGTGGAGTCTGCTCAGCAGTGACGTCGGTCCAAGCGTCTTGCTCAGTCTCACGCTGTACAGAGAGTTACTGCTGCTTCTTCAGCTTCTGCCATTAAAGTCAGTGCTGGTCAGCAGCGAGCGGACTTCTCTGGGACTAAGTCCTTGTCTGCACACACTGAGCATGCCCAGGGCAAGATCTCCCGTTGGAGATCGAGGGTCATGTGCTCAGGCTCTGCAGCACATTCCATTGGTCCTCTTGGCAGGTCTTGGAAGGGCAAAGTTTCTGTGGCCACTTCCTGTGCTGCAACTATATAAACTGCGCATGACCGCACGGCCATGCGCTAGTGTACAATTGTTAATGTGTGTATGTTGTGAGTGCAAGTCGTCCTTGGATACCCCTACCCTATTGAATGTCTGTTCGCGGAAGGTGTATGGTTGCTATCTAGCGCCCGACTTAGCCTACAGCACGAATCACACATTACAGCGTCCAGTTGCTGTGACCGCCAGTACGGCGCCGTGCACTTCCTCTGTGCTTTCCTTACCCAAGCCTGGGTGGTTGGTGGTGTTCGTCAGTGCGGCACCGCATGCACTCTTGTGCCTTAAAATCGTTATTTAGTTTCCTTACACACCCAGTTGCGGTGTTATGCCAGCAAGGGTCTAATCTGACTTCAATCCTAGTTGGGGTTGAGTTCGCTGACTACTTGCTCGCGCTCTATGTGCGGTACCGCGGTCCTGTGACGCAACAGGATCGCTTCCTTCACGTTGGGTGAAGTTTAACCCACGTGTGTATACTTATGAGTACCGCCATATAGTCCGTCGTTACTTGGCAGCAGGTTCCATCTCTGCACGGTGGACCCCGGGCTGCGAACGCACCATACTCTATCTGTCTTAATATTTGGTGCGTTCCGCTAGCCCTAACAACGTGCACTGCTTATCCCTTTCAGGTACTTCTGCCTCTGATTGTATTTTGACTCGGATTGTCTAACCACTCTTTCGCCACTTGGTGGCGCCTGTGCTGCTCCTCTGTGGTGCTTCTCTGTGTACGCAGTCTTACATCCCTCTCAAGCTCCCTCTGTTGGAGGTTACATTATACTGCACTGCAGCAGCATGACATTATGGTTTGGCTTTTATCTTAAGTCCTGTGGCAAGGCTGATAAAAGTGTCAATATTGACTTTTGGGATTGCTACTTCCAATAGTTGGCATTAGAGTGCAAGTCATCTACCTCTCTGAAGACGCTATTTGTATATGGATGAAAATACAGCATGGAAACTCTAAGTGAAAAGTAAGAAAAGTTACGAATTTTAAAAAGTAATTAAGTTAGAAAATTAAATTCAAATTTTATAAAAAATACCAAGGATGGAAGAAGAAAACCAAAACTTTAAACAGAACATGATGTTCTTTGAAGCGCTGTCTTCCAATTTGCGCCTAATAATGTGAAATGCTCACTGAAGCTGAAACTCCACAATCACTTTCACAAACAAACGGTCATTCCAACTGTCAACTTTGATAAATACTCCTCACGCTGAGCCGAAAGGAGAACGTGAAGGGTACGAATTTTGGAAGACAGTACTGAACTTCTTTTGATTCATAGGATGGTCAAAAGGGGATTTATCTATTTTTGCAATCCAGCTGTTCAATGTGTTTTGAGTCTGCTATCGGATCTGCCAGTGATGCATCTCAACTAATGTCAGCAGATGTTTACTGGGAAAGAAGATGATAAAAAACGGAAGGCGTAAGAGGAAACAAATGAATCGATAAAGAAAACGACCAGACAACATCTGGGAGGTGATAATGCCTTCATTAGTTAGATCCAACTATTCTCAAGGCTGGGACTTCTGATGCGACAGTTGGCAGCAAAAAGAGTTAGATAGATAGATAGATAGATAGATAGATAGATAAATAGATAGATAGATAGATAATTTCTCACGGCAGCTATGCCTTGTCTTCAGATCATGTAAATTCCACAGATGTATCGCACCCCTTCCCCTACCGAAAAGAAACCTTTCAGAAAAGCCATTTTCCAGGAGGTTTCAAAAGAACCTAACCCAAAGCCACCCTACCATCCGAGAGTCTTATGCATGTTGGCACTGGAAATATGATTGTCAAGGAAGATAATAATCCAGCATGTCCGATTGCGGACTGCCCATTATTATTATTATTATTTATTGTTATAGCGCCATTTATTCCATGGCGCTTTACATGTGAGGAGGGGTATACATAATAAAAACAAGTACAATAATCTTGAACAATACAAGTCATAACTGGTACAGGAGGAGAGAGGACCCTACCCGCAAAGGCTCACAATCTACAAGGGATGGGTGAGGATACAGTAGGTGAGGATAGAGCTGGTCATGCAGCGGTTTGGTCGATCGGTGGTTACTGCAGGTTGTAGGCTTGTCGGAAGAGGTGGATCTTCAGGCTCTTTTTGAAGGCTTTGATGGTAGGTGAGAGTCTGATATGTTGTGGTAGAGAGTTCCAGAGTAGGGGTGATGCGCGAGAGAAATCTTGTATACGATTGTGGGAAGAGGAGATAAGAGGGGAGTAGAGAAGGAGATCTTGTGAGGATCGGAGGTTGCGTGTAGGTAAGTACCGGGAGACGAGGTCACAGATGTATGGAGGACACAGGTTGCGGATGGCTTTGTACATCATGGTTAGGGTTTGTACTGGAGTCTCTGGGCAATGGGGAGCCAGTGAAGTGATTGACAGAGGGGAGAGGCCGGGGAATAGCAGCCCATCCTTTCTTTCTTCCGAAGATAAACTGCTGCTAGATATGTCTAACATTGACTCTCTCATAGAGAACACAGAAGTTCTCTGCAGACCAAGTGTTTCGATGGGATAGGACAGTCGGGAAATATAGCTGGATATCTTTAGTAGTGCCATGACTTCTGGAATCCTGTCCTGGCAAAGTCTTATTTTCCTTTGTGTCAAAATGTTAAGGTACAAGCGGATCAAGTAAAATTTTAATTTGCTGACTCGTGTGGCTTTTCTCAGGAAGTCTGATTAGAAAAGAAGTTATTATCTGCAAATTTAATGTCCCTTCTTATGTTCTGTGGTCTCCGCAAACCTCAGAGCGCAATAAACATAAGATGTAAAAGATAAGAGAAAACATTATATTCTCTTTATTGTCCTAGTTGCATATTTTTATCACCGCTGTGAACGATAATATCCCAAAGGGTCATTATTAGTAATGAGCAAATAGTGAAATAATCGGATTCGGGAAATTGGGCACGAATAGTTATAATATTCGTGTAGTCATACCAAATAAAGAATCCAATGCAAGTCAATTCAAAAGCTGAATATTTTTTTGCTGGACCCAACAAACAGGTCTTGGGGCCTGAAAATGAATGGGAAAGTGCTAAAACTAAATGAGAACAGTATGGAGAAGATGCCTGCATGCCTTTCTGACTCACATATGGTATCTGGGAATAATGTTGTCAGACTATTGCAAGAGTTTTACGGATTTATAAGAAGACATACTAAACCTAAAAAAAATTTTAAAGGGAAAAATGCTAAGAAACATTTTTTTTCCTTCATAACTACATGTATATAATGCAAAATAAAATTAAAAAATAAATATATATACCTCCCCTTTAACATGTGTTCACACGTAGCGTTTTGGCTTTAGTTTTTCCTTTTTTATTTGTGAGGCCTTTCACTCCTACATTTGAGAGGTCCCTCCCTCATTCCAAATTGTTAGCTAGATAGTGCAGTACATGTTCCCCAACACTTTCCAATGCCTTTTCGAATATGCCCATTTGAATTTTTGCCTTCACCCGCCACTACCACCATGTCCACCGCTATGTCATTATGTGGCCCTTGCTCGACATATTCAGAGGGCCAGCAGGTGCCGTGAAACCTGGGTTTGTGAGCTCCACAGTTCATTTTGGCCACCGGATCCCAATGAAGCTGCTTTCATAGCGGGTGAAGCCGCTGTTAGGTGAATATAATGCAGGAGTTGGGGGAGCTGTATGCTCAATGTCAGGAAATTGGATTCTACCAGACACCAAAAGCATTAGAATTAAATTCAGAATACAGTGTATGCAAGCGAGGGCCTGTACTGTGCTCAGTCTGTCAGGCCTGAAACCATGTCAGGAACATGTACAAGCCTCATGTTACCTGGAAGCAGCCTCCTCAACGGAAAGAGACAGGAGAGCCATTGACCAATCTGCACAAGCCTACGCACTTCTGGAAACTACCCAACCAGGCAGAATGAATCTTTTGCATGGTTTTGAGCAACAATGGAGTAATTACAGTATATGTCCTAGAGAGTGCCGAGGTCTGTGTAGTGTATTACTCAGGTGACAGGCAGTGCTGCAGAGCTCCGGTAAAGGCCTTAGCGTGGCAATGACCATGTTCCAATATGTGTAACGCTGCGGCCTGATTAGATCTGTGGAGCGTATTAACCCAATTTTCAAAATTAACCCAAATTTTGAAAATGTAAAGGAAGCAACAGTTTAATAAAAAGACACAAATCTCATTTAGCAGCCTGGAAAAGTCGGCAATGGTTTTTCTCCAGCACCAGACAATGTAAAGTGGTAACGAATATGTAAGTCCTATCTAACTAACAATTTAGGAACAAACATTTATGCTGACAAGGGACAATTGAATACTGAACTGGGACAACGAACTGGACGTGGTTGCTGACTGTTGTGTCTGTGCAATGGCAGGTTATGGGCAAGAAGCATCAGCGCCTCCTTCCTGGACAGCAGATTGAGAAGGATGTGACACAGGAGAAGGGCCAGTGGTTTCACCCTCAGACACAGATTTTGTAGCTAGGCGTTCTGCCCAACTTCTGGCGTATGTCAGAAGTGAATGGCGTATGTGTCACGATTCATTTTTAGATTTGTGGCAGCTCTGGTTCCGCTATAGTTTAAATGTAGCATTTTTTCCTTTCAGGCCAGCAAGGGTTAATTTCAGCTGATGTAAGTGGTGAACACTCCCACTATGTTTTAAATAGTCACCTGACGCATCAGCTGACTGTTGGTGATAGAGTTTTTCTCTGGAGACCAGCTGATGAGTTGGGAGCTCTCTGGTGCCAGCATGTATCAGCTGCTTGAGGCCTGGTTTCGTATCCTCTGCTGTGTGGAGCTTGCAGCACAAGCTTGAAGGCTACGTTTTCTTATTTCCTGTCTTTGTCTGTGTCATACTTGTCACTACCCCTCTGCAGTGGTGAGGCTAGCATCCTTGCCAGCCAGTGCACTAGCAAGGGTATAGTGAGGTAACAAATAGGGACTAGGCACATAATGGTGGCTGGGGGAAGGACCTGTATAGGGCGTTAGGGGAGCATGGGGATAGACACAGGCTGTGTTAGTAGGTGCCTCATCCCTCATTCCCTATTGTTAGGGCCTTCCTCTCCCTTTTTCAATCCCCGTTGCTGGTGTTTGTTTTTCCATCTGTTGGACCGAACCCTTGTGGATAGTGACAGTATGCTAACAGAGGTATTATGTCGAATTTTCCTTTATATAGGAATGTGTGGGTAAGTTTTTCGAATTACCAGCATACAGTATATATAGAGTATGCTTCATTATCCATATTATTATTCTGTGTAAGGCTGAAACCTGAAGAAGTGTTTGGAGCACATTAATGCATTCAAGTTCCACAATGTCCAAGTGCAGACTCAAAAATCAACATCAGGCTCCCAGGCACGTGCTTAAAGAGACCATGAGAAGGGCAACACAATAAAAAAAATATAATAATGGAATATATAGAGATTGAGAGTAGAAATTTAACCATTGAATAATATACAAAGGTTTCCAAAAATTACCCAAGGGGTCTTTATCATACACGCTGAAAGAGACTGTGATGGGGACATCTCAATGTATTTTGCAGTTATTACAATAGGTAGAGATAGGGAGTACAAGTTTCACCATTGCACAATGTGCAAAGTTTTCCAAAAATTACCAAAGGGGTCTGTATTATACATGCTGAAAGAGACCATGATGGGGACCTCACAATACATTTTTCAGTTATTACAATAGGTAGAGATAGGGAGTACAAGTTTCCAAAAATTTTAAAACACGAAAAGTCTTGAGAAAGGCATCTGGACATAAACAGTGCCATTTGTGGCAGACTATAAAGAGTCAAACATTCAGTGTCCCCACCAGGATGAACACTAATCATCCTCTCTTCCTCACAATGCAACTCTTCTTCCTCCACCTCCTCTTCAGGCATTCCAAGCTGGACAGACATGAAGCTAGCATTGGGAGTCCATTCTGTAGCGTAGACCAAAAAATCTCCTGTTCCTCCTCATCCTGTTCCTCATCATCACTCAATGTGGACTGAGAATATTGTTTGAGACTGGGCTGTTTGCTATCAGCCACTGTAAAATTTGGCTTCATAGCTACCTGCTCGGCATTCAAAGCTTCCTCTCTAAGATTCTGCAGTGAACGTTTTAATAGACAGAGCAGCTGGATGGTTACGCTGATAATAGCATCATCAGCACTCATCATCTTGGTGCAGTATTCAAAGATTTGAAGAACCTCACATATGTCAGCGATCTACACCGACTCGGCAATCGTTATTTGTGGGGGCTAAGTGTTACTCTGATGGGCATTGAGAAGCTGGAATTCAAACACTGCTCTCTGCTGCTCATTAAGCCTTGCCAACATACCAAAGGTCGAATTCCAGCATGTGGGCAGGTCACAAATCAGTCAATGACAAGGCAAATTAAAGAGCTGCTGCAGCGAAGCCAGACCAGTGAAAGCCTGAGATGATTTTCAGAAATGGGCGCTGACACGGCTGTTGTGAATTCCGCTCTTGGGCTCCCTCCGGTGGTTGTAAGTGGCACTTTTGTGAGTTCTGCTCTTGGGCTCCCTCCGGTGGTTTTAAGTGGAATGGCTGCTCCTTGGATTTAGCTGTCAGCAGCTGCTTCCACTGATTGTATATTCTGCTCGGCTATTTAGCCTGGCTCTTTCCTTCAGCTTGTGCCACTTGTCAATGGTTCCTGGTTGGATTCACATCTCTTTGGATTTCCCTGTTATCCTGACCAGTTCAGCAAAGCTAAGTCCTTATTTGCTCTTTTCTGTTCACAGGTTGTAGACTTATCCGTTCTGTGCTTTTTATGTTTGTCTAGCCTGTCAGTATGAATTAATTCAGTGTTGCTGAAAGCTCTGGGAAGCAGATTTACCCTCCACATCTTTAGTCAGGTGTGGAGATTTTTGTAAACTCTGTGTGGATTTTTTGTAGTGTTTTATACTGACCGCACAGTATTCCATCCTGTCCTACCTATCTAGCTAGACTGGCCTCCTGTGCTCATCCTGGTTTCATTCTGTGTATGTCTTTTCCCTCTCCACTCACAGTCATTACTTGTGGGGGGCTATCTATCCTTTGGGGATTTTCTTTGAGGCAAGATAGTTTTCCTGTTTCTATCTTTAGGGGTAGTTAGTTCTCAGGCTGTGACGAGGTACCTAGGGAGTGTTAGGAGTATCCCACGGCTACTTCTAGTGTTGTTTTGAGCTTAGGGACTGCGGTCAGTACAGGTACCACTTCCTTCAGAGCTCGTCCAATGTTGCTCCTAAACCACCAGATCATAACAGTACAAGTGGCCAAAAATGAATTAAATGCATCTCAAAAGAAGGAAAAAATTCTGAGCCATTTTTTTTTCTGTGCTCTCTTTTGTCTTTTTTTTCCTCTTGATCTCTGGGTGATTCAGGATTTATGCTCTGGCATGGATGTTCAGGGTTTGTTTTCTCGTGTGGATCAACTTGCTGCAAGAGTACAGAGTATCCAAGATTGTGTTGTCCAGACTCCGGCTTTGGAGCCTAGAATTCCTACTCCTGATTTGGTTTTTGAGACAGATCCAAGTTTTTGAACTTTAAAAATAACTGCAAATTGTTTTTTGCTTTGAAACCCCGTTGGTGATCCCATTCAGCAAGTTAAAATCATCATATCCTTGCTGCGTGGTGACCCTCAGGACTGGGCATTCTCCCTTGAATCAGGGGATCCGGCATTGCTGAATGTAGACGCATTTTTTCAAGCGCTCGGATTATTGTATGACGAACCTAATTCTGTGGACCATGCAGAAAAAACCCTGTTGGCCTTGTGTCAAGGTCAGGAAGCGGCAGAATTATACTGCCAGAAATTTAGGAAATGGTCTGTGCTCACTAAATGGAATGAGGATGCTCTGGCTGCTATTTTCAGAAAAGGTCTTTTTGAAGCCCTTAAAGATGTTATGGTGGGCTTCCCTACGCCTACTGGTTTGAGCGAGTCTATGTCTCTAGCCATTCAGATTGATAGGCGTTTGCGCGAGCGCAAAGCTATGCACCATATGGCAGTGTCCTCTGGGCGGAGTCCTGAACCTATGCAATGTGATAGGATTTTGACTAGAACAGAACGGCAGGAATTCAGACGTCAGAATAGGCTGTGTTTTTACTGTGGTGATTCTGCTTATGTTATTTGTGATTGCCCTAAACGTACTAGGAGGGTCGCTAGGTCTGTTACCATTAGTACTGTACAGCCTAAATTTCTTTTATCTGTGACCCTGATTTTCTCATTGTCGTCCTTTTCTGTCATGGCATTTGTGGATTCAGGCGCTGCCCTGAACTTAATGGACTTAGAATTCGCCAGGCGCTGTGGTTTTTCCTTGCAGCCTTTGCAGAGCCCTATTCCTTTGAGGGGCATTGATGCTACTCCATTGGCCAAGGATAAACCTCAGTACTGGACACAGATGACCATGTACATGGCTCCTGCACATCAGGAAAATTGCCGTTTTCTGGTGTTGCATAACCTGCATGATGTTGTACTGGGTGGGTTTTCCATGGTTACAGGAACATAATCCGGTGCTGGATTGGAAAACTATGTCTGTGACTAGTTGGAGTTGTCAAGGGGTACATAGTGACGTTCCTTTGATGTCAATTTCCTCTTCCCCCTCTTCTGAGGTCCCTTTTATGACCTGGTGGTCAGGACAATAATGGACCTGGTGGTTAAGAGCACACTGAAAGACCTGATAGTTACTGATAATAAGGACGAGCTCTGGGACGTGGGAACTCTGCTGACCGCAATCCCTAAACCTATCAAACACACTAGAAATAGCCGTGGATTGCGCCTAACGCTCCCTATGCAACTCGGCACAGCCTAAGAAACTAGCTAGCCCTGAAGATAGAAAAATAAAGCCTACCTTGCCTCAGAGAAATTCCCCAAGGAAAAGGCAGCCCCACACATATAATGACTGTGAGTAAAGATGAAAATACAAACACAGAGATGAAATAGATTTAGCAAAGTGAGGCCCGACTTACTGAACAGACCGAGGATAGGAAAAGTTACTTTGCGGTCAGCACAAAAACCTACAAAAAGACAACGCAGAGGGCGCAAAAAGACCCTCCACACCGACTCACGGTGTGGAGGCGCTCCCTCTGCGTCCCAGAGCTTCCAGCAAGCAAGACAACAAATTAAATAGCAAGCTGGACAGAAAAATAGCAAACCAAAGAAATACAAGCTGGAACTTACCTTCTGATGGGAAGACAGGTCACAAGAACGATCCAGGAGTGAACTAGACCAATACTGGAACATTGACAGGTGGCATGGAGCAAAGATCTAAGTGGAGTTAAATAGAGCAGGAGCTAACGAATTAACCTTGTCACCTGTGAAACTCAGAAACACCCAGCAGAGGAAGTCCATGGACAGAACCAGCCGAAGTACCATTCATGACCACAGGAGGGAGCCCGACAACAGAATTCACAACAGGTCCCTGAGTTTTTGTCAGATTTCCAGGATGTATTTGATGAGCCCAGGTCCAGTTCCCTTCCTCCGCATAGGGACTGTGATTGTGCTATTAACTTGATTCCTGGTTGTAAGTTCCCTAAGGGCTGACTTTTCAATCTGTCTGTTCCAGAGCATGCCGCCATGCGGAGCTATGTTAAGGAATCTTTGGAGAAAGGGCATATTCGGCCGTCTTCGTCACCATTGGGAGCGGGTTTCTTTTTTGTTGCTAAGAAAGATGGCTCCTTGAGACCCTGTATAGATTATCGTCTTCTTAATAAGATCACGGTCAAATTTCAATACCCCTTGCCTTTGCTTTCTGATTTGTTTGCTCAGATTAAGGGGGCTAGTTGGTTTACTAAGATTGACCTCCGAGGGGCATATAATCTTGTTCGTATTAAACAGGGTGACGAATGGAAAACTGCATTTAATACGCCCGAAGGCCATTTTGAATACCTTGTGATGCCATTCGGGCTCTCTAATGCTCCATCTGTGTTCCAATCCTTCATGCATGATATTTTCCGCAATTATCTTGATAAATTCATGGTTGTATATTTGGATGATATTTTGATTTTTTCCGATGATTGGGAGTCTCATGTGAAGCAGGTCAGGATGGTGTTCCAGATCCTTCGTGATAATGCTTTATTTGTGAAGGGGTCTAAGTGCCTATTCGGAGTTCAGAAGGTCTCTTTTTTGGGGTTTTATTTTTTCTCCCTCGTCTATGGAAATGGATCCTGTTGAGGTCCAAGCTATTCATGACTGGATTCAACCCACATCTGTGAAGAGCCTTCAAAAATTTTTGGGTTTTGCTAATTTCTATCGCCGTTTCATTGCCAACTTTTCCAGTGTGGTTAAGCCCCTTAATGATTTGACGAAGAAAGGCGCTGATGTGACGAATTGGTCCTCTGCGGCTGTTGAGGCCCTTCGGGAGCTTAAACGCTGATTTACTTCTGCCCCTGTGTTGCGTCAGCTGGATGTTTCTCTTCCTTTTCAGGTTGAGGTTGACGCTTCTGAGATTGGAGCAGGGGCCGTTTTGTCTCAGAGGGATTCTGATGGTTCTTTGATGAAACCGTGTGCTTTTTTTTCCAGAAAGTTTTCACCTGCGGAACGCAATTATGATGTCGGCAATCGGGAGTTGTTGGCTATGAAGTGGGCATTTGAGGAGTGGCGACATTGGCTTGAGGGAGCTAAGCACTGCGTTGTGGTCTTGACTGATCATAAGAATCTGATTTACCTCAAGTCGGCCAAGCGGCTGAATTCTAGACAGGCTCGATGGTCCCTGTTTTTCTCCCGTTTTGATTTTGTGGTCTCGTATCTTCCGGGATCTAAGAATGTTAAGGCTGATGCCCTCTCTAGGAGTTTTTTGCCTGATTCTCCTGGAGTCCTTGAGCCGGTTGGCATTCTTAAGGAAGGGGTGATTCTTTCTGCCATCTCCCCTGATTTGCGGCGGGTGCTTCGGGAATTTCAGGCTGATAGGCCTGACCGCTGTCCAGTGGGGAAGCTGTTTGTTCCTGATGGATGGACAAGTAAGGTGATTTCTGAGGTTCATTGTTCAGTGTTGGCTGGTCATCCTGGGATTTTTGGTACCAGAGATTTGGTTGCTAGGTCCTTTTGGTGGCCTTCCTTGTCGCGCGATGTGCGTGCTTTTGTGCAGTCCTGTGGGACTTGTGCCCGAGCCAAGCCTTGCTGTTCCCGCGCTAGTGGGTTGCTTTTACCTTTGCCGGTCCCTGAGAGGCCCTGGATGCATATTTCCATGGATTTTATTTCGGATCTTCCTGTTTCCCAGAAGATGTCTGTTATCTGGGTTGTTTGTGACCGGTTCTCTAAAATGGTTCATTTGGTGCCTTTGCCTAAGTTGCCTTCCTCCTCAGATTTGGTTCCATTGTTTTTTCAGCATGTGGTTCGTTTGCATGGCATTCCGGAGAATATTGTGTCTGACAGAGGTTCTCAGTTTGTCTCTAGGTTTTGGCGGGCCTTTTGTGCTAGGATGGGCATTGATTTGTCTTTTTCTTCGGCGTTTCATCCTCAGACTAATGGCCAAATTGAGCGAACTAATCAGACCTTGAAGACCTATTTGAGATGCTTTGTGTCTGCTGATCAGGATGATTGGGTGGCTTTCTTGCCGTTGGCCGAGTTTGCCCTTAATAATCGGGCTAGTTTGGCTACTTTGGTTTCACCTTTCTTTTGTAATTTTGGTTTTCATCCTCGTTTTTCTTCTGGGCAGGTTGAGCCTTCTGATTGTCCTGGTGTGGATTCTGTGGTGGACAGGCTGCAGCAGATTTGGACTCATGTGGTGGACAATTTGACGTTGTCTCAGGAAAGGGCTCAACGTTTTGCTAACTGCCGTCGGTGTGTTGGTCCCCGGCTTTGTGTGGGGGATTTGGTTTGGTTGTCTTCTCGTCATGTTCCTATGAAGGTTTCTTCTCCTAAGTTTAAGCCTCGGTTTATTGGTCCTTATAAAATTTCTGAAATTATTAATCCGGTGTCTTTTCGTTTGGCTCTTCCAGCCTCTTTTGCCATTCATAATGTTTTCCATAGATCTTTGTTGCGGAGATATGTGGTGCCCGTTGTTCCCTCAGTTGATCCTCCTGCCCCGGTGTTGGTTGAGGGAGAGTTGGAATATGAGGTTGAGAAAATTTTGGATTCTCGTTTTTCGAGGCGGAGGCTTCAGTATCTTGTCAAGTGGAAGGCTTATGGCCAGGAGGATAATTCTTGGGTTGTTGCCTCCGATGTTCATGCCGCCGATTTGGTTCGTGCTTTTCATTTGGCTCATCCTGATCGGCCTGGAGGATAATTCTTGGGTTGTTGCCTCCGATGTCCATGCCACCGATTTGGTTCGTGCTTTTCACTTGGCTCGTCCTGATCGGCCTGGGGGCTCTGGTGAGGGTTCGGTGACCCCTCCTCAAGGGGGGGTACTGTTGTGAATTCCGCTCTTGGGCTCCCTCCGGTGGTTGTAAGTGGCACTTTTGTGAGTTCTGCTCTTGGGCTCCCTCCGGTGGTTTTAAGTGGAATGGCTGCTCCTTGGATTTAGCTGTCAGCAGCTGCTTCCACTGAGTGTCTATTCTGCTTGGCTATTTAGCCTGGCTCTTTCCTTCAGCTTGTGCCACTTTTCAATGGTTCCTGGTTGGATTCACATCTCTTTGGATTTCCCTGTTATCCTGACCAGTTCAGCAAAGCTAAGTCCTTGCTTGCTCTTTTCTGTTCACAGGTTGTGGACTTATCCGTTCTGTGCTTTTTATGTTTGTCTAGCCTGTCAGTATGAATTAATTCAGTGTTGCTGGAAGCTCTGGGAAGCAGATTTACCCTCCACACCTTTAGTCAGGTGTGGAGATTTTTGTAAACTCTGCGTGGATTTTTGTAGTTTTTAATACTGACCGCACAGTATTCTATTCTGTCCTATCTATCTAGCTAGACTGGCCTCCTGTGCTCATCCTGGTTTCATTCTGTGTATGTCTTTTCCCTCTCCACTCACAGTCATTACTTGTGGGGGGCTATCTATCCTTTGGGGATTTTCTCTGAGGCAAGATAGTTTTCCTGTTTCTATCGTTAGGGGTAGTTAGTTCTCAGGCTGTGACGAGGTGCCTAGGGAGTGTTAGGAGCATCCCACGGCTACTTCTAGTGTTGTGTTGAGCTTAGGGACTTCGGTCAGTACAGGTACCACTTCCTTCAGAGCTCGTCCCATGTTGCTCCTAAACCACCAGATCATAACACACGGCATACCTTGGCAAGTAGGTCTGGCAAGTCAGGGTATGTTTTTAAAAAACGCTGTACAACCAAGTTCAGCATGTGGGCCATGCATGGAATGTGTACCAGCTTGCTGAGCTTTAAAGCCTCCACCAAGTTACACCCATTATCGCACACAACCAGACCTGGTTGGAGATTCAACGGGGAAAGCCACTGATTGGTCTGTCCTTTTATCCGTTTCAACAGCTCGGCTGTGTTGTGAGTTTTATCACCTAAACAGATGAGTTTCAGCAGAACGTACGGCCATTTCGCCAATACAGTTGTTAGGAGTCGAGTTTCCTCTGCTGCACAGGGGGAATCTCGATCCGTCTCCGCTGCGGTCTCCCATTCTCCTCCAGCCGCAGTGGAGCCTGCTCAGCAGGGACGTCGATCCCAGCGTCTCGCTCAGTCTGACTCTGTGAGAAGAGTTACTGCTGCTTCTCCAGCTTCTGCCTTTAAAGCCAATACTGGTCAGCAGCGAGTGGACTTCTCTGGGACTAAGTCCTTGTCTGCGCACACTGAGCATGCCCAGGGCAAGATCTCCCGTTGGAGATCGAGGGTCATGTGCTCAGACTCTGCAGCGCATTCTATTGGTCCTCTTGGCAGGTCTCGGAAGGGCAAAGTTTCTGTGGCCGCTTCCTGTCCTGCAGCTATATAAACTGCGTATGACCGCACGGCCATGCGCTAGTGTACAACTTTATACGTGTGTTTGTTGTGAGTGCAAGTCGTCCTTTAAATACCCCTACCCTACTGTATGATTGTTCGCGTATGGTGTATGGCTGCTATCTAGCGCCCGACTTAACACTCAACGTGTCACACACGTGTCAGCGTCCTCTGCTGTGACCGCCAGTGCGGCGCCACGCGCCTGTGTGCGCTTCCTGACCCATGTCTGGGTACTTAGTGGTGCCTGCCAGCACGGCACAGTTTGCACTTCGGTGCCTCTATTGTATATACTTTTCACACCCAGTTGTGGTGTAGTGCCAGCAAGGGTCTAATCGGACTACTATCCCTGTTGGGGTCTAGTTCGCTGACCACTTGCTCGCGCTCTATGTGCGGTACCGCGATCCTGTGACGCAACAGGATCGCTTTCTTCACGCTGGGTGAGGTTTAACCCACGCGTGTATACTTATGAGTACCGCCATATCGTCTGTCATGTCCTAGCAGCAGGTTTCACCTGCACGGTGGACCCCGGACTGCGAACGCATCCATTACATCTCTCTTGGTGCGTTCCGCCAGTCCTAACAACAGTGCTGCAGACCTCCCAACTGGGGAGTGATGGGAAGGCTAGTTCTGCTGAGGATGAGGAAAAGGAGAGACAGGAACTGGAATATAAGCAGACTGAAACCCTGATGGAAGTTGGCCCTGCTGTTCTTGGTGTGAGCAAGATGTGTGATGTCCCAGCCTCTGACTCTGTCCCAGACTCCCCCAGGTTCACCCAGTGTGCTATCAGGGAAATGTACTGTCCTTGTCCACAAGAACTTGTCCACGTGTCTGTGGTTAGTTGGACCTTCCCCCTGATGCTGGAAGGCCAGCTAATCACAGTAATGCCACACCAAGATGGTGCCGGCATTGCTGTGATTGGCAAGCCAGGCCAGTATGTTCATTGGCTGCAAATAAAGCACCAAACATGCTGGGTGGGTCACTCGAATATAGCAAAGCAAATAGCAAGTTACTCGCTGAGTAACGAATAGCCTGAATAGCATACTATTCGTTCAAGTAACGAATCATGCCAAATGTATTCGCTCATTACTAGTCATGATGTAATGACATGCACACATGCGCAGAACTATCCTGGGCCTTATCAGTGAAAGAAGCCCCTGTTCAGTGTGAGACCTATGAATTTCAGCACTCGAAGGGTTGGATTAGAAGATGGGACTAGGTCAGGACAGGTGATGGTGAGGAGCAGAGGGGCCGGAGAGATGAGAAATGAGGTGAGTATAAGAATTTTGTAGTGACACGGGGATAGTGTCACCGGCGTTTAGGTCAGGGGCACTAGCCGGGAACGCGAGCCAATACACATGGAGTGAGAAGAACGAGGTGTGTAGAGCAAACGGGACCAGAGCTAGGCCTTTTACATGATCACGGGGGCAGAGCTAAGCCAGTCACGTGATCACAGGGGGCGGAGCTACATCGCGAGCAGACGGAGAGCCGACCATGGTGCGGAGAAAGATGTGCAAACCGAAAAACGAGGTCAAAGCAAAGCCAAGGGTCAGAAGCCAGACAAGTACAAGGCAACCAATGGCAAGACAGACAAGTAAACAGGGACGAGCAAAGCGGTCAGAAATGAATACCAGGTGGGACAAAGCAGGTGGGACAAAGCAGTACCGAGCAGCAAGTCAGAGACAATAGTAAAGGGACAAACTGGGTCATGCACAGCGAAATTCGCACACACACAGAGGAACAGCGATTACAGAGGAGTAACCTGGGTCAGCAATCTCTAGCTGAGTAAACCAAATTATCACAGACACTGGATCCAGGTACTACCAGCATTGAATAGCCACCACAGAACCAAAGAGAGGCGGACAAACCTCACCCTGACCTGACCAGGATGGAGCAGAATTGCCCCATCCTGAGTCATGACAAATTTTTTACAATTTTTAACCTTTTGATGACTCCAAAAAATGGCATTTAGCAACCACCGTTTTGCTAAATGTGGAAGCGAATTACAAAAAAAAAAAATCAGTATTATGGCAAATGTTGATTTTTTTTGTAATATTCAAATAAAATAGATAAATCAGGAAGATTACAACTACATACTGTATATATCTATTTTTGGTTGGAAAAAATAATACTAACAATCGTCCTTTTTATATTTTAAGAAACTAAAACTTTAATGTTTTAGGAAAAATGAAGACACGTAATTGCATATACTTACTGCATTGATAGCTACAATCATCTTCATCTACTAAATGTATGGAAAATACAATAATAATGTTCTGATGTTCTGGAAATCACAGGGGAAACAAAGTAACAATCTGAAATTATAGACTTGCACAATTCTCAAATTATAGTGCCTTGCGAAAGTATTCGGCCCCCTTGAGGTTTTCAACCTTTTCCCACATTTCATGCTTCAAACATAAAGATACCAAATGTAATTTTTTGGTGAAGAATCAACAACAAGTGGAACACAATTGTGAAGTTGAATTAAATTTATTGGTTATTTTAAATTTTTGGGGAAATTCAAAACCTGAAAAGTGGGGCTTGCAATATTATTCGGCCCCTTTACTTTCAGTGCAGCAGAAGTTCATTGTGGATCTTTGAATGATCCAATGTTGTCCTAAATGCCTAATGATGATAAATATAATCGACCTGTGTGTAATCAAGTCTCCGTATAAATGCACCTGCTCTGTGATAGTCTCAGGGCTCTGTTTGAAGCACAGAGAGCGTCATGAACACCAAGGAACACAACAGGCAGGTCCGTGATACTGTTGTGGAGAAGTTTAAAGCCGGATTTGGATACAAATTGATTTCCAAAACTTTAAACATCCCAAGGAGCACTGTGCAAGCGATCATATTGAAATGGAAGGAGTATCATACCACTGCACATCTACCAATACCCGGCCGTCCCTCTAAACTTTCATCTCAAACAAGGAGAAGACTGATCAGAGATGCAACCAAGAGGCCCATGATCACTCTGGATGAACTGCAGAGATCTACAGCTGAGGTGGGACAGTCTGTCCATAGGACAACAATCAGTCGTACACTGCACAGATCTGGCCTTTATGGAAGAGTTGCAAGAAGAAAGCCATTTGTCAAAGATATCTATAAAAAGTGTTGTTTAAAGTTTGCAACCAGCCACCTGGGAGACACCAAACATGTGGAAGAAGGTGCTCTGGTCAGTTGATACCAAAATCAAACTTTTTGGCAACAATGCCTAACGATATGTTTGGCATAAAGGCAACACACCTCATCACCCTAAATATATATATATACAGTACAGACCAAAAGATTGGACACACCTTCTCATTTATAGATTTTTCTGTATTTTCATGACTATGAAAAGAATTAACACATGTGGAATTATATACTTAACAAAAAAGTGTGAAACAACAGAAATTATGTCTTATATTCCAGGTTCTTCAAAGTAGGTGTGTCCATACTTTTGGTCTGTACTGTATATATATATATATATATATATATATATATAAATATAAAAAAAATTTTATTGTTGTATCAAATTCAATTCCTTTATTTTATCTCAGACTTCACTTCGGTCATTTTTAGTAGCAAGTGACGTGACGACATGTAGATATTATGAATCTTCTCTCTGTCTTTTTGCTCACTGCCTGTTGTCAAGAGTAATCTGTCTCTAGCAGCAGAGACAACATGAGGGACTAGAAAAAGTTGGGGTTTGGGAATTTGTTTCTTCACAGGAAGTGGGGTGTGGCTCTTCTCTTCTCTCTACAGGAAGTGGAAGTGGAGCTTCTCTTTGTATCTGTACAGGAAGTGAGGGCTTTTTTTTATGTTCATCCGATTTGTGATCTTCTGACTCTCTGTTTGTCAAACTTCAAACCTTAACTGAGAGGTAGGCTTTCAGCTCAGGGCAGGAAAGTCATTAGCCAGTGGCAGGAGCAATTAATGCTGGAAAGTGTGTGAAAGAAGGCTCCAGCACCTACAGTAATGGCAGAGAAATACCCGTTGGAAAAAGCTTGATGTAGCTGCACTCGAAATTATCAACCTCCCATAATGAATCAGTAGGTAGTGAGCTCCCACTTTTCAATTGAATGTTTACCCTTTAAATTGTAAGCGGGGACACCAAATCACAAAGTCTATTATTTTTTAGCAGGCGAAGGGCCCGTAGAAAATTTTGAGAAGCTTAGTATGCTTATAAGTGTTGGCTAAGCTTACTTACAAATCATCTAAGACCCGGATGGGGAACTATCGCCATGTAACCGACATCACGATACTTCATAGTAAATGGAATATACATTATATAATCTAGTAATGTAATTTACCATTTTTTGACTAACCTAAAAAAAAGTTTATACTACAAACCCTTTATTATCCATCCTCAATGCGTAGCAGATCTTAACTTTGAAAAGTCACACGTGATTTCCCATCCATTTTGCTTGTCTGACAGCAGGATTGTTAAGAAGAACACTTTGCATGATAACAACAAAGCAGAGGACGTCTGGACTACTGATGGGAAGGACTGAGCTGCCTGCATTCAACCCTGGAGCACGCAGCTACTTTCATCCAGGTGTTATGAAATGTTATGTAAGATACTAAATGGATCTTGGGAACGTTATGGATGGGGGTTGTGGTGAAAAAAAATCAATTTATCACAAAAACAAGACCTTCATGGTGCCGACTGTTGGAAAGGAGCAGACCATACACAGACAATCCCATTACCATGAATGTACATTGTGAAAAATGCTGATTGGTCTGCAGGACCAACAAAGGCTTATTTTAAGGAAAGCTGGTGGAGATGAGTAAAACGAATTTGTGCATAATTTTTAGAAATGTATGGAACCTACAAAAAATGGTTAATGATATTTTACAGATTGCAGAAGATTTCATCAACCAGAAAAGGTTCACGTGACCTCAGGTATACATAGCACAGGAAGGAATATCATAGACTGTATAAAAGCCAAAGCAAGGAATGCAGTTGCCATTCAAAAATAGTATTGAAATCATGTCATAGCCCACATCTTGGGATTAGAGAAAGGAAGAGAAAGCCATAAACACTGTAGAAACTGTATACAGTGAAATGTAAAAGTTTGGGCGCCCCTGGTCAAAATTACTGTTATTGTGAACAGTACAGCAAGTCGAAGATTAAATTATCTCTAAAAGGCCTAACGTTAAAGAAGAGACATTTCCTTTGTATTTTAGGCAAGCGATATAACTATATCGTCATTTATTTATTTATTTATATTTCCAATGTAAAAAATATAAAAAGGATAATGGACGAATGCAAAAGTTTGGGCACCCTTGGAGATTTGCGTGCTCAGATAACTTTGACCAAGATTTCAGACCTTAATTAGCCTGTTAGAAGAACCCATGGCTTCTTTTTTTTTTGCTAAGCAGCTGCCTAGCACTCTGAAAATGAAAATGATGGAGGCCCACAAAGCAGAAGAAGGCTATAAGAAGATAGAAAAATGTTGTCAAGTTGCCCTGTTCTCAGTTCGAAAGATAATTAAGAAATGTCAGTTAACAGGAAAAATCGAGGTCAAGATAAGGTCTGAACATCTCCTGCGTTCTCATCATAAAATTGAGCATCAGAAGTAGGCAAAAGAATATCTAAACAAGCCTGATGCATTTTGGAAACAAGTCCTGTGGACCGATGAGGTTAGAACAGAACTCTTTGGCCACAATGATCAAAGGTACATGTGGCGAAAAAAGGGCACAGAACCAGGAAAAGAACATCTCACCAACCACTAAGCATGGGGCTGGATCAATTATGGTTTGAGATTGAGCTACCGCCAATGGCACGGGGAATGTTTCACGGGTAGAGGAAAGAATGGATTCTTTCAATAAATTATTGATGTAAACATAACACCATCTGTAAAAAAAAAGCTGAAATTGAAAAGAGGCTGGATTCTAGAAATGGATAATTATCCTAAACACACGTCAAAATCCACAATAGACGACCTCAAAAGGCCCAAGCTGAAAGTTTTACAATGGCCCTCACAGTCCTCTGATCTGAACATCATTGAAAATCTGTGGCTAGGCCTCAAAATAACAGAGGACGCAGGACCCCCAGGAATCTCACAGAATGGGAAGAATTTCCCAAAGACTAAAGGATGAAGATCTCTGAAACAAACAAGAATTGAAAGACTCTTGTCTGGCTATAAAAAGCGTCTACAAGCTGTGATACTTTCAAAAGGGGGTATTATTAATTACTATCCGTGCAGGGTGCCAAAACCTTTGTATTGGCCCATTTTCCTTTTTGCAATTTAAAAGAAAAAAAAAGGGCAATATATTTTTTTTTGCCGAAAATACAAAGGAAATGTGTCATCTTAAACTTTAGACCTTTTACAAATCATGTCATCTTCAACTTGCTTAACTATTCACAATAACAGTAATTTTGACCAGATGTGCACAAACTTTTACATGCCACCGTGTATAGTGTGTGACAGCACAACATTGAGGAAGATTAGTGTATGAGTTTACCACCTGCTTCACATTATTTTATAAACGTAGTTAATACCTTCTTCCTGGGTCTTCATCATCGATGTGGTGGTCAAGAAAATTACACAAAATTAAATTTGTTTTGTCACAACTTAAAAAAGTCTTTGCATCCATGATTACTTAAAGGGAATTTGTCATTATGGTCAACCCTCCTATGACCTGGATGCCCATATACACTGCGTAAGAGGATTCATCCTACCGACAGATTCCCTATAAATATATAGCATCTTTATCATTTTTAGTAAAAATTATCTTTTTTGAGGGCATTAACTGGTTAAAATTTCAATTCTATCGTGCCTTGCCTGGTCTTAATTCTCCTGGTAGGACCTAAAAAAGGAACAGGCCCATTCCCATGCAATCCTATGGCATTCCACAGTTGCTGTGCTCATGCTGCGGATTTTCCCGCTGCGGAATTGCATAGCCGAAAAATCCACAGCATGTTCATTATTTCTGTGGAATCGCGGCGATTCCACCGCCATAGGATTACATTGAAATGCTCACTTTACGCATGTGGCTATGCCTACCATGTGTAAAGTGAGCGCTTCATGTGCAGATGGTACCCAGGGTCCGGAGGAGAGGAGACTCTCCTCCAGGTCCTGTGAAACATATTTCTGTTAAAAAAAAACTTAAAATATAAAAATAGGGATATACTTACCTTCTGATGGCCCCTGAAGTCCTCCCGGCTCTCAGTGGTGCATGCAGCGGCTTCCGTTCCCAGGGATGCATTGCGCGAATCACCTGAGATGACGTCGCAGTCACGCGACCATGACGTCACAAAAGTCCTTCGCGCAAAGCATCGCTGGGAACGGAACGTGCAGGGAGCGCCACTGAGGAGACCAGGGGCCGCCGGAAGGTGAGAATAACCATATTTTTTTTAAATTATTTTTAACATTCTATCTTTTACTATTGATGCTGCATAGGCTGCATCAATAGTAAAAAGTTGGTCACACTTGTCAACCACTATTCTTGTGTGACCAACCTGTCAATCACTTTTCCAATCGATGCTTCTAATCGCTTGGAAAAGCTCCATCATTCTGCGAGCTAAAAACACTTTTTAAATGCTTGTGCTTTGTGGGAAAACGCATGCGAATTCCGCATGTGTTTTAACCGCAGTAGGGAGTTACGGAAATGCTGTGGACATTTCCGCAGCATTTCTGCAACGTGGGCACATAGCCTTAGCCTTATGGAGTTGAATACAACCCCTGTCAATAATTATGGAATCACCGGCCATGGAGGATGTTCATTCACAGACATGGCACAAAACTACTGTCATTTAAAATGACAACTTTCTGGCTTTAAGAAACACTAAAAGAAATAAAGAACAAAAAATGTGGTAGTCAGTAATGGTTACTTTTTTAGAACAAGCAGAGGGAAAAATTATGGAGTCACTCAATTATGTGGGAAAAAATTATGGAATCGTGAAAAACAAACAAACAAAAAAAACCTCCAACACATCAATAGTATTTTGTTGCACCACCTCTGGCTTTTATAACAGCTTGCAGTCTCTGAGGCATGGACTTAATGAGTGTCACACAGGACTCTTCATTAATCTGGCTCCAACTTTCTCTGATTGCTGTTGCCAGATCAGCTTTGCAGGTTGGAGCCTTGTCATCGACCATTTTCTTCCACCAAAGATTTTCTATTGGATTGAGATCCGGACTATTTGCAGCCATGACATTGACCTTATGTGTCTTTTTTCAAGGAATGTTTTTCACAGTTTTTGCTCTATGGCCGGATGCATTATCATCTTGAAAAATGATTTCATCATCCCCCAAACATCCTTTCAATTGATGGGATAAGAAAAGTGTCCAAAATATTAACATAAACTTGTGCATTTATTGAAGATGTAATGACAGCCATCTCCCCAATGCCTTTACCTGACATGCAGCCCCATATCATCAATGAATGTGGAAATTTGCATGTTCTCTTCAGGCAGTCATCTTTATAAATCTCATTGGAACGGCACCAAACAAAAGTTCCAGCATCATCACCTTGCCCAATGCAGATTCACGATTCAACACTGATAAGACTTTCATCCAGTCATCCACAGTCCACGATTGCTTTTCCTTAGCCCGTTGTAACCTTGTTTTTTTCTGTTTAGGTGTTAATGATGGCTTTCTTTTACCTTTTCTGTAGGTAAATCCCATTTCCTTTAGGCGGTTTCTTACAGATCGGTCATAGACGTTGACTCCAGTTTCCACCCATTCATTCCTCATTTGTTTAGTTGTGCATTTCCTGTTTTGGAGACATATTGCTTTAAGATTCCGGCCTTGACGCTTTGATGTCTTCCTTGGTCTACCAGTATGTTTGCCTTTAACAACCTTCCCATGTTGTTTGTATTTGGTCCAGATTTTAGACACAGCTTACTGATCAACCAACATCTTTTGCAACATTGAGTGATGATTTACCCTCTTTTAAGAGTTTGATAATACTCTCCTTTGTTTCAATTGACATCTCTCATGTTGGAGCCATGTTTTATGTCCGTCCACTTGGTGCAACAGGTCTCCAAGGTGTGATCACTCCTTTTTAGATGCAGAATAACAAGCAGATCTAATTTGATGTACGTTTTCCCACATAATTCAGTGAGTCCATAATTTTTTTCCCTCTGCTTGTTCTAAAAAGGTAGCCATTACTTACTACCACATTTTTTGTTCTTGATTTCTTTTAGTGTTTATTAAAGCCAGAAAGTTGCCATTTGAAATGACTGTAGTTTTGTGCCATGTCTGCGATCTGCTATTTTTCTACAAAATTAAACAACTGAAGGAACATCCTCCAAAGCCGGTGATTCCATATTTTTTGCCAGGAGTTGTATATATGTACCTGCCTCATGTCAGTAAAAATGGTTAAATGTCAATTACATTTTAAATAGAGAGAGGTCCAGGCATATACCACACCCGACGCGCGTTTTGCATTGAAATGCTTCATCAATGCGAAACATTAATAGCTCATTGATAGCGGTCTCCCAGCCAAGAAAATTGTCAAACTGCATCATGTGAGTGCAGTGACAGTTGGAAGGATACAAAATGAAGTCTTGTCCATCCATTCAGAAGCCAAGAGGTGGAAGTTCAGGCAAAATATTGGAATTAGCAAGTCGACTCAACACAAGGTCTATCAGTCCTCGCGCAGTAAACATGGCAGTAGAATTAGCTTGTATGATTCGTAATAGTGAGATCACAGATGTCTATGTGAGCACTATGCGACGCACATTACATAAGTCGGGAATGGTGGCTAAAACAAAGGTGAAGATGCCTCAACTTCATAGTAACATAGTAACATAGTAACATAGTTAGTAAGGCCGAAAAAAGACATTTGTCCATCCAGTTCAGCCTATATTCCATCATAATAAATCCCCAGATCTACGTCCTTCTACAGAACCTAATTGTATGATACAATATTGTTCTGCTCCAGGAAGACATCCAGGCCTCTCTTGAACCCCTCGACTGAGTTCGCCATCACCACCTCCTCAGGCAAGCAATTCCAGATTCTCACTGCCCTAACAGTAAAGAATCCTCTTCTATGTTGGTGGAAAAACCTTCTCTCCTCCAGACGCAAAGAATGCCCCCTTGTGCCCGTCACCTTCCTTGGTATAAACAAATCCTCAGCGAGATATTTGTATTGTCCCCTTATATACTTATACATGGTTATTAGATCGCCCCTCAGTCGTCTTTTTTCTAGACTAAATAATCCTAATTTCGCTAATCTATCTGGGTATTGTAGTTCTCCCATCCCCTTTATTAATTTTGTTGCCCTCCTTTGTACTCTCTCTAGTTCCATTATATCCTTCCTGAGCACCGGTGCCCAAAACTGGACACAGTACTCCATGTGCGGTCTAACTAGGGATTTGTACAGAGGCAGTATAATGCTCTCATCATGTGTATCCAGACCTCTTTTAATGCATCCCATGATCCTGTTTGCCTTGGCAGCTGCTGCCTGGCGCTGGCTGCTCCAGGTAAGTTTATCATTAACTAGGATCCCCAAGTCCTTCTCCCTGTCAGATTTACCCAGTGGTTTCCCATTCAGTGTGTAATGGTGACATTGATTCCTTCTTCCCATGTGTATAACCTTACATTTATCATTGTTAAACCTCATCTGCCACCTTTCAGCCCAAGTTTCCAACTTATCCAGATCCATCTGTAGCAGAATACTATCTTCTCTTGTATTAACTGCTTTACATAGTTTTGTATCATCTGCAAATACCGATATTTTACTGTGTAAACCTTCTACCAGATCATTAATGAATATGTTGAAGAGAACAGGTCCCAATACTGACCCCTGCGGTACCCCACTGGTCACAGCGACCCAGTTAGAGACTATACTATTTATAAATACCCTCTGCTTTCTATCACTAAGCCAGTTACTAACCCATTTACACACATTTTCCCCCAGACCAAGCATTCTCATTTTGTGTACCAACCTCTTGTGCGGCACGGTATCAAACGCTTTGGAAAAATCGAGATATACCACGTCCAATGACTCACCGTTGTCCAGCCTATAGCTTACCTCTTCATAAAAACTGATTAGATTGGTTTGACAGGAGCGATTTCTCATAAACCCATGCTGATATGGAGTTAAACAGTTATTCTCATTGAGATAATCCAGAATAACATCCCTCAGAAACCCTTCAAATATTTTACCAACAATAGAGGTTAGACTTACTGGCCTATAATTTCCAGGTTCACTTTTAGAGCCCTTTTTGAATATTGGCACCACATTTGCTATGCGCCAATCCTGCGGAACAGACCCTGTCGCTATAGAGTCACTAAAAATAAGAAATAATGGTTTATCTATTACATTACTTAGTTCTCTTAGTATTCGTGGGTGTATGCCATCCGGACCCGGAGATTTATCTATTTTAATCTTATTTAGCCGGTTTCGCACCTCTTCTTGGGTTAGATTCAACTTCAATATTGTCATAAGAAGTGTCAGCTCGAGTTTGCAAAAAAGTACTAAAAGTGACTGTAGACAGATTTGAAATGGGAGATTTGAAGAGATAAGATGGAAATCAACAGACTAGGCTCTGACTGGTGCAAATGGGTCTGAATGAAACAAGGAAAATATGGGCAAACGCATCAAGAAATTAAAGGAACTATCAAGTTTTCTGGAGGCAGCCTGATATTATTGGGTTGTTTCACAGCCAAAGGCTTTTGATAATTGACCAGCATCGATGGTGGTCTCAATGCTGAGCTATATGTCAGTATCTTACAAGACAAGTTACTTTGTACACTCGAGTACTATGGGTATGAAAAGGACGACATATTGTTCCACCAGGACAACCCAAAGCATAATGTACTTCGAGACTTGATGAAGAAATGGTTGAATGAAATTAATTAGAGGTGCTGGATTGGCCCCCACAGTCCACAAACCTCAGCCCAATTGAAGACATGGGTAGAGTTGAAGAAAAGCCTTTTACATACCCAAGAGAGCCGACCAGTATGCACCAATTTTGGGAACCTATAGAAGAGACCTGGGATCTGATTTTGGTTGAGATCAAGAGCATGCCCAGAATAATTCAGACCGTGTTGAAAATCAAAGGTTCATTTTCAAAATATAATTAAGCCTCCCTGATGAAGGAATACGTCCTATTCCGAAACTAGTAGGAAATTGGTCCACCGTGCTATCTGTAGCAAGTCACGTGAGCAATCACATGACCGTGACGTCACGCAAGGTCCTGCAGAGGCAGAGAACCGAGAGCTGCACAACAGCGCTTAGTCGCTACTAGCAATGAGCGAGCATAGGGCTGTTTGCCGCCGGCCGGGGCACTGCCTGGAGCCCGCTCACGTGAAAGCAAAAGAGGAAAAAAACTCCACCGAAGCCGCATTTTTCCACATTTGGTACTTTTACAAAGACCGACTAAAGGGAACTGTGGATATTATCGACTATACCGCACTAGGTAAAAAATCAATTTATTATCTCGCTCAGAATTTCCTTATCGTAATGTTGTGCTCCACGGTGGAGCTATTTTAAAACACAGCACAAACTTATTATTTTTTAATAGTTTTCTATTGTCATATAAAAGGTGCAAATATTTATTGTTTTTGGAGGTATTTAGTGGTCACAAAACTGGAGAACCCATCGCGGATTATTTTTATATATATACCTGTTCATTTTCAAAATACTAGCAAAATAATATAAATTAAACTTTAGATGTTCAGGAGCAAAACAGTAACTATGCAGTGACATAACAAGAATCTGCATAAGTCATTGTACAGGAAAAGGAGGCAGTGAGGTGTGATATCACCTATTGTGAATGGTGGATCCTGTATTATCTACTGTATATAGAAGTGTTATCAGTTATTGTACAGGAGGAGGAGGTGAGCTGTGACATCACCTATTGTGAATGGTGGATCCTGTATTATCTACTATATAGAGAGGTGATATCAGTTATTGTACAGGAGGAGGAGGTGAGCTGTGATATCACCTATTGTGAATGGTGGATCCTGTATTATCTACTGTATATAGAAGTGTTATCAGTCATTGTACAGGAGGAGGAGGTGAGCTGTGATATCACCTATTGTGAATGGTGGATCCTGTATTATCTACTATATATAGAGGTGCTATCAGTTATTGTACAGGAGGAGGAGGTGAGCTGTGATATCACCTATTGTGAATGGTGGATCCTGTGTTATCTACTGTATATAGAGGTGTTATCAGTTATTGTACAGGAGCAGGGGGTGAGCTGTGATATCACCTATTGTGAATGGTGGATCCTGTGTTATCTACTGTATATAGAGGTGTTATCAGTTATTGTACAGGAGGAGGGGGTGAGCTGTGATATCTCCTATTGTGAAAGGTGGATCCTGTGTTATCTACTGTATATAGAGGTGTTATCAGTCATTGTACAGGAGGAGGTGAGCTGTGACATCACCTATTGTGAATGGTGGATCCTGTGTTATCTACTGAATATAGAGGTGTTATCAGTCATTGTACAGGAGGAGGAGGTGAGCTGTGACATCACCTATTGTGAATGGTGGATCCTGTGTTATCTACTGAATATAGAGGTGTTATCAGTCATTGTACAGGAAGGGGAGGTGAGCTGTGACATCACCTATTGTGAATGGTGGATCCTGTGTTATCTACTGTATATAGAGGTGTTATCAGTCATTGTACAGGAGGAGGAGGTGAGCTGTGATATCACCTATTGTGAATAATGGATCCTGTGTTATCTACTGTATATAGAGGTGTTGTCAGTCATTATACAGGAGGAGGAGGTGAGCTGTGATATCACCTATTGTGCATGATGGATCCTGTGTTATCTACTGTATATAGAGGTGTTATCAGTCATTGTACAGGAGGAGGAGGTGAGCTGTGATATCACCTATTGTGAATAATGGATCCTGTGTTATCTACTGTATATAGTGGCGTTGTCAGTCATTATACAGGAGGAGGAGGTGAGCTGTGATATCACCTATTGTGCATGATGGATCCTGTGTTATCTACTGAATATAGAGGTGTTATCAGTCATTGTACAGGAGGGGGAGGTGAGCTGTGACATCACCTATTGTGAATGGTGGATCCTGTGTTATCTACTGTATATAGAGGTGTTATCAGTCATTGTACAGGAGGAGGAGGTGAGCTGTGATATCACCTATTGTGTATGATGGATCCTGTGTTATCTACTGAATATAGAGGTGTTATCAGTCATTGTACAGGAGGAGGAGGTGAGCTGTGATATCACCTATTGTGAATAATGGATCCTGTGTTATCTACTGTATATAGAGGTGTTGTCAGACATTATACAGTAGGAGGAGGTGAGCTGTGATATCACCTATTGTGCATGATGGATCCTGTGTTATCTACTGTCTATAGAGATGATAGCTGTTATTTTAATCCTGACTATGATTATAATGACTGCTGAAAAGTGAGTTGTACAGAATTTCATAGACTATTATATCAGTCTATTATTAGTCTTAATGGCTAGTGTGAAAATTGTAAGATTTCAGATTTTTTTTTCTTTTTGAAAGATTGAAATTGAAAGAAAAAAAATCCATTCAACATAATAAGATAATTTAAATAATTGGTCAATTTCTGATCACACATTCGCTATAAAATTACATAGGCATAGATTGCTCTTCCTGGCGACCTCTCCTTGGCGTTCTGGGGAAACGCAACTTGTAGCATCCAGTGATTAGGACTGCAATATAGTATTAAATGTTGAAATCCGGCAGGGTTGGGTTGTGGGTTGGCAACATAACCACATTTACTAATATTAGTTGTGATGAAGGACATGGCGGTTTTATGCCATCCGACTTCGTGCAGCCGCAGCCTTGATGACTTGATCAAGGAAGAGGTTATTGAGGCAGCGATGTAGATTTTTCTATATGAATATATAGTGGATGGTGTCATAGAGCCGGAGTGTATTGGCCAATTTGTACATTTAGTAACCTCATTTTATGAGTATATTTTATAGAACAGTTGTGCATCCAGATTTCATATATTCAATGTTTGCATGCACCTTAGCGCCTACAGGAGGCTGCTGAATGCTTGTTTTGTATATTATGCCTTTAGAGCAGCTTGCACCTGTTCACACTTGCATTAGTCTATTCGAAGGTACTGGTCAATTTTTGTTTTTATATTGCCGGAGTTTATCAACAGAGTACCCGGTGGAGAGGTGTTATATCAAAACAAGTGATAGTGTGTTGAGTATATATTAATATCTTTCTAATTATTTATCAATCCTTAAAGGGTTTGTCCCATTTTATAATGAAAGTTTGCGTGACTTCAAACTTCTAAATCTGTGCGTGCAATGCCAGTGTCGAGAACGGGTGGTTATATGAACGAGAGCGTGTGATGTTGATACTTACAGACACATTCCGACTAGACGTGCACAGCCTCAATATTATAGCATTGAGCGAGGTCGTACACGTCTAGTTGGAATGTGGCCATAAGTATGCATATTGCATTGACCACACGTTCTCACCACCAGCAATAGAGAATCCTAACAGCACGCACAAATTCGGAAGTCTGGAGTCACATAGGGTCACAAACCTGGACAATCACTTGAATCCAGTAATCCAGCCAACTGTATTTTTCCCATTTGGAGCCCACTGAGCACCCAGAAAGCGAGCCTCTTTACAAATTTAGAGTCAAACGACAGATGTAGCACCGCCGATTTTGTTGTCCCTGGCACCTGTTTGATGGCTTTAGCTTATGACGACAGTATCCCGCCACATTGCCCTTGAGGTGTCAATCAGCACAGACTATGTTAGTTCCATTTATTAAGACTCATGTACCCAATCCCTATATTTATTCCACAGCTTGGTGTGATAAAATCAGCGGACTCAGTCAAATCAAGTCCTATTTGCCGGAGTTTCACTAACGCAACTTTCACTTTTCTGGTTTAGCATAATGATTGCTAACGAGTACATATTTCAGCCTAATGATCCTGCAGCAGAATATCAAGTGCGCTGCCAAATCATTCATTCATTCAGCTTGAATACTATACATTTACATTAAGATGAAGTGAGGAGCCTGCCAAGGGCTTTATGATTCCGAACACTTACACTGTCCTAGTCACAAAAGGAGCCCAGAAAGCTTCCCATAATTAGATACACGGAAAGTAATGTACGGCATACATGAATGTCAGATTCCAGAAACGGTTAGGTGATATATCAATTTCACTCGTCAACTCTGACAATAGTAAAGTGATTACAAACTGTTGCTCAATGTCAATAAAATGAAGGAAATAAAAATCGACATCACGTTTTCAATCACATTTTTGAACTGTTTTTCAATTTTCAGATTTTAACCCCTTTCCAACGTTGGGCGTAATATTACACCCATGTCGGAATCCCTCCCATTGATGTGGCCTCCAGCGCTGAGCCCGCATCTTTTCCCGGCACATGTGAGCTGTTTTTTGATTTATTTTTTTTTTACCAAAGTTTGGATTTTTTTTCACCACTCAAATAAAAAATAACCTAGACATGTTTGGTGTCTATGATCGCATAATGACCTGGAGAATCACAATGACAGGTCAGTTTTAGCATTTAGTGTACATAGTATAAAAAAAAAATAAAATGTCGAATTGCACTTTTTTGCAATTTCATCGCACTTGGAATTTTTTTTTCCTGTTTTTCAGTACATGTAGTTCAAAAGTACAGCTTGTCCCGCAAAAAAACAAGCCCTCACATGGCCATTTTGACTAAAAAATAAAAAAGTTATGGCTCCGGGAAGAAGGGGAGCAAAAAAGCAAAAAGGCGGAAAGTGGTCCAGGGGTTAAGGGGTTAAAGTGAATTTGTCAATAGGATCAACCGTTCTAAGCTATCTACATGTGCAAGTAGGTCATAGGAAGCTGAATAAAATGATATCTTGAAATCTGCGATACAATGTCTTATTCCAGAGAAATCCACGATTTCCTTAATATATAAATGAGCTACCAAGATCTATGGGCCGGACATAGATCTGCCTGAGAATGAAGTCTCCACAATCAGTGATGGTTTGGGGAGCCATGTCATCTGCTGGTGTAGGTCCACTGGGTTTTATCTAGACCAAAGTCAGCGCAGCCGTCTACCTGGAAATTTTAGCGCACTTCATGCTTCTCTCTGCTGACAAGCTTTTTGGAGATGGAAATGTCATTCTCCAGCAGGACTTGGCTCCTGTCCACACGGCCAAAAGTACCAATACCTGGTTTACAAACAGCAGTATCACTGGGCTTGATTGGCAGCAAACTCTCCTGACCTTAACTCCATAGAGAATCTACGGAGTATTGTCAAGAGGAAGATGAGACACCAGACCCAACAATGCAGATGAGCTGAAGGCTGCTATCAAAGCAACCTGGGCTTCCATAACCCCTCAGCAGTGCCACAGGCTGATCGCCTCCATGCCACACCGCATTGATGCAGTAATTGATGTAAAAGGAGCCCCGACCAATTGTTGAGTGTATTTACTGAACATACATTTCAGTAGGCCAACGTTTCAGATTTTAATATCATTTTTCAAGCTGGTGATATGAAGTATTGTAATTTACTGAGATATTGACTTTTGTGTTTCCATTGGCTGTAAGCCATAATCATCAACACTAACAGAAATAAAAACTTGAAATAGAACACTCTGTTTGTAATGACCCTATATAATATAAGAGTTTCACCTTTTTTATTGAAAAACAGAAATAAATTAACTTTTTTATTATATTCTAATTTAATGGGAAGCACTTGTATGTTCCCCATCCTGGTATATATGTTCCCTGTTCTTCAACTGCTTGCAACTGAATGCAAAGAAAAACAAACAATTCTACTCGCCTTCCTCCACTTCAAAGCCGTGCATCATTCGCTTCTGTAGCCGGCAGCTGACTTCAGCGTGCCAGCAACGACCAGCTCATGACATCATTGCCATGTGCCCCCCAGTCACGGGCACACCAATGTCAGCTGCTGGCATCTGCTAGGCCAGCGGCTTGTATTGTGGTGCAGGGACCTGGCAGGTCACAACCAAATGCACATTCAGAGGAAATGGGTGCAGCCAGGGACCCCTCCTGCATGGGCTTGATCGTGGTCGCACCCTCTACGACCACGATTGTTATACCCCTGCAGAGATTGCATCAGGGGTATGTACTTCTTCCCCTGTATGATATTAACCAATTATATGAGAGCAGCAACACACAGGGGGGTTAAAAATAACCCTCACCATAGCTTAGAATAAGTTTCTTAGTGTGAAACATGTAATGGCAAACTGTCTCCACTGATTTCATGGCAGAGCTGTGTGTGATTCCAATGTGCTGGAAGTAGAGCAGTGATTATATACACCTATCAGCTTTAATCTTGATGAGTGTGAATGATGGGGCAGTACAGCTGAGTTTTGTCCCATTACAACCACAATTACTTCCTTGAAATGAAAGGTGTTTGGAATTATGCTCATCTCTGGCGCTTTGTAATCACACTCAGCTCTGCAATGAGAAAAGTGAGAGTAGGGCTGTCTGTCATTACATGTTTCACACTGAGAAACCTGCTCTAAGCTATGGTGAGGATGTGTACTTTATTCCAGTATGAGGCTGTCTAACTTCTGATTGGTCAATGTCAAACAAGGGAAGAAGTACACACCCCCAGAGAAAAATCTCTGGTAACGCCCTATTCGACTTAATATATATCAACACCTAAACTTTTGAAGCTAATATCTTTGTGACAGAGAGGAGCAATTAAGAAGTGAAAACTACTTCTTATTCAGCTATGCAGCAGTGTATTCCAACTGGTGAAAGTTCCTTTTTAATAAAGACTCAACCAAAGTCTATGTGAGTGCTGTTTCTGCACAAAAAAAAGAGTAAAATTAACGCATAAAGTTTGCAGTTCATGAAGTTAGCCTAAATGTCCACTGTTTCCATGATGAAAAAATATATGTCGAACTTAATACAGGGGGGTAAAATGAGACCATTAATGGGGTAACCTGCACTTAAGAGACCAGCAAAATTTATATAATGTATTTGTTTGAGGCATAAATGTACTATCTTTATCTATTTTTCTCATTTTCATGTGACTTTTTAAGGGGACCTTTCACTGGATTTTTTTTTTTTCGTATTGTAACCGAATACCTCCTTTAATTACCACTTTTACACTGATTCTGGAGTAGTTTTTCTTTTTCTTCTGTACCCTTCTGCTCCAAAGTTATTACCCCAGTTATAATGATGCCATTTTTTTCTACCAAGTGGGCGTGTACCACAGAATTTGTCTGTAGGTGTGGTCATGTTTTTTATGGCCTGTACCAGAGGAGAAAAACAAAACACCCACAGAGAAGAACTCTGGTATACGCCCAGTTGGTTTTAGGGTAGATTTGCACCATTTTTACGAAGGGTGGGAGAGCATAACTTTGGTATAGAAGGTGACAGAAATTAAATTAATTAAAAACTGTTCCAGAATCAGTGGAACAGGAGATATTAGTGGAGGAATTCAGGTAAAATTGCAGTGAAAGGTCCCCTTTAAGAGTCTAAAGCATGTGCTTATAAAATGGCTTTGAAGATGATCTGCTGTGGCTTTTCTAGGCTCCAGTTGGTGATATCATATTTAATACATACATTGCTACTAAAGATACATCCAAAAACGCAAAGATTGATGTAATTGACTGCTCAGATTACCCAAAGCTAAAACTGAAAATCTACAGTAAGCAGATTTTGATGGGAAAACTTTGATGGGAATAACTTTTTGGAAGCAGTTCTCATGGTGACCAGCACATTACCGGTGGTTTCATGTAATAGTCACACTGGCTGCATTGGTTCTGGGTAATTATTATGCTTAAATGGTTATTAGAGTATAAATATATCTCTTGTTATAGAACTAATCATACATTGCATATAATATTTTATGGCAGTCAAGCATGACTCCGGCGCATTATTTAATAAAATATAAGAAAAGTAAAAAATGGTTTTAATAAAGAATTAAAAGGTAAAGTAAAGAAAAGACTACAATAGCAAACTTTAATCTTTATTTCACGTCTATAAATGATGTTTCCTGTACAAAGGAGGAAGGAATTATGGGGCAAAATTCACAGACAGGGATCTTTTAGACAAAGTGGTGCCACAAATGCTAATGTATTGCACCATCAGACAGAAACATTTCGGGTACATTTACATGAACCGATTTCTGACCATTACACAAGAGCCAGTCGATTATATTAAAAACATTCGGAGCTTGATTACACAGGCTGACGAAGAATGATAGAGACAGAATGATCACTAATATATCACTCTGTCCGCATACAGTAACATGTTATCAGCAGCACATCTCTGGTTTACACCGGGCAGTGTGCCGCCGAGAATGTTGTATTTTTTCTGGCATAAAGAGTCTATCAGTTGATGAATGAGCTTTTAGGTCGATCGTTGGATGATTGCCGACATATGTATACAGTGCTCCTCTGCACCGCCATTGTTTTTAGATATGAATGATGCACACACTCTCCATGTTAGGCAAACACACACTACACCTTACACAGAAACCACATGTGACTTATGGATCGCCCCCACATAAGGGCAATGGGGTACTCGGTACCGGGTCTGTTAGGAGTCAAGTTTCCTCTGCTGCACAGGGGGAATCTCGATCCGTGTCTGCTGCGGTCTCCCATTCGGTATCGGCCGCAGTGGGCTCTGCTCAGCGGAGACGTCGCTCCCAGCGTCTCGCTGAGGCTGATTCGGTGCATAGGGTCACTACTGCCTTTTCTGGCTTTCCTATGGTACCCTGCACTGATCTGCGGCGAGCGAGCCTCTCTGGGACTAAGTCCTTGTTTACTCACACTGAGCATGCCCAGGGCAGGGTCTCCCATTGGAGGTCGAGGGCCACATGTTCGGTCACATGCTCAGGTGCTGCAGTACATTCCATTGGTCCTCCTGGAAGGTCCTGAAAGGGCAAAACATGCTCAGGTACTGCAGCACTTTCCATTGGTCCTTCTGGAAGGTCCTGAAAGGGCAAAAACTTCAGTGGCAGCTTCCTGTGCTGCAACTATATAAACTGCACATGACCGCACGGCCATGCGCTAGTATTGTCTTGAAAATATGTGTGTGTGTAGATGGATGTATGTCGAAGGATGAAAGCTCCTAAATATCCCTCCCTAGTGTTGTTGACTGTTTGCGGATGATGGTAGCTATCTAGCGCCCGACCAGCCATCAGCACAAAACACACATAACAGCGTCTAGTTGCTGTGACCGCCTGTACGGCGCCGTGCGCTTTCCTTACCCAAGCCTGGGTGGTTAGTGGCGTCCGTTTGTGCGGCACCACACGCACTCTCGTGCCTTTATTTACTATTTCTATAGTTTCCTTACACACCCAGTTGCGGTGTTGTGCCAGCAGTGGTCTAATCGGACTTCAATCCTAGTTGGGGTTGTGTTCGCTGACTTATTGCTCGCGCTCTATGTGCGGTACCGCGGTCCTGTGACGCAACAGGATCGCTTCCTTCACGCAGGGTGAAGTTAACCCTTGTATGTATACTTATAGTACCGCCATATAGTCCGTCTTACTTAGCAGCAGGTACTTTCCTGCACGGTGGATCCTGGGTTGCGAACGCACCAATTCCATCTAATAAACTATATATTTGGTGCGTTCCGCCAACCCTAACAGAATACTAGCGCCAGGATCTGGCTAAGTAATGGCAGATGAACAGCGATTGCAGGGGTACATCCAGCTGCTGGAGGGCCGGTTGGCGTCTCTTGAGCGTGCAACCTCGGCGGTGGATGTTACCGCAATAGCTGTTCAGGCTGCTAGCGTGGCTGCAGCAGCTTTACCCACTGCCACCTCTGTTCCGACCCTATCTCACCTTCCTTTGCCTGAGAGATACTCTGGGTACAGTAAGTCCTGTAGGGGTTTCGTGAGCCAATGTGGTATACACCTCGAGCTCCTGGCTGCACGTTTCCCTACTGAGCGGACAAAGGTGGGATTCATAATCTCCCTCTTGTCGGACAGAGCGTTGGAGTGGGCTATGCCGCTGTGGGAGCGCAACGATCATGTGGGGCGGAGAGTTCCTCGGTTTCTGGACTCTCTGATACAGCGCTCCAGCTGCTGGCTTTGACTCAGGGTTCAACCATGGTCAGCCATTTTGCTGTTCTCTTCCGGACATTAGCGTCTGAGTTGGAATGGTCAGATAAAACCCTCATTCCCGTATTTTGGAGGGGGCTGGCTGACCATGTGAAAGACGCTTTGGCCACTAGGGAGATTCCCGCCACACTGGAGGAGCTCATAGCCATATCTACTCGCATAGACCTTCGTTTTCACGAGCGAAGGTTGGAGCGAGCCCAGTGTAGGCAGAGGTTTCGGCTGGCTCCCACCTTCGCCAAACCTTTGGAATCTCCAGTCCAGGCGTCCGAGTCACATGAGGCCTTAGAGGTGACACGAGCGGGATCCAAATCTCAGTCCGCCCGTGCACATAAGGTCCGTCATGTTTACCGGCAGTCAGGACATCTTGCCTCCAAGGGTCCTCAGCGGCCGGGGAAACGTCAGCGTTTAGTGGCAGTTGGAGGAGGTACACTAGACACGGCGACGTTTGCCTCAAAGTTGTCCTTCAAGGGGACAATTACCATAGGCCCATCCACTCTTATGGTCGAGCTATGCGTGGATTCTGGGGCAGAGGGTAATTTTATGTCTTCCTCTTTTGCCCAGCGTCACGCAATACCCTTGGTGATGCTCGCCAAGCCTGTGACCGTTCAAGTGGTAAATGGGTCAACACTACCCTCACAGATTACCCACCAAACCATTCCTTTCACGCTTTCTGTGTCTCCATCACATCAGGAGATAATCTCCCTATTAGTCATTCCTGAGGGAATTGATGAGGTCCTGTTGGGGATACCATGGCTTCGCTACCATTCTCCTCATATTGAGTGGTCCTCTGGGAGAATTTTGGGATGGAGTAAATCCTGCGAGGGTAGATGTCAGAGGGAGTGCGTTCAGGTTGCTACTACACAGGTACCCGCAGATCTTTCCTCTCTCCCCAAGCACTATTGGCCCTATGCAGACGTGTTCTCCAAAAGAGCTGCGGAGACCCTTCCGCCTCACCGCCCCTTTGACTGTCCTATTGACCTCTTGCCTGGTGCTGAGCCTCCCCGGGGTCGAGTCTATCCGTTATCTCTCCCAGAGACGGAGGCAATGTCTCAGTACATCCAAGAGAATCTGGCAAGAGGATTCATTAGGAAGTCAGTGTCACCGGCAGGGGCTGGGTTCTTCTTCGTACAGAAGAAGACTGGAGACTTACGTCCATGCATAGACTACAGGGGTCTTAACGCCATCACCATTAAGAACAAGTACCCATTACCCCTGATATCTGAGCTGTTTGATAGGCCACGGGGAGCGAGGGTATTTACGAAGTTAGATCTGCGGGGTGCCTACAACCTGATTCGCATCCGTGAGGGGGATGAATGGAAGACGGCTTTTAACACCAAGGATGGGCACTATGAATATCTGGTGATGCCCTTTGGGCTCTGTAATGCCCCAGCCGTTTTCCAAGACTTTGTGAACAACATCTTCCGGGATATGCTCACCACCTCGGTCGTAGTCTATCTGGATGATATTCTCATCTTCTCTCCAGATATTGACTCCCATCGGAGAGATGTTCGCAAAGTCTACGACCTCTTACGGGCAAACTCCCTCTACGCCAAGTTGGAGAAGTGTGTGTTTGAGCAGGAGTCCTTGCCTTTCCTTGGTTATATCATCTCTGCCCAGGGTTTGGCTATGGATCCTGCCAAGCTACAGGCTGTAATGGACTGGCAGGAACCCCATTCTCTTAAAGCGGTGCAGCGCTTTATGGGGTTCATTAATTATTATCGCCAGTTCATTCCACACTTCTCAACTTTGGTAGCTCCCTTGGTTGCCCTCACCAAGAAGGGAGCAAATCCCAAGTTGTGATCAGAGGAGGTCTCCAAAGCCTTTCTCTCGATCAAGTCACACTTCGCTAGCGCTCCCATCCTACATCGCCCCGATGTTGATAAGCCATTTATCTTGGAGGTGGATGCCTCATCCGTTGGTGCTGGAGCAGTCCTTTTCCAAAAGGATGCTCAAGGTCGGAAGCATGCTTGCTTCTTCTTCTCCAAGACCTTCACACCAGCGGAGAGGAATTATTCCATCGGGGACAGGGAGTTGCTGGCCATGAAGTTGGCTTTTTCGGAGTGGAGACATCTCTTGGAGGGAGCTCGCTTTCCCTTCCAAGTCTTCACTGACCACAAGAACTTGGTGTATCTGCAAACGGCCCAGCGGCTGAATTCTCGCCAGGCTAGATGGTCCCTGTTCTTCTCCCGGTTCCATTTTACTCTCCATTTCCTCTCCGGGGAGAAGAACGTTCGTGCTGACGCTCTCTCCCGCTCCGTGGTGTCATCGGAGGAGGAGGAGCCTCGGCTTATTGTCCCTTCTGAGAGCCTGAGAACTGTAGCTCCGGTTTCGCTAGAGTCTGTGCCCCCGGGCAAGACTTTCGTACCAGCTAACTTGCGACCGGAGGTTCTCTCTTGGGCTCACTCCTCCAGAGTGGGTGGGCATTTTGGGACCAAGAGGACATCTGAGCTTCTGGCGAGAACATACTGGTGGCCGCATATGGCCCGAGATGTCAAGGACTATATTCAGGCGTGCCCAGAATCGGTCTCCTCGGCAACGGCCTGCTGGGTTGCTTTACTCTCTACCGGTGGCAGACAGGCCCTGGGAGATGGTCAGGATGGACTTTGTGGTGGGTCTACCCAAGTCGCGTGGCTGCTCCATTATTTGGGTTGTCACCGACCATTTCTCCAAGATGGTGCATTTGGTGCCGCTTCCTCGGTTACCCTCAGCATGGGCCTTGGCGGTGTTGTTCATTAAACACGTTTTCCGATTGCATGGTATGCCTGATAAGATTGTCAGCGATCGGGGTCCCCAGTTCGCATCTCGGTTTTGGAGAGAGCTCTGCCGTTTACTCAGCATAGAGTTAAACCTCTCCTCTGCATACCATCCCGAGACGAATGGGTTGGTGGAGAGAACCAACCAGACTCTGGTGACATATTTGTGACATTTCGTCTCTGCTAGGCAGGATGACTGGGCATCTTTGCTACCTTGGGCGGAATTTGCCTTGAACAATGCCGTAGCCGATTCCACTGGTCAAACTCCTTTTCTCCTTAATTACGGCCAGCATCCGCGTGTCCCTGTGCCCATGCCCATGTCATCCACCGATTCTAGGGTGGCAGACTGGGCGGTGGAGGCACGTGACATCTGGGACCGCACACAGGATGCCATCCGGGCCTCCAAGGAGAGAATGAGGGTTTCGGCTGATACACACCGGCGCCCCGCTCCGGTCTTTGCTCCTGGCGACTTAGTGTGGCTCTCCGCCCGTAACATCAGGCTGCGAGTTGAGTCCACTAAGCTTGCTCCTCGCTACATTGGCCCGTTTAAGGTTCTGGAACAGGTCAACCCTGTGGTCTACCGTTTGGCTATTCCTCCACGCCTTGGTATCACCGATACTTTCCACGTTTCCGTCTCAAAGCCCGTTCATTTGTCCTGGTTTTCTGAGTCATCTGCTGGGACATCGGGTTCATCCACGGATGAGTTTGAGGTGAATGCTATTGTGGGGTGCAAGGTGGCAAGAAATTTTATCTGGTGGACTGGAGGGGTCACGGCCCAGAGGATAGAACCTGGGAGCCTGTGGAGCACATTCGGGCTCCGCTGCTTATCGCAGCTTTTGAGTGTAGTGAGGCTCAAGGAGGGGGGGGGCCCTAGGAGGGAGGGTAATGTTAGGAGTCGAGTTTCCTCTGCTGCACAGGGGGAATCTCGATCTGTGTCTGCTGCGGTCTCCCATTCGGTATCGGCCGCAGTGGGCTCTGCTCAGCGGAGACGTCGCTCCCAGCGTCTCGCTGAGGCTGATTCGGTGCATAGGGTCACTACTGCCTTTTCTGGCTTTCCTATGGTACCCTGCACTGATCTGCGGCGAGCGAGCCTCTCTGGGACTAAGTCCTTGTTTACTCACACTGAGCATGCCCAGGGCAGGGTCTCCCATTGGAGGTCGAGGGCCACATGTTCGCTCACATGCTCAGGTGCTGCAGTACATTCCATTGGTCCTCCTGGAAGGTCCTGAAAGGGCAAAACATGCTCAGGTACTGCAGCACTTTCCATTGGTCCTTCTGGAAGGTCCTGAAAGGGCAAAAACTTCAGTGGCAGCTTTCTGTGCTGCAACTATATAAACTGCGCATGACCGCACGGCCATGCGCTAGTATTGTCTTGAAAATATGTGTGTGTGTAGATGGATGTATGTCGAAGGATGAAAGCTCCTAAATATCCCTCCCTAGTGTTGTTGACTGTTTGCGGATGATGGTAGCTATCTAGCGCCCGACTAGCCATCAGCACAAAACACACATAACAGCGTCTAGTTGCTGTGACCGCCTGTACGGCGCCGTGCGCTTTCCTTACCCAAGCCTGGGTGGTTAGTGGCGTCCATTTGTGCGGCACCACATGCACTCTCGTGCCTTTATTTACTATTTCTATAGTTTCCTTACACACCCAGTTGCGGTGTTGTGCCAGCAGTGGTCTAATCGGACTTCAATCCTAGTTGGGGTTGTGTTCGCTGACTTATTGCTCGCGCTCTATGTGCGGTACTGCGGTCCTGTGATGCAACAGGATCGCTTCCTTCATGCAGGGTGAAGTTAACCCTTGTATGTATACTTATAGTACCGCCAAGTAGTCCGTCTTACTTAGCAGCAGGTACTTTCCTGCACGGTGGATCCCGGGTTGCAAACGCACCAATTCCATCTAATAAACTATATATTTGGTGCGTTCCGCCAACCCTAACAGGGTCCTTCAGTTCCCTCAGCGAGGATGTCACGGTGGCCCGACCCAGACCGTGGCCCTATGAGGGGCGCCCAATAAAAGGCAGAGTTCATAGATAACGGTAGTGTTCATGATGCCACCTGTGGTATTCAGTCAGGGTGACCGACGCTGCTTAGGGGTCCACTGGGGTGATGGAATGGCAGCTAGATGGTATGCCTTCCCACAGGTGAAGTATGCCCCCAGGGCTTTCCTGAAGTGTAGATGATGATGGTGGATGGTGCAAGGCGCGGTGAATAACGAGGACACAATGGGTGCAATCTCTTTACCTTTAGTGAAGGCTTCAGCATCCACAGTCCAGAGTGCCGGATGACAGGTTAGGCAGAATTCGGCCGGTCTGATGGCAATTCCAGAGCCCCCTTATCTAGGTGGAAATCAGTAGTCTTCCCCTTGCGCACAGTAACGTAGTAGGTCCCTACTTGCATTAGCTACCATAAGGTCCTTACTCTTGTTACTCTTCTCTCTGTCCCCCAGATGGATAGGACAAACCCGTATGACGGTGGTGGCCTGAGGCTATTTTATAGGGACCCTAGTGACGCCCCTCCTCCGCGATTGCCACCGTGTCTGATTAGGTGTTTAGGTTGGACAGCCAACTTGGAATCGACTGCCCTGCCAGTCTCTGAAGTAAAGCGTAGAGTCTATTACTCCCTCGGTGCTCCGGCCACCGGATTTGCGCTTTAGATGGAGGCAGCCTGCTTCTAGCTGGTCTCCCACTGATGTTTCACTCCTGTTGCTATGACTTCTGTGCTCACTCACTACAGCACACTTCCTTTCATGTCCTTTCTTAGGAGGCTGCCGCATGGGTTGCAGGTGCAGCTCCGTGTCCTTCTTTCCTTCCTCCTTAGACTTCAGTCTGGATCTGACCAGGGATCACCCCAGCCAGCTCGACCTGGAGACCTTTCCTCGTCGGTCCCCAGCCAGGAGCTCTCCTCTCCTCTCCTCCACTGAACTGACCTAACTTTCTAACCAACCCACCCGCGGCGTAAGACGAACGGGGGACACCGCGTCTGACCTGGGTGCACTTAGCTTCTATCTCGCAGCCTATTTGGCGCGTCTCTCATGATTACTTCAGGCGCTGCCTGCCTCGTGCCCTGGTATTTGCTTGTCATATTTCTTGCCCCTACACTATCCCATTAGTACGTAACTGATGAAGGTCCTCTATGTTTTGGACCGAAACGTTTTAGTACTACAATAAACTTCACCTGAGCATTATAAGTTGAGTGCAAAGGTTTATCATTTGATGTACTATAAGGTGTGGGAACCTACCTTTTTGCACCACCACTAATAGTGCACGCGCTGTTACTATTAACGCTATGCTGCATGTGGACACTCTCTATGCTGCACACATGCACACATCCAGACTACGTGTTAAGCGCACACTGCACATTACAAACTCACTGCATGTTATATATACACAGAATATTACACACTGCACATTATGCCTACACTGCATGCTATAATCACACTGAATGTTACAAAGGAAATGCATCTTACCTACACTGTATCTTACACACACTCCATGCTACACAAACCCCACACATATGCAGATGACACCCAATTATGCACTTCTCCTGATCTCACGCCTGCCTTTTTAGAAAACACCAGTGATCGTCTTACCGCTGTCTCTAACATCATGTCCTCCCTCTATCTGAAACTGAACCTGTCAAAAACTGAACTCCCCGTGTTTTCTCCCTCTATTAACCTACCTTTGCCTGACATTGCCATCTCCGTGTGCGGTTCCACCACTAGTCTCCAGCAACATGCCCGCTGTCTTGGGGTCATACTTGATTCTGAGCTTTCATCACCCCCCACATCCGATCACTGACTCTCTCTTGTTATCTGCACCTCAAAAACATTTCTAGAATTCGCCCTTTTCTTACTTTCGACTCTGCAAAACTCTTACTGTTTCTCTTATTTATTCTCGTCTGGACTACTGTAACTCTCTACTAACTCTCTACTAATCGGCCTCCCTCTTACCAAACTCTCCCCGCTCCAATCTATCCTGAATGCTGCTGCCAGGATCATATTCCGCACCAACCGTTACACCAATGCCTCTACCCTGTGCCAGTCATTACACTGGTTACCCATCCACTCCATAATCCAGTACAAAACTACTACCCTCATCCACAAAGAATTCCATGGTTAAGCACCATCCTACATCTACTCCCTTGTCTCAGTCTACCACCCTACCCGTGCCCTCCGTTCTGCTAATGACTTGAGGTTAGCATCCTCAATAATCAGAACCTCTCACTCCCATCTCCAAGACTTTTCACATGCTGCGCCAATTCTTTGGAATGCACTACCTAGGTTAATATGATTAATCCCCAATCCCCACAATTTTAAGCGTGCCCTAAAAGCGCATTTGTTCAGACTGGCCTACTGCTTCAACGCATTAACCTAACTATCCCTGTGTTGCCCAATGAAAAATGTCACATGTTTCATCCATTTATTAGCCCTCTGTGTCTGTATTGTTACATACTTAGGCTGATAACCCACTCATGCAGCATTACATGAACACACGATCCTTACACTATGGCTGGTCCGAACAACGAAAGCAAATGTTACCATCCACCTTTCGTGTCTCCCCTATTTCCACATAGATTGTAAGCTTACGAGCAGGACCCTTGGTATCTGTTGATCTATGTGTTTATTGTTATGCTGTAATGTCTATGGTATGTACAATCCCCTCTAAAATGTAAAGCGCTGCAGAATATGTTGGCGCTATAGAAATAAAATTATTATTATTATTATTACTGCATGTTTCACTACACATTCCACATACACTGCATCTTACACATTCACACACACATGCATGCGTGCACTCACTAGAGAACATACCAGGCTCTTTCCCCTCCTTTTCAGTTACTCCATACTCCTGCAGGTTTACCTTTTGTCACACAATCATGACACCAAAGGTCTTCTACCTTTCAAACCTTCGAAACTCCACTGATAGTCCATTGCAGGATTGCCATTATCAGTTCAGTTTCTGGATTATAAAGGCTGGAGGCCCTATTGGGAATGGGGACCCCAAGAAATTATCCATTTTTTCCTACATCAAGCTGGCTTGGTTCACAGGCAAAGGCATGGCCATAAGGGTATAGAGGTTGCAGTTGAAAACGGGTCCCTGATGGAGCCCACAGGCCACTCTGCTGCTACATCAGAAGACCCTGGTATTCTAAATGGGACATGTGGGGAGTCCAGAAGTCTCAAGGAAAAGCCTCTGTTCTAAAACTTGTTTCGGGGCTTGACTTTTGGTGGTACAGTGGCCCTTGGGCTCTGTCTGGCACTAGGGTCAGGATTCAACTGCTATATATGCAGGCCTTATAGGTATGTCCTTACACATGCCCCTGTTCCTCTACCCTACAGGGAAATTAATCCCCAGTGGGCCTCAGCATCCAGCGGTCTACAGGGTCCTCGAAAGTAACCACCAACATATGTAAATTAGTTTCTTCCATGTCAATGGCGACCATAGCCTTTATGATCTTCCCGTAACCAAAAGTTCAGCTTTATATGGAAATATCTTTTCTATTCACATGTAGAGCATCATAGAATTTGTGGTGCTGTAATAATAAATAATAATAATAAACAATAATAATAACGAGTCGTCGCTTGACAGCTGTTTCAGATTAATGGGATGATATGGTCAAAGTGGAATTCCAAAGCAGTAAAGGTTCCCCTCAAAAGAGTTCACACCCTAACGAATGGATCATAAATTAACTTTATCTGGTCCTCGATAATCTCCTCATCTCATCACTGCAGTGCACAGTATATGTTAAAAGTTTTAAATGGCCTAAGAAACCCCAAGGGTTCTCTGATGTCGAGTTCAGCTTGAATACAGATTGTCTCCTGCCAGAAAGCCAAAATTTCTTAGTGTTCCAATAGTTCCTTGACAGGGGAATCTCCTCTTCAGTGGTAAATATACATACTCTTTGTCTGCCCAGATGGAGGGCATGAATTCTCGATTTTCAAATCTGAGGACATCATTCACAAAATATTGTTGCCACCCCAACGATTGTTCGGCCAATAATTCCGTCACCAACTGTCACTTCTAACTTCTCCATACAAAGGAGCACTGGCTGTGCCGAGTTCCTGTGCTCTCTAAAAAAGAGCCCCTGACAGACATCTCTGGCAGCTGCTTATCTTGCTGATGGTAAAAGTTTCAGCAGCCCGAAATCAGACATGCCAGAGCATTATCTTGCAGGTTGAATTGATATTTGTAAATTGATGAATGGTTGTTATTTACCTCTTTTATCAGCTCCTACAGTTTACTATACTGTTATTTTTCCAAACAGGGATGCGGCATGATGTTTGCTGATATTATGATTACACATTATACCAGGCCATGCAGTTTGCTTACTTGCAAACATTGAAGGATAAGCTACAAATAATCAAACAATGCGAGTTAATCTCATCACCTCCTCCCCTTGACCTGTGAATGATGGCTTGAAGAACAGCTGTGAGCTATAAAAAGGATATGCCTTTGTAACAAGATATCCAAAGATCCAGAAATCCAGAGAATCAGAGACTCTTTACAAATCCTCAGCTAGAACACTCTACAGGACAGCTGGCAGAACTTCAAGGCTCAATCATAAGGGACACAGATTTGACATTCTACAGGATGCCAGCTTAGAGGACCACGGCAACAGCTGAAGCAATACAGATCTGCTCCATTGACCATGATTGAACCCATGGATACATTTGGGGTAGTCAGGATTGGGACTCACCGGTCACCTGGTTCCATGTAGATGTTGGGAGAAGCCAGGTTGTGACCCTCCAGTACTGCAATGGGCTGCCAGCTTCCTAAGCTTGTCATTACCTCCTCTCTATGCGACAACCCCGGAAGCTCTGATGTCACAGCTGCTCTTATGCCAGCGAGTCAACGGAAGGGTGAGACTGTAATTTTGCACCATTTTAGGGTATTTGCTGGGACTGTTCTATATGTTATTTGTTTGTTGGTAATTCAAAAAATTATTGCCCCACTGTTTTACCCTCACCCTGTGTTGTCTGAGTAGTATTATGCCTAAGGTAAAAGGAGAGTGGGCGTTCAGTTGGATGATCACTGGTGCATGCAGTTTCAGCTAGTGAAATAGAGCTCCCGCTGACTCCCCCGTGTTTCCACACAGGGGGTTTAAGGCTATGTGCACACGTTCAGGATTTCTTGCAGAAAATTTCTGAGAAAAAACCTGAAATTTTCTGCAAGAAATCTGCATGCGTTTTTTGCGCGTTATTGCTGCGTTTTTGATGCGTTTTTTTCTGGACATTTCCCAATGCATTTTATAGTGGGAAATCCGCAAAAAAACCCGCAAAATTAATGAACATGCTGCGTTTTTTACCACGATGCTTTTTTTTGCGGAAAAAAACGCATCGCGTGCACAAAACATGCAGAATTCATTCAAAATGATGGGATGCATATTGTATGCTTTTTTTGTGGTTTTCTAGCATTTTTATCGCGAAAAAACATGAAAAATCAGCAACGTGTGCACACAGCCTTACACTCCAACACTAAAACCCATCCAAGAAGGAGGCTTAGGCATACTTCCTGCCAGTAGCTGACGCAACATTTTTGTTATCTTATAGCTGATACGTAGAAACAGCATCAGCATAAACTAAAGAAAACCAACAACTTTACATTACTCATAATATCCACATAAAACAATCATAATTATAGCAGATATAAAGAAACAATCAGAATAACAGTCTACACCGGTTCCAGTTGGTGCTAGAAAGGGGAACCCTTCCACCTCTTACAGACTTATGCACAACACACATATCATGGCTCTGTTTTGTACAAGTTTTTGTAAAAAGACGACTATACTGGGACACATGAGTTGTACTTGGACACATGAACCGTACTGGGACACGTAAGACATACTGGGACACTAGAGCTATACTGGGGCACATGAACCATACTGGGACACGTGGGCCATACTGTAAAATATTGGTCATTCTGGGACACATGGGCCGCACTTGGATTCATTAGACATAATGGGACACACGGGTCATACTGAGACACATGAGCCATACTGGAACACAATCCATACTTGGACATATGGGCTATACTGAGAAACATGAGCTATACTGGGACACATGAGCTGTACTAGAACACATGCGCCGTATTGGGATACATGGCCTATACTGCATCACATAGGCCAAACTGGTACATATGAACCATACTGGGACATGGACTGGGCTTTACTGGAACATAATGGGCCAAATAGGCCATATTGGTACACATGAGCCATGTTAGGACATGTGAGCCATACTGGGACACAGGGATCGTACTGGGACACATAAGCCATACTGGACACATGGGCCATACTGGGACACATGAGCCAAACTGAGACACATGAGCCATACTGGGCCACATGGACCATATTGGTACACATGTGTTGTGAATTCTGTTTTCGAACTCCCTCCTGTGGTCATGAATGGTACTTCGGCGAGTTCTGTCCATGGACTCCCTCTGGTGGCTGTGAGTGGAGCTGCTGCTCCTGAGGTTCCTTCCACAGGTGACGTAGTTTATTCTTTGGCTGGCTGTTCTGTTTAACTCCACTCAGATCGTTACTCCATGCCAGGTGTCAATGTTCTTGTACTGGTTCAGTTCGCTCTTGGATCTTTCTGGTGACCTGTCTACTCCAGCAGAAGCTAAGTCCCTGTTAATTATTATTTGTTCATTGTTTCCTTGTCCAGTTGGCTATCATGATTTTGCCTTGCTAGCTGGAAGCTCTGGGATGCAGAGTGGCACCTCCGCACCGTGAGTCGGTGCGGAGGTCTTTTTGCACACTCTGCGTGGTCTTTTGTAGTTTTTTGTGCTGACCGCAAAGATACCTTTCCTATCCTCAGTCTGTTTAGTAAGTCTGGCCTCCATTGGCTGAAACCTGTTTCATTTCGGTGTTTGTGACTTTCATGTTAACTCACAGTCAATATATGTGGGGGGCTGCCTTTTCCTTTGGGGAATTTCTCTGAGGCAAGGTAGGCTTTATTTTCTATCTTTAGGGCTAGTTAGCTCTTAGGCTGTGAAGAGGCGTCTAGGTCGTGTTAGGTACACTCCACGGCTATTTCTAGTTGTGTGATAGGATTAGGGGTTGCGGTCAGCAGAGCTCCCACTTCCCAGAGCTTGTCCTGTGTGAGTTTAACCATCAGGTCGTTCCGGGTGCTCCTCACCACCAGGTCCATAACACACATGAGATATGCTGGGCCACATAGGCCATATTAGTACACATGAGCCATGCTTGGACACATGAGCCATACTGGGACATAGGGATCATACTTGGACACATAAACCATACTGACACATATGGGCCATACTCAGACACATGGAGTGTACTGGGACACATGAGCCATACTGGGACACATAAGCTGTACTGGGACACATGAATTGTACTGGGACACATGAGCCATACAGGGACATATGAGCCATACTGGGAAACATGGGCCAAACAGGAACACATTGGTGATACTGAGACATATGAGACATACTAAGCCACATGAGCCATACTGGGCCATATGAGTAATACTAAGTCACATGACCGTATTGGGACACATAAGCCATACAGGGACACAAAGGTTGTACTGGGACGCATGAGCTGTACTGGGTCACAAGGGCCATATTGGGACACATGAACCATTCTGAGACACATGGGCCATACGTGGACACATGGGTTGTATTGGGACTCATCAGCCATACTGGGGCACATGAGCCATACTGGGACACAGGGGCCATACTGGGACCCATGAGCCAGACTGAGACACAGGAGTCATACTAGGACACATGGGCCGCACTGAGACAAATGAGCCATACTGGGACACATGGGCCGCACCTGGGTGCATGAGCCACACTTGGACACTGGAGCGATACTGGGTCACCATGCCTGGACACATGAGTCACACTGGGACACATGGGTTGTGCTGGGATACCTGAGCTATAATGGGACACATGGGTCGACTGGGACATACAGTATGGGCAGTACTGGAAGTCATGAACCATACTGGGACTCATGGGCCATACTGGGAGACATGAGCCATGCTGGAACACGTGGGTCATACTGGAACACAGAAGCCATACTGGTACACATGAGCCATACTGAGACACGGGTCACACTGAGACACAGGGGCCGTACTCTACCTCAATAGGCCACACGCACACAAACGTATTATGGTTCAGTAAGACCCACAAATTTTACACATTTGTGATTTGGTACTACTTAGGATTAGGAATCTATGATACTTTTATACTGATCTGATTTCATATAGATTGCAAGAGGAAAAAACTTATATGCTGCATCATTTGTCAAATTAAATAGCATATTGTGCACCATACAGCAACCTGTATACGGGTCACTGAGATCTACAGCTGATATGGGACTAGCTTAAGAAATCCTTAAGAAATCGTGATTGCAAAGGCAGCCTGACATTACTTTTACAGAGACCACTACAGGAGAAATGTGGTACTATGCATGGTCCTCCAGAGTGAAAGCTGCAGAAAACCCCTCTCATGGTTTTTAGATGCTCTAAAATATTGATGACACAATCCCTTTAAGAAAAAGTAAATACTTAAATCTACTTTATATTGTTTAAGCATACAATCTGTCATGGGTTTACCGTGACAGAGAAGAGCAAGACGACCGCAGCATCTGATTTCTCTTACTCTTGCACTGATTAGAAGCACTTCGTCTTCTTATTAAATGGTGTACATTTTTTTTAGCAGTGCAGGGGTTAATCTGATCAGTTGAGAGCTCCTGGAGCATTTAGGCTCTCAGCTGTGCACTGTTAGCCACTCCCATCTACTCTATAAATTGGGTCCTGGATAGGATTTTCAGAGTAGCTTTTGTTGCATGACTGGAGGTTGTTGTTGGTTGTTACTGGAGAAGGTGGTTGGTGGATTTATCTGTGACTGTTGCTAGGTTTTGAGTGTGTGATAATTCCCTTTCTTCTCCTATTCTAGTTTGACCCCATTCCCCACTCTCTGGTGCATTCCTCTGTTATATGTGTGAGTATATTTGTATGTTTGGTATTTTTTGTTCGTATTACCTTTTTAGTCAAGATGGTAAGGTACACTACTACTCCCCTCTTCCCTGGGTGGGGGAAGGGTACAGACTGAGGGTGTATTCCGGAGCTAAGGCAAGGTATGTGGCCCCGGCATCTTCACCATCAGAAGTAATCCGGGGAACAGGGCGAGCTAAGGCACCCCTAGCACTAGGGACAGAGAAGGAGCCCCTGGTCCCGGAACACCTGACAAAAGAATCTTGGCATTAGCTCTGACCGAAACCATTTATTGATCCAGTACTGATCGGGGAGACCCGAGCATGGTCGGGTGGTCTCCGAGTATTTGTATGTGCTCGGAGAATTCGTTTTCACCACCTCAGCAGCATGATTAATGGCAGCTAGACATGCTGAATACATGTGAGGAATGCCTGTTTGTTAGGGAATTCCCATATGTATTCAGGCTGTCCAGAAGCCGTAAATCATGCAGCGGAGGCAAGGAAAACGTAATCTCCGAGCACATCAAAATACTCGGATAACACCCGAGCGTGCTCAGGGAGACCCAAGCAACAATAATAATAATAATAATAATAATAATTTTATTTATATAGCGCCAACATATTCCGCAGCGCTTTACAAATTATAGAGGGGACTTGTACAGACAATAGACATTACAGCATAACAGAAATCACAGTTCAAAACAGATACCAGGAGGAGTGAGGGCCCTGCTCGCAAGCTTACAAACTATGGGGAAAAGGGGAGACTCATTCATCACTAGTCGTTGTTCCTTGGGAACTGAAGAGCAAAGGGTGGGGATAATAATCTCATTCTTTCAGGGTGACCCAAGAGCATGGGCATTCTCTTTACCATCTGACTCCCAGTCGCTCCAGATGGTGGAGAATTTTTTTCTGGCGCTGGGTAATATATACAACCCTGACCACGTCTCCCTGGTTAAATCCACACTATGTCAGCTTTGGCAGGGAGACCAGCTGAGAGAAGAGTATTGCTCTGAGTTTTGGAGGTGGTCCACTGACTCTAAGTGGAATGACCCAGCACTCCGTAGACAGTTCTGCGAAGGGCTATCAGTAAGGGTGAAGGATGCCTTAGCCCTGTATGAGACTCCAGTTTCCCTTGAGATGGCCATGTCTCTGGCTATACGGGTGGATCATCGTCTTTTTCAGAGACATAAAGAGATACCCCAATGTGTGGAAGGTCCAGGGCCAAGGGAAACCTTATATGAGTCATCTGAGGAACCCATGAAGTTGGGTGGGGCAACTCGTTCTGAAAAGCAGTCTGTTGTTCAGTGCAAATAGGGAGTATGTTGTTACTGTGGTAGAAAAGGCCATTTCAAGGAGCCTAGGTTACAGGGAGGTTAGCAATCTGGGTGCAAATACCTCCTCCGTCAGTAGGACACAATTTTTTCTGCTGGATGAAATCCATCTGGGCAAAAATCAGGTGGTTATTTCTGCATTTCTACTTTTAGACACTATGTTGCCTTTGGAGAATATTTTTTAGATATATACAATGGGAGAAATATGTATTTGATCCATTTCTGATTTTGTAAGTTTGCCCACTGACACAGACATCAACAGTCTATAATTTTAAGGGTAGAAGTTTGCCCACTGACAAAGACATGAACAGTCTGTAATTTTAAGGGTAACATAGTAACATAGTAACATAGTTAGTAAGGCCGAAAAAAGACATTTGTCCATCCAGTTCAGCCTATATTCCATCATAATAAATCCCCAGATCTACGTCCTTCTACAGAACCTAATAATTGTATGATACAATATTGTTCTGCTCCAGGTAGGTTAATTTTAACATCGAGAGACAGAATATCAAAAATAAAATCAAGAAAATCACATTGTATAAATTATATAAATTTATTTGCATTTTGCAGTGAGAAATAAGTACTTGATCCACTAATAACCAATAAGAGTTCTGGCTCCTACAGACCAGTTAGACGCTCCTAATCAACTCGTTACCTGCATTATAGACAACTGTCTTTCATAGTCACCTTCATAAACGACTCCTGTCCACAGACTCAGTCAGACTCTAACCTCTACAACATGGATAAGACCAAAGAGCTTTATAAGGATGTCAGCGACAAGATCATAGACCTACACAAAGCTGGAATAGATGAGAAGAAGGAGACAAATGTTGGTGCAATAGTAAGAAAATGGAAGAAATACAAAATGACTGTCAATTGACATCGATCTTTGGCACCATGCAAAATCTCACCTTGAGGGGTATCCTTGATCATGAGGAAGGTGAAAGATCAGCCTAAAACTACACGGGGGTAACTTATTAATGATCTCTATGCACCTGGGACCACAGTCACTAAGAAAACCATTGGTAACACATTACGCCGTAAAGATTTAAAATACTGCAGTGCCCGCAAGGTCCCCTTCTTCAAGAAGTCACATGTGCAGGCCCATCTGAAGTTTGCCAATGAACACCTGGATGATTCTGTAAGTGATTGGGAGAAGGTGCTGTGGTCAGATGAGAAAAAAATGAGGTCTTTGGCATTAACTCAACTGGCCATGTTTGGAGGAAGAGAAATGCTATGACCCAAATAACACTGTCCCCACTGTCAAGCATGGAGGCGGAAACATTATGTTTTGGGGATGTTTCTTCTGCTAAAGGCACAGGACTACTTCACCGTATCAATGGGAGAGTGGATGGAGCCATGTGCCATAAAATCTCTAGTGACAACCTCCTTCCCTACACCAGGACATTAAAAATGGGTTGAGGATGGGTCTTTCAGCAATATAATAATAATAATTTTATTTCTAAAGCACCAACATACATTTTAGAGGGGACTTGTACAAACAATAGACATTTAGACATTACAGCATAACAATAAATACATAGATCAAAACAGATACCAAGAGGAATGAGGACCCTGCAATCTATGAGGAAAAGGGGAGACACGAAAGGTGTATGGTAACAATTGCTTTCATTGTTCGGACCAGCCATAATGTAAGAAATCGGGTGTTCATGTAATGCTGCATGAACCGGTTATCAGCCTAAATATGTAACAGTACAGACACAGAGGGCTATTAACTGCATAAAGCGTGTGAGAACATGATATGAGGAACTTGGCTATGGTAAATATTTTGAATAGGCAACACAGGGATAGTTAGATTAATGTATTGAGGTGGTAGGCCAGTCTGAAGAAATTCGTTTTTAGGGCACACTTAAAACTTTGGGTATTGGGGATTAATCAAATTAACCTGGGTAGTGCATTCCAAAAAATTGCACGTGAAAAATCTTGGAGACAGGAGTGGGAGGTTCTGATTATTGAGGATGTTAACCTCAGGTCATTAGTAGAATAGAGGGCACGGGATGGGTAGTAGACTGAGACAAGGAAGGAGATGTAGGGTGGTGCTGAGCCATGGAGTGCTTTGTGGGTGAGGGTAATAAGTTTATACTGAATTCTTTAGTGGATGGGTAACCAGTGTAATGACAGGCAGAAGGAAGAGGCATTGGTGTAACGATTTGTGAGGAATATGATCCTGGCTGCAGCATTCAGGACAGATTGGATGGGGGAGAGTTTGGTACGATAGAGACCGATTAGTAGAGACTTACAATAGTCCAGACGAGAATGAATAAGAGCAACAGTAAGAATTTTTGCAGAGTCGAAAGTAAGAAAAGGGCGAATTCTAGAAATGTTTTTGAGGTGCAAATAACAAGAGCGAGCCAGTGATCGGATGTGGGGAGGTGAATGGAAGCTCTGAATTGAGTATGACCCCAAAACAGCGGGCATGTTTCTGGGGAGTAATGGTAGAACCACACATGGAAATGGCAATGTCGGGCATAGGTACATTAGTAGAGGGAGGAAACACAAGGAGTTCAGTTTTTGACAGGTTCCGTTTCAGATAGAGGGAGGACATGATGTTAGAGACAGCGGTAAGACAATCACTGGTGTTTTCTAAAAAGGCAGGCGTGATGTCAGAAGAGGAGGTGTATAATTGGGTGTCATCAGCATAGAGATGGTACTGGAAACCAAATCTACTGATTGTTTGTCCAATAGGGGCAGTATACAAAGAGAAGAGGAGGGGGCCTAGGACTGATCCTTGAGGAACCCCAACAGTAAGGGGAAGGTGAGAGGAGGAGGAGCCAGCAGAAGATACAGTGAAGGAGTGGTCAGAGAGATAGGAGGAGAATCAGGAGAGAACGGTGTCCTTGAGGCCGATGGAGCGGAGCATAGTGAGGAGGAGCTGATGATCCACAGTGTCGAATGCTGCAGAGAGATCCAGGAGAATTAGCATGGAGTAATGACCATTAGATTTAGCTGTTAGTAGGTCATTAGAGACTTTAGTGAGGGCAGTTTCAGTAGAGTGTAAAGAGCAGAAACCGGATTGAAGAGGGTAAAGAAGAGAGTTATCTGAGAGATAGCGGATAAGACGGGAGTGGACCAAACGCTCCTGGAGTTTAGAGATGAAGGAAAGATTAGAGACAAGTATATAGTTAGCGGCACAGTTTTGGTCGAGGGATGGTTTTTGAAGCAGTGGATGTATGATGGCATGCTTAAATGAGGAGGGAAAGATACCAGAAGAGAGAGAGAGGTTAAATCATTTTGTTAGGTCAGTGGTGACAGCAGGGGAAAGGGACTAGAGATGTGATGGAATAGGGTCACTGGTGCAAGTAGTGGGATGAGAAGATGCAAGGAGACTGATCACTTCTTCTTCTGTGACTGGTTCAAAATGAGAGAGTGAGTTATATGCAGTGGGGGAGGGAGGACAGTGCATGATATGAGGGGATTGGGAAAAAATTTCCTGTTGGATGTAGTCAATTTTTTCTTTGAAGTAATTGGCCAGATCGTCAGCATGGAGATCCGTGGTTAAGGCCTGCACTCTTGGTTTGAGTAGGAAGTGAAAAGTGTCAAAGAGACAAGGACAAGAGCAAACCAATATGGCTAAATAGAGCTGTAAGGGGCGCAATAAGGGACAAAAAGAAAGCATTTAGAGAATTAAAGGAAGTAGGTAGTGATGAGGCATTAAATAAATACAAAAAATTGAATTATTCTGTAAAAAGCAAATCAAGGAAGCAAAAATTGAGACAGAGAGACTCATTGCCAGAGAGAGTAAAAACAATCCCAAAATATTCTTTAACTACGTAAATAGTAAGAAACTAAAAAATGATAGTGTTGGTCCCCTTAAAAATAGTCTGGGTGAAATGGTGGATGAGGATAAGGAAAAAGCCAATATGCTAAATGACTTTTTTTTCATCAGTATTTACACAAGAAAATCCCATGGCAGACAAAATGACTAGTGATAAAAATTCCCCATTAAATGTCACCTGCTTAACCCAGCAGGAAGTGTGGCGGCGTCTAAAAAATCACTAAAATTGACAAATCTCCAGGCCCGGATGGGATACACCCCCGAGTACTGCAGGAATTAAGTACAGTCATTGATAGACCATTATTTTTAATCTTTAAAGACTCCATAATAACAGGGTCTGTACCACAGGACTGGCGTATAGCAAATGTGGTGCCAATATTCAAAAAGGGGACAAAAACTGAACTCGGTAATTATAGGCCAGTAAGCTTAACCTCTACTGTGGGTAAAATCCTGGAGGGCATTCTAAGGGACGCTATACTGGAGTATCTGAAGAGGAATAACCTCATGACCCAGTATCAGCACGGGTTTACTAGGGACCGATCATGTCAGACTAATCTGATCAGTTTCTATGAAGAGGTAAGTTCCGGATTGGACCAATGGAATCCAGTGGACATAGGGTATATGGACTTTTCAAAAGCTTTTGATACGGTGCCACACAAAAGGTTGATACATAAAATGAGAATAATGGGGATAGGGGAAAATATGTGTAAGTGGGTTGAGAGCTGGCTCAGGGATAGGAAACAAAGGGTGTTTATTATTGGAGCACACTCGGACTGGGTAGCGGTTAGCAGTGGGGTACCACAGGGGTCAGTATTGGGCCCTCTTCTTTTTAACATATTTATTAATGACTTTGTAGGGGGCATTCAGAGTAGAATTTCAATATTTGAAGTTGACACTAAACTCTGCAAGGTAATCAATACAGAGGAGGACAATTTTATATTACAGGATGATTTATGTAAATTAGAAGCTTGGGCTGATAAATGGCAAATGAGCTTTAATGGGGATAAATGTAAGCTCATGCACTTGGGTAGAAGTAATAAGATGTATAACTATGCGCTTAATTCTAAAACTCTGGGCAAAACCGTCAATGAAAAAGACCTGGGTGTATGGGTGGATGACAAACTCATATTAAGTGGCCAGTGTCAGGCAGCTGCTACAAAGGCAAATAAAATAATGGGATGCATTAAAAGAGGCATAGATGCTCATGAGGAGAACATAATTTTACCTCTATACAAGTCACTAGTTCGACCACACTTAGATTACTGTGCACAGTTCTGGTCTCCGGTGTATAAGAAAGACATAGCTGAACTGGAGCGGGTGCAGAGAAGAGCGACCAAGGTTATTAGACGACTGGGGGGTCTGCAATACCAAGATAGGTTATTACACTTGGGGCTATTTAGTTTGGAAAAACGAAGACTAAGGGGTGATCTTATTTTAATGTATAAATATATGAGGGGACAGTACAAAGACCTTTCTGATGATCTTTTTAATCATAGACCAAAGACAGGGACAAGGGGGCATCCTCTACGTCTGGAGGAAAGAAGGTTTAGGCATAATAACAGACGCGGGTTTTTTACTGTAAGAGCAGTGAGACTATGGAACTCTCTGCTGTATGATGTTGTAATGAGTAGAGTTGAGCGACCTTGACCTTTTTAGAGTCGAGCCGGGTTTTGCGAAACCCGACTATGTCCAAAGTCGGGTCGAGTGAAATCGGCCGATTATGACGTAAAGTCGGGATCGACCGAAACACGAAACCCAATGCAAGTCAATGGGGCAGCATAGTCGGCAGTGAGTGGGGGCCAGGAAAACACCTAGAGTGCCCATTTTAATGTCAAAACCATCCATTCTTCTTAATGAAGCTTGTCAAGCGTAATTTACCTTATAATAATTGGAAGGCATTTGAAATTGGGGGTCATTTGGCTAAAGTTGTGGGGGGTAGGGCTGGTTCAAGTAATTAGTGGGCCCAGGAAATCTGGACCACGTCACGGCAGTGGAGCAGGGAGAGGTAAGTATTTCAACTTTGCAAGTGCTGTGAACCTGAGCAAGCAGGGGGGGCCCACTCGTTGGCATTGGCACTGGCACAGGGCCCCTCAAAGTACAGCGGTGTGTTTGCACGGCGGGGGCGCCTCCCACCGGCAGCAACACTTTTGCGTACTATGAGAGGCCCTGTGCCAGTGACGTCGCCAACTAGTATTCCTCCCCCCACCTGATGAAGGAACCTGCACTTTCATCTGCACCTTCCTCTTTGTCCCCGTGTAAGGTGGTATGGTATGCGGGAAGAGCAACCTGACTTTCAGCAGGGTCACAATGTTGTTGTGTAGCGTGCACGGGGAATGTTGCGTTATGGGTCAATGTACCAGCAGACTCATCTATCACTGGCTGGGCAATGGGCACGATGAAGTGGAAACACAGATATAGGCCCAAAGAAGAAAGTGGGCTAAATGCAGTTCAAAATTGGTAACACAGGAATAACCAGGGGGCATTGCAGTGGAGGACAACTGGAATGAGAGGCTGACACAGAGAGTAGGGCCAAATCAGTAAGTAGTCGAAATGCAGTTCAAAATTGGCAACCGTAGTAAACAGGCGGCACAGCTTTGTTCAGTGGAGGAGAACAGCAAGGAGTGGCAGACACCGATAGTAGGCCCCAAACCAACTAGTACGCCAAATGCAGTTGTTCCATTTAACCACAATTTAATGAGAGCCTGAAGATAGAAGCTCAGGAAAGGCAACCTGGGGAACACCTTGGAGTGTAACACACCATCTCTCTCCACCCCATACCCATTTTGTAGGCCTAATGCTGTGTACTTTTCTACAACTACTAAACGAGAGTCGGAAGACCGAAGCAATGGCAAGGAAACCTGGGGAACACCTTGGAGTGTAACACACCATCTCTCTCCACCCCATACCCAATTTGTAGGCCTAATGCAGCCTACTTTCCGACACCTACTAAACGAGAGCATGAAGATCGAAGCTCAGGAAAGGCAACCTGGGGAACACCTTGGAGTGTAACACACCATCTCTCTCCACCCCATACCCATTTTTTAGGCCTAATGCAGTGTACTTTTCTACAACTACTAAACGAGAGTCGGAAGACCGAAGCAATGGCAAGGAAACCTGGGGAACACCTTGGAGTGTAACACACCATCTCTCTCCACCCCATTCCCCATTTTTTAGGCCTAATGCAGCCTACTTTCCGACACCTACTAAACGAGAGCATGAAGATCGAAGCTCAGGAAAGGCAACCTGGGGAACACCTTGGAGTGTAACACACCATCTCTCTCCACCCCATACCCATTTTGTAGGCCTAATGCTGTGTACTTTTCTACAACTACTAAACGAGAGTCGGAAGACCGAAGCAATGGCAAGGAAACCTGGGGAACACCTTGGAGTGTAACACACCATCTCTCTCCACCCCATTCCCCATTTTTTAGGCCTAATGCAGCCTACTTTCCGACACCTACTAAACGAGAGCATGAAGATCGAAGCTCAGGAAAGGCAACCTGGGGAACACCTTGGAGTGTAACACACCATCTCTCTCCACCCCATACCCATTTTGTAGGCCTAATGCTGTGTACTTTTCTACAACTACTAAACGAGAGTCGGAAGACCGAAGCAATGGCAAGGAAACCTGGGGAACACCTTGGAGTGTAACACACCATCTCTCTCCACCCCATACCCAATTTGTAGGCCTAATGCAGCCTACTTTCCGACACCTACTAAACGAGAGCATGAAGATCGAAGCTCAGGAAAGGCAACCTGGGGAACACCTTGGAGTGTAACACACCATCTCTCTCCACCCCATACCCATTTTGTAGGCCTAATGCTGTGTACTTTTCCACCAACTACTAAACGAGAGCCGGAAGATCGAAGCTCATGAAAGGCAACCCGGGGAACACCTTGGAGTGTAACACAACCTCTCTCTACACCACGAAAGGGCTGATTCTTAGGAAGGAAGGCTGTTGTAAATAAGCATTGCGCGTCCGAGGGTGATTATATTCTTATTCGGTATCTACTCACCCTCGGACGCGCCATGCTTCTTGATTTGTAATTAATGTTTATTTGCAATGTGCTTTTGACTTACTCAATTATTTTTTTAATTATTGATTTTATTAAATTAATAGTTTAACATCTTATTGGAAATAATTTAAAGGAGACGCGACAGGACAACACTCGGTGGATGCCATATCTGTGTTAACAACTCCAAAAAACTTTCAGTTAACTTCTTGCAGGAGAAAGAAATTGTAGCTGTTGGACCTTTGTAGTACAGTTCCAGATATTTGTTGTGTGTTTGTTTTGATTGTTAAAATGTCTGCATTTGAGATCTCAACACGATCTTATTTTTTATAATCAAATTAATTTTTTAAATATTTTATTAGGTTGGTTCAAGGGGTACACGGGCCGCAGTAGACAGGTCAGTGGAGGCCTAGTGGAAGGAGGGACCGCAGATGCGCCACTGTTTCACCCATACACAATTAGTAGGCCTAATGCAGCGTAGTTTCCAACAGCTACTAAACGAGAGCCGGAAGATCGAAGCTCAGGAAAGGCAACCTGGGGAACACCTTGGAGTGTAACACAACCTCTCTCTACACCACGGAAGGGCTGATTCTTAGGATGGAAGGCTGTTGTAAATAAGCATTGCGCGTCCGAGGGTGATTATATTCTTATTCGGTATCTACTCACCCTCGGACGCGCCATGCTTCTTGATTTGTAATTAATGTTTATTTGCAATGTGCTTTTGACTTACTCAATTATTTTTTTAATTATTGATTTTATTAAATTAATAGTTTAACATCTTATTGGAAATAATTTAAAGGAGACGCGACAGGACAACACTCGGTGGATGCCATATCTGTGTTAACAACTCCAAAAAACTTTCAGTTAACTTCTTGCAGGAGAAAGAAATTGTAGCTGTTGGACCTTTGTAGTACAGTTCCAGATATTTGTTGTGTGTTTGTTTTGATTGTTAAAATGTCTGCATTTGAGATCTCAACACGATCTTATTTTTTATAATCAAATTAATTTTTTAAATATTTTATTAGGTTGGTTCAAGGGGTACACGGGCCGCAGTAGACAGGTCAGTGGAGGCCTAGTGGAAGGAGGGACCGCAGATGCGCCACTGTTTCACCCATACACAATTAGTAGGCCTAATGCAGCGTAGTTTCCAACAGCTACTAAACGAGAGCCGGAAGATCGAAGCTCAGGAAAGGCAACCTGGGGAACACCTTGGAGTGTAACACAACCTCTCTCTACACCACGGAAGGGCTGATTCTTAGGATGGAAGGCTGTTGTAAATAAGCATTGCGCGTCCGAGGGTGATTATATTCTTATTCGGTATCTACTCACCCTCGGACGCGCCATGCTTCTTGATTTGTAATTAATGTTTATTTGCAATGTGCTTTTGACTTACTCAATTATTTTTTTAATTATTGATTTTATTAAATTAATAGTTTAACATCTTATTGGAAATAATTTAAAGGAGACGCGACAGGACAACACTCGGTGGATGCCATATCTGTGTTAACAACTCCAAAAAACTTTCAGTTAACTTCTTGCAGGAGAAAGAAATTGTAGCTGTTGGACCTTTGTAGTACAGTTCCAGATATTTGTTGTGTGTTTGTTTTGATTGTTAAAATGTCTGCATTTGAGATCTCAACACGATCTTATTTTTTATAATCAAATTAATTTTTTTTATATTTAATGATGTTGGTTCAAGGGGTACACGGGCAGCAATAGACAGGTCAGTGGAGGCCTAGTGGAAGGAGTGACGGCAGACAGGCATCAAAGGCCTAACATTGGGCTGGCTGTAGGCAAGTTAAAATTGGTTCCAGGGGAACACGGCCATCAGTGGCCTGGTCAGTGTAGTTGTAGTTGAAAGAACGGGACGCAGACAGGCTTCGAAGGCCTAACATAACAAACTTGGGCTGGCTGTAGGCACTTTTAAATTTGTTCCAGGGGTACATGGGCAGCAGTGTATGGTCAGTGGAAGTCTAGTGGAAGGAGTGACCGCAGACAGGCTTCCAAGGCCTAACATAACAAACTTGGGCTGGCTGTAGGCACTTTTAAATTGGTTCCAGGGGTACACGGGCAGCAGTGGTCTGGTCAGTGGAAGTCTAGTGGAAGGAGTGACCGCAGACAGGCTTCCAAGGCCTAACATAACAAACTTGGGCTGGCTGTAGGCACTTTTAAATTGGTTCCAGGGGTACACGGGCAGCAGTGGTCTGGTCTGTGGAAGTCTAGTGGAAGGAGTGACCGCAGACAGGCTTCGAAGGCCTAACATAACAAACTTGGGCTGGCTGTAGGCACTTTTAAATTGGTTCCAGGGGTACACGGGCAGCAGTGGTCTGGTCTGTGGAAGTCTAGTGGAAGGAGTGACCGCAGACAGGCTTCGAAGGCCTAACATAACAAACTTGGGCTGGCTGTAGGCACTTTTAAATTGGTTCCAGGGGTACACGGGCAGCAGTGGTCTGGTCAGTGGAAGTCTAGTGGAAGGAGTGACCGCAGACAGGCTTCCAAGGCCTAACATAACAAACTTGGGCTGGCTGTAGGCACTTTTAAATTGGTTCCAGGGGTACACGGGCAGCAGTGGTCTGGTCTGTGGAAGTCTAGTGGAAGGAGTGACCGCAGACAGGCTTCGAAGGCCTAACATAACAAACTTGGGCTGACTGTAGGCACTTTTAAATTGGTTCCAGGGTAACACGGCCAGCAGTGGCCTGGTCAGTGTAGTAGTTGTAGAAAGAAGGGACCGCAGACAGGCTTCGAAGGCCTAACATAACAAAATTGGGCTGGCTGTAGGCACTTTAAATTGGTTCCAGGGGTACATGGGCAGCAGTGTATGGTCAGTGGAAGTCTAGTGGAAGGAGTGACGGCAGACAGTCTTCGAAGGCCTAACATAACAAAATTGGGCTGACTGTAGGCACTTTTAAATTGGTTCCAGGGTAACACGGCCAGCAGTGGCCTGGTCAGTGTAGTAGTTGTAGAAAGAAGGGACCGCAGACAGGCTTCGAAGGCCTAACATAACAAAAATGTCAAAACAATGGTATTGTCAGTGCCAGGCATTGAAGGATGTCAGCGCCTAGACTACACATTGGTGAAGCTGTGAGAGATAATTTTGCTAGTGGTAGAGCACTGTTTGAGCTGGGGGGGGGAACTGTCTTGTGGCCGGCGGTACAGGCACAGGGCCCCTCATATTACAACGGTGTGTCTGACGTTGGGTGCGCACCACCACCGCCAGAGACACTTTATTGTACTATGAGGGACCCAGTGGCAGTGCCGTCGACCAAAAGCGGCCACACCCACCTCTTCAGACAAACAGCACTCTCAAGGGTCCAAGCGCAAAGTGGCGATAGCACGGCCCCGTGTGGGGAGTTTGGCCATTTCGTGAGGTGGAAACATGTCGTATGCTGGACAATCAGGTGAAGAAAATTACGAGATTGGAAAAGTCATTCAGAATAGTCCACAGGCAAGACCTTTTCATAGGAAAGCTAGGTGTCAGCCGGGCAGGGTGGGGCAAAAGATTTTGAAATCCAGTTGTGGTTCATTTTAATGAAGGTTAGATCATCTACATTTTGGGTAGCCAGACGAGTCCTTTTTTCTGTTAGTATTGAACCTGCAGCACTGAATACTCTTTCTGATAGGACACTAGCTGCCGGGCAAGCAAGCTCCTGCAATGCATATTCTGCCAATTCTGGCCAGGTGTCTAATTTGGATGCCCAGTAATCAAATGGGAATGACGGTTGAGGGAGAACGTCGATAAGGGATGAAAAATAGTTTGTAACCATACTGGACAAATGTTGTCTCCTGTCACTTTGAATTGATGCTGCAGTACCTGTCCTGTCTGCGGTCATAGAAAAATCACTCCACAACCTGGTCAGAAAACCCCTCTGGCCAACGCCACTTCTGATTTCTGCCCCTCTAACACCTCTGGTCTGCTGGCCCCTGGAGCTCGTGTGAGAACGATCACGGGCGCTGTGTGCAGGGAATGCCAGAAGCAAACGGTCAACAAGAGTTGATTGTTTTGTTGCTAATATTAGTTCCAAGTTCTCATGTGGCATAATATTTTGCAATTTGCCTTTATAGCGAGGATCAAGGAGGCAGGCCAACCAGTAATCGTCATCGTTCATCATTTTTGTAATGCGTGTGTCCCTTTTGAGGATACGCAAGGCATAATCCGCCATGTGGGCCAAAGTTCCCGTTGTCAAATCTGCGGTTGTGCTTGGTTGAGGGGCAGTTGCAGGCAAATCTACGTCACTTGTGTCCCTCAAAAAACCAGAACCCGGCCTTGCCACGCCACCAATTTCCCGTGCCCCCGGGAAAGCTTCCTCATTAAAAATATACTCATCCCCATCATCCTCCTCATCCTCCACCTCCTCTTCGCCCGGTACCTCGTCATGTACACTGCCCTGACCAGACAATCGCTGACTGTCATCAAGGCTTTCCTCTTCCTCTGGTGCAGACGCCTGATCCTTTATGTGCGTCAAACTTTGCATCAGCAGACGCATTAGGGGGATGCTCATGCTTATTATGGCGTTGTCTGCACTAACCAGCCGTGTGCATTCCTCAAAACACTGAAGGACTTGACACATGTCTTGAATCTTCGACCACTGCACACCTGACAACTCCATGTCTGCCATCCTACTGCCTGCCCGTGTATGTGTATCCTCCCACAAAAACATAACAGCCCGCCTCTGTTCGCACAGTCTCTGAAGCATGTGCAGTGTTGAGTTCCACCTTGTTGCAACGTCTATGATTAGGCGATGCTGGGGAAGGTTCAAAGAACGCTGATAGGTCTGCATACGGCTGGAGTGTACAGGCGAACGGCGGATATGTGCGCAAAGTCCACGCACTTTGAGGAGCAGGTCGGATAACCCCGGATAACTTTTCAGGAAGCACTGCACCACCAGGTTTAAGGTGTGAGCCAGGCAAGGAATGTGTTTCAGTTGGGAAAGGGAGATGGCAGCCATGAAATTCCTTCCGTTATCACTCACTACCTTGCCTGCCTCAAGATCTACAGTGCCCAGCCACGACTGCGTTTCTTGCTGCAAGAACTCGGACAGAACTTCCGCGGTGTGTCTATTGTCGCCCAAACACTTCATAGCCAATACAGCCTGCTGACGTATGCCAGTAGCTGCCCCATAATGGGAGACCTGGTGTGCAACAGTGGCAGGTGCGGATGGAGTGTTTGTGCGACTGCGGTCTGTGGACGAGCTCTTGCTTCTGCAGGAGGACGAGGAGGAGGAGGAGGAGGAGGGGGTGCGAACGGCTACAGACAACTGTTTACTAGACCGTGGGCTAGGCAGAACTGTCCCAAACTTGCTGTCCCCTGTGGACCCTGAATCCACCACATTTACCCAGTGTGCCGTGATGGACACGTAACGTCCCTGGCCATGCCTACTGGTCCATGCATCTGTTGTCAGGTGCACCTTTGTGCTCACAGATTGCCTGAGTGCATGGACGATGCGCTCTTTAACATGCTGGTGGAGGGCTGGGATGGCTTTTCTGGAAAAAAAGTGTCGACTGGGTAGCTCGTAGCGTGGTACAGCGTAGTCCATCAGGTCTTTGAAAGCTTCGCTTTCAACTAACCGGTAGGGCATCATCTCTAACGAGATTAGTCTAGCTATGTGGGCGTTCAAACCCTGTGTACGCGGATGCGAGGCTAAGTATTTCCTTTTTCTAACCATAGTCTCATGTAGGGTGAGCTGGACTGGAGAGCTGGAGATCGTGGAACTAGCGGGGGTGCCGGTGGACATGGCAGACTGAGAGACGGTGGGAGATGGTATTGTTGCCGCCGGTGCCCTAGATGCAGTGTTTCCTACTACGAAACTGGTGATTCCCTGACCCTGACTGCTTTGGCCTGGCAAAGATACCTGCACAGATACAGCAGGTGGTGCGCTAAATGGTGGTCCTACACTGCCGGAAGGGATGTTGCGTTGATGACTAGCTTCATTGGCCGAGGGTGCAACAACCTTAAGGGACGTTTGGTAGTTAGTCCAAGCTTTCAAATGCATGGTGGTTAAATGTCTATGCATGCAACTAGTATTGAGACTTTTCAGATTCTGACCTCTGCTTAAGGAAGTAGAACATTTTTGACAGATGACTTTGCGCTGATCAATTGGATGTTGTTTAAAAAAATGCCAGACTGCACTCTTTCTAGCATCGGATACCTTTTCAGGCATTGCAGACTGAGCTTTAACCGGATGGCCACGCTGTCCTCCACCAGGTTTTGGCTTTGCCACGCGTTTTGGGCAAGATACGGGCCCGGCAGATGGAACCTGTGGCGATGTTGATGCCTGCTGCGGCCCCTCCTCCTCCTCTGCTTCAGAACTGCTGCCGCCTGCACCCTGTTCCCCCAATGGCTGCCAATCGGGGTCAAGAACTGGGTCATCTAATAACTCTTCTTGTACCTCCTGCGCAACTTCGTCTGTGTCACCGTGTCGTTCGGTGGTATAGCGTTCGTGATGGGGCAACATAGTCTCATCAGGGTCTGATTCTTGATCAGCACCCTGCGAGGGCAATGTTGTGGTCTGAGTCAAAGGACCAGCATAGTAGTCTGGCTGTGGCTGTGCGTCAGTGCACTCCATGTCAGATTCAACTTGTAATGGGCATGGACTGTTAACTGCTTCACTTTCTAAGCCAGGGACGGTATGTGTAAAGAGCTCCATGGAGTAACCCATTGTGTCGCCTGCTGCATTCTTCTCTGTTGTTGTTTTTGCTGAAGAGGACAAGGAAGTGACTTGTCCCTGACCGTGAACATCCACTAACGACGCGCTGCTTTTACTTTTACCAGTTTCACGAGAGGAGGCAAAAGAGCTAGAGGCTGAGTCAGCAAGATAAGCCAAAACTTGCTCTTGCTGCTCCGGCTTTAAAAGCGGTTTTCCTAATCCCAGAAAAGGGAGCGTTCGAGGCCTTGTGTAGCCGGACGACGAACCTGGCTCCACAGCTCCAGACTTAGGTGCAATATTTTTTTCCCCACGACCACCTGATGCTCCACCACTACCACTACCCTCATTACCAGCTGACAATGAACGCCCCCGGCCACGACCTCTTCCACTAGACTTCCTCATTGTTTTAAAAACGTAACCAAACTAACGTTATTTGTTGCAGTCACACAACTTACACGGTGAGCTATAACTTCAGTATGATTTAGCTACCCCTTTACAGGTTGGTGAGACCACAGCGAAAATCAGGCCCAATGTTACACACTCTTTTTTTGGTGGCTGCAAATTAGAGAGATGCCCCACACGCAGGACTGTCACTGAAGCACAAATGTTAATATTAATGTCACACTATTATTTTTTTTTTATTTTTATTTTTTTCAGGAACACTTTAGAAACCCCCCAAAAAAAAAAAAATAGATTTTTGCAGGGAGAATTTAGAAAACAAATGTAACAAACTATATGCTTTCTATGGGCCACTGAGTGAGAGATGACGCACACAGGAATCAGGAGTGGCACACAAGCCCAGAGGCCAATATTTTTCTACCAATGATTGATGGAGTTATTTTCTCTGGTAGATTTTGGAACCCAAATCAAGGAAAAAAAATGTAGGCTTTCTATGGACCACAATTGGAGAGAGAGAGAGAGAGAGAGAGAGATGGCACACCCAGGAGTCAAGACTGGCACACAAGCAGAAAGGCCAATATTAATCTCCCATTTTTTGGGGGGTTTTGTTTTTTTTTTTTGTTTTTTTTTTTTTTCAGGGAGACTTTAGAAAAAAAAATAATAAAAAAAATATGATTTTATCAGGAAGAATTTAGAAACCAAATAAAATAAAATGATTTTTCCAGGGAGAATTTATAAAACAAATAAAAACAAAAATAGGCGTTCTATGGCCCACTGACTGAGAGATGACGCACACAGGAGTCAGGAGTGGCACACAAGCCCAGAGGCCAATATTTTTCTACCAATGATTGATGTAGTTATTTTCTCTGGTAGATTTTGGAACCCAAATCAAGGAAAAAAAATATAGGCTTTCTATGGACCACAATTGGAGAGAGAGAGAGAGAGAGAGAGAGAGAGATGGCACACCCAGGAGTCAAGACTGGCACACAAGCAGAAAGGCCAATATTAATCTCCCACTGTTTTTTTTGTTTGTTTTTTTTTTTTTTTTTTTTTTCAGGGAGACTTTAGAAAAAAAAATAATAAAAAAAATATGATTTTATCAGGAAGAATTTAGAAACCAAATAAAATAAAATGATTTTTTCAGGGAGAATTTATAAAACAAATAAAAACAAAAATAGGCGTTCTATGGCCCACTGACTGAGAGATGACGCACACAGGAGTCAGGAGTGGCACACAAACCCAGAGGCCAATATTTTTCTACCAATGATTGATGTAGTTATTTTCTCTGGTAGATTTTAGAACCCAAATCAAGGAAAAAAAATATAGGCTTTCTATGGACCACAATTGGAGAGAGAGAGAGAGAGAGAGAGAGAGAGAGAGAGAGAGAGATGGCACACCCAGGAGTCAAGACTGGCACACAAGCAGAAAGGCCAATATTAATCTCCCACTGTTTTTTTTGGTTGTTTTTTTTTTTTTTTTTTCAGGGAGACTTTAGAAAAAAAAATAATAAAAAAAATATGATTTTATCAGGAAGAATTTAGAAACCAAATAAAATAAAATGATTTTTTCAGGGAGAATTTAGAAAACAAATAAAACCAAAAATAGGCGTTCTATGGCCCACTGACTGAGAGAGAGAGAGAGATGGAACGCTTAGTACTGGCACACAAGCCCAAATGGCAATATTAATCTCCCTTTTTTTTTCCAGGGAGAATTTCTAAAACCCAAAAAAAAAAAAAAATAGGCTTTCTATGGCCCACTATTTGTGAGAGAGATGGGACGCTCAGGACTGGCACAGATGGCACGCTCAGGACTGGCACAGAAGCCCAGAGGCCAATATTAATCTCCCTTTTTTTCTGGGAGAATTTATAAAACCAAAAAAATATTTAAATAGGCTTTCTATGGCCCACTATTTGTGAGAGAGATGGCACGCTCAGGACTGGCACAGATGGCACGCTCACAACTGGCACACAAGCCCAGAGGCCAATATTAATCTCCCTTTTTTCAGGGAAAATTTATAAAACCAAAAAAAAAATTAAATAGGCTTTCTATGGCCCACTATTTGTGAGAGAGATGGCACGCTCAGGACTGGCACAGATGGCACGCTCACAACTGGCACACAAGCCCAGAGGCCAATATTAATCTCCCTTTTTTCAGGGAAAATTTATAAAACAAAAAAAAAATTAAATAGGCTTTCTATGGCCCACTATTTGTGAGAGAGATGGCACGCTCAGGGCTGGCACAGATGGCACGCTCAGGACTGGCACACAAGCCCAGAGGCCAATATTAATCTCCCTTTTTTTCAGGGAGAATTTATAAAACCAAAAAAAAAATTAAGTAGGCTTTCTATGGCCCACTATTTGTGAGAGAGATGGCACGCTCAGGGCTGGCACAGATGGCACGCTCAGGACTGGCACACAAGCCCAGAGGCCAATATTAATCTCCCTTTTTTTCAGGGAGAATTTATAAAACCCAAAAAAAAATAAAATAGGCTTTCTATGGCCCACTATTTGTGAGAGAGATGGCACACTCAGGACTGGCACACAAGCCCAAAGGCCAATATTAATCTCCCACTGTATTTTTATCAGGGAGAATTTATACACCCCACAAAAAAAAATACAGAAAAATGAAAAGGCTTTCTATGGCCCACTATGTGAGAGAGATGGCACACACAGGGATGGCACTCTAGCAGAAATGCCAAATTGCCAATCTTAATCTCCCACCAAAAAAAAAAAAAAAAAAAAAAACAGGGAATGTCCTACAATTACTATCTCCCTGCCTGCAGTAATCTCAGCCAGGTATGGCAGGCAGCTACTATCTCCCTGCCTGCAGTAATCTCAGCCAGGTATGGCAGGCAGCAATAAGGAGTGGACTGATGCACAAATGAAATAAAAAGTGTGGACAAACAAAAAAGATAGCTGTGCAGAAAGGAAGGAACAAGAGGATTTGTGCTTTGAAAAAAGCAGTTGGTTTGCACAGCGGCGTACACACAGCAATGCAGCTATCAGGGAGCCTTCTAGGGCAGCCCAATGAGCTACAGCGCTGAGGGGAAAAAAAAAAAAAAAAAAACTTCCACTGTCCCTGCACACCGAGGGTGGTGTTGGACAGTGCAAATCGCTGCAGCACAAGCGGTTTTGTGGTTAATGGACCCTGCCTAACGCTATCCCTGCTTCTGACAAAGCGGCAGCAACCTCTCCCTAAGCTCAGATCAGCAGCAGTAAGATGGCGGTCGGCGGGAACGCCTCTTTATAGCCCCTGTGACGTCGCAGACAGCAAGCCAATCACTGCAATGCCCTTCTCTAAGATGGTGGGGACCAGGACCTATGTCATCACGCTGCCCACACTCTGCGTTTACCTTCATTGGCTGAGAAATGGCGCTTTTCGCGTCATTGAAACGCGACTTTGGCGCGAAAGTCGCGTACCGCATGGCCGACCCCGCACAGGGGTCGGATCGGGTTTCATGAAACCCCGACTTAGCCAAAAGTCGGCGACTTTTGAAAATGTTCGACCCGTTTCGCTCAACCCTACCCTTCACCTCTCCAAACAAACCTATTTCAACACCCTCATCACCTCATTATCCCATAACCCTAAAACATAGTAACATAGTTATTAAGGTTGAAGGAAAACTTTAAGTCCATCTAGTTCAACCCATAGCCTAACCTAATATGCCCTAACATGTTGATGCAGAGGAAGGCAAAAAAAAAACCATGTGGCAAAGAGTAAGCTCCACTTTGGGGAAAAAAATTCCTTCCCGACTCCACATACGGCAATCAGACTAGTTCCCTGGATCAACGCCCTATCAAGGAATCTAGTATATATACCCTGTAACATTATACTTTTCAAGAAAGGCATCCAGTCCCCTCTTAAATTTAAGTAATGAATCACTCATTACTAGGGTTGAGCGAAACGGGTCGAACATTTTCAAAAGTCGCCGACTTTTGGCTAAGTCGGGGTTTCATGAAACCCGATCCGACCCCTGTGCGGGGTCGGCCATGCGTTTCAATGACGCGAAAAGCGCCATTTCTCAGCCAATGAAGGTAAACGCAGAGTGTGGGCAGCGTGATGACATAGGTCCTGGTCCCCACCATCTTAGAGAAGGGCATTGCAGTGATTGGCTTGCTGTCTGCGACGTCACAGGGGCTATAAAGAGGCGTTCCCGCCGACCGCCATCTTACTGCTGCTGATCTGAGCTTAGGGAGAGGTTGCTGCCGCTTTGTCAGAAGCAGGGATAGCGTTAGGCAGGGTCCATTAACCACAAAACCGCTTGTGCTGCAGCGATTTGCACTGTCCAACACCACCCTCGGTGTGCAGGGACAGTGGAAGTTTTTTTTTTTTTTTTTTTTCCCCTCAGCGCTGTAGCTCATTGGGCTGCCCTAGAAGGCTCCCTGATAGCTGCATTGCTGTGTGTACGCCGCTGTGCAAACCAACTGCTTTTTTCAAAGCACAAATCCTCTTGTTCCTTCCTTTCTGCACAGCTATCTTTTTTGTTTGTCCACACTTTTTATTTCATTTGTGCATCAGTCCACTCCTTATTGCTGCCTGCCATACCTGGCTGAGATTACTGCAGGCAGGGAGATAGTAGCTGCCTGCCATACCTGGCTGAGATTACTGCAGGCAGGGAGATAGTAATTGTAGGACATTCCCTGTTTTTTTTTTTTTTTTTTTGGTGGGAGATTAAGATTGGCAATTTGGCATTTCTGCTAGAGTGCCATCCCTGTGTGTGCCATCTCTCTCACATAGTGGGCCATAGAAAGCCTTTTCATTTTTCTGTATTTTTTTTTGTGGGGTGTATAAATTCTCCCTGATAAAAATACAGTGGGAGATTAATATTGGCCTTTGGGCTTGTGTGCCAGTCCTGAGTGTGCCATCTCTCTCACAAATAGTGGGCCATAGAAAGCCTATTTTATTTTTTTTTGGGTTTTATAAATTCTCCCTGAAAAAAAGGGAGATTAATATTGGCCTCTGGGCTTGTGTGCCAGTCCTGAGCGTGCCATCTGTGCCAGCCCTGAGCGTGCCATCTCTCTCACAAATAGTGGGCCATAGAAAGCCTACTTAATTTTTTTTTTGGTTTTATAAATTCTCCCTGAAAAAAAGGGAGATTAATATTGGCCTCTGGGCTTGTGTGCCAGTCCTGAGCGTGCCATCTGTGCCAGCCCTGAGCGTGCCATCTCTCTCACAAATAGTGGGCCATAGAAAGCCTATTTAATTTTTTTTTTGTTTTATAAATTTTCCCTGAAAAAAGGGAGATTAATATTGGCCTCTGGGCTTGTGTGCCAGTTGTGAGCGTGCCATCTGTGCCAGTCCTGAGCGTGCCATCTCTCTCACAAATAGTGGGCCATAGAAAGCCTATTTAATTTTTTTTTTGGTTTTATAAATTTTCCCTGAAAAAAGGGAGATTAATATTGGCCTCTGGGCTTGTGTGCCAGTTGTGAGCGTGCCATCTGTGCCAGTCCTGAGCGTGCCATCTCTCTCACAAATAGTGGGCCATAGAAAGCCTATTTAAATATTTTTTTGGTTTTATAAATTCTCCCAGAAAAAAAGGGAGATTAATATTGGCCTCTGGGCTTCTGTGCCAGTCCTGAGCGTGCCATCTGTGCCAGTCCTGAGCGTCCCATCTCTCTCACAAATAGTGGGCCATAGAAAGCCTATTTTTTTTTTTTTTTGGGTTTTAGAAATTCTCCCTGGAAAAAAAAAGGGAGATTAATATTGCCCTTTGGGCTTGTGTGCCAGTACTAAGCGTTCCATCTCTCTCTCTCTCTCAGTCAGTGGGCCATAGAACGCCTATTTTTGGTTTTATTTGTTTTCTAAATTCTTCCTGATAAAATCATATTTTTTTTATTATTTTTTTTTCTAAAGTCTCCCTGAAAAAAAAAAAAAAAAAACAACCAAAAAAAACAGTGGGAGATTAATATTGGCCTTTCTGCTTGTGTGCCAGTCTTGACTCCTGGGTGTGCCATCTCTCTCTCTCTCTCTCTCTCTCTCTCTCTCTCTCTCCAATTGTGGTCCATAGAAAGCCTATATTTTTTTTCCTTGATTTGGGTTCTAAAATCTACCAGAGAAAATAACTACATCAATCATTGGTAGAAAAATATTGGCCTCTGGGTTTGTGTGCCACTCCTGACTCCTGTGTGCGTCATCTCTCAGTCAGTGGGCCATAGAACGCCTATTTTTGTTTTTATTTGTTTTATAAATTCTCCCTGAAAAAATCATTTTATTTTATTTGGTTTCTAAATTCTTCCTGATAAAATCATATTTTTTTTATTATTTTTTTTTCTAAAGTCTCCCTGAAAAAAAAAAAAAAAAAAAAAAAAAAAAAAAAAAACAGTGGGAGATTAATATTGGCCTTTCTGCTTGTGTGCCAGTCTTGACTCCTGGGTGTGCCATCTCTCTCTCTCTCTCTCTCTCTCTCTCTCCAATTGTGGTCCATAGAAAGCCTATATTTTTTTTCCTTGATTTGGGTTCCAAAATCTACCAGAGAAAATAACTACATCAATCATTGGTAGAAAAATATTGGCCTCTGGGCTTGTGTGCCACTCCTGACTCCTGTGTGCGTCATCTCTCAGTCAGTGGGCCATAGAACGCCTATTTTTGTTTTTATTTGTTTTATAAATTCTCCCTGGAAAAATCATTTTATTTTATTTGGTTTCTAAATTCTTCCTGATAAAATCATATTTTTTTTATTATTTTTTTTTCTAAAGTCTCCCTGAAAAAAAAAAAAAACAAAAAAAAAAAACAAAACCCCCCAAAAAATGGGAGATTAATATTGGCCTTTCTGCTTGTGTGCCAGTCTTGACTCCTGGGTGTGCCATCTCTCTCTCTCTCTCTCTCTCTCTCTCTCTCCAATTGTGGTCCATAGAAAGCCTACATTTTTTTTCCTTGATTTGGGTTCCAAAATCTACCAGAGAAAATAACTCCATCAATCATTGGTAGAAAAATATTGGCCTCTGGGCTTGTGTGCCACTCCTGATTCCTGTGTGCGTCATCTCTCACTCAGTGGCCCATAGAAAGCATATAGTTTGTTACATTTGTTTTCTAAATTCTCCCTGCAAAAATCTATTTTTTTTTTTGGGGGGGGTTTCTAAAGTGTTCCTGAAAAAAATAAAAATAAAAAAAAAATAATAGTGTGACATTAATATTAACATTTGTGCTTCAGTGACAGTCCTGCGTGTGGGGCATCTCTCTAATTTGCAGCCACCAAAAAAAGAGTGTGTAACATTGGGCCTGATTTTCGCTGTGGTCTCACCAACCTGTAAAGGGGTAGCTAAATCATACTGAAGTTATAGCTCACCGTGTAAGTTGTGTGACTGCAACAAATAACGTTAGTTTGGTTACGTTTTTAAAACAATGAGGAAGTCTAGTGGAAGAGGTCGTGGCCGGGGGCGTTCATTGTCAGCTGGTAATGAGGGTAGTGGTAGTGGTGGAGCATCAGGTGGTCGTGGGGAAAAAAATATTGCACCTAAGTCTGGAGCTGTGGAGCCAGGTTCGTCGTCCGGCTACACAAGGCCTCGAACGCTCCCTTTTCTGGGATTAGGAAAACCGCTTTTAAAGCCGGAGCAGCAAGAGCAAGTTTTGGCTTATCTTGCTGACTCAGCCTCTAGCTCTTTTGCCTCCTCTCGTGAAACTGGTAAAAGTAAAAGCAGCGCGTCGTTAGTGGATGTTCACGGTCAGGGACAAGTCACTTCCTTGTCCTCTTCAGCAAAAACAACAACAGAGAAGAATGCAGCAGGCGACACAATGGGTTACTCCATGGAGCTCTTTACACATACCGTCCCTGGCTTAGAAAGTGAAGCAGTTAACAGTCCATGCCCATTACAAGTTGAATCTGACATGGAGTGCACTGACGCACAGCCACAGCCAGACTACTATGCTGGTCCTTTGACTCAGACCACAACATTGCCCTCGCAGGGTGCTGATCAAGAATCAGACCCTGATGAGACTATGTTGCCCCATCACGAACGCTATACCACCGAACGACACGGTGACACAGACGAAGTTGCGCAGGAGGTACAAGAAGAGTTATTAGATGACCCAGTTCTTGACCCCGATTGGCAGCCATTGGGGGAACAGGGTGCAGGCGGCAGCAGTTCTGAAGCAGAGGAGGAGGAGGGGCCGCAGCAGGCATCAACATCGCCACAGGTTCCATCTGCCGGGCCCGTATCTTGCCCAAAACGCGTGGCAAAGCCAAAACCTGGTGGAGGACAGCGTGGCCATCCGGTTAAAGCTCAGTCTGCAATGCCTGAAAAGGTATCCGATGCTAGAAAGAGTGCAGTCTGGCATTTTTTTAAACAACATCCAATTGATCAGCGCAAAGTCATCTGTCAAAAATGTTCTACTTCCTTAAGCAGAGGTCAGAATCTGAAAAGTCTCAATACTAGTTGCATGCATAGACATTTAACCACCATGCATTTGAAAGCTTGGACTAACTACCAAACGTCCCTTAAGGTTGTTGCACCCTCGGCCAATGAAGCTAGTCATCAACGCAACATCCCTTCCGGCAGTGTAGGACCACCATTTAGCGCACCACCTGCTGTATCTGTGCAGGTATCTTTGCCAGGCCAAAGCAGTCAGGGTCAGGGAATCACCAGTTTCGTAGTAGGAAACACTGCATCTAGGGCACCGGCGGCAACAATACCATCTCCCACCGTCTCTCAGTCTGCCATGTCCACCGGCACCCCCGCTAGTTCCACGATCTCCAGCTCTCCAGTCCAGCTCACCCTACATGAGACTATGGTTAGAAAAAGGAAATACTTAGCCTCGCATCCGCGTACACAGGGTTTGAACGCCCACATAGCTAGACTAATCTCGTTAGAGATGATGCCCTACCGGTTAGTTGAAAGCGAAGCTTTCAAAGACCTGATGGACTACGCTGTACCACGCTACGAGCTACCCAGTCGACACTTTTTTTCCAGAAAAGCCATCCCAGCCCTCCACCAGCATGTTAAAGAGCGCATCGTCCATGCACTCAGGCAATCTGTGAGCACAAAGGTGCACCTGACAACAGATGCATGGACCAGTAGGCATGGCCAGGGACGTTACGTGTCCATCACGGCACACTGGGTAAATGTGGTGGATTCAGGGTCCACAGGGGACAGCAAGTTTGGGACAGTTCTGCCTAGCCCACGGTCTAGTAAACAGTTGTCTGTAGCCGTTCGCACCCCCTCCTCCTCCTCCTCCTCCTCGTCCTCCTGCAGAAGCAAGAGCTCGTCCACAGACCGCAGTCGCACAAACACTCCATCCGCACCTGCCACTGTTGCACACCAGGTCTCCCATTATGGGGCAGCTACTGGCATACGTCAGCAGGCTGTATTGGCTATGAAGTGTTTGGGCGACAATAGACACACCGCGGAAGTTCTGTCCGAGTTCTTGCAGCAAGAAACGCAGTCGTGGCTGGGCACTGTAGATCTTGAGGCAGGCAAGGTAGTGAGTGATAACGGAAGGAATTTCATGGCTGCCATCTCCCTTTCCCAACTGAAACACATTCCTTGCCTGGCTCACACCTTAAACCTGGTGGTGCAGTGCTTCCTGAAAAGTTATCCGGGGTTATCCGACCTGCTCCTCAAAGTGCGTGGACTTTGCGCACATATCCGCCGTTCGCCTGTACACTCCAGCCGTATGCAGACCTATCAGCGTTCTTTGAACCTTCCCCAGCATCGCCTAATCATAGACGTTGCAACAAGGTGGAACTCAACACTGCACATGCTTCAGAGACTGTGCGAACAGAGGCGGGCTGTTATGTTTTTGTGGGAGGATACACATACACGGGCAGGCAGTAGGATGGCAGACATGGAGTTGTCAGGTGTGCAGTGGTCGAAGATTCAAGACATGTGTCAAGTCCTTCAGTGTTTTGAGGAATGCACACGGCTGGTTAGTGCAGACAACGCCATAATAAGCATGAGCATCCCCCTAATGCGTCTGCTGATGCAAAGTTTGACGCACATAAAGGATCAGGCGTCTGCACCAGAGGAAGAGGAAAGCCTTGATGACAGTCAGCGATTGTCTGGTCAGGGCAGTGTACATGACGAGGTACCGGGCGAAGAGGAGGTGGAGGATGAGGAGGATGATGGGGATGAGTATATTTTTAATGAGGAAGCTTTCCCGGGGGCACGGGAAATTGGTGGCGTGGCAAGGCCGGGTTCTGGTTTTTTGAGGGACACAAGTGACGTAGATTTGCCTGCAACTGCCCCTCAACCAAGCACAACCGCAGATTTGACAACGGGAACTTTGGCCCACATGGCGGATTATGCCTTGCGTATCCTCAAAAGGGACACACGCATTACAAAAATGATGAACGATGACGATTACTGGTTGGCCTGCCTCCTTGATCCTCGCTATAAAGGCAAATTGCAAAATATTATGCCACATGAGAACTTGGAACTAATATTTGCAACAAAACAATCAACTCTTGTTGACCGTTTGCTTCTGGCATTCCCTGCACACAGCGCCCGTGATCGTTCTCACACGAGCTCCAGGGGCCAGCAGACCAGAGGTGTTAGAGGGGCAGAAATCAGAAGTGGCGTTGGCCAGAGGGGTTTTCTGACCAGGTTGTGGAGTGATTTTTCTATGACCGCAGACAGGACAGGTACTGCAGCATCAATTCAAAGTGACAGGAGACAACATTTGTCCAGTATGGTTACAAACTATTTTTCATCCCTTATCGACGTTCTCCCTCAACCGTCATTCCCATTTGATTACTGGGCATCCAAATTAGACACCTGGCCAGAATTGGCAGAATATGCATTGCAGGAGCTTGCTTGCCCGGCAGCTAGTGTCCTATCAGAAAGAGTATTCAGTGCTGCAGGTTCAATACTAACAGAAAAAAGGACTCGTCTGGCTACCCAAAATGTAGATGATCTAACCTTCATTAAAATGAACCACAACTGGATTTCAAAATCTTTTGCCCCACCCTGCCCGGCTGACACCTAGCTTTCCTATGAAAAGGTCTTGCCTGTGGACTATTCTGAATGACTTTTCCAATCTCGTAATTTTCTTCACCTGATTGTCCAGCATACGACATGTTTCCACCTCACGAAATGGCCAAACTCCCCACACGGGGCCGTGCTATCGCCACTTTGCGCTTGGACCCTTGAGAGTGCTGTTTGTCTGAAGAGGTGGGTGTGGCCGCTTTTGGTCGATGGCACTGCCACTGGGTCCCTCATAGTACAATAAAGTGTCTCTGGCGGTGGTGGTGCGCACCCAACGTCAGACACACCGTTGTAATATGAGGGGCCCTGTGCCTGTACCGCCGGCCACAAGACAGTTCCCCCCCCAGCTCAAACAGTGCTCTACCACTAGCAAAATTATCTCTCACAGCTTCACCAATGTGTAGTCTAGGCGCTGACATCCTTCAATGCCTGGCACTGACAATACCATTGTTTTGACATTTTTGTTATGTTAGGCCTTCGAAGCCTGTCTGCGGTCCCTTCTTTCTACAACTACTACACTGACCAGGCCACTGCTGGCCGTGTTACCCTGGAACCAATTTAAAAGTGCCTACAGTCAGCCCAATTTTGTTATGTTAGGCCTTCGAAGACTGTCTGCCGTCACTCCTTCCACTAGACTTCCACTGACCATACACTGCTGCCCATGTACCCCTGGAACCAATTTAAAGTGCCTACAGCCAGCCCAATTTTGTTATGTTAGGCCTTCGAAGCCTGTCTGCGGTCCCTTCTTTCTACAACTACTACACTGACCAGGCCACTGCTGGCCGTGTTACCCTGGAACCAATTTAAAAGTGCCTACAGTCAGCCCAAGTTTGTTATGTTAGGCCTTCGAAGCCTGTCTGCGGTCACTCCTTCCACTAGACTTCCACAGACCAGACCACTGCTGCCCGTGTACCCCTGGAACCAATTTAAAAGTGCCTACAGCCAGCCCAAGTTTGTTATGTTAGGCCTTGGAAGCCTGTCTGCGGTCACTCCTTCCACTAGACTTCCACTGACCAGACCACTGCTGCCCGTGTACCCCTGGAACCAATTTAAAAGTGCCTACAGCCAGCCCAAGTTTGTTATGTTAGGCCTTCGAAGCCTGTCTGCGGTCACTCCTTCCACTAGACTTCCACAGACCAGACCACTGCTGCCCGTGTACCCCTGGAACCAATTTAAAAGTGCCTACAGCCAGCCCAAGTTTGTTATGTTAGGCCTTCGAAGCCTGTCTGCGGTCACTCCTTCCACTAGACTTCCACAGACCAGACCACTGCTGCCCGTGTACCCCTGGAACCAATTTAAAAGTGCCTACAGCCAGCCCAAGTTTGTTATGTTAGGCCTTGGAAGCCTGTCTGCGGTCACTCCTTCCACTAGACTTCCACTGACCAGACCACTGCTGCCCGTGTACCCCTGGAACCAATTTAAAAGTGCCTACAGCCAGCCCAAGTTTGTTATGTTAGGCCTTGGAAGCCTGTCTGCGGTCACTCCTTCCACTAGACTTCCACTGACCATACACTGCTGCCCATGTACCCCTGGAACAAATTTAAAAGTGCCTACAGCCAGCCCAAGTTTGTTATGTTAGGCCTTCGAAGCCTGTCTGCGTCCCGTTCTTTCAACTACAACTACACTGACCAGGCCACTGATGGCCGTGTTCCCCTGGAACCAATTTTAACTTGCCTACAGCCAGCCCAATGTTAGGCCTTTGATGCCTGTCTGCCGTCACTCCTTCCACTAGGCCTCCACTGACCTGTCTATTGCTGCCCGTGTACCCCTTGAACCAACATCATTAAATATAAAAAAAATTAATTTGATTATAAAAAATAAGATCGTGTTGAGATCTCAAATGCAGACATTTTAACAATCAAAACAAACACACAACAAATATCTGGAACTGTACTACAAAGGTCCAACAGCTACAATTTCTTTCTCCTGCAAGAAGTTAACTGAAAGTTTTTTGGAGTTGTTAACACAGATATGGCATCCACCGAGTGTTGTCCTGTCGCGTCTCCTTTAAATTATTTCCAATAAGATGTTAAACTATTAATTTAATAAAATCAATAATTAAAAAAATAATTGAGTAAGTCAAAAGCACATTGCAAATAAACATTAATTACAAATCAAGAAGCATGGCGCGTCCGAGGGTGAGTAGATACCGAATAAGAATATAATCACCCTCGGACGCGCAATGCTTATTTACAACAGCCTTCCTTCCTAAGAATCAGCCCTTTCGTGGTGTAGAGAGAGGTTGTGTTACACTCCAAGGTGTTCCCCGGGTTGCCTTTCATGAGCTTCGATCTTCCGGCTCTCGTTTAGTAGTTGGTGGAAAAGTACACAGCATTAGGCCTACAAAATGGGTATGGGGTGGAGAGAGATGGTGTGTTACACTCCAAGGTGTTCCCCAGGTTGCCTTTCCTGAGCTTCGATCTTCATGCTCTCGTTTAGTAGGTGTCGGGAAGTAGGCTGCATTAGGCCTACAAATTGGGTATGGGGTGGAGAGAGATGGTGTGTTACACTCCAAGGTGTTCCCCAGGTTTCCTTGCCATTGCTTCGGTCTTCCGACTCTCGTTTAGTAGTTGTAGAAAAGTACACAGCATTAGGCCTACAAAATGGGTATGGGGTGGAGAGAGATGGTGTGTTACACTCCAAGGTGTTCCCCAGGTTGCCTTTCCTGAGCTTCGATCTTCATGCTCTCGTTTAGTAGGTGTCGGAAAGTAGGCTGCATTAGGCCTAAAAAATGGGGAATGGGGTGGAGAGAGATGGTGTGTTACACTCCAAGGTGTTCCCCAGGTTTCCTTGCCATTGCTTCGGTCTTCCGACTCTCGTTTAGTAGTTGTAGAAAAGTACACAGCATTAGGCCTACAAAATGGGTATGGGGTGGAGAGAGATGGTGTGTTACACTCCAAGGTGTTCCCCAGGTTGCCTTTCCTGAGCTTCGATCTTCATGCTCTCGTTTAGTAGGTGTCGGAAAGTAGGCTGCATTAGGCCTAAAAAATGGGGAATGGGGTGGAGAGAGATGGTGTGTTACACTCCAAGGTGTTCCCCAGGTTTCCTTGCCATTGCTTCGGTCTTCCGACTCTCGTTTAGTAGTTGTAGAAAAGTACACTGCATTAGGCCTAAAAAATGGGTATGGGGTGGAGAGAGATGGTGTGTTACACTCCAAGGTGTTCCCCAGGTTGCCTTTCCTGAGCTTCGATCTTCATGCTCTCGTTTAGTAGGTGTCGGAAAGTAGGCTGCATTAGGCCTACAAATTGGGTATGGGGTGGAGAGAGATGGTGTGTTACACTCCAAGGTGTTCCCCAGGTTTCCTTGCCATTGCTTCGGTCTTCCGACTCTCGTTTAGTAGTTGTAGAAAAGTACACAGCATTAGGCCTACAAAATGGGTATGGGGTGGAGAGAGATGGTGTGTTACACTCCAAGGTGTTCCCCAGGTTGCCTTTCCTGAGCTTCTATCTTCAGGCTCTCATTAAATTGTGGTTAAATGGAACAACTGCATTTGGCGTACTAGTTGGTTTGGGGCCTACCATCGGTGTCTGCCACTCCTTGCTGTTCTCCTCCACTGAACAAAGCTGTGCCGCCTGTTTACTACGGTTGCCAATTTTGAACTGCATTTCGACTACTTACTGATTTGGCCCTACTCTCTGTGTCAGCCTCTCATTCCAGTTGTCCTCCACTGCAATGCCCCCTGGTTATTCCTGTGTTACCAATTTTGAACTGCATTTAGCCCACTTTCTTCTTTGGGCCTATATCTGTGTTTCCACTTCATCGTGCCCATTGCCCAGCCAGTGATAGATGAGTCTGCTGGTACATTGACCCATAACGCAACATTCCCCGTGCACGCTACACAACAACATTGTGACCCTGCTGAAAGTCAGGTTGCTCTTCCCGCATACCATACCACCTTACACGGGGACAAAGAGGAAGGTGCAGATGAAAGTGCAGGTTCCTTCATCAGGTGGGGGGAGGAATACTAGTTGGCGACGTCACTGGCACAGGGCCTCTCATAGTACGCAAAAGTGTTGCTGCCGGTGGGAGGCGCCCCCGCCGTGCAAACACACCGCTGTACTTTGAGGGGCCCTGTGCCAGTGCCAATGCCAACGAGTGGGCCCCCCCTGCTTGCTCAGGTTCACAGCACTTGCAAAGTTGAAATACTTACCTCTCCCTGCTCCACTGCCGTGACGTGGTCCAGATTTCCTGGGCCCACTAATTACTTGAACCAGCCCTACCCCCCACAACTTTAGCCAAATGACCCCCAATTTCAAATGCCTTCCAATTATTATAAGGTAAATTACGCTTGACAAGCTTCATTAAGAAGAATGGATGGTTTTGACATTAAAATGGGCACTCTAGGTGTTTTCCTGGCCCCCACTCACTGCCGACTATGCTGCCCCATTGACTTGCATTGGGTTTCGTGTTTCGGTCGATCCCGACTTTACGTCATAATCGGCCGATTTCACTCGACCCGACTTTGGACATAGTCGGGTTTCGCAAAACCCGGCTCGACTCTAAAAAGGTCAAGGTCGCTCAACTCTAGTGAAGGGCAGTGTTGCATGTTTTAAGCATAAACTTATAACGGATTAAATCTTCGGGTAGATTGGATTTTTTCCTCAGACGTTCGTCACACCTGGAGCACCGCTGTAGGAAATGTGTTTGCAGTGTGTGCCAGGGTTGTCGCCGTCTGTGCTAAGTTGTTCTATCTATAGGAGGTGCGGTTTCATCCAGGGCACTTTGCAGTGTTTCATTGTAATGCTTCAGTGCAGAATCAGGACATGAGAGGGAGGAGATTGGGGCCAATGATGACTGCATGTTCGTCATAAGTTTCTGGGTGTTAACGGCTTGTATACTTCTATAAGTGTGGAAAGTGGGGGTGACCTGAGCGTGATGGCAGTTCTTGATAGAGAATGAAAGAAGGTTATGGTCAGAGAGCGGGAGAGGGGAGTTTTTAAAATCATACACAGAGCAAAGCCAGGAGAAGTCCAAGTCGATGGAGTTTCCGTCTTCATGCATAGTAGAGTTAGTATGCTGCGAGAGGCCAAAGGAGGAGGTTTGAGATAAAAGGTGAGTAGCAGATGGGGAGAGGGGAAAAGCAATGGATATGTTGAAGTCTCCCATGATGAGAGTGGGGATGTCACAGGACAGAAAATGTGGGAGCCAGGTGGCAAAGTGATCCAGGAACTGATGGGAGGGACTCGGAGGACGATACACAACTGCCACTCATATGGAGAAGGGGATGTAGAGTCTAATTAAGTCTGACAGCATGGACCTCAAAAGATGGGAAGACAAGTGAGGGTACTTGATGGATAACCTGAAAGGTACATTTGGGTGATAGGAGCAGACCAACGCCTCCACCTGCTCTGTTGTCCGATCTTGGGGTATGAAAGAAGTGTAGTTCACCATATGAGAAAACAGCAGCTGTGGTTTTGTCTGACCGCTAGATCCAGGTTTCAGTAAGAGCCAGAAGTCATGGATGAAGGAGAGTTTATTACACACTGAGCGAGAATTCCAAATGGCACAATTAAAAGAGACAGAAGGCATGCAGGGAATATTAATGGGATTTGAGAGATTTCTGAGTGAAGCAATTGAGGGGTTTGACTTACTATAACATGAGGGGCTGTGGTTGTGAGAGATATCTCCTGTGACTAGTATAAGGAGGATAGAAAGAGTGAGCAGATGGTTAAGTGATTTGTAAGAGTTTCTCTTGTGTTGGATGGTGGGACTGAATGGATTTGTGCAGTTTAGCAATGTGAAAAGAACGTGAAAGCTATAGATAGGAGAAGGGATGACTGAGGGGCCAATAAGGTTGTAGTGTAAAAAGTTAGTGCAAGGACAGTGGATGTGATTGAATGCAGCAGCCAGGATATAAATGATACAAATGCATATGGTGACTATTTGTTGCAACCCAAATGTACTGGGAATAGGTTTGTTTAAATGTCCTCCCTGTCTCCTGCCCTGTCTAACTGCCATGAAATAACTGCGAAGTACTTTGAAAAATGTACTGAGAATAAATGTACATAAATGCTATTCCTACATAAATGCATCCCCAAGCTATATCTGAATATATAGGAGTAGTGTTGAGCATTCCGATACCGCAAGTATCGGGTATCAGCCGATATTTGCGGTATCAGAATTCCGATACCGAATTCCGATATTTCCCGCGTATCGGATACCGGAATCGGAAGTTCCCAGAATTCAAAACTGCACGCAGCAGCCAATGAGGAATGAATGGAAGTGTGGGCACATCCTGTTTAGCATGGTGGGCATGTAAGTACTGGCAAGGCTGTGATTGGCTGCTGAAATGATGTCACTATGCACTATAAAAAACGCTGCCGCCATTTTGCGCTCACTCTGCTGTGATTTCAGTTAGGGACAGGATGCTGTGTTCTAACTGAGGGCCAGTTGAGATAGCGAATTGCTTCATTGCGCTTTTCCCAGGCTAATTTAGCAAACGCTGTGTGTTCACCTTGCTCTTGCCTTGCAGCACTGTTTTAACAGTGTTCTGCAAGGTCTGTGTGTGTGTGTAGGTGCAGCTCACTCTGTAGTCTGTGTGCAGCCATATACCCGGTTGTATTCAGCTCAGGGGGGGTTCACACTGCCTCATACTGTTCTATCCATTGTCCTTTTTTGCTCATAGTGCAGCCTTCTGCACATTTTTTCTAAAATTTCCTATTAGTGTTTTTCCGCCCGTCTCCAGCTAAATTGTGGAAAAACACTACATAGGATAACCTATAGGACGGTTTTTGGGCCTTGCAGCGCCGTTTACGGCTGTCTGCACGGTCTCCGTGTGAGCGCAGCTCGCCCTGTAGTCTGTGTGCAGCCACAGCCGGTTGTATTCAGCTCAGGGTGCGTCACTGCCTCATACCGGTAAATAACTTTTCCTTTTTTGCAAATAGTGCAGCCTGCTGCAAATTTTTCTAAAATTTCCTATTAGTGTTTTTCCACCCGTCTCCAGCTAAATTGTGGAAAAACACTACATAGGATAACCTAGAGGAGGGTTTTTGGGCCTTGCAGCGCCGTTTACGGCTGTCTGCACGGTCTCCGTGTGAGCGCAGCTCGCCCTGTAGTCTGTGTGCAGCCACAGCCAGTTGTATTCAGCTCAGGGTGCGTCACTGCCTCATACCGTTAAATAACTTTTCCTTTTTTGCAAATAGTGCAGCCTGCTGCAAATTTTTTCTAAAATTTCCTAGTAGTGTCTTTCCACCCGTCTCCAGCTAAATTGTGGAAAAACACTACATAGGATAACCTAGAGGAGGGTTTTTGGGCCTTGCAGCGCCGTTTACGGCTGTCTGCACGGTCTCACCGTGAGCGCAGCTCGCCCTGTAGTCTGTGTGCAGCCACAGCCGGTTGTTTTCAGCTCAGGGTGCGTCACTGCCTCATACCGTAAAATAACTTGTCCTTTTTTGCAAATAGTGCAGCCTGCTGCAATTTTTTTCTAAAATTTCCTATTAGTGTCTTTCCACCCGTCTCCAGCTAAATTGTGGAAAAACACTACATAGGATAACCTAGAGGAGTGTTTTTGGACCTTGCAGCGCCGTTTACGGCTGTCTGCACGGTCCCCGTGTGAGTTACACTCGCTCTGTAGCCCGATCTGCAGAAAAATAAAAAGTAAAGTTCAACAAACACCACTTAACACTTGTGTAGGCCACATTTTATCAATAATAAAGTCTAGTCCACACTTTACAAAATTAGTGTTTCTTACACCTGTTAGGAGGAGCATTTCAGGAAGGCCTTAGTACTTTTCTGCTTATCTTTATCTGTCAACCAAGATGAAGAGGGCAGGGAGTAAGGCACGTGGGCGTGGGCACGGAGCAGGGAGAGGAGCAGGGAGAGGACGTGGTGATTCTGTGCCTGCTGCGGGCATCGGTGACTCATCATCATTCAGTTTCAGCAGGGAACAGTCCTTCATGTGCAGCTTTGTCGGAGAGCGCCGTGCACCGCTGCTGCGTGAAGATCAAATTGAAGCCGTTGTCGGATGGATGGCAGCTAATGCATCGGCATCGACTTCAATTAGTGCCACATCCTCTCAGGCACAGACCACTGGAGAGCAGCCATCTGTCTCTTCACCACGTGCCAAATTGGCCAGGCAGTCAGAGAGCCCAGGACAGGAGCCGTCTCTACTTCTGTTCTCTGAATCTCTTGGCTTGGAAACAGGGGGCCAGCCAAGCAGCATTGGAGAAATGGAAGAAGAGGCAGTGTGCAGTGATGCCCAACAGCTTTGTCTCTCTGACTCTGAAGAGGCGGGTGGGCCAGTGCCTCCGGTGACCACAGCACAGTACGCATCTGATGATGAAACTCAGGTGCCGCTTTCTGGTGCGTACTTTGCTGCTGAGACTACCCAGGAGGAGCAGTTGGTGGCAGAGGGTAGTGGAGATGATGAGGTCCTTGACCCATCGTGGTGTGAGGAACAGGAAGGTGGTGGGAGCAGCTCTGAGGAAGAGATTCCCCTAACGGGCCAAAGAGGGAGAGGGAGGGGGAAGACTGCGGAGCCTGTAGCCTCCACTTTGGCACCCGTTAGGAGCCTGTCTCTTCCAAAAGCCAAAAAGGGTGCTCCCAAGACTTGCAGTGCCTGGGCCTTTTTTGACACAGTTGCAGATGACATTTGTTTTGTCAAATGCAAGCTGTGTCATCAGAAAGTCAAAAGAGGTAAAAGTGTCAGCAACCTCAATACCACAAATATGTGGAAACATGTGCGGACCAGGCACGCGGTGGAGTTACAAAAACACACTGAAGACCTAGGCCAACCAACAGCGGAAGCTACCACCTCCAGCTCATGTTGCCTCTTCCTCCAGCTCTCACACAGCTGGTTCGGCTTCCTCCCAGGATCGCCATGGAAGAACCTCTGGCACTGTTGTCCAGAGACCTAGTGTAATTCCACCCACAGCACCACGTTCCCAGTCATCCTCACACTCCCAGCCTAGTCTACAGCCATCGGTAGTACAGGCATGGGAGAAAAGGCGGGCATTCTTGGCCAACCACCCCCGAGCACAGGCTCTGAATGCAGGCATTGCCAAACTTCTGTCACTGGAAATGCTCTCATTCAGGCTGGTGGAGACTGACAGCTTCCGTGACTTGATGGCATTAGCACTCCCACAGTACAAGGTGCCCAGCCGCTTTTACTTCAGCAGGCAAGCTGTCCCTGCCCTGCACAAGCATGTGGAGGGACACATAAAACACGCGCTACTGAACGCCGTCAGTAGCAAGGTCCACCTCACCACCGATGCGTGGACCAGTCAACATGGACAGGGGCGATACCTTTCCCTCACTGCCCATTGGGTTAATGTTTTTGAGCCAGGTACAGATCGTGCGAGTGGCGCAGGACGTGTCCTGCCCACTCCAAGGATTGCAGGAATCCAGTCTGTACGCATTTACTCCTCCTCGTACACAAGTTCCTCAGAATCATCGCTGCAGGAGCCGTCACAGTCCACCTCCACATGGACCCGTGAACGTTTACCTGTTACGACCGACATGAGCACAGCCGTGGCCAAACGTCAACAGGCCGTCTTGAAACTAGTTTCTCTGGAGAATCGAAGCCACACAGCGCAGGAGCTCTGGAATGCCATCAAGCAGGAGAGCGATGTGTGGTTTATGCCAGCGAATCTCCAGCCAGGCATGGTAGTGTGTGACAATGGCCGAAATCTGGTGGAAGCTTTGGCCCTTGGCAACCTCACTCACATCCCATGTCTGGCACATGTGCTCAATTTGGTTGTGCAGAGTTTTCTGAGGGACTATCCGGATCTTGATGCACTGCTGCACAAGGTCCGCCTAGAGTGTGCTCACTTGCGGCGTTCCAGCTTGGCAAGATCCCGCTTTGCTGCTCTGCAGCGCCGATTCCGCCTTCCGGAACACCACATCATATGTGACCTACCTACCAGGTGGAATTCCACGTTGCATATGTTGGAGCGGTTGTGTGAGCAGCAGCAAGCAGTAATGGAGTACCAGCTGCATCAGGCGCAAAGAAGTCGCAGTCAGCGCCGATCAGACTTCACAACCACAGAGTGGGCCACTATGAAGGACGTCTGCCAGGTTTTGCGTCCTTTCGACTATTCCACGCGGATGGCAAGTGCAGATGATGCACTAGTCAGCATGACTGTCCCCGTTATCTGCCTGCTTCAACAGACCCTGCAAGCGTTAAGGGATAATGTTGCGGAAGAGGTGGAGGATGAGGAGTCACCTTTTCCATCAGCTTCTGGAGAGTCAGCGCCATGTGGTTCCTCACAAATGGGTAGGCAGGGGCCACTTTGTGAGGAGGATGAGGAGGAGTCAATGGAGGAGGAAGAGCTCGGTCCAGAGGAGGGAGTTACACAATTGTCCAGTGGTCAGTGTGTACAGCGAGGGTGGGGTGATGACGAGCGGGCAGAGATCATGTCTCAAGCAGGCGACAGCGTTTCTGGGCCAGTTGGCAGTCTGCAGCACATGGTTGATTTCATGCTGCAGTGCCTGAGAAACGACCGCCGCATCGACCACATTCTCAACATGCCTGATTATTGGGTGTTCACCCTCCTCGATCCTCGCTACCGGGACAACGTCCAAAACCTCATCCCAGCGTTGACCCGGGAGCGTAAAATGCGGAAGTACCACGACACTCTGGTTAATTCCATCATCTTCTCCAGTCCAACTGAGAGGAGTGCTGCTAGTGCTTTACAAAGCAGCTCAGTGCGTCGAGGCAGTGGAGGAGGCTCTGCACAAAGAGGGAGCAGAAGCAGTGCCTCTGCCCAAGGCAAAACCAGTATGGCACAACTGTGGCAAACTTTTGTGTGCCCGCCCCAAATGTCTACACCATCACCGGCGGCTCCAGTCAGCAGGAGGCAACGGTTCCGTCAGATGGTGACAGACTACATGGCTTGCCCTCTTACTGTACTCCCAGACGGCTCTTCCCAGTTCAAGTTTTGGGTCTCTAAGCTGGATACATGGCCAGAGCTAAGCCAGTATGCATTGGAGGTGCTGGCTTGCCCTGCGGCTAGTGTCTTATCGGAACGTGTCTTTAGTGCCGCAGGTGGTGTACTAACAGACCGTCGCATGCGACTATCCTCCGATAACGTTGACCGGCTTACTTTTCTGAAAATGAACCAGGCCTGGATCTCACAGGAATTTGCCACTCCTCTACCTGATTAAGTAATTGGGTGTCATCCAGGTCTCCTGATGTGTTCATCTTTCTACCACCTGAACTGCTATTCCTGGGCTCCAACACCGCCAGTTGCGGCTCAGAAGTGCAGGCTGCACAGTCAAAACATACGACCCAGTGTTATTGGGTTTCAGTAACGTCAGCTGATCCCCAGCTGTGTAGCCGGCAATGTGTCCTGCGACCGCCACGCTGGCACAACAACCTAAATGTAAGGGAACCTGTCCCCCCCCTCGGCATTTGTTACTGAAAGAGCCACCTTGTGCAGCAGTAATGCTGCACAAGGAAAAGGTAGCTCTATTAGTTTAGCTCCTTGCACACGCAGAACTTAACACTTATAAAATGTGTTCACTGATACCGTTATACCGTCCTGGAGCTGGGACTTTCCTTCGTAATGCGACGCAGCACAGCTGTCATTCCTCCCCCCTTGGTGCCGTGCGCTGCCTCCTCAGCATTGTTTTAAGCTGTCACGGACCCTGCGCTGTTTTATTATCCCTTGGCCATGCCCAATTTGCGCTGCCTGTCTTCTGACATAATTTGGTGTCAGGCTGGCTGCGCCTGTGCAGCCGCGCTGCCCGAGGTCCCGCCTCGCAGTGTCTTCTGATTGAATCACACTGTGGGCCTGAGATCCATGGGCATGCGCAGTGCATCTCTTCCCCTCAGGCTCTCGCTCACCTCCCTTCAGACTGTGCGCCGTCAGCTGATCCCTAATAACATGCCACGGCCGTGACGCTGCACAGTCTGAAGAAGAGGGAAGGAGGGGAGTGAGAGTCGAGGATATGCACTGTGCATGCCCATGGATCCAAGGCCCGCAGTGGGATTACATTAGACGACACTGCGAGGTGGGATCTCGGGCAGCGTGGACGCACAGGCACTGACAGCCTGACACCTAAATGATGTCAGAAGACGGGCACCGCTAAGTGTGCATGGCCAAGGGATAACATGACAGCGCAGGCTCCATGACAGCTTAAAACAACGGTGATGAGGCAGCGCACGGCACCAAGGGGATAGGAATGACAGCTGTGCTGCGTCCCATTACGAAGGAAATTCCCACCTCCGGGACGGTTTTACGGTATCGGGGGCCACATTTTAAGTGTTTACTTCTGTGTTTGCAAGGAGCATAATTAAAAGAGCAACCTTTTCCTTTCGCATCCTTAGTGCTGCACAAGATGGCTCATTCAGCTACAAATGTCTTGGGGGGGTTAAAGGTTCCCTTTCAACTTGCTCCAATCAGGCTTCGGCCTACACTCTGTTCCTCTGCTACTCGTGCTGTCCCTGGGCTCTAACACTGCCAGTTCAGTTGGTGCCTGGAAATGCTGTCTGCACAGTCAACAGTCGCTCCTCTGTTATTGGGGTTCAGTAACGTCAGCTGATCCCCAGCTGTGTATCCGGCAACGTGTCATGCGACCGCCACGCTGGCACAACTAAAATGTAAGGAAACCTGTCCCCCCCCCCCTAGGCGTTTGTTACTGAAAGAGCCACCTTGTGCAGCACTAATACTGCACAAGGAAAAGGTCGCTCTTTAAATTATGCTCCTTGGAAACGCTGAACTACACACTCATGTAATGTGTCCCCTCACACCGTCAAACCGTCCCGGAGGTGGGACTTTCCTTTGTAATGTGACGTAGCACAGCCGTCATTCCTACCCCGTTGGCTCCGTGCGCTGCCTCCTTAGCGTTGTTTGATTCTGTAACGGACCCTGCGCTGTTATGTTATCCCTTGTCCATGCACAGTTTGCGCTGCCCGTCCTCTGACATCATTTGTTGTCGTCCTGGCTGCGCCTGTGCGTCCACGCTGCCCGAAATCCCACCTCGCAGTGTCATCTAATGTGATCCCACAGTGGGCCTGGTATCCATGGCCATGCGCAGTGCATATACTAGCCTCTCACTCCCCTTCTTCACGCTTCTTCAGACTAGGCAGCGTCAGTCTGAAGAGGCAGGAAGGAGGGGAGTGAGAGGCGATGATATGCACTGCGCATGCCCATGGATCCCAGGCCCGCAGTGGGATTACATTAGATGACACTGCGAGGTTGGATCTCGGGCAGCTTGGACGCACAGGCACTGCCAGCCTGACACCTAAATGATGTCAGAAGACGAGCACCGCTAAGTGTGCATGGCCAAGGGATAACATTACAGCGCGGGCTCAGTGACAGAATCAAACAACGTTGAGGAGGTGGCGCACGGCACCAAGGGGGTTGGAATGACGGCTGTGCTGTGTCACATTACAAAGGAAAGTCCCACCTCCGGGACGGTTTAACGGTGTGAGGGGACACATTATATGAGTGTGTACTTCAGCATTTGCAAGGAGCATAATTTAAAGAGCCACCAGTATTACTGCTGTACAAGATGGCTCTTTCAGCAACAAATGCCTGGGGGGGGGGGGTTAAAGGTTCCCTTTCAACTTGCTCCACTGCAGGCTTCAGCCTACACTCTGCTCCTCTCCTCCTACTGCAGACCCTGGGCTCTAACACCGCCAGCTGTTGCCCGGAAGTGCTAGCTGCACAGAGAAAAACACTCGCCATTGTGTCAGTGGGGTTCAGCAACGCCAGCTGTTCCTCTGCTGTGTAGCCGGCAACGTGTCCAGCACAAGCCACGCTGGCACAATAACAGACTTTTTCCTGCCTCCAGTGCAGGCTTCGGCCTACACTTTGCTCCTCTTTGATTCCCTGGGTTTCAACACTGTCAGTTGTCACCTGGAAGTGTTGTCTACACAGAAAAAACACTCGCTGATGTGTCAGTGGGGTTCCTGTTGTGAATTCTGTGGCAGAGTTCACTCTTGTGGTCACAAGTGGTACTTCGGCTGATTCTCTCTGGGAGCTTCCGTTTGTGGAGGAAAGTGGTACTGCAGCTTCTGAGTTTCCTCCCTCAGGTGATCTGGTGAGGTCATTAGCTGCTTCTCTACTTAACTCCACCTGATGCTTTGATCCATGCTTCCTGTCAATGTTCCAGTGTTGGACTTGTGTTTCTCTGGATCATTCCTGTGGCCTGCTGCTCTGCATAGCTAAGTGCTTCTTTGCTATTTGTTGCTATTTTTTCTGTCCAGCTTGTCTATTTGTTTTGCTGGAAGCTCTGGGACGCAAAGGGTGTACCTCCGTGCCGTTAGTTCGGTACGGAGGGTCTTTTTGCCCCCTTTGCGAGGTTTTCTTTAGGGTTTTGTGTAGACCGCAAAGTTATCTTTACTATCCTCGTTCTGTCTAGAATATCGGGCCTCACTTTGCTGAATCTATTTCATCCCTACATTTGTCTTTTCATCTTACTCACAGTCATTATATGTGGGGGGCTGCCTTTTCCTTTGGGGTATTTCTCTGAGGCAAGGTAGGCTTATTTTTCTATCTTCAGGCTAGTTAGTTTCTCAGGCTGTGCCGAGTTGCATAGGGAGCGTTAGGCGCAATCCACAGCTGCCTCTAGCTGTGTTTGGAAAGGATCAGGAATTGCGGTCTACAGAGTTTCCACGTCTCAGAGCTCGTTCTATTATTTTGGGTTATTGTCAGATCACTGTATGTGCTCTGATCGCTATGTACATTGTGTTACTGAATTGCCTATCATAACAGGTTCCGCAACGCCAGCTGTTCCCCTGCTGTGTAGCCGGTAACGTGTCCTGCAAACGCCACGCAGACACAACAGACCTAAAGCTGCCACCAGTGCAGGCTTCGGCCCACACTCTGCTCCTCTCCTCCTCCTGCTGACCCTGGGCTCTAACACCGCCAGTTTTTGCCCGGAAGTGCTAGCTGCACAGAGAAAAACACCCGCCAATGTGTCAGTGGGGTTCAGCAACGCCAGCAGTTCCCCTGCTGTGTAGCCGGCAACGTGTCCTGCAAACGCCATGCAGGCACCTGAACTGAAATTAAAGGGAACCTGCCCCCCCCCCCCAGGTGTTTCTATGTATAACAGCCACCCTGTACAGCAGTAATGCTGCATTTGTACAAGGTGGCTGACTTTTTCTCCTTGCCCACGTGGAACTCAACACGTAAAAAATGTGCTCATTAGAGACCATTACATTGTCCCTGAGGTGTGACTTTCCTTTTTAATGACACGCAGCACCCCCCTTGGTAGCGCTGCCCGTCTTCTGACATCATTGGTTGGCTGGCTGTGCCTGTGCATCCGCCCTGCCCGACACAACGTCCCTCGTTGTCTGATATATTTTAACTGCGAGGGTGTGATTGATGGGCATGTGCAGTGCATATGTTCGCCTGTCTTCACTCATCTCCTTCCGCCTTCTTCAGACTGTGCGGCCTCATGGCCGCGGCATGCGATAAGGGATCAGCGGAGGCCACCCAGTCTGAAGCAGGTGTAAGGACATGAGTGAGCGGCAAACATATTTACTGCGCAAGGCCACGAATCCCAGCCCTGCAGTGTGACTTTATGAAAAGACACTGCGAGTCTGGGATTCATGGCCATCGCTAACCGCACCGGCCGACATGAAATGAGGTGAGAAGACAGGCAGCGCTCACAGCGCATGGCCAAGGGATAACACAAGAGCGCAGACTCCTGTACAGCAAATAACAATGGTCAGGAGGCTGCGCCCAGCACCAAGGCGTTATTTTGGACACCTGTGCTGCGTCTCCTTAAAAAGACAAGTCACGCCTCCACTACAGTTTGACTGTATAATGGGCTAAATTGTGTACATGTTTCATTCTGCGTGTGCAAGTAGAAAAATTCATAGAGCAACCTTTGACTTGTGCAGCATTAATGCTGCACAAGGTGTGGCTCTTGTACTTTGTAACACCTGAGGGGGGGTTAAAGGTTACCTTTGAAATTGGTTCTACTAGGCTTCGGCCTACACTCTGCTCCTCTCCTCCTCCTGCAGACCCTGGGCTCTAACACCGCCAGTTGTTGCCCGGAAGTGCTAGCTGCACAGAGAAAAACACCCGCCAATGTGTCAGTGGGGTTCAGCAACGCCAGCTGTTCCCCTGCTGTGTAGCCGGCAACGTGTCCATCACAAGCCACGCTGGCACAACAGACCAAAAGCTGCCACCAGTGCAGGCTTCGGCCTACACTCTGCTCCTCTTTGATTCCCTGGGTTTCAACACTGTCAGTTGTCACCTGGAAGTGTTGTCTACACAGAAAAAACACTCGCTGGTGTGTCAGTGGGGTTCCGCAACGCCAGCTGTTCCCCTGCTGTGTAGTTGGCAATGTGTCCAGCACAAGCCACGCTGGCACAACACACCTAAAGCTGCTACAAGTGCAGGCTTCGGCCTACACTCTGCTCCTCTCGCATTCTCCTCGATCTTTCTGCAGCTTTCGACACTGTTGACCACCCTCTTCTACTCTCTAGGCTCTAGTCACTAGGCATTAAGGACACTGCTCTCTCCTGGTTCTCTTCCTATCTTTCTGAACGCTCCTTCAGTGTTCTGTTCTCCGGCTCCACTTCATCTCCTCTTCCTCTCACTGTCGGGGTACCTCAGGGCTCAGTCCTTGGCCCCCTTCTCTTCTCCCTTTACACAACCCCAATTGGACAGACCATCAGCAGATTTGGTTTTCAGTACCATCTTTATGCTGATGACACACAACTATACACGTCAGCCCTGACCTTACCCCCGCTGTACTACAGAACGCCACTGACTGTCTGTCTGCAGTCTCTAACATCATGTCCGCTCTCTATCTGAAACTCAACCTCTCCAAAACTGAATTTCTTCTGCTCCCGCCTTCTACTAGCCTCCCTAAATCTAACATTTCCCTCTCGTGGGTGGCACCATAATAACGCCTAGGCAGCAGGCACGCTGTCTGGGTGTTATGTTTGACTCCGATCTCTCCTTCACCTCCCACATACAATCTCTTGCCCGCTCATGCTGCTTACACCTAAAGAACATCTCTAGAATCCACCCTTTTCTCACCATGGAGACAACAAAAACTCTCACTATCGCCCTAATCCACTCCCGCCTGGACTACTGCAACTCTCTATTAATTGGCCTCCCCCTCACGCGACTTTCCCCTCTCCAGTCTATCTTTAATGCAGCAGCCAGGGTTGTCCATCTGGCTAATCGTTACTCGGACGTGTCCGCTCTTCGCCAGTTGTTACACTGGCTGCCCATTTATTACAGGATACAATTCAAAGTACTTGTTCTCACCCACAAAGCTCTCCACAGTGCGGCACCCCCTTACATCTCCTCCCTCATTTTTGTCTATCGGCCTAGCCGACCACTGCGCTCTGCAAACGACTTTCGACTAACCTCTGCTCTAATACGTACCTCTCACTCCCGGCTCCAAGACTTCTCCCATGCTGCGCCAATCCTCTGGAATGCTCTACCCCAAGATATTAGGACCATCCACAACTTGCATAGTTTTAGGCGCTCGCTCAAAACTCATTTGTTCAGAGTGGCCTATCACGTTCCCTAATCAGTCATTTTATGTTTGTGTGTGTGTAGCCCATTCACTATCTCCATCTACCCCCCACCCCCTGAAGATGGCTGGACCATCATTGTAAATACATCATTGTAAATACACACCTGTACTTTGTATCTCCCCCACCTCATTGTAGATTGTAAGCTCTCACGAGCAGGGTCGTTTTATTTTGCTTTATTACTGTATTGTTAACATTGTTACCTATGACTGTTGTGTTTTAAACTGTTAAACTGTAAAGCGCTGCGGAATATGTTGGCGCTATATAAATAAAGATTATTATTATTACTATTATTATCCTCTCCTCCTCCTGCTGACCCTGGGCTCTAACACAGCCAGTTTTTGCCCGGAAGTACTAGCTGCACAGAGAAAAACACCCGCCAATGTGTCAGTGGGGTTCAGCAACGCCAGCTGTTCCCCTGCTGTGTAGCCGGCGACGTGTCCTGCAAACGCCATGCAGGCACCTGAACTGAAATTAAAGGGAAACTTCCCCCCCCAGGTGTTTCTATGTATAATAGCCACCTTGTACAACAGTAATGCTGCATTTGTACAAGGTGGCTGACTTTTTCTCCTTGCCCACGTGGAACGCAACACTTACAAAATGTGTCTCATTACAGACCATTACATTGTGCCTGAGGTGTGACTTTCCTTTTTAATGACAAGCAACACCCCCCTTGGTAGCGCTGCCCGTCTTCTGACATCATTGGTTGGCTGGCTGTGCCTGTGCGTCCACCCTGCCCGACACAACGTCCCTCGTTGTCTGATATATTTTGACTGCAAGGGTGTGATTGATGGGCATGTGCAGTGCATATGTTCGCCTGTCTTCACTCATCTCCTTCCGCCTTCTTCAGACTGTGCGGCCTCATGGCCGCGGCATGCGATAAGGGATCAGCGGAGGCCGCCCAGTCTGAAGCAGGTGTAAGGACATGAGTGAGCGGCAAACATATTTACTGCGCAAGGCCATGAATCCCAGCTCTGCAGTGTGACTTTATGAAAAGACACTGCGGGTCTGGGATTCATGGCCATCGCTAACCGCACTGGCCGACATGAAATGAGGTGAGAAGACAGGGAGCGCTCACAGCGCATGGCCAGGGGATAACAAGAGCGCAGACTCCTGTACAGCAAATAACAATGCTCAGGAGGCTGCGCCCAGCACCAAGACGTTATTTTGGACACCTGTGCTGTGTGTCCTTAAAAAGACAAGTGACGCCTCCAATACAGTTTTACTGTACAATGGGCAAAATTGTGTACGTCTTTCATTCAGCGTGTGCAATGAGCAAAATTTAAAGAGCAACCTTTCACTTGTGGAGAATTACTGCTGCACAAGGTGTGGCTCTTCTACATTGTAACACCTGAGGGTGGGTTAAAGGTTACCTTTGAAATTGGTTCAATTAGGCTTCGGCCTACACTCTGCTCCTCTCCTCCTCCTGCTGACCCTGGGCTCTAACACCGCCAGTTTTTGCCCGGAAGTGCTAGCTGCACAGAGAAAAACACCCGCCAATGTGTCAGTGGGGTTCAGCAACGCCAGCTGTTCCCCTGCTGTGTAGTCAGCAACGTGTCCAGCACAAGCCACGCTGGCACAACAGAACAAAAGCTGCCACCAGTGCAGGCTTCGGCACTTGGGCAACGCATCCAGGTTCCGGTACCGTCAGCTGGATCTCGGCAGTGTCTTTGTCACGGGTACTCCCTCGTGCCCAGCCTGGTTCCAGCACCGTCAGCTGGTTCCGGGTAGTGTCAAGCTCACTGAGACGCCTATGCGTTGCCCCGTCGTGTTGCGGTCGGTTTTGCCAACTCCATGGTGCCTCCAGTTTAGGAGCTTCCAATGTGGGCTGCGGGAATTGACAATCAAGGCTGGTTCTGTAGTGCCGGTAGGCCAAGCTCCCCCTGTAGGACTGTTGGTGTTCGGTAACTGCGGCAGCCTCGCGGCCTAGCTGTTCTCTCCTCTCCTGTGGACCTTCTGGTCCACATCCTGGTTCCAGTACCGTCAGCTGGTTCCGGGCAGAGCCTTTGGCTTAGGTGCCTCCTTCTGGGTATCCGAGTTCCGCCAACGCCAGGCAGTCCTTGGTAGTGCTTTTAAGCACGGGTACCTACAGATTTGCAACCGGGTTCCAGCACCGTCAGCTGGTCCTCGGTCGTGCCATTGGCTCTTGCACACTTGGGCCATGCATCCGGGTTCCGGTACCGTCAGCTGGTTCTCGGCAGTGTCTTTGTCACGGGTACTCCCTCGTGCCCAGCCTGGTTCCAGCACCGTCAGCTGGTTCCGGGTAGTGTCAAGCTCACTGAGATGCCTATGCATTGCCCCGTCGTGTTGAGGTCGGGTTAGCAAACTCCATGGTGCCTCCAGTTTAGGAGCTTCCTATGTGGGCTGCGGGAATTGGCAATCAAGGCTAGTTCTGTAGTGCCAGTAGGCCAAGCTCCCCCTGTAGGACTGTTGGGGTTCGGTAACTGCAGCAGCCTCGTGGCCTAGCTGTTCTCTCCTCTCCTGTGGACCTTCTGGTCCACATCCTGGTTCCAGCACCGTCAGCTGGTTCCGGGCAGAGCCTTTGGCTTAGGTGCCTCCTTCTGGGTATCCGAGTTCCGCCAACGCCAGGCCGTCCTTGGTAGTGCTTTTAAGCGCGGGTACCTACAGCTTAGTAACCGGGTTCCAGCACCGTCAGCTGGTCCTCGGTCGTGTCATTGGCTCTTGCACAGTTGGCCAATGCATCCGGGTTCCAGTACCGTCAGCTGGTTCTCGGCAGTGTCTTTTGCTCTTGTACCTTCTGCTCCCCATCCTGGTTCCAGTACCGTCAGCTGGTTCCGGGCAGAGCCTTTGGCTTAGGTGCCTCCTTCTGGGTATCCGAGTTCCACCAACGTCAGGTGGTCCTTGGTAGTGCTTTTTAGCACGGGTACCTCCTGCTTAGTAAGCGGGTTCCAGTAAGGCTACGTTCACATTAGCGTCATGCGACGCAGCGTCGCCGACGCAACGCACGACGGATCGGAAACGCTCGCAAAAACGCACCATTTTTGACGCATGCGTCGAACGGATGCGTCGTAAAACGCAGTGTTTTTTGTGCGTTTTTGTTGCGTTTTTCCAAAAAACGCAGCGTTTTACGACGCATGCGTTGTCAAACAATGATGTAATCTTTCAACACAATTTAGTGTCTAGACACTAGATAATACCACCAATGAATAGAAGAGGGTGGGTCTAGTGTCTAGACACTAGATAATGCCACCAATGGGTAGATGAGGGTGGGTATAATGTAATTGTGGTATATATACCCCGGCATAGATTATTTCCAACCATACAGCATCAAGATGGAGCGTCCCATGGAGAGTATCTACCTCAATATGGAGCTGGAATTTACCCTTGCTATTGCTTATGCTATTGCCTGTCATGAACAGAGGAAAAGAGACAAACTACGGAGAAGGAGTCGTCGGCGTTTTTGGCTACACCCTATAGTGGAAGTCCGAGAGAGTCGTGGAGCCTACCATTGTCTGTTTGGTGAATTAAATGAGAACCAGGAGAAATACTTTGAATACACCAGGATGTCACAAAACAGCTTCCGATATCTGCTGCGTCTGGTGGAAGGAACCATTTCCAGGCAGGACGCGCAGCTCCGTAAATCGATTTCCCCCGAGGACCGTCTGCTGGTGACTCTACGGTACGTAATGCAATGTGAAGGATTTATATGTTCTTGCCATTTTTTAAAGTAACGTGTTTTGGTTTTGTGGGGTGGGGGATTGTAATTAAGAATGAAAAATTCTTTCATAACAATTTAATTAATTACATTTATTTATTTTTCTTCTTGTCAGTTTCCTTGCTACCGGAGAGACCTTGAGATCACTGCATTTCCAGTTTAGGATTGGAGTCTCCACACTGTCTGGTATTATTGCCGACACATGCCGCGCATTGTGGGACAACCTCCGGGAGGAATTTTTACCCATCCCTACAACAGAATTATGGCAGGCCAACGCCCAAAAATTCGAACAAGTGTGTTCTTTCCCTAACTGTATTGGAGCCGTGGATGGGAAGCACATTAGGATTACCAAGCCTTCAAGAAGTGGATCTCTGTTCTTTAATTATAAAAAATACTTTTCCACCGTGCTCATGGCAATTGCAGGTGCGGACTGCAGGTTTCTCGCTGTGGACATTGGAGCATTTGGCCGTGCAAATGATTCACGGACATTTAAGGAGTCTGATATGGGCCGAAGATTGTACGATAACAATTTTAATTTCCCCCAGCCACGATCTCTTCCCAACACCGAAGGCCCGGCCCTGCCATTTGTTGTGGTTGGGGATGAGGCTTTTCAAATGAGTGGCAACCTACTTAAACCGTACTCCAGTCGGGGGTTGGACCGCACCAAAACTATATTTAATTACAGACTGTCCAGGGCCAGAAGAACTGTGGAGTGCGCCTTTGGAATCCTTGTCTCCAAATGGCGTATCTTAGGATCCGCCATAAATTTGAAAATTGAGACAGTGGATGAGGTGGTGAAGGCGTGTGTGGTTCTCCACAATTTTATTATTGATAAAGAGAGAGTCAACGTGGAACTCGATGAACCCATACCAAATCCATTGCCTGATTATCAAGATCATCCTCTGCGGACAACTGTGGAGATTGCTCATATGAGGGACCAATTTGCTGCATACTTTGTTTCAGATGTTGGGCGTGTTTCATGGCAAGATCAAATGGTTTAATTCATCTTGGTATTATGATACAATAAAAACACTGTAATGTAAACACTGTTGAGTCCATGTCATTTTACCAGCCTATATAAGGTTATTTAAATGTTGTTATAATGTCCCCTGATTGTCTAGTGCGTTGTGTTTTGAAATAAAGTTCTTGTGCCTTTCCGTTTTCACAAAACAAATCTCCCATATGTTTTTCCATAGTAATCAAATTTTAAAATCCAATGTTATATAAACTAATGTGTGTCCCACAAAATTTATGTGAGCACCAGTACCCAAATGGACTGTGACAAAACAAAAAAATATTTCAGCCGTGTGTTCCATAGTTTTGACATATAACATGATCGGCTCCCACCTTGTCAACCATTTTTAATCTTGCAGACTATTTGCATATGGAACCTGGCTTGACAAGGAGGGAGACGATCATGTTTGCAAAACTCTACAGAGTTAACACTATTGCACTCAGGATGCTAGAATACGTCCAGAGTCAAATAGTGGCGACACTGTGAACATTGCTTCCACCTCACCTGACCAATATTCTTAAGGTACCGTCATAAAACGATTATCCAACGATACCGACCAGTGATACGACCGGACCGTGATCGTTGTTTAGTCGTCGCGTGGTTGCTGGAGAGCTGTCACACAGACAGCTCTCCAGCGACAAAAAAAGAGCAAGTCCCCGTGTAATCTGGGTAATGTTATGAAGCGCATGGCCGCACTCACGATGTTTTCCCTGTTTACCAAAATGTAATTTAAAAAAATTAAAAAACCCTTACATTCCGATGTGTGACACGTCCATCGCCGTCAGCTTTCCGTACTGTGCCAGCCCTAAAGCACAGCACAGCGTTTATTATTAAGTCAACGGTGTGCTCTGCTTTACGGGCGGGAATGACAGTGTCAGTCACTGCGGAAAGATGACGGCGAGGGACGTGGTTGACACCTTTTTTTTTGGGGGGGGTATTGTTCACTTTTTTGAGTGTTTAAAACACTGCGCTAGTAACCCAATATTCCCTTGTTTACAGCAAAGACATCGCTGGATCGGTGTCAAACACGCCGATCCAACAATGACAGCGTGTGATCAGTTACCCCCAAAAATTCCTAATCATTCGCTGACACCTACAATCTCCCAGCAGGGGCTCAATCGTTGTACGATTTCAGAAAAGATAACGTTGGTTACTGACAAAAACCAACTATATCGTTACTGAAATCGTTGTGTGATGGAACATTTTAAAATTGATATATTGAGCAATGCTGTTTGTGTTTGTAACATCTCATAGTACAATGAGCGACAGCCCTATAAAAGGATGAAAAAAAATATTTATAAAATATTGTCAGACATTGCACATCAGGTGTTACAAACACAAGATTTGTTTATACGGCGCACGGTGTGATTTGGTGCAAACTTTATTATAGACAATAAAAACTCAGTATTTTTGAACAAAATAACAATTTTATTTGGGACACAAAAAAAAAATGGGAAATGTTATGGGGTATCTATATCTGCAATTAAGGGGGATTGATATACCCCACTTTTGGCGGGTGTTGAGGAGACCGAGGAGGAGGACGAGGGGGAGGAAGCAGCATAGTCTATGACACTAGACGGGATGCCGACATCAATCCAGCCAGTTGATGGTGGCGAGACTGCCAAAGCAGGAGGTGAGGGAGGAGGAGGGACGACCAGTGTCCTTGGCTGGCTACTCCTGCTCCGGGTAGACCCAGGCTGAGTACTTGGTGTGCTCCTTGTAGACCCAGGCTGGGTACTGGGTGTACTCCGTGTAGACCCAGGCTGGGTACTGGGTGTGCTCCGGGTCGAACCAGGCTGTGTACTTTGGGTGGTTGTTTTGGGAGCAGCCATAGCCAAGGTTGTAGATTATTATTAAAAAAATAATGATTATTATTAGTGCTTGTCGTCGTCTTCTTTTTTTTCCTCCTCTCTCCCTCTGGGTGTGGGTCGGCTTCCCGTCTGTGTGCCCTTGAAGGCCTGGCAGGAGCAGAACTTTGGGGCTCTGTTCTGTGGTGGTGGCGGTGGCGGTGGCGGTGGCCCTCGGCACGCGGAGCTCTGTGGTGGTGCTCTGCAGCAGGAGTCGGAGTCATGGCAGCCAGCGATGGTACTGCGGGCACTGTAGTCGCTGACTGCATGACCCGAGCCTACTGCAGAGCAGTGACATATGCGTTGTTGCATGCCTGCATGACCGAAATCTGGAGTTCCGGCGTAAGATGTTCAACCATGCCCTTCTGAATGGCACTAAAAAAATGCTTGGCCGGCCTCGAGAGCTCCGATTCTATGGTTTCAAGACACCGGTCGATATTGGACATTTTATCGCACAGCGCCTTGAAACCATTCTGGAATATGGTGCTCAAATGTAAAAATTCGGGCAGGATCGCCCTGTCCGAGGCCCACTGACGCTGTCGGGAAGACCCGAAGGAAGGAGCGACAGAGGCCTCGGCCAGGGGAACATCTGATGGACCGGCTGCCGGTTCGCCAGATTGGGGTGGTGCAGACCTGCTCTCGCTGTGGGATGGCTGCGACGGTTCAGATGGCGCTTCACGAAAGACCGCTCCAGAGGGTCGGACAGTCTCGCGGGTGCTGCTGTGTGTTCTGTGAAAACATAAGGAAACCATTAGTATACTAGATATAACATTTCAAATGCGTCATTAATTAACTTTACCGGCGGTATCCATTGCCGCCGTTAATATTAACCTATTTTTAATATTGACACTGCATATGCCGCATCAATATTAAAAAAAGAATGCGGACAAATGTAACTTTTGTGACAGGCAGAACGGAAGGTGTAATCTTCAAACTTTTATAGATAACAGGAATGCCTGTCACAAATGAGAATATGATGAAGAAGTAGAATAGGAAGAATAATAATAGTTGAAGAAAATGAATATGAATAATGTAATTAAAAAAAAAAGTAGAAGATGAAGAAGAAGATGAATAAGGTGAAGAAGAAGTTGATGTCCAAGATGCTGATGATGATGAAGATGAAAGTGTGGGAAAAGTTAAAAAAAAAGAAGGGGAAGGGCGTGGAATAGTGAAACATCAATATCTGACATAATAAAAAGAAAAATTACATAGTCAATATCTTTGTAACTCCGAACATCTAAAAAAAAAAAAATTTCCTGCTATTCTATTTGATTGGGCTAAACCTCTATGCCTTTAATGTCTCCGCCACCTTCCCAAATACATCCTGCATTATTCTTAGTTGTTTTCCTTCATGTAGAATGAACCTACAAGGAAAGAAGGGTTTATTTTAATTCCGATATTTTGGTCCCATTGACTTGTATTGGGATCGGGTATCGGTATCGCCGATATCCGATATTTTTTGAATATCGGCCGATCCAATCCGATACCGAAACTTTCCGATATCGGAAGGTATCGCTCAACACTATATAGGAGGCTTGCTCTAAGATCTATCACTATTTTACCTTGTTAGCAATCAATCAACTAAGTTAAGAGAGGAGACAATAAATGTACTGACAAATAAACAAGTTTGCAGGCCCACATTGATCATAAACCCCTTTGAGAAAGGTGCATGGCCTCACAGCATTAAGGGACAAGCATAGTGAGATGAATAAACTATATACCATAAGATATGTCTGCTGACATGAATAGAAATGACTGGATAAATGCAGGATCTATGCAGTAGTTGAATGAGCTATATACCTGTATGAAGAGAATAGAGATGAGTGTAAGATTCTGCCATGAAATAACTGCAAAGTACTTTGAAAAATGTACTTAGAATAAATATATACATAAATGCTTCCCCAACATCAGCAAGACAATTACCCAAAACATACAGCCAAGATAACAAACGAGTGGCTCAAAAAGAAGCACATTATAGTCATGGAGTGGCCTAGCCAGTCTCCAGACCTTAATCCCATTGAAAACTTATGGAGGGAGTTGAAGCTCCAAGTTGCCAAGCGACAGCCTCAAATTCTTAATGATTTAGAGATGATTTGCAAAGAGCAGAGGACCAAAATTACTCCTGACATGTGCGCAAACCTCATCATCAGCTACAAAAGACATCTGACTGCTGTGCTTGCCAACAAGGGTTTTGCCACCAAGTATTAAGTCTTGTTTGTCAGAGGGATCAAATATTTATTTCTCACTGCAAAATGCAAATAAATTTATATAATTTATACAATGTGATTTTCTGGATTTTATTTTTGATATTCTATCTCTCAGTGTTAAAATTAACCTACCCTTAAAACTATAGACTGTTCATGTCTTTGTCAGTTGGTAAATTTACAAAATCAGCAAGAGATTAAATACATATTTGCCCAACTATAGTACTTACAGACACTCAGAGACAATAAATTATTTGTCAAACCAGAGAAATGTATGTTTTCACCTGAGGAGATCCCTTTTCTAGGATATGTGTTATTGTCCACCGATTTTTGCATGCATCCGGTGAAAGTCCAGGCGATACTGGATTGGGAATTATCCTGATGATTTAAAGGCATTACAAACGTTTTTGAGTATTGCCAACTACTACCTTAGGTTCACCAAAAACTTTTTGGTAGTGGCCAAACCTCTAATAGATATGACCAGGAAAGGGACAGTGTTGTGGACCTGGTGGTTAGGAGCACCAGGAATGACCTGATGGTTAAACACATAGGACAAGCTCTGGGAAGTGGGAACTCTGCTGACCGCAATCCCTAATCCTATCACACACACTAGAAATAGCCGTGGAGCGAACCTAACAGGCCTAGTCGCCTCGGCACAGCCTAAGAGCTAGCTACCCCTAGAGAAGAAAGTAAAGCCTACCTTGCCTCAGAGAAATTCCCCAAAGGAAAAGGCAGCCCCCCACATATATTGACTGTGAGTAAGATGAAATACACAAACATAGGAATGAAAGAGATTTCAGCAAAGGGAGGCCCGACTAATTAAACAGACAGAGGATAGAAAAGGTCACTTTGCGGTCAGCACAAAAAACTACAAAAGACCACGCAGAGTGTGCAAAAAGACCCCCGCACCGACTCACGGTGCGGAGATGCCACTCTGCATCCCAGAGCTTCCAGCTAGCAAGGCAAAATCATATTAGCAAGCTGGACAAGAAAACAAAAACAACAAAATAAACTAGCAGGAACTTAGCTTCTGCAGGCATAGACAGGTCACCAGAAAGATCCAAAAGCAAACTGAACCAGTGCTGGAACATTGACAGGTGGCATGGAGTAACGATCTAGGTGGAGCTAAATAGAGCAGCAGCCAAAGAATAAACCAGGTCACCTGTGGAAGGAATCTCAGAACCAGCAGCTCCACTCACAGCCACCAGAGGGAGTCCATGGACAGAACTCGCCGAAGTACCATTCATGACCACAGGAAGGAGTTCCAAAACAGAATTCACAACAGTACCCCCCCTTGAGGAGGGGTCACAGAACCCTCACCAGAACCCCCAGGCCGATCAGGACGAGCCAAATGAAAGGCACAAACCAGATCAGCAGCATGAACATCAGAGGCAACAACCCAGGAATTATCTTCCTGACCATAACCCTTCCACTTGACCAGGTACTGGAGTTTCCGTCTCGAAATACGAGAATTTAAAATCTTCTCCACCACATACTCCAACTCCCCCTCGACCAACATCGGAGCAGGAGGGTCAAGGGAGGGAACCATAGGCGCCACGTATCTCCGCAACAACGACCTATGGAACACATTATGGATGGCAAAAGAAGCCGGAAGGGCCAAACGAAATGACACAGGATTAAGAACTTCAGAAATCTTATAAGGACCAATGAAACGAGGCTTAAACTTAGGAGAGGAAACCTTCATAGGAACATAACGAGACGACAACCAAACCAAATCCCCAACACGAAGTCGGGGACCAACACGGCGACGGCGGTTAGTGAAACATTGAGCCTTCTCCTGGGACAATGTCAAATTGTCCACTACGTGAGTCCAAATTTGCTGCAACCTGTCCACCACAGAATCCACACCAGGACAGTCCGAAGGCTCAACCTGCCCTGAAGAAAAACGAGGATGGAAACCAGAATTACAGAAAAAAGGCAAAACCAAAGTAGCCGAGCTGGCCCGATTATTAAGGGCGAACTCAGCCAAAGGCAAGAAAGACACCCAATCATCCTGATCAGCAGAAACAAAGCATCTCAGATATGTTTCCAAAGTCTGATTGGTTCGTTCGGTTTGGCCATTTGTCTGAGGATGGAAAGCCGAAGAAAAAGACAAATCAATGCCCATTTTAGTACAAAAGGACCGCCAAAACCTCGAAACAAACTGGGAACCTCTGTCCGAGACGATGTTCTCCGAAATGCCATGCAAACGAACCACATGCTGGAAAAATAATGGCACCAAATCAGAGGAGGAAGGCAATTTAGACAAGGGTACAAAATGGACCATCTTATAGAAGCGATCACAAACCACCAGATGACCGACATCCTCTGAGAGACAGGGAGGTCTGAAATAAAATCCATGGAAATATGCGTCCAGGGCCTCTTCGGGACCGGCAAGGGCAAAAGCAACCCACTGGCACAAGAACAGCAGGGCTTAGCCAGAGCACAAGTCCCACAGGACTGCACAAAAGAGCGCACATCCTGCGACAAGGAAGGCCACCAAAAGTATCTAGCCACCAAATCTCTGGTACCAAAGATTCGGGGATGACCAGCTAACACCGAACAATGAACCTCAGAGATAAATCTACTAGTCCATCTATCAGGGACAAAGAGCTTCTCCGCTGGACAACGGTCAGGTCTATCAGCCTGAAACTTCTGCAGCACCCGCCGCAAATCAGGGGAGATGGCAGACAAAATTACCCCCTCCTTGAGAATACCAGCCGGCTCAGGAACATCCGGAGAGTCAGGCACAAAACTCCTTGAAAGGGCATCAGCCTTCACATTCTTAGAGCCCGGAAGGTAAGAAACCACAAAATCGAAACGGGAGAAAAACAGCGACCATCGAGCCTGTCTAGGATTCAACCGTTTGGCAGACTCAAGATAAGTCAAATTCTTGTGATCCGTCAAGACCACCACGCGATGCTTGGCTCCTTCAAGCAAATGTCGCCACTCCTCGAATGCCCACTTCATAGCCAACAACTCTCGGTTGCCAACATCATAATTACGCTCGGCAGGTGAAAACTTTCTAGAAAAGAAAGCACGTGGTTTCATCACCGAGCCATCAGAACATCTCTGAGACAAAACAGCCCCTGCTCCAATCTCAGAAGCATCAACCTCAACCTGAAATGGGAGCAAAACATCTGGCTGGCACAACACAGGGGCAGAAGAAAAACGACGCTTCAACTCCTGAAAAGCCTCAACGGCCGCAGAAGACCAATTGACCACATCAGCACCTTTCTTGGTCAAATCAGTCAATGGTTTAACAACACTAGAAAAATTAGCGATGAAGCGACGGTAAAAATTAGCAAAGCCCAGGAACTTCTGCAGACTCTTTACAGATGTAGGCTGAGTCCAGTCATAAATGGCCTGAACTTTAACAGGGTCCATCTCGATAGTAGAAGGGGAAAAAAATTAAACCCAAAAATGAAACCTTCTGAACTCCAAAGAGACACTTAGACCCCTTCACAAACAAGGAATTAGCACGAAGGACCTGGAACACCATTCTGACCTGCTTCACATGTGACTCCCAATCATCCGAAAAGACCAAAATATCATCCAAATATACAATCATGAATCTATCCAGATACTCTCGGAAGATATCATGCATAAAGGACTGAAACACAGATGGAGCATTAGAAAGCCCGAATGGCATCACCAGGTACTCAAAATGGCCCTCGGGCGTATTAAATGCTGTTTTCCATTCATCGCCCTGTTTAATACGCACAAGATTATATGCCCCTCGAAGATCTATCTTGGAGAACCAACTAGCCCCTTTAATCCGAGCGAACAAATCAGACAGTAGCGGCAAAGGGTACTGAAATTTGACCGTGATCTTATTAAGAAGGCAGTAATCAATACAAGGTCTCAAAAACCCATCCTTCTTGGCCACAAAAAAGAAGCCTGCTCCCAACGGTGACGACGACGGGCGAATATGCCCTTTCTCCAAGGACTCCTTTATATAACTCCGCATAGCGGCGTGTTCTGGCACAGATAAATTGAACAGTCGGCCCTTAGGAAACTTACTACCAGGAATTAAATTAATAGCACAATCACAATCCCTATGAGGAGGTAGGGCACCGGACTTGGGCTCATCAAATACATCCTGGTAATCTGACAAAAACTCAGGAACTTCAGAAGGAGAGGAAGATGAAATTGACAGCAATGGAACATCACCATGTCCCCCATGACAACCCGAGCTGGACACAGACATAGATTTCCAATCCAATACTGGATTATGGACCTGTAGCCATGGCAACCCCAAAACGACCACATCATGTAGATTATGCAACACCAAAAAGCGAATATCCTCCTGATGTGCAGGAGCCATGCGCATGGTCAATTGGGTCTCGTACTGAGGCTTATTCTTGGCCAAAGGCGTAGCATCAATTCCTCTCAATGGAATAGGACACTGCAAGGGCTCCAAGAAAAAACCACAGCGCCTGGCAAAGTCCAAGTCCATCAAATTCAGGGCAGCGCCTGAATCCACAAACGCCATAACAGAATAGGACGACAAAGAGCAAATCAGAGTAATGGACAAAAGAAATTTAGGCTGTACCGTACCAATGGTGGCAGACCTAGCGAACCGCTTAGTGCGCTTAGGACAATCAGAGATAGCATGAGTGGAGTCACCACAGTAAAAACACAGCCCATTCTGACGTCTGTGTTCTTGCCGTTCAGCTCTGGTCAAAGTCCTATCGCATTGCATGGGCTCAGGCCTATGCTCAGAGAGTACTGCCAAATGGAGCACAGCTTTGCGCTCACGCAAGCGCCGATCGATCTCAATGGCCAAGAACATAGACTCATTCAGACCAGCAGGCGTGGGAAATCCCACCATAGCATCCTTAAGGGATTCAGAAAGACCTTTTCTGAAAATTGCCACCAGGGCACACTCATTCCACTGAGTAAGCACAGACCACTTTCTAAATTTCTGACAATATACCTCCGCTTCATCCTGACCCTGACACAAAGCCAGCAAGTTTTTCTCTGCCTGATCCACTAAATTTGGTTCATCATAAAGCAATCCAAGCGCCAGAAAAAACGCATCCACATCACGCAATGCAGGATCTCCTGGCGCAAGGGAAAATGCCCAGTCTTGAGGATTACCACGTAACAAAGAAATAATGATTTTTACTTGTTATTATTATTATTTATTATTATAGCGCCATTTATTCCATGGCGCTTTACATGTGAGGAGGGGTATACATAATAAACAAGTACAATAATCTTGAACAATACAAGTCACAACTGGTACAGGAGGAGAGAGGACCCTGCCCGCGAGGGCTCACAATCTACAAGGGATGGGTGAGGATACAGTAGGTAGGGTAGAGCTGGCCGTGCAGCGGTTTGGTCGATCGGTGGTTACTGCAGGTTGTAGGCTTGTCGGAAGAGGTGGGTCTTCAGGTTCTTTTTGAAGGTTTCGATGGTAGGCGAGAGTCTGATATGTTGTGGTAGAGAATTCCAGAGTAGGGGGGATGCACGAGAGAAATCTTGTATGCGATTGTGGGAAGAGGAGATAATAGAGGAGTAGAGAAGGAGATCTTGTGAGGATCGGAGGTTGCGTGCAGGAGAGTACCGGGAGACGAGGTCGCAGATGTATGGAGGAGACAGGATGTGGATGGCTTTGTATGTCATGGTTAGGCTTTTGTACTGGAGTCTCTGGGTGATGGGGAGCCAGTGCAGGGATTGACAGAGGGGACAGGCCGGGGAATAGCGGGGGGACAGGTGGATTAGTCGGGCAGCAGAGTTTAGAATAGATTGGAGGGGTGCAAGAGTGTTAGAGGGGAGGCCACAGAGCAGGAGGTTACAGTAGTCAAGGCGGGAGATGATGAGGGCATGGACTAGAGTCTTTGCGGATTCTTGGTTTAGGAATGTGCGGATCCGTGAAATATTTTTGAGTTGGAGGCGACAGGAAGTGGAAAGGGTTTGGATATGTGGTTTAAAAGAGAGATCAGTGTCAAGGATTACCCCAAGACAGCGGGCTTGTGGGACTGGGGAGAGTGGGCAGCCGTTTACTGTAATGGATAGGTTCGTTGGGGAGGTCGTGTGAGATGGGGGAAAGATGATGAATTCTGTTTTGTCCATGTTAAGTTTTAGAAATCGAGTGGAGAAGAAGGATGAAATAGCAGACAGACATTGAGGGATTCTGGTTAGTAGGGTGGTAATATCTGGTCCGGAGATGTAGATCTGTGTGTCGTCAGCATAGAGATGATACTGAAAGCCGTCAGATTCTATGAGCTGTCCCAGGCCAAAGGTGTAAATGGAGAAGAGCAGGGGTCCTAGTACTGAACCTTGCGGGACTCCGACAGATAGGGGGCGAGGTGAGGAGGTGGTGTGTGAGTGGGAGACGCTGAATGTACGGTCAGTTAGGTATGACGAGATCCAGGCTAGGGCCAAGTCTGTGATTCCAAGGGATGAGAGGGTCTGCAGCAGCAGGGAATGGTCCACTGTGTCAAAGGCAGAGGACAGGTCCAGGAGGAGGAGGATAGAGTAGTGTCGCTTGCTCTTGGTGGTTAATAGGTCATTGGTGACCTTAGTTAGGGCAGTTTCAGTGGAGTGGTGTGATCGGAAGCCTGATTGAAAGCGGTCGAAGAAGGAGCAGGAAGATAGATGGGAGGACAGTTCAAGATAGACATGTTGTTCCAGTAGTTTTGAGGCAAAGGGGAGAAGTGATATAGGGCGATAGCTAGATACAGAGGATGGGTCAAGAGAGGGCTATTTGAGGATAGGTGTGATTGAGGCATGTTTAAAGCTTGAGGGGAAAATGCCAGTTGTTAGTGATAGGTTGAAGAGATGGGTTAGGGTTGGGATGATGACTGTGGTGAGGTTTGGGATGAAGTGGGATGGGAGTGGGTCAAGTGCACAGGTGGTGAGATGCGATCTTGAGAGTAGAGTGGAGAGTCCGTCTTCTGTAATGGTGGAGAAGTTGGTTTTGGAGGTGGCGGGCTGGGTGGTTGGGAGGAAGGGTTCTGGGGGTTGTTTACTAAAACTGTCTCTGATGTTCTCAATTTTCTGCTTGAAAAATGAGGCAAAGTCTTCTGCTGAGATGAGTGAGGAGGGAGGAGGTGCTGGGGGACAGAGGAGAGAGTTGAAGGTGTTGATTAACTGTTTGGGGTTGTGAGACAGGGAGGATATGAGAGATGAGAAGTAGGTTTGTTTGGCTGTGGCGAGTGTGGTCTTGAAAGTAGTGAGGGACTGTTTGAATGCAATGAAGTGCTCGTTGGAGTGGAATCTTTTCCATCTGCGCTCAGCAGCTCTGGTAGCTCGCCTCAGTTCTTTGGTCATGCTTGTGTGCCAGGGTTGTCTGTTGATTTTGCGAGCTTTGGTATGTGTGAGAGGGGCAAGAGATTCCAAAGCTGCAGCTATTGTGGTGTTATATAGAGCGGCAGCATCATCCGCCTTGTGTAGGGAGCTTATGTCTGTGAGAGGGAGGAGGGATTCAGAGAGTGAGTGAAGATCAAGGTGTTTAAGATTTCTGCGAGGATGTGAGAGTTTGTGTGGTGGGGTTTGTAGACAAGGAGTGGAAAGGGAAGAGAATGTGAGTAGGTTGTGGTCAGAAAGAGGAAGAGGTGAGTTTGAGAGGTTAGATAGGGAGCAGAGGCGGGTGAAGATGAGGTCCAGTGTGTGACCATCTTTGTGGGTGGCTGTAGAAGACCATTGAGTGAGGCCAAAGGAGGAAGTGAGAGATAGAAGTTTAGAGGCAGCTGAGAGGGAAGTGTCAATGGGGATGTTGAAGTCGCCCATGATGATAGTGGGGATGTCAGTGGCGAGGAAATGGAGTAGCCAGGTGGTGAAGTGGTCAAAGAAGGTGGTGGCTGGCCCTGGGGGACGGTAGATGACAGCCAGTTGGAGGTTGGAGGGTGAGTAGATGCGTACAGAGTGCACCTCAAAGGAAGGGAGGGTAACAGAGGGTGGCAGTGTGATTGAGGTGAAGGAGCAGTTATCTGACAGGAGAAACCAAACTCCTCTGCCGTGCTTGCTGCTGGGGCGGGGTGTGTGAGAAAGGTGGAAGCCACCGTAAGAGAGTGCAGCAGGGGAGGCGGTGTCAGAAGGGGTGAGCCAGGTTTCAGTGATGCCGAGGAAGGAGAGTTTGTTATTGATAAAGAGGTCATGGATAAATGAAAGTTTATTGCAGACAGAGCGTGCGTTCCATAGTGCTCCAGATAGGAAAATTGGGGGAGTGGGGGCAGGATGAATGGGTATGAGGTTACTGTAGTTGCGAGGACATGTAGAGGATTGTGGCAGGGGATTAGAAATGAGTGTGGGAATGTGATGAGGAGGGCCAGGATTTGGGGATATGTCGCCAGCAATGAGGAGCAGCAGACTGAGCGTTAGAAGGTGTGAGCTGGATAGGTCATGATGTGGCCGTGTGTGTCTGGAGAAAAAGGATTGTATGTGGAGGAACAGTTCTGTGGAGGAGGTAAGGTGACTGGGGAGGATTGAGGAAGAAATGACTAGTTCCTTACTGGGTGGAGGGATTACAGGAGATAGGAAGAAATAAAGTAGTAAGGGGGTGATTGTTAAAAGAAAACGAAACATTATAGTGGTTTTCTATTCCTGTACCTTCCAGTCAATTCCAGTCCAATTCTAGTCTAATTCATAGCAATTAAAAAACTGCAATTTAAAAATGCAATTTCTAAGATGGTCAGACACGTCTGGTCAGACTCATGGCTATGAATTTATGTGCACCTAAGGGCTCACAGCTGAGAGAGGGGATGTGGGCGTGTGTGTCTAGAGCACATGTTCACAGTTAAACCAGGTTATAAAGAGGGGGTGGGGTAGAATGGCTACTCAGGTATGCAAGGAAGAAGCAAGAGAGGAGTGAATTACATATGGATAGAAAATAAGGGGTAAGCAAAGCATGCCATGTGGGAATTAAATGCACTTCATATACACAGAAAGCAGGAAAGCTGGGTGAAGCATACCAGGTGGGAATTAAATGCACTTCATATACACAGAAAGCAGGAAAGCTGGGTGAAGCATACCAGGTGGGAATTAAATGCACTTCATATACACAGAAAGCAGGAAAGCTGGGTGAAGCATACCAGGTGGGAATTAAATGCACTTCATATACACAGAAAGCAGGAAAGCTGGGTGAAGCATACCAGGTGGGAATTAAATGCACTTCATATACACAGAAAGCAGGAAAGCTGGGTGAAGCATACCAGGTGGGAATTAAATGCACTTCATATACACAGAAAGCAGGAAAGCTGGGTGAAGCATACCAGGTGGGAATTAAATGCACTTCATATACACAGAAAGCAGGAAAGCTGGGTGAAGCATACCAGGTGGGAATTAAATGCACTTCATATACACAGAAAGCAGGAAAGCTGGGTGAAGCATACCAGGTGGGAATTAAATGCACTTCATATACACAGAAAGCAGGAAAGCTGGGTGAAGCATACCTGTGGGTAGACAAAACAAATGGATTAGATGATACAGTTGGTGATGAGGATGATGAAAGTACAGCAGTGATGAATGGGCAAATGCCCCATGGAATTCTAGTCTAATTCATAGCAATTAAAAAACTGCAATTTAAAAATGCAATTTCTAAGATGGTCAGACACGTCTGGTCAGACTCATGGCTACTTGTTGAACTGAGTCACCAGAGGAGCGGGGTTTCAAAGCAAGAAACAGTTTACAATTATTTTTGAAATTCAGAAACTTAGACCTTTCCCCAGAAAACAAATCAGGAATAGGAATTCTAGGCTCTAACATAGGATTCTGAACTACAAAATCTTGAATGCTTTGTACCCTTGTAGTGAGGTGATCCACACAAGAGGACAGACCTTGAATGTCCATATCTACACCTGTGTCCTGAACCACCCAGAGGTAAAGGGGAAAAGAAAGACAAAACACACTGCAGAGGAAAAAAAATGGTCTCAGAACTTCTCTTATCCCTCTATTGAGATGCATTAATACTTTGAGCCACCTGTACTGTTGTGGACCTGGTGGTTAGGAGCACCAGCAATGACCTGATGGTTAACCACATAGGACAAGCTCTGGGAAGTGGGAACTCTGCTGACCGCAATCCCTAATCCTATCACACACACTAGAAATAGCAGTGGAGCGAACCTAACAGGCCTAGTCGCCTCGGCACAGCCTAAGAGCTAGCTACCCCTAGAGAAGAAAGTAAAGCCTACCTTGCCTCAGAGAAATTCCCCAAAGGAAAAGGCAGCCCCCCACATATATTGACTGTGAGTAAGATGAAATACACAACCATAGTAATGAAAGAGATTTCAGCAAAGGGAGGCCCGACTAATTAAACAGACAGAGGATAGAAAAGGTCACTTTGCGGTCAGCACAAAAAGCTACAAAAGACCACGCAGAGTGTGCAAAAAGACCCCCGCAACGACTTACGGTGCGGAGATGCCACTCTGCATCCCAGAGCTTCCAGCTAGCAAGGCAAAATCATATTAGCAAGCTGGACAAGAAAACAAAAACAGCAAAATAAACTAGCAGGAACTTAGCTTCTGCAGGCATAGACAGGTCACCAGAAAGATCCAAAAGCAAACTGAACCAGTGCTGGAACATTGACAGGTGGCATGGAGTAACGATCTAGGTGGAGTTAAATAGAGCAGCAGCCAAAGAATAAACCAGGTCACCTGTGGAAGGAATCTCAGAACCAGCAGCTCCACTCACAGCCACCAGAGGGAGTCCATGGACAGAACTCGCCAAAGTACCATTAATGACCACAGGAGGGAGTTCCAAAACAGAATTCACAACAGGACAGACTTTTCCAAGTTGTCCAGTCCGGCCAGAGAAGCATTCGATACCTTGAAGGAGTTTTTTGCATCTGTGTCGATTCTCATACAACCTGGCGTCACTAAGCCTTTTATTGTTGAAGTTGACACGTCTGAAGTAGGGGTAGAGGCTGTATTGTCGCAGGGTGTGTCTCCTGGTAATCGGCATCCAGGTGCATACTTTTCTAAAAAACTGTCAGCTGCGGAGAGAAATTATGACATTGGTAAAAAGAAACTCTTGCCAATCAAGTGGGCCTTTGAAGAGTGGCATCATTTTCTGGAGGGTGCAGTTAATTCAGTTATGGTAATCACGGATCATAAGAATCTTGTATATCTAGAGTCTGCAAAACGTCTAATGCCTTGACAGGCAAGATGGGCATTGTTCTTCACCAGGTTTAACTTTTTTGTTACATATAGTCCTGGGGAACAAGAACATTAAGGTGGATGCCTTATCTCGTTGTTTTTCTGAGGGTGGAGATAATTCTGAACCTGTTCCTATACTACAAAAAGGGGTGGTTATTGCGTCTATGTGCTCCGATCTTGAAAAAGAGGTTGTTGGCGATTAGGGTGACACCCCTGCTGCCTGTCCATAAGGTAAACTGTTTGTGCTTGTGAATCTCTGGATTTCCAGACATCCCGGTAATAAAGCCACCACAGACATTCTTACTTGGCGTTTTTGGTGGTCATGGGTACATCAGGATGTCCAGGAGTATTTAGCGGTCAGTATTGTCTGTGCGCATTCTAAAACTTCTCATACTTATCCATCTTTGGTTTCGCCAACCATTGGTGATTCCCAGTAGACCTTGGACTCAGTTATCAGTCGATTTTATCACTGGGCTACCTATGTCGGAAGGAAATACTGTAATTTTGGTGGTGGTGGACAGATTCAGCAACATGCCTCATTTTATTGCACTACTTGCTTTACCTAACGCCAAGACCTTGGTGCAAATTTTCATCAGTGTGATTGTAAAATTACATGGGAACCCTGCCGATATTATGTCTGACCGGGGGATGCAGTTTATTTCCAAATTTTGGAGGACGTTTTAAACTTGTTTGGGGATCTACCTGTCATTCTCTTTCATTTCGCCTGCAGTCTAATGGGAAAACTGAATGAGTTAACCAAATTTTTGAGACTTACTTTAGATGTTTTGTGTCTTAAAATCAGGAGGATTGGGTTTCCTACTTACCTCTAGCTTAATTTGTGGTAAATAATCTTTGTCATGAGTCTACTGGTAAGTCCCCATTCTTCGGGGCGTACAGGTTTCATCCTTATTTCAGCCCATTTAATAGGAATCGTTCTTCTGGATACCTGAAGAACAATTTTCATCATCAATTACATCTGTGTGGGTTATTGATAATTTGAGGAATATGGGGTTCAAATATAACAGTGTGGCTGATCGCAGACATTTGGTGGGTCCGGACCTGTGTGTTGGTGACTTGTTGTGGTTGTCCTCAAGGAGCATTTAATTGTAGGTTCCCTCTTGGAAACTGGGTTCCAGGTTCATCAGTCCTTATAAGATTGTGGCCATCGTCAATCCCATACCATTCTGTCTTGCTTTGTTGCTCACTTTTAGCATCCATGATGTGTTTCATTGATCTCTACTCCAAAAATTTGTTGTGTTCTCTGTACCATCACAGCTACCATCATCTCCAGTTATTGTGGATGGAAATTTGAAAATTCAAATAGCGAAGAGCGTTTATTCTCTCTTAGTTCAACGGTTGCTTCAGTATCTAGAACATTGGATGGGATACGGTCCTGAAGAGAGGATGTGAGTACCAGCATCCAAAGTCCATGTGGCCAGGCTGATCCTGTCTTTTCACGTGGCACACCCTGATAAACCCCTGTTCTGAGTGTCACAATCCATTTTTGGATTCATGGCAGCTCTGCTTCCACTAAGATTTAAATGAAGCTTTTTTTCCTTTCAAGAACAGCGGGAGTTAATATCAGTTTCCCTCACTGGCAATCTGTTATAACTGCAGGGTTGGTAGGTCAGCTGATGTGGGTGGCGACCACTCCCACCATCCTATGAATGGTCACCTGATGCATCAGCTGACTTTTGGTGATAGAGCAATCTACAGTGACCAAGCCTGGAGTAAGGAGCTTGCTGGCTGCTGTGGTTTATCAGCTGGTTTCGTGGTGCCTTTATTCTGCTGTGCGGTGCTTTGCAGTAGAGGAAGTTGTAAAGCTAGGTTGTGTTATTACCCCATCTGTCTCATGTTTGTTATTGTCCCCTGTGTTGTACTATCTGCAGTGGTGAGGCTATCGCCCCTTGCAGGCCAGTGCACTAGCCAGGGCAGTGTGAGGTGACAGTGAAGGATGAGGTTCCTGATGTAAGTGGGGGAAGGATCCACTTAGGGCATTAGGGGAGTGCAGAGTCAGGCTCAGGTTTGAGAAGGAGGTGACCATTCCTCATTTCCCTAATGGTAGGGCCTTCCTCACCCCTATACCATCCCGTTGTGTGTCATGCCGTCTGCTGACCAACCCCCCTATGGGGTCGCTTTATATATCGTGACACTGAGGTTCCGTAGGTCCCTCTTAGAAGGGGGGTACTGTCATGGGTTTTCCACAACAGAGAGGAGCACTTCACCATCTTATTAATTTTTTTTCAGTGCGGGAGTTAATCTGCTCTGTTGAGAGCTCCAGGAGCATTAAGGCTCTCAGCTTTGCATTATTAGCCACTCTATTAGCCACTCCCATCTCCTTTATAATCTGAGTCCTGTCTAGCACTCATTGTCAGAGCTAACTTATGCTGCATGGCTGGAATACAAACTGAGTGTGGATTCCAGAGCTATGGCAAGGTACATGGCCCCGGCGTCTTCACCATCAGAAGTAATCCCGGGAACAGGGCGAGCTCGCTAGCCCCTAAATTTGGGACAGAGAAGGAGCCCCTTGTCCCGGGACACCGGACAATAGAGTTGTGTCACAACAAATGAATGCCTTACCTAATAGCGAGTAATCATGTATTTATTGTGATGAGCCCACAACAAGTTTATCTAATAAAAGCAAAATTTGTCTTCTAGTTGTTGCGAGCTACAGCGTATCTGTGGTATCGCCACTATGTTATTACTTTAAATAAGCCTGATTATGTTGCTCAACTTGCCTATGGACAAAACCCGTGGATGATTACAGCCTTAACTCCTGCTCAATGGCACATTGATTGCCCTAGTTAGGAGAAAACAAGTCAGGAGTGTTCCATGCAGAGTAACATATTGTGGCTATAACTTTTTTACGGCATCCTCTCTGTGTCGTCTTCGTCAGAGCCAGTGTTGTGATATGTAGTCATTTCATTTGCTAAAATAATACTGAAATCCCGGTAAGATATAAACACATACAGTCCGACGATATTTGTGTTTCTTACAGCTGCACATTTCATCGGAAGCGCCACGTACGTGACATTTACAGCATCTGCTAAACCAACGTTGATAAATTGTTATGTTTTTTTGAACTCCATATGGACATAGATCTTCAATGTCACTGGCACGGTTCATACAAAGTTTCTTCTGAGACCCAAATATATATATAAAAAAGTTTGAAATAAATTTAGCCAAAGTTTCTCTTCGAATGTAAAGTGGATGGCCGATACTGCATTAATTAAAAAATGCGCCTGTAAAAAAAAATGTAATTGCAAAAGATGTTATTCCTGTAATTAATTACCATAAGCCTGACAGCGGAAAGATGCATCAATTTCACTATGAGTGTTAAAAAAAAATAAAAATAATAATAATACAAGTAGCCGTCACATAACAGAAACAGTATAGTATTATCTGGGGAAGCTTTAATTTTCAAAGAAGGGACAATAGTCCAAGGACAACTACAGTATGTGAATGATTATAGGAGAGAAGGATGGCATGTGAATTCTTATTGTCTCGGTGCATAAGATGCCCCATTCCTGCGGAATATAAAACACCTTGTGTGGTCACCTGGGACTCCCCATATGTTTCTTCTGGCAAAAGGACGGTATAAAGTCATTACTCTGCTCACCAGAATAAGCTCAATATTCAATCGGGGTAATAAGTCCTTTTGAAATAAATCTCTGCGGACGATAATATTTTTTTCTGTGGTTGTGTATAATTTATGATTTCATTGAGATATGTATAAAGGTAATACATTTTTTTCTAAGAAGGATGGAAAAAAGATCAATACTTTAGTTTTGTATAGTATTTAGCCACTAACCGGTGGCTGCAGTGATAGACTTGAGTTGAAATTGTGTATGGTTGCCTTTATACAGGGGGTAAAATAAGTATTTGATCCACTGCCTATTTTGCAAGTTTTCCCACCTATAAAGAATGGAGAGGTCTGTAATTTTTATTGCAGTGTGACAGGATCACTGGCACTGTATGTGAGGGGAGATATGTGTCACGAAAATTGCTTTCTTCTGTGATCTGAAACCCATAAGTTTCTCTCCAGCATGCTATGTGCTGAAGAGGTTAACCAGCCATTATAAGGGACTGGTTTTTTTGGTGAGTAGGTGAGAGATGGGTGGGATGCCTACTCACCATATCTATACAATATAAAGTGACTAGCACACTCTAGGGTGTTGTGATGCAAAAAAGTGGGGATTTATTACATACAGTAAATCACAAACGTTTCGGTCGATACTGGACCTTCATCAGTGTGCTACAAAAAAGAATTATATACAGAACAAAAAACAATAAATGTGTTGTACATATGAAAGACAAAAACAAAACAAAAACAAAAGTATATACATCACGGAGACACAGGTCATAAAATGAGGAGAGAGAACAATGACCCTGGAGAACATTCAACTTGCGTGGATACAGGTATTTATATATCTATCCATACATAATTCTTTAAATCATAGGCTGCAAGTTCTAACATGGAAAAGCTGTTGGTACGCTGAGGACATAGGTCCAAGAGGGAGTGTGAGAGGACTACTTTGTGGAACACGAGCGGTGAAGTGATATGCCGAGGGGAGAGTCGGTGTACAGTGAACACATACCTAGGTGTAATTGTATACTTGTATGGCCCCAAAAACAATAGAATACTCGGATTTGCATCTAGAGATGAGAAAACGGGGTTACGGTCATATACACTAATGGTGCCGAGTGTGTGTGGAGCTAAATAATGTATATACTTTTGTTTTTGTTTTGTTTTTGTCTTTCATATGTACAACACATTTATTGTTTTTTATTCTGTATAGAATTATTTTTTGTAGCACACTGATGAAGGTCCAGTATCGACCGAAACGTTTGCGATTTACTGTATGTAATAAATCCCCACTTTTTTGCATCACAACACCCTGGAGTGTGCTAGTCACTTTATATTGTATACGTTCAGGTTTGGGCACCTATGACTGTGCACCTCCCCTATTTAGGCTGTGCTTAGCATCTTCTATATCACAGTATATACTCACCATATCTACACCTCAAGGGTGTGGTTGGGGAGTTACTTATTCAGCCACTTTTTTTTCTCTCTTAAGTGTTTGGAGTGGGAAGACTTCAGACGTGGCTCCAGGAGGAGCTGGGGAGTGTTTCCAGCGGGTGAATCTTACAGGAAAAAGGACTCTATTGGACTATATTTTTATTTTGTTTTGTCATTAGGCCAGAAAGGCCACGTTTACTTTGTTTAACCCTACCACAGTTTATGCTGTGCTCTAATAAACCGCGTTCGTGTGTTTACCTCTGCAAGCAGCTGAGGGAGTCAACCCCTCACAGTAGGTACACTTCAAATATGAGAGACAGAAACTTAAAAAAAATACAGAAAATAATATTGTATGATTTTTACATAATTCACTTGCATTTTACTGCATGAAATAAGTATTTGATACAATGGAAAAACAGAACTTAATATTTGGTACAGAAACCTTTCTTTGCAATTACAGATGTCAGATGTTTCCTGTAGTTCTTGACCAAGTTTGCACACACTGCAGCGGGGATTTTGTCACACTCCTCCATACAGATCTTCTCCAGATCTTTCAGGTTTTGGGGCTGTTGTTGGACATCATTGAGTTTCAGCTCCCTCCAAAGATTTTCTATTGGGTTCAGGTCTGGAGACTGACTAGGTAACTCCAGGACCTTGAAATGCTTTTTATGGAGCCACTCCTTAGTTTCCCTGACTGTGTATCAGATCATTGTTATGCTGGAAGACCCAGCCACTACTCACCTTCCATGCTCTTACTGAGAGAAGGAGGTTGTTGGCCAAAATCTCATGATGCATGACCTCATCCATCCTCCCTTCAATACGGTGCAGTCGTCCTGTCCTCTTTGCAGAAAAAGCACCCCCAAGGTATGATGTTTCCCCCATCATGTTTCATGGTTTTGATGGTGTTCTTGGGGTTGTACTCATCATTTTCTTCCTCCAAACACGGCAAGTGGAATTGATACCAAAAAGTTCTATTTTGATCTCATCTGACCACATGACCTAATCCCATGCCTCCTCTGGATATTCAGATGGTCATTGGCAAACTTCAAACGGGCCTGTACATGTGTTGGTGTGTACAGGGAGATCTTGCGTGCCCTGCAGGATTTTAATCCATAACAGTGTACTTTGACTTTGTTTGAGATTGTGGTCCCAGCTTTCTTCAGGTCATAGACCAGGTCCTCCCATGTAGTTCTGAGCTGATTCCTGACCTTTCTCGGAATCATCCATACCCAACGAGGCAAGACCGTGCATGGAGGAAGATTGATAATCATCTTGTGTTTCTTCCATTTTCTAATAATTGTTCCAATAGTTGTTGGCTTCTCACCAAGCTGCTTGCCTATTGTCCTGTAGCCCATCCCAGCCTTGTGCAGGACTACAATTTTGTCCCTGGTGTCCTTAGATAGCTCTTTTGTCTTGGCCATGGTGGAGAGGTCGGAGTGTGATCGAGTGTGTGGATTGGTGTCTTTTATTCAAGCAACAAATTCAAACAGGTGCAATTAATACTGGTAATGAGAACAGAGAAAGAGGGCTTCTTAAAGAAAAACTAACAGGTCTGTGAGAGCCAGAATTCTTGCTGCTTGATAGGTGATCAAATACTTATGTCATGCAATAAAATGCAATTTAACAATTTAAAAATCATACAATGTGATCTCACAGCTAAAGAGTACCTACGATAAAAATTACAGACCTCTGCATACTTTGTAGGTGGGAAAAATTGCAAAATCAGCAGTGCATCAAATACTTACATAGATATGAATAGATAGATAGATAGATAGATAGATAGATAATAGATAAATAGAGGGTTAGATAGATAGATCAATAGATTTATAGATGTATAGATAGGTAGATAGACATGAGTCAAGCTGCAAAGCATCTCAAAGATGGCCAGATTGTCCGACTTTAAAAAAGGTCAGCAACAAGAATCGAAAATAAATCAGATCCATGGTTGGTTTGACAGAGAATGTAAAGCTACATGGAAGACTCTGAGAACAAGAATCACAGAGACCCCAACTACCCGGTTCTGAGGGATGCCTATGACACCATACAAAGGCAGTACAAAGCAATCCTCAGGAGTAAGACGCAGAGCTACACCTCTACAAAAGTTAACCAACTCCAAGATGCCCTCCAAGAAAACTCATTTTGAGAACTATGGAACCACGTCGCCACAAAAAGCAAGAAAAACAATATCCATATCCAAAAATGGCATAATCTGGCTCCAGTTCTTCATAGACCTCTAAAAAGACATCCGGAAGGAAGAACTAAGCCAAGAACACAGAAAAACATAACTGAAAAACTAAAAGCAATGGCGGAAAAAGTCTCAAAATTCCCAAACCCTGTGAACACACCAAATACATTACAGGAAATTACTGAAAGAATCTCTTTCGTAAGGTGTAGAAAAGCCAGTGGCCTGGATGGAATCCTACCAGAAATGCTGAAGAGCAGTCCACCAGAAATACAGGCTGCACTTGTTAAACGGTTTAATATTGTGCTGAGCGCTTGACACTTCCCTCTTATCTGGAAACAGGGCCTCATCACATTGATCCACAAGAGCATGGACAGGTTTGACCCTGTCAACTACAGAGGCATATGTGTCAACAGCAACCTGGGAAAACTGTTCAGAAGTAAAGATGAGCGAATATGTTCGGCTCCCTCCTTATTCAGCAATCTATAGCGCTTATCGAATAAGCCACAGAGGGAACCCAGATACCTGGAAGACTCCTGCTGATCAGCTGTCCGGCTCTGCAGCTGCTTGTATCGCGGCTGTTTCACTGTCACAACACAAGCATGGAGAGCCTGTTTGTTGAATTGGCCAATTTATGCCCTAAGAACCTTCGCTTTTTTTGTAAGCACATCTTGCTGAGGGACAATGCGGTTGGAAGTTGTTATTTCCATTGACACTGTATGTCTTGGCATTCACAAAGTGCTGCTGTGCTTTTTTATGCTTATTTTGCAATCACTACAGCTTGCACCTATTCACACTTGGGAGGTGTTGGTCAGGTTTTTTAGCTATTTTGGAGGGCGTGGCTCTCTCTGCTCTGACATTGCACTCCTCCCATTCACCTGCAGGTGTTCTTAGCCAATTATACTTGACTATTCAAATTGCAGGCTTGCAGCCCAGGATAGACATGTTTGTCCTTTATTAAAGGCTTTTTAGCCAGAAAGTGGCATGTATAGTAGGATAGGGAAGGGTTATGACAGGATCCATCAGAGAAGTGTTACCTTGCTGTGGTTGACGGGCACACATGAATTGGCCAATTTATGCGCGTGTCTTCGAATTGAGATACTGATTCGGCTTTTATCCTAAGTCACATTGCACAACTCATTAAAGGGTTCATTGTGACTTGTAGGATCGCTACTTCCAACAGGTGGCGCCAGTAGCATAGCTACCAGGGGGGGCAGAGGGGGCCATCGTACCGGGCCCAGAGCTCAGAGGGGGCCCACCCGGAGCTACACTACTGTAACTGTACAGTTACCTTCTGTGGCAGAGCAGGGAGAATCGATCTCCCTGTTTTGCCACCTGCAATGGGGCCACTGAGCAGGCTGGAGGGGCCCGGTGCCAGTAGTCGCCCGTCACCGCACTGATGATAGAAAGAGCGCTGCACTGCGCTCCTTCTCCCATCATCCCCCTGTCAGCATCTGGCATCACCAACGCCGACGGTGACAGTGAGCGCAATAACGTCACCACCTGGCGCCTGTTGTGAATTCTGTGGCAGAGCTCCCTCCTGTGGTCACAAGTGGTACTTAGGCTGATTCTCTCTATGAGCTTCCGTTGGTGGAGGAGAGTGGTACTGCGGCTTCTGAGTTTCCTTCCTCAGGTATGTGGTGAAGTCGTTAGGTGCTGCTCTATTTAACTCCACCTAGTGCTTTGATCCTGGCCTCCAGTCAATGTTCTAGTTTAGGACTTGCTTCCTCCTGGATTGTTCCTGTGGCCTGCTGCTCTGCATAGCTAAGTTCCGCTTTTGTTATTTTTGTTTGCTGTTTTTTTCTGTCCAGCTTGCTTGTTTGATTTTTCTTGCTTGCTGGAAGCTCTGGGACGCAGAGGGTGTACCTCCGTGCCGTTAGTCGGTACGGAGGGTCTTTTTGCCCCCTTTGCGTGGTTATTTGTAGGGTTTTGTGTTGACCGCAAAGTTACCTTTCCTATTCTCGCTCTGTTCAGAAAGTTGGGCCTCACTTTGCTAAATCTATTTCATCTCTACGTTTGTCTTTTCATCTTATCTCACAGTCATTATATGTGGGGGGCTGCCTTTTCCTTTGGGGTATTTCTCTGAGGCAAGGTAGGCTTATTTTCTATCTTCAGGCTAGTTAGTTTCTCAGGCTGTGCCGAGTTGCATAGGGAGCGTTAGGCGCAATCCACGGCTCCTTCTAGTGTGGTTGGAAGGATTAGGGATTGCGGTCAGCAGAGTTCCCACGTCTCAGAGCTCGTTCTATGTTTTTGGGTTATTGTCAGGTCACTGTATGTGCTCTGACTTCTATGTCCATTGTGGTACTGAATTACCTGATCATAACAGTACTGGAGGCCCAAAGTACTAATGATTCTCAATAGAGGGAAAAAAGAAGTTCTGAGACCATTTTTTTTCTCTGCACTGTGTGTTGCCTTTTTTTCCCCTAGACATTTGGGTGGTTCAGGACACAGGTGTAGCGATGGACATTAAAGGTCTGTCTTCATGTGTGGATCAGCTCACGGCAAGAGTACAAAATATTCAAGACTTTGTGGTTCAGAATTCTATGTTAGAACCAAGAATTCCTATTCCTGATTTGTTTTTTTGGAGATAGAACTAAATTTCTGAGTTTCAAAAATAATTGTAAACTATTTCTGGCTTTGAAACCTCGCTCCTCTGGTGACCCAGTTCAACAAGTTAGGATCGTTATTTCTTTTTTACGTGGCGACCCTCAGGACTGGGCATTTTCTCTTGCGCCAGGAGATCCTGCATTAAGTAATATTGATGCGTTTTTCCTGGCGCTCGGATTGCTGTACGATGAACCTAATTCAGTGGATCAGGCAGAGAAAAATTTGCTTGCTCTGTGTCAGGGTCAGGATGAGATAGAGGTATATTGTCAGAAATTTAGAAAGTGGTCCATACTCACTCAATGGAATGAAGGTGCGCTCGCAGCTATTTTCAGAAAGGGTCTCTCTGAAGCCCTTAAGGATGTCATGGTGGGATTTCCTATGCCTGCTGGTCTGAATGAGTCTATGTCTTTGGCCATTCAGATCGGTCGACGCTTGCGTGAGCGTAAATCTGTGCACCATTTGGCGGTATTATTTGAGCATAAACCTGAGCCTATACAGTGCGATAGGACTTTGACCAGAGTTGAACGGCAAGAACACACACGTCAGAATGGGCTATGTTTCTACTGTGGTGATTCCACTCATGCTATCTCTGATTGTCCTAAGCGCACTAAGCGGTTCGCTAGGTCTGCCACCATTGGTACGGTACAGTCAAAATTTCTTTTGTCCGTAACCTTGATCTGCTCTTTGTCATCTTATTCTGTCATGGCATTTGTGGATTCAGGCGCTGCCCTGAATTTGATGGACTTGGAGTATGCTAGGCGTTGTGGGTTTTTCTTGGAGCCCTTGCAGTGTCCTATTCCATTGAGAGGAATTGATGCTAAGCCTTTGGCCAAGAATAAGCCTCAGTACTGGACCCAGCTGACCATGTGCATGGCTCCTGCACATCAGGAGGTTATTCGCTTTCTGGTGTTGCATAATCTGCATGATGTGGTCGTGTTGGGGTTGCCATGGCTACAAGTCCATAATCCAGTATTAGATTGGAAATCCATGTCTGTGTCCAGCTGGGGTTGTCAGGGGGTACATGGTGATGTCCCTTTTCTGTCTATTTCGTCATCCACCCCTTCTGAGGTCCCAGAGTTCTTGTCTGATTACCGGGATGTATTTGATGAGCCCAAGTCCGATACCCTACCTCCGCATAGGGATTGTGATTGTGCTATCGATTTGATTCCTGGTAGTAAATTCCCAAAAGGTCGACTGTTTAATTTATCTGTGCCTGAGCACGCCACTATGCGGAGTTACGTGAAGGAGTCCTTGGAGAAGGGGCATATTCGCCCGTCATCGTCGCCATTAGGAGCGGGGTTCATTTTTGTGGCCAAGAAGGATGGTTCGCTGAGACCTTGTATAGATTACCGCCATCTAAATAAGATCACGGTTAAATTTCAGTACCCCTTGCCGCTGTTATCTGATTTGTTTGCTCGGATTAAGGGGGCTAGTTGGTTCACCAAGATAGATCTTCGTGGTGCGTATAATCTAGTGCGTATTAAGCGAGGCGATGAATGGAAAACTGCATTTAATACGCCCGAGGGCCATTTTGAGTACCTAGTAATGCCATTCGGACCTGCCAATGCTCCATCAGTGTTTCAGTCCTTTATGCATGACATCTTCCGAGAGTACCTGGATAAATTCATGATTGTATACTTGGATGATATTTTGGTCTTCTCGGATGATTGGGAGTCGCATGTGAAGCAGGTCAGAACGGTGTTTCAGGTCCTGCGTGCTAATTCTTTGTTTGTAAAGGGATCAAAGTGTCTCTTTGGTGTTCAGAAGGTTTCATTTTTGGGGTTCATTTTTTCCCCTTCTACTATCGAGATGGACCCTGTTAAGGTCCAAGCCATCCATGATTGGACTCAGCCGACATCTCTGAAAAGTCTGCAAAAGTTCCTGAGCTTTGCTAATTTTTATTGTCGCTTCATCTGCAATTTTTCTAGTATTGCTAAACCATTGACCGATTTGACCAAGAAGGGTGCTGATGTGGTCAATTGGTCTTCTGCTGCTGTGGAAGCTTTTCAAGAGTTGAAGCGTCATTTTACTTCTGCCCCTGTGTTGTGTCAACCAGATGTTTCGCTTCCATTCCAGGTCGAGGTTGATGCTTCAGAGATTGGAGCAGGGGCTGTTTTGTCTCAGAGAAGTTCTGGTTGCTCGGTGATGAAGCCATGCGCCTTCATTTCCAGGAAGTTTTCCCCTGCTGAGCGAAATTATGATGTTGGCAATCGAGAGTTGCTGGCCATGAAGTGGGCATTCGAGGAGTGGCGTCATTGGCTAAGCATCGCGTGGTGGTCTTGACTGATCATAAGAACTTGACTTATCTCGAGTCTGCCAAGCGGTTGAATCCTAGACAGGCTCGTTGTTCGCTGTTTTTAGCCCGTTTTGACTTTGTGGTTTCGTACCTTCCGGGCTCTAAATATGTGAAGGCGGATGCCCTGTCTAGGAGTTTTGTGCCCGACTCTCCGGGTTTATCTGAGCCGGCGGGTATTCTCAAAGAGGGAGTAATTGTGTCTGCCATCTCCCCTGATTTGCGGCGGGTGCTGCAAAAATTTCAGGCTAATAAACCTGATCGTTGCCCAGCGGAGAAACTGTTTGTCCCTGAGAGGTGGACGAATAAAGTTATCTCTGAGGTTCATTGTTCGGTATTGGCTGGTCATCCTGGAATCTTTGGTACCAGAGAGTTAGTGGCTAGATCCTTTTGGTGGCCATCTCTGTCGTGGGATGTGCGTTCTTTTGTGCAGTCATGTGGGATTTGTGCTCGGGTTAAGCCCTGCTGTTCTCGTGCCAGTGGGTTGCTTTTGCCCTTGCCGGTCCCGAAGAGGCCTTGGACACATATCTCTATGGATTTTATTTCAGATCTTCCCGTCTCTCAAAAAATGTCAGTCATTTGGGTGGTTTGTGATCGCTTCTCTAAGATGGTCCATTTGGTACCCTTGTCTAAATTACCTTCCTCCTCTGATTTGGTGCCATTGTTCTTCCAGCATGTGGTTCGTTTACATGGCATTCCAGAGAATATCGTTTCTGACAGAGGTTCCCAGTTTGTTTCGAGGTTTTGGCGAGCCTTTTGTGCAAGGATGGGCATTGACTTGTCTTTTTCCTTGTTAGGATGACTGGGTGTCCTTTTTGCCTTTGGCTGAGTTCGCTCTTAATAATCGGGCCAGCTCGGCTACCTTGGTTTCGCCGTTTTTCTGCAACTCTGGGTTCCATCCTCGTTTCTCTTCAGGGCAGGTTGAGTCTTCGGACTGTCCTGGTGTGGATACTGTGGTGGACAGGTTGCAGCAGATTTGGACTCATGTAGTGGACAATTTCACCTTGTCCCAGGAGAAGGCTCAACGTTTCGCTAATCGCAGACGCTGTGTGGGTCCCCGACTTCGTGTTGGGGATTTGGTTTGGTTGTCTTCTCGTCATATTCCAATGAAGGTTTCCTCTCCTAAGTTTAAACCTCGTTTCATTGGTCCGTATAGGATTTCTGAGGTTCTTAATCCTGTGTCTTTTCGTTTGACCCTTCCTGATTCTTTCTCCATCCATAATGTATTCCATAGGTCATTGTTGCGGAGATTCGTGGCACCTATGGTTCCATCTGTTGATCCTCCTGCCCCGGTTTTGGTGGAGGGGGAGTTGGAGTATATTGTGGAGAAGATTTTGGATTCTCGTGTTTCAAGACGGAAACTCCAGTATCTGGTTAAGTGGAAGGGTTATGCTCAGGAAGATAATTCCTGGGTCTTTGCCTCTGATGTCCATGCTCCCGATCTTGTTCGTGCCTTTCATATGGCTCATCCTGGTCGTCCTGGGGGCTCTGGTGAGGGTTCGGTGACCCCTCCTCAAGGGGGGGTACTGTTGTGAATTCTGTGGCAGAGCTCCCTCCTGTGGTCACAAGTGGTACTTCGGCTGATTCTCTCTATGAGCTTCCGTTGGTGGAGGAGAGTGGTACTGCGGCTTCTGAGTTTCCTTCCTCAGGTGATGTGGTGAAGTCGTTAGGTGCTGCTCTATTTAACTCCACCTAGTGCTTTGATCCTGGCCTCCAGTCAATGTTCTAGTTTAGGACTTGCTTCCTCCTGGATCGTTCCTGTGGCCTGCTGCTCTGCATAGCTAAGTTCCGCTTTTGTTATTTTTGTTTGCTGTTTTTTTCTGTCCAGCTTGCTTGTTTGATTTTTCTTGCTTGCTGGAAGCTCTGGGACGCAGAGGGTGTACCTCCGTGCCGTTAGTCGGTACGGAGGGTCTTTTTGCCCCCTTTGCGTGGTTATTTGTAGGGTTTTGTGTTGACCGCAAAGTTACCTTTCCTATCCTTGCTCTGTTCAGAAAGTCGGGCCTCACTTTGCTAAATCTATTTCATCTCTACGTTTGTCTTTTCATCTTATCTCACAGTCATTATATGTGGGGGCTGCCTTTTCCTTTGGGGTATTTCTCTGAGGCAAGGTAGGCTTATTTTCTATCTTCAGGCTAGTTAGTTTCTCAGGCTGTGCCGAGTTGCATAGGGAGCGTTAGGCGCAATCCACGGCTGCTTCTAGTGTGGTTGGAGAGGATTAGGGATTGTGGTCAGCAGAGTTCCCATGTCTCAGAGCCCGTTCTATGTTTTTGGGTTATTGTCAGGTCACTGTATGTGCTCTGACTTCTAAGTCCATTGTGGTACTGAATTACCTGATCATAACAGGCGCCCTCTGTCAGAAGATGAGCGGGAGGTCGGAGCACCGCTGGAACAAGGAGGAAGAGAGGCATTTATTTATTGATTTTTATGGGGGCTGCCTTATACTTCAGGACCTGCCTACAAGGGTGCTGCCTTAAACTTCTGGATCTGCCTATAGGGGGGCTGCCTTATACTTCAGGATCTGTCTATAGGGGGCTGCCTTATACTTCAGGATCTGCCTATAGGGGGGCTGTCTTATACTTCAGGATCTGCCAATAGGGGTGCTGCCTTATACTTCAGGATCTGCCTTTAGGGGGGCTGCCTTATACTTCAGGATCTGCCAATAGGGGGGCTGCCTTATACTTCAGGATCTGCCTATGGGGGGCTGCCTAATACTTTAGGATCTGCCTATAGGGGGGCTGTCTTATACTTCAGGATCTGCCTACAGGGGGGCTGCCTTATACTTCAGGATCTGCCTATAGGGGGGGCTGCCTTATACTTCAGGATTTGCCTATATGGGTACTGCCTTTTACTACAGGGTCTGCCTATGGGGTGCTGTCTTATACTACAGGGTCTGCCTATGGGGTGCTGCCTTATACTACAGGATCTGCCTATGGGGTGCTGCCTTTTACTAGAGTCTGCCTATGGGGGCTGCCTTATATTACAGGGTCTGCCTATATGGGTGCTGCCTTATACTTCAGAACCTGCCTATGAGGCGCTGCCTTATGCTACAGGATCTGCCTATGGGGTGCTGCCTTATACTACAGGGTCTGCCTATGGGGTGCTGTCTTATACTACAGGGTCTACCTATGGGGTGCTGTCTTATACTACAGGGTCTGCCAATGGGGGTACTGTCTTGTGCTATACAGTCTGCCTATGGGTGCTGCCTTGTGCTATAGAGTAGGCCTATGGGGAGTGCATTATACTATATGGAGTCCTATGGGGAGTGCATTAATCTATATGGAGTCCTATGGGGAGTGTATTACACTATATAGAGGCTTATTGGGAGAGTATTATACTATATGGAGACCTATGGGGAGTGCATTATACTATATTTAGGATGATCTGGTGCATTATACTATATGGAGGCCATCTAGTGGGCCATCATACAGTGTGGAGATTACAGTGAAGGGGCCATCATACAGTGTTGGAGCCATCAAACAGTTTGGGGGCTACTAAGGGGTCAGTATACTGTGTGGATGGTACTATACAGTGAGGGGGCATTATACTGTATAGGAGAGCTGTACAGGGGGCAGACTCAGGACATTATCAAATGTAAAGTCGGCACTTCTTGTTATAAGGGATCTCAGGTTACTGTGACTATCAAAGGGGCACACACATGGCAATATTACTTTCTAGGAAGCAAAATGTGGGCACTGTTTTCTAGGGCACTTGCACCCGGCATTACTATATTATAGAGGGGTGCTTTAGAATTTAGAAGGCACAGAGAACCACACAGCAGGTGCAGTAATAGGGACACATACGACAGCAGCGGCCCAGTATTGGGGTATCAGGGGCAGTAATAGGGACACATACGACAGCAGCGGCTCAGTATTGAGTTATCAGGGGCAGTAATAGGGACACATACGGCAGCAACGGCTCAGTATTGGGGTATCAGGGGTAGTAATAGGGACACATATGGCAGCTGCGGCTCAGTATTGAGGTATCGGGTAGTAATAGGGACACATGCGGCAGCAGCGGCTCAGTATTGGGGTATCAGGGGCAGTAATAGGGACACATACGGCAGCAGTGGCTCAGTATTGGGGTATCAGGTGCAGTAATAGGGACACATATGGCAGCAGCGGCTCAGTATTGGGGTATCAGGGGTAGTAATAGGGAAACATGCGGCAGCAGCGGCTCAGTATTGGGGTATCAGGGGCAGTAATAGGGACACATACGGCAGCAGCGGCTCAGTATTGGGGTATCAGGTGCAGTAATAGGGACACATACGGCAGCAGCGGCTCAGTATTGGGGTATCAGGTGTAGTAATAGGGACACATACAGCAGCAGCGGCTCAGTATTGGGGTATCAGGGGCAGTAATAGGGACACATACGGCAGCAGCAGCTCAGTATTGGGGTATCAGGTGCATTAACAGGGACACATACGGCAGCAGCGGCTCAGTATTGGGGTATCAGGTGCAGTAATAGGGACACATACGGCAGCAGCGCCTCAATATTGGGGTATCAGCGGCAGTAATAGGGACACATACGGCAGCAGCGGCTCAGTATTGGGGTATCAGGGGCAGTAATAGGGACACATACGGCAGCAGCGGCTCAGTATTGGGGTATCAGGGGCAGTAATAGGGACACATACGCCAGCAGCAGCTCAGTATTGGGGTATCAGGTGCAGTAATAGGGTCACATACGGCAGCAGCGGCTCAGTATTGGGGTATCAGGTGTAGTAATAGGGACACATATGGCAGCAGCGGCTCAGTATTGGGATATCAGGGGCAGTAATAGGGACACATACAGCAGCAGCGGCTCAGTATTGGGGTATCAGGTGTAGTAATAGGGACACATATGGTAGCAGCGGCTCAGTATTGGGGTATCAGGTGCAGTAATAGGGACACATACAGCAGCAGCGGCTCAGTATCGGGGATATCAGGTGCAGTAATAGAGACACATATGGCAGCGGCGGCTCAGTATTGGAGTATCAGGGGCAGTAATAGAGACACATACGGCAGCAGTAGCGGCTCAGTATTGGGGGTATCAGGTGGAGTTATTGGGATACATATGGCAGCAGCGGCTCAGTATTGGGATATCAGGGGCAGTAATAGGGACACATACGGCAGCAGCGGCTCAGTATTGGGGTATCAGGTGGAGTAATAGGGTCACATAAGGCAGCAGCGGCTCAGTATTGGGGTATCAGGTGCAGTAATAGGGACACATACGACAGCAGCGGCTCAGTATTGGGGTATCAGGTGCAGTAATAGGGACACATACGGCAGCAGCAGCTCAGTATTGGGGTATCAGGTGCAGTAATAGGGACACATACAGCAGCAGCGGCTCAGTATTGGGGTATCAGGTGTAGTAATAGGGACACATACAGCAGCAGTGGCTCAGTATTGGGGTATCAGGTGCAGTAATAGGGACACATACAGCAGCAGCGGCTCAGTATTGGGGTATTAGGTGCAGTAATAGGCACACATACGGCAGCAGCGGCTCAGTATTGGGGTATCAGTTGCAGTAATAGGGACACATACGGCAGAAGCGGCTCAGTATTGGGGTATCAGGTGCAGTAATAGGGACACATATGGCAGAGGCTCAGTATTGGGGTATCAGGTATAGTAATAGGGACACATACGGCAGCAGCGGCTCAGTATTGGGGTGTCAGTTGCAGTAATAGGGACACATACGGCAGCAGCGGCTCAATATTGGGGTATCAGGTGCAGTAATAGGGACACATACGGCAGAAGCGGCTCAGTATTGGGGTATCAGGTGCAGTAATAGGGACACATATGGCAGAGGCTCAGTATTGGGGTATCAGGTGCAGTAATAGGGACACATACGGCAGCAGCGGCTCAGTATTGGGGTATCAGGGGCAGTAATAGGGACACATATGGCAGCAGCGGCTCAGTATTGGGGTATCAGCAGGATGAGGAGTTTGTGCAGGTTGGTAGTAGATGGTGATAGCTGGAATATGAGAAGTGAAACGCGTAACTGTGCTGTGATCTCTTATATGTTTAGTAGGACTGGTATCTACCACTGACCATATGGCAGTAATATCCATGTTGGTCTTTAAATAGAGATTATCTTCAGAAATAGCGGGGTCATCTGCTGAGGTTCTCCCCCACTATTAGGGTGCATCACCCAGTTGTAATGAAGGTTACCTGGTTAGGGGCCCACTCAGAAGCTTCGCCCCCCCTGAACCAAAACCCTAGCTACAGTCATGGTCAAAAGTATTGACACCCCTGCAATTCTGTCAGATAATACTCAGTTTCTTCCTGAAAATGATTGCAAACACAAATTATTTGGTATTATTATCTCATTTAATTTGTCTTAAATGAAAAAACACAAAAGAGAATGAAGCAAAAAGCAAAACATTGATCATTTCACACAAAACTCCAAAAATGGGCCAGACAAAAGTATTGGCACCCTCAGCCTAATACTTGGTTGCACAACCTTTAGCCAAAATAACTGCGACCAACCGCTTCCGGTAACCATCATTGAGTTTCTGACAATGCTCTGCTGGAATTTTAGACCATTCTTCTTTGGCAAACTGCTCCAGGTCCCAGATATTTGAAGGGTGCCTTCTCCAAACTGCCATTTTTAGATCTCTCCACAGGTGTTCTATGGGATTCAGGTCTGGACTCATTGCTGGCCACCTTAGAAGTCTCCAGTGCTTTCCCTCAAACCATTTTCTAGTGCTTTTTGAAGTGTGTTTGGGGTCATTGTCCTGCTGGAAGACCCATGACTTCTGAGGGAAACCCAGCTTTCTCACACTGGGCCCTACATTATGCTGCAAAATTTGTTGGTAGTCTTCAGACTTCATTATGCCATGCACACGGTCAAGCAGTCCAGTGCCAGAGGCAGAAAAGCAACCCCAAAATATCAGGGAACCCCCACTGTTATGACCTGGTGGTCAGGACAATAATGGACCTGGTGGTTAAGAGCACACGGAAAGACCTGATAGTTACTGATAATAAGGACGAGCTCTGGGACGTGGGAACTCTGCTGACCACAATCCCTAAACCTATCAAACACACTAGAAATAGCCGTGGATTGCGCCTAACGCTCCCTATGCAACTCGGCACAGCCTAAGAAACTAGCTAGCCCTGAAGATAGAAAAATAAAGCCTACCTTGCCTCAGAGAAATTCCCCAAAGGAAAAGGCAGCCCCCCACATATAATGACTGTGAGTAAAGATGAAAATACAAACACAGAGATGAAATAGATTTAGCAAAGTGAGGCCCGACTTACTGAACAGACCGAGGATAGGAAAGGTTACTTTGCGGTCAGCACAAAAACCTACAAAAAGACCACGCAGAGGGCGCAAAAAGACCCTCCGCACCGACTCACGGTGCGGAGGCGCTCCCTCTGCGTCCCAGAGCTTCCAGCAAGCAAGACAACAAATTAAATAGCAAGCTGGACAGAAAAATAGAAAACCAAAGAAATACAAGCTGGAACTTAGCTTCTGATGGGAAGACAGGTCACAAGAACGATCCAGGAGAGAACTAGACCAATACTGGAACATTGACAGGTGGCATAGAGCAAAGATCTAAGTGGAGTTAAATAGACCAGCAGCTAACGAATTAACCTAGTCACCTGTGAAACTCAGAAACACCCACCAGAGGAAGTCCATGGACAGAACCAGCCGAAGTACCATTCATGACCACAGGAGGGAGCCCGACAACAGAATTCACAACACTCCGCCATGTTTGACTGTAGGGACCGTGTTCTTTTCTTTGAATGCCTCATTTTTTCTCCTGTAAACTCTATGTTGATGCCTTTTCCCAAAAAGCTCTACTTTTGTCTCACCTGACAGAGAACATTCTTCCAAAACGTTTTAGGCTTTTTTAGGTAAGTTTTGGCAAACTCCAGCCTGGCTTTTTTATTTCTCGGGATAAGAAGTGGGGTCTTCCTGGGTCTCCTACCATACAGTCCCTTTTCATTCAAATGCCGACGGATAGTACAGGTTGACACTGTTGTACCCTCGGACTGCAGGGCAGCTTGAACTTGTTTGGATGTTAGTTGAGGTTCTTTATTCAACATCCGCACAATCTTGCGTTGAAATCTCTTGTCAATTTTTCTTTTCCGTCCACATCTAGGGAGGTTAGCCACAGTGCCATGGGCTTTACACTTCTTGATGACACTGCGCACGGTAGACACAGGAATATTCAGGTCTTTGGAGATGGACTTGTAGCCTTGAGATTGCTCATGCTTCCTCACAATTTGGTTTCTCAAGTCCTCAGACAGTTCTTTGGTCTTCTTTCTTTTCTCCATGCTCAATGTGGTACACGCAAGGACACAGGACAGAGGTTGAGTCAACTTTAATCCATGTCAACTGGCTGCAAGTGTGATTTACTTATTGCCAACACCTGTTAGGTGCCACAGGTAAGTTACAGGTGCTGTTAATTACACAAATTAGAGAAGCATCACATGATATTTCGAACAGTGCCAATACTTTTGTCCACCCCTTTTTTATGTTTGGTGTGGAATTATATCCAATTTGGCTTTAGGACAATTCTTTTTGTGTTTTTTCATTTAAGACAAATTAAACGAAGATAATAATAACAAAGAATTTGTGTTTGCAATCATTTTCAGGAAGAAACTAAGTATTATCTGACAGAATTGTAGGGGTGTCAATACTTTTGGCCATGACTGTACGCCTCTGGGTGGCCCTATAATGTTTAAGTCCTCTTTTTCTCTGAAGAGGCAATTTGCACACCATATGTCTTGGCATTTACAGAGTGCTGCTGTGCTTTTTTATACACCATGTTACAAATTATTATGCAAATGATATTTTTCTTGGATTTTCCTAAATGGTCGGTGCAAATGACAGTCAGTCTAATAAAAGTCATCACCCGTTAGATTATACATCGAATTTTATTGAAGAAACCTCCCAATGATAACAGTATAATCTCCAAAATGAATAAAAACTCAAAATGCACTGTTCCAAATTATTAGGCACAGTAGAATTTCTAAACATTTGATATGTTTTAAAGAACTGAAAATGCTTATTTGTGGAATTTGCAGCATTAGGAAGTCACATTCACTGAACAAAAAAGCTATTTAACTCCAAAACCTCCTAACAGGCCAAGCTACATGTTAATATAGGAACCCTCCTTTGATATCACCTTCACAATTCTCGCATCCATTGAACTTGTGAGTTTTGGAGAGTTTCTGCTTGTATTTCTTTGCATGAAGTCAGAATCGCCTCCCAGAGCTGCTGTTTTAATGTGAACGGCCTCCCACCCTCATAGATCTTGTGCTGGATGATACTCCAAAGGTTCTCTATAAGGTTGAGGTCAGGGGAAGATGGTGGCCACACCATGAGTTTATCTCCTTTTATGCCCATAACAGCCAATGACTCAGAGGTATTCTTTGCAGCATGAGATGGTGCATTGTCAGCATGAAGATGATTTTGCTCCTGAAGGCACGTTTCTGCTTCTCATACCATGGAAGAAAGTTGTCAGTCAGAAACTCTTTTTACTTTGCAGAGGTCATTTTCACACCTTCAGGAACCTTAAGTGTTGTGAATTCCGCTCTTGGGCTCCCTCCGGTGGTTGTAAGTGGCACTTTTGTGAGTTCTGCTCTTGGGCTCCCTCTTGTGGTTTCTAGTGGTATGGCTGCTCCTTGGAGTTAGCTGTCATCAGCTGCCTCCACTTATCGTCCGCTATTTAAGTCTGGCTTTTTCTTCAGCCTGTCCACTTGTCAATGTTTCCTGGCTGGATTCACATCTCTGCTTGGATTCTCCTGGTTTCCTGACCAGTTCTGCAAAGATAAGTTCTGGCTTTGCTCTTTTCAGTCCACATGTTGTGGACTTATTGTTCTGTGCATTCTATATTTGTCCAGCTTGTCAGTATGGATTTTTTCTGTTAGCTGGAAGCTCTGGGAAGCAGATTTACCTTTAGTCACCTTTAGTCAGCTGTGGAGATTTTGTAAACTCTGTGTGGATTGTTTTGTAGTTTTTATACTGACCGCACAGTATCCTTTCCTGTCCTATCTATCAAGCTAGACTGGCCTCCTATGCTAAAATCTGATTTAATTTCTGCGTATGTTATTTTCCCCTCCTCTCACTGTCAATATTTGTGGGGGGCTATCTTTCCTTTGGGGATTTTCTCTGAGGCAAGATAGGTTTCCTGTTTCCATCTTTAGGGGAAGTTAGATCTTAGGCTGTGCCGAGGGGTCTAGGGAGCGTCAGGTACCCCCCACGGCTATTTTTAGTTGCGCTGCTAGGTTCAGGGTTTGCGGTCAGTACAGATACCACCTCCTTCAGAGCTTGTCTCATGTTGTTCCTAAACCACCAGATCATAACAGTACAAGTGGCCAAAAATGAGTTAAATGTATCTCAAAAGAAGGAAAAGAAAGTTCTGAACCATTTTTTTTTCTGTGCTTTGGTTTGTCTTTTTTTTTTTTCCTCTTGATATCTGGGTGGTTCAGGATATATGTTTTGGCATGGATGTTCAGGGTTTGTTTTCTCGTGTGGATCAGCTTGCTGCAAGAGTACAGAGTATTCAAGATTATGTGGTTCAGACTCCGGCCTTAGAGCCTAGAATTAATACTCCGGATTTGTTTTACGGGGATAGATCTAAGTTTTTGAACTTTAAAAATAACTGCAAATTGTTTTTTGCTCTGAAACCCCGTTCCTCTGGTGACCCCGTTCAGCAAGTAAAGATAGTTATTTCTCTACTGCGTGGCGACCCTCAGGACTGGGCATTCTCACTTGAGTCAGGGAATCCGGCATTGCTTAATGTAGATGCATTTTTTCAATCGCTCGGATTATTGTATGACGAACCTAACTCTGTAGAGCATGCTGAGAAAACACTGTTGGCCCTGTGTCAGGGTGAGGAAGCGGCAGAATTATACTGCCAGAAATTTAGAAAATGGTCTGTGCTCACTAAATGGAATGAAGAGGCTCTGGCTGCTATTTTCAGAAAAGGTCTTTCTGAAACCCTTAAAGATGTTATGGTGGGCTTTCCTACGCCTGCCAGTTTGAGCGAATCTATGTCTCTAGCCATTCAGATTGATCGGCGTCTGCGCGAGCGCAAAGCTGTGCACCATATGGCAGTATCCTCTGAGCATAGTCCTGAACCTATGCAATGTGATAGGATTTTGACTAGAATAGAACGGCAGGAATTCAGACGTCAGAATAGGCAGTGTTTTTACTGTGGTGATTCGGCTCATGTTATCTCTGATTGCCCTAAGCGTACTAAGAGAGTCGCAAGGTCTGTTACCATTAGTACTATACAGCCTAAATTTCTCTTATCTGTGACCCTGATTTGCTCATTGTCATCCTTTTCTGTCATGGCATTTGTGGATTCAGGCGCTGCCCTGAACTTAATGGACTTAGAATTCGCCAGGCGCTGTGGTTTTTCCTTGCAGCCTTTGCAGAGTCCTATTCCTTTGAGGGGCATTGATGCTACACCCTTGGCCAAGGATAAACCTCAGTACTGGACGCAGATGACTATGTACATGGCTCCAGCACATCAGGAAGATTGCCGTTTTCTGGTGTTGCATAACCTGCATGATGTTGTTGTGCTGGGATTTCCATGGTTACAGGAACATAATCCGGTGCTGGATTGGAAAACTATGTCGATGACTAGTTGGGGTTGTCGAGGAGAACATAGTGAAGTTCCTTTGATGTCAATTTCCTCTTCCCCCTCTTCTGAGGTCCCTGAGTTTTTGTCGGATTTCCAGGATGTATTTGATGAGCCCAAGTCCAGTTCCCTTCCTCCACATAGGGACTGCGATTGTGCTATTAACTTGATTCCTGGTTGTAAGTTCCCTAAGGGCCGACTTTTCAATCTGTCTGTGCCAGAGCATGCCGCCATGCGGAGCTATGTTAAGGAATCTTTGGAGAAAGGGCATATTCGGCCGTCTTCGTCACCATTGGGAGCGGGTTTCTTTTTTGTTGCTAAGAAGGATGGCTCCTTGAGAAACTGTATTGATTATCGTCTTCTTAATAAGATTACGGTTAAATTCCAATACCCCTTGCCTCTGCTTACTGATTTGTTTGCTCAGATTAAGGGGGCTAGTTGGTTTACTAAGATTGACCTCCGAGGGGCATATAATCTTGTTCGTATTAAACAGGGTGACGAATGGAAAATTGCATTTAATACGCCCGAAGGCCATTTTGAATACCTTGTGATGCCATTTGGGCTCTCTAATGCTCCATCTGTGTTCCAGTCTTTCATGCATGATATTTTCCGCAATTATCTTGATCCTTTCCTGTCCTATCTATCAAGCTAGACTGGCCTCCTATGCTAAAATCTGATTTCATTTCTGCGTATGTTATTTTCCCCTCCTCTCACCGTCAATATTTGTGGGGGGCTATCTTTCCTTTGGGGATTTTCTCTGAGGCAAGATAGGTTTCCTGTTTCCATCTTTAGGGGAAGTTAGATCTTAGGCTGTGCCGAGGGGTCTAGGGAGCGTCAGGTACCCCCCACGGCTATTTTTAGTTGCGCTGCTAGGTTCAGGGTTTGCGGTCAGTACAGATACCACCTCCTTCAGAGCTTGTCTCATGTTGTTCCTAAACCACCAGATCATAACACTTAAGGGGCCCTACCAGCTGTTTCCCCATGATTCTGGCCCAAAACATGACTACTCCACCTCCTTGCTGACGTTGCAGCCTGGTTGGAACATGGTTGCCATCCACTAACCATCCACTACTCCATCCATCTGGACCATCCAGGGTTGCTCAACACTCATCAGTAGTGTTGAGCATTCCGATACCGCAAGTATCGGGTATCGGCCGATACTTGCGGTATCGAAATTCCGATACCGAGATCCGATATTTTTGTGGTATCGGGTATCGGTATCGGAGGTGTAAAATAAAGAATTAAAATAAAAAATATTGTTATATTCACCTCTCCGGCGGCCCCTGGAACATCACCGCGAGTCACCGGCGTCCGGCAGGCTTCTTTGTTCAAAATGAGCGCCTTTAGGACCTGCGGAATGACGTCGTGGCTTCTGATTGGTCGCGTGCCGCCCATGTGACCGCCACGCGACCAATTCTTTATTTTACACCTCACTATGGATCCCAGGGCCTGAAGGAGAGTTTCCTCTCCTTCAGACCCTGGGATCCATCAGGATACCTTCTGATACTTGATGTCCCATTGACTTGTATTGGTATCGGATATCGGTATCGGCGATATCCAATAATTTTCAGATATCGGCAGATACTATCCGATACCGATACTTTCAAGTATCGGACGGTATCGCTCAACACTACTCATCAGTAAACAAGACTGTTTGAAAATTAGTCTTCATGTATGTCTGGGCCAACTGTTTCTATTTGTGAACACTGTTTAGGGGTGGCCAAATAGTAGGTTTATGAACCAAAGCAAGCCTTTGAAGGATCTTACACATTGAGGTTTGAGGGACTCCAGAGGCACCAGCAGCTTCAAATATCTGTTTGCTGGTTTGTAATGGCTTTTTAGCAGCTGCTCTCTTAATCCGATGAACTTGCTTGGCAGAAAACTTCCTCATTCTGCCTTTATCAGCACAAACACGTCTCTGCTCAGAATCAGCCACAAATCTCTTAACTGTACGATGAGCATGCTTAAGTTTTTGGAAAATATCTAATGTTTTCATCCCTTGACCAAGGCATTGCACTATTTGATGCTTTCCAGCAGCAGAGAGATCCTTTTTATTTCCCATGTTACTTGAAAACTGTGCCTGCTTAACCCTTTACCCCAAGGGTGGTTGGCACGTTAATGACCGGGCCAATTTTTACATTTTTGACCACTGTCCCTTTATGGGGTTATAACTCTGGAACGCTTCAACGAATCCCAGTGATTTTGACATTGTTTTCTCGTGACATATTGTACTTCATGTTCGTGGTAACATTTCTTTGCTATTACCTGCGTTTATTTGTGAAAAAAAAATGTAAATTTAGTGAAAATTTTGAACATTTTGCAATTTTCCAACTTTGAATTTTTATGCCCTTAAATCACAGAGTTATGTCACACAAAATACTTAATAAGTAAAATTTCCCACATGTCTATGTTACATCAGCACAACTTTGGAACCAAAATTTTTTTTAGTCAGGAAGTTATAAGGGTTAAATTTGACCAGCAATTTCTCATTTTTACAACTCCATTTTTTTTAAGGGACCACATCACATTTGAAGTCTTTTTGAGGGGTCTATATAGTTATTAAGGTGGAAGAAAGACTTTAAGTCCATCTAGTTCATCCCATAGCCTAACCTAACATGCCCTAACATGTTGATCCAGAGGAAGGCAAAAAACCCATGTGGCAAAGAGTAAACTCCACATTGGGGAAAAAAATTCCTTCCCGACTCCACATACGGCAATCAGACTAGTTCCCTGGATCAACGCCCTATCAAGGAATCTAGTATATATACCCTGTAACATTATACTTTTCAAGAAAGGCATCCAGTCCCCTCTTAAGTTTAAGTAATGAATCATTCCTTACAACATCATACGGCAGAGAGTTCCATAGTCTCACTGCTCTTACAGTAAAGAATCCGCGTCTGTTGTTATGCTTAAACCTTCTTTCCCCCAGACGTAGAGGATACCCTCTTGTCCCTGTCTCAGGTCTATGATTAAAAAGATCATCAGAAAGGAGTTTGTACTTCCTCTCATAAAATTTATACATTAACATAAGATCACCCCTTAGCCTTCGTTTTTCCAAAACTAAATAGCCCCAAGTGTAATAATCTATCTTGGTATTGCAGCCCCCCCAGTCCTCTAATAACCTTGGTCGCTCTTCTCTGCACCCGCTCCAGTTCAGCTATGTCTTTCTTATACACCGGAGACAAGAACTGTGCACAGTATTCTAAGTGTGGTCAAACTAGTGACTTGTATAGAAGTAAAATTATGTTCTCCTCATGAGCATCTATGCCTCTTTTAATGCATCCCATTATTTTATTTGCCTTTGTCGCAGCTGCCTGACACTGGCCACTGAACATGAGTTTGTCATCCACCCATACACCCAGGTCTTTTTCATTGATGGTTTTGCCCAGAGTTTTAGAATTAAGTGCATAGTTATACATCTTATTACTTCTACCTAAGTGCATGACCTTACATTTATCCCCATTAAAGCTTATTTTCCATTGATCAGCCCAAGCTTCTAGTTTACATAAATCATCCTGTGATATAAAATTGTCCTCCTCTGTATTGATTACCCCGCAGAGTTTAGTGTCATCTGCAAATTTTGAAATTCTACTCTGAATGCCCCTACAAGGTTATTAATAAATATGTTAAAAAGAAGAGGGCCCAATACCGACCCCTGTGGTACCCCACTGCTAACCACGGCACAGTCCGAGGGTGCTCCATTAATAACCACCTTTTGTTTCCTATCCCTGAGCCAGCTCTTAACCCACTTACACATATTTGCCTCTTTCTTTAAGCAGAAGATAGATAACATCATGCAAAGCTTTGGCCCGCAGAACCCAATGCCCCTCTTCTTGACTTCTCAGCCCTGTTCCAAAGCCAGCTTCTCCACCATGACAGACGATCAGCTCTCCATCCTACTATCAAGATCACATCTCACTACTTGCACCCTTGACCCACTCCTGTCCTACCTCATCCCTAACCTCACAATAAGTCTTCATCCCAACCCTAACACAACTCCTCAACCTCTCACTTACAAACGATGTCTTCCCCTCATCCTTCAAACACGCATCAATCACACCTATCCTCAAAAAACCCTCCCTCGACCCATCCTCTGTGTCCAGCTATCGCCCGATATCCCTTCTCCCTTATGCCTCAAAACTACTGGAACAGCATGTCCATCTTGAACTGTCCTCCCACCTCTCCTCCTGCTCCCTCTTTGACCGGTTACATTCTGGCTTCCGAACACATCACTCAACTGAAACTGCCCTAACTAAAGTGAACAATGACCTACTAACCGCCAAGAGCAAGCGACACTACTCTGTCCTCCTCCTCCTGGACCTGTTTTCTGCCTTTGACACTGTGGACCACTCCCTCCTGTTACAGATTCTCTCATCTTAGAATTGGCCCTATCCTGGATCTCATCATATCTAACAGACCGTACATTCCATGTCTCCCTCTCCCACACCACCTCCTCATCTTGTCCCCTGTCTGTCGGTGTTCCCCAAGGCTCAGTTCTAGGACCCCTACTCTTCTCCATCTACACCTTCAGCCTGGGAAAGCTCATAGAATCCCACGGTTTACAATATCTCTACGCTGAAGACACGCAGATCTACCTATCTGAACCCGACTGTTATGTTTGCTAATGACAGGTGTTATGAAGGCAATCCAGAAACACAGTGTGCTTAGCAATCAGAGCGCACACAGTGATCTGACAAATACCCAAAAATACAAGAACGAGCTCTGAGACGTGGAAACTCTGTAGACTGCACACCTGATCCTATCCTAAACACAACTAAAAGCGGCTGTGGATTGCGCCTAACAACTACCTAGGCAACTCGGCACAGCCTAAGAAACTAGCTAGCCTGAAGATAGAAAAATAGGCCTGACTTGCCCCAGAGAAATTCCCCAAAGGAAAAGGCAGCCCCCCACATATAATGACTGTGAGTAAGATGAAAAGACAAAACGTAGGGATGAAATAGATTCAGCAAAGTGGGGCCCGATATTCTAGGACAGAGCGAGGACAGTAAAGCGAACTTTGCAGTCTACAAAAAACCCTAAAGCAAAACCACGCAAAGGGGGCAAAAAAAAACCACCGTGCCGAACTAACGGCACGGCGGTACACCCTTTGCGTCTCAGAGCTTCCAGCAAAACAAAAGACAAGCTGGACAGAAAAAAGGCAACAAAAAAAACAAAAGGCACTTAGCTATACAGAGCAGTAGGTCACAGGAACAATCAGGAGAAGCTCAGATCCAACACTGAAACATTGACAAGGAGCAAGGATAGCAGCATCAGGCGGAGTTAAGTAATGAAGCAGTTAACGAGCTCACCAGAACACCTGAGGGAGGAAGCTCAGAAGCTGCAGTACCACTTGTGACCACAGGAGTGAATTCAGCCACAGAATTCACAACAGTACCCCCCCCTTGAGGAGGGGTCACCGAACCCTCACCAGAGCCCCCAGGTCGACCAGGATGAGCCGCATGAAAGGCACGAACAAGATCGGAAGCATGAACATCAGAGGCAAAAACCCAGGAATTATCTTCCTGAGCATAACCCTTCCATTTAACCAGATACTGGAGTTTCCGTCTAGAAACACGAGAATCCAAAATCTTCTCCACAATATACTCCAATTCCCCCTCCACCAAAACCGGGGCAGGAGGCTCAACAGATGGAACCATAGGTGCCACGTATCTCCGCAACAACGACCTATGGAATACATTATGTATGGAAAAGGAGTCTGGGAGGGTCAAACGAAAAGACACAGGATTGAGAACCTCAGAAATCCTATACGGACCAATAAAACGAGGTTTAAATTTAGGAGAGGAAACCTTCATAGGAATATGACTAGAAGATAACCAAACCAGATCCCCAACACGAAGTCGGGGACCCACACGGCGTCTGCAATTAGCGAAAAGTTGAGCTTTCTCCTGGGACAAGATCAAATTGTCCACTACCTGAGTCCAGATCTGCTGCAACCTATCCACCACAGAATCCACACCAGGACAGTCCGAAGACTCAACCTGTCCTGAAGAGAAACGAGGATGGAACCCAGAATTGCAAAAAAATGGAGAAACCAAGGTAGCCGAGCTGGCCCGATTATTAAGGGCGAACTCAGCCAATGGCAAAAAGGACACCCAATCATCCTGGTCTGCAGAAACAAAACATCTCAGATATGTTTCCAAGGTCTGATTGGTTCGTTCGGTCTGGCCATTAGTCTGAGGATAGAAAGCCGAGGAAAAGGATAGGTCAATGCCCATCCTACCACAAAAGGCTCGCCAAAACCTTGAAACAAACTGGGAACCTCTGTCAGAAACAATATTCTCAGGAATGCCATGCAACCGAACCACATGCTGAAAGAACAAAGGTACCAAATCAGAGGAGGAAGGCAATTTAGCCAAGGGCACCAGATGGACCATTTTAGAAAAGCGATCACAGACCACCCAAATGACTGACATCTTTTGAGAAACGGGAAGGTCAGAAATGAAATCCATCGAAATATGTGTCCAAGGCCTCTTTGGGACCGGCAAGGGCAAAAGCAACCCACTGGCACGAGAACAGCAGGGCTTAGCCCTAGCACAAATCCCACAGGACTGCACAAAAGTACGTACATCCCGTGACAGAGATGGCCACCAGAAGGATCTAGCCACTAACTCTCTGGTACCAAAGATTCCAGGATGACCAGCCAACACCGAACAATGAAGTTCAGAGATAAGTTTATTAGTCCACCTATCAGGGACAAACAGTTTCTCTGCTGGACAACGATCAGGTTTATTCGCCTGAAATTTTTGCAGCACCCGCCGCAAATCAGGGGAGATGGCAGACACAATGACTCCTTCCTTGAGGATACCCGCTGGCTCAGATAAACCCGGAGAGTCGGGCACAAAACTCCTAGACAGAGCATACGCCTTCACATTTTTAGAGCCCGGAAGGTACGAAATCACAAAGTCGAAGCGGGCAAAAAATAACGACCAACGGGCCTGTCTAGAATTCAAGCGCTTGGCAGACTCGAGACAAGTCAAGTTCTTATGATCAGTCAATACCACCACGCGATGCTTAGCTCCTTCAAGCCAATGACGCCACTCCTCGAATGCCCACTTCATGGCCAGCAACTCTCGATTGCCCACATCATAATTACACTCAGCGGGCGAAAACTTCCTGGAAAAGAAAGCACATGGTTTCATCACTGAGCAATCAGAACCTCTCTGTGACAAAACCGCCCCTGCTCCAATCTCAGAAGCATCAACCTCGACCTGGAACGGAAGAGAAACATCTGGCTGACACAACACAGGGGCAGAACAAAAACGACGCTTCAACTCATGAAAAGCTTCCACAGCAGCAGAAGACCAATTAACCAAATCAGCACCCTTCTTGGTCAAATCGGTCAATGGTTTGGCAATGCTAGAAAAATTACAGATGAAGCGACGATAAAAATTAGCAAAGCCCAGGAACTTTTGCAGACTTTTCAGAGATGTCGGCTGAATCCAATCCTGGATGGCTTGGACCTTAACTGGATCCATCTCGATAGTAGAAGGGGTAAAGATGAACCCCAAAAATGAAACTTTCTGCACACCGAAGAGACACTTTGATCCCTTCACAAACAAAGAGTTAGCACGCAGGACCTGAAAAACCATTCTGACCTGCTTCACATGAGACTCCCAATCAATCTGAGAAGATCAAAATGTCATCCAAGTAAACAATCAGGAATTTATCCAGATACTCACGGAAGATGTCATGCATAAAAGACTGAAACACAGATGGAGCATTGGCAAGTCCGAACGGCATCACTAGATACTCAAAATGACCCTCGGGCGTATTGAATGCAGTTTTCCATTCATCTCCTTGCCTGATTCTCACCAGATTATACGCACCACGAAGATCTATCTTAGTGAACCAACTAGCCCCCTTAATCCGAGCAAACAAGCCAGATAACAATGGCAAGGGATACTGAAATTTAACAGTGATCTTATTAAGAAGGCGGTAATCAATACACGGTCTCAGCGAACCATCCGTCTTGGCTACAAAGAAGAACCCTGCTCCCAGTGGTGATGACGATGGGCGAATATGTCCCTTCTCCAGGGATTCCTTCACATAACTGCGCATAGCGGCGTGTTCGGGCACGGATAAATTAAATAATCGACCTTTAGGGAATTTACTACCAGGAATCAAATTGATAGCACAATCACAATCCCTATGCGGAGGTAGAGCATCGGACTTGGGCTCTTCAAATACATCCTGATAATCAGACAAGAACTCTGGGACCTCAGAAGGGGTGGATGACGAAATCGACAAAAATGGAACATCACCATGTACCCCCTGACAACCCCAGCTGGATACCGACATGGAATTCCAATCCAATACTGGATTATGGGTTTGTAGCCATGGCAACCCCAACACGACCACATCATGCAGATTATGCAACACCAGAAAGCGAATAACTTCCTGATGTGCAGGAGCCATGCACATGGTCAGCTGGGCCCAGTATTGAGGTTTATTCTTGGCCAAAGGTGTAGCATCAATTCCTCTCAATGGAATAGGACACCGCAAAGGCTCCAAGAAAAACCCACAACGTTTAGCATAATCCAAATCCATCAGATTCAGGGCAGCGCCCGAATCCACAAACGCCATGACAGAAAACGACGACAAAGAGCATATCAAGGTAATGGACAGAAGGAATTTGGACTGTACAGTACCAATGACGGCAGACCTAGCGGACCGCTTAGTGCGCTTAGGACAATCAGAAATAGCATGAGTGGAATCACCACAGTAGAAACACAGACCATTCAGACGTCTGTATTCCTGCCGTTCAACTCTAGTCATAGTCCTATCGCACTGCATAGGCTCAGGTTTAACCTCAGGCAGTACCGCCAAATGGTGCACAGATTTACGCTCGCGCAAGCGTCGACCGATCTGAATGGCCAAAGACAAAGACTCATTCAAACCAGCAGGCATAGGAAATCCCACCATGACATCCTTAAGAGCCTCAGAGAGACCCTTTCTGAACAAAGCTGCCAGCACAGATTCATTCCACTGAGTGAGTACTGACCATTTCCTAAATTTCTGACAATATACTTCTATATCATCCTGACCCTGGCACAAAGCCAGCAAATTTTTCTCAGTCTGATCCACTGAATTAGGCTCATCGTACAGCAATCCGAGCGCCAGGAAAAACGCATCGACACTACTCAATGCAGGGTCTCCTGGCGCAAGAGAAAATGCCCAGTCTTGAGGGTCGCCGCGCAAAAAAGAAATAATAATCAAAACCTGTTGAATAGGATTACCAGAAGAATGAGGTTTCAAGGCCAGAAATAGCTTACAATTATTTTCGAAACTTAGAAACTTAGTTCTATCTCCAAAAAACAAATCAGGAATAGGAATTCTTTGTTCTAACATAGATTTCTGATCAATAGTATCTTGAATTGAATTTTTTGTACATTTATAACAAGATTATCCATTGAAGAGCACAGACCCTGAATATCCATGTCCACACCTGTGTCCAGAATACCCAAATGTCTAGGGGAAAAAAAAAAAAATGAACACAGAGCAGAAAAAAAAAAAAAAAAAAATGATGTCAGAACTTTTTCTTTCCCTCTATTGAGAATCATTAGTTTGGCTCCTTGTACTGTTATGTTTGCTAATGACAGGTGTTATGAAGGCAATCCAGAAACACAGTGTGCTTAGCGATCAGAGCGCACACAGTGATCTGACAAATACCCAAAAATACAAGAACGAGCTCTGAGACGTGGAAACTCTGTAGACTGCACACCTGATCCTATCCTAAACACAACTAAAAGCGGCTGTGGATTGCGCCTAACAACTACCTAGGCAACTCGGCACAGCCTAAGAAACTAGCTAGCCTGAAGATAGAAAAATAGGCCTGACTTGCCCCAGAGAAATTCCCCAAAGGAAAAGGCAGCCCCCCACATATAATGACTGTGAGTAAGATGAAAAGACAAAACGTAGGGATGAAATAGATTCAGCAAAGTGGGGCCCGATATTCTAGGACAGAGCGAGGACAGTAAAGCGAACTTTGCAGTCTACAAAAAACCCTAAAGCAAAACCACGCAAAGGGGGCAAAAAAAAACCACCGTGCCGAACTAACGGCACGGCGGTACACCCTTTGCGTCTCAGAGCTTCCAGCAAAACAAAAGACAAGCTGGACAGAAAAAAGGCAACAAAAAAAACAAAAGGCACTTAGCTATACAGAGCAGTAGGTCACAGGAACAATCAGGAGAAGCTCAGATCCAACACTGAAACATTGACAAGGAGCAAGGATAGCAGCATCAGGCGGAGTTAAGTAATGAAGCAGTTAACGAGCTCACCAGAACACCTGAGGGAGGAAGCTCAGAAGCTGCAGTACCACTTGTGACCACAGGAGTGAATTCAGCCACAGAATTCACAACACCCGACCTCACTTCCTTACTGACCAAAATCCCACAATATCTGTCTGCTATTTCATCCTTCTTTTCTGTTCATTTTCTAAAACTGGACATGGACAAAACAGAATTCATCATCTTTCCCCCACCTCACTCTACCCCTCCACCTGACCTATCCATCAATGTCAATGGCTGCTCACTTTCCCCGGTCCCGCACGCTCAGTGCCTCGGGGTGATCCTTGACTCTACCCTCTCTTTCAAGCCACATATCCAAGCCCTTGCCTCCTCTTGCCGATTCCAACTCAAAAACATTTCCCAGATCCGTGCATTCCTTGACCATGAAACCACTAAAACACTAATACATGCCCTTGTCATCTCCCGCCTCGTCTACTGCAACCTCCTACTCTCTAGCCTCCCCTCTAGCAATCTGGCACCACTCCAATCCATCCTAAACTCTGCTGCCCGACTAATCCACCTGTCTCCCCATTACTCCCCAGCCTCTCCTCTCTGCCAGGCCCTTCACTGGCTTCCTATTGCCCAGAGGCTACAGATCAAAACACTAACAATGACATACAAAGCCATTCACAATCTGACTCCTCCATACATCTTCTTAGATAGGAGAAAAAAGGATCATACAATATTTGTGGTATGTCCTGATGCAGGGGTCACCTGAACCCTGAAACGTGTAGAATAAACCACGTTGAAAACCTCTACAATTTTTGAAATTCTTCTTGCGGCAGCGTGGGGATAATCCTTTTTTCTCCTATCTAAGAGTGTGCTTCAATTAGGTCCTGCACTGACCTGTGGATCTGCAGCAGCCGCCATTAATATAAGTCCTTCCTTCAATCTCACCAGGTGAGTAGTTCTCTTGGTGGGCAACTTTGTGTAATGTTTGATAAGACCCTATTTGCGCTTTTGTGTCTCCCTCTTTTCACTGTCCTCCATACATCTGTGACATGGTCTCCTGTTACCTACCTACACGCAACCTTCGATCATCTCATGATCTCCTTCTCTACTCCTCTCTCATCTCTTCCTCCCACAACTGTATCCAAGACTTCTCCCGTGCTTCCCCTATACTCTGGAACTCTGTACCCCAACACATCAGGCTCTCACCTACAACAGAAACCTTAAAAAGGAACCTGAAGACCCACCTCTTCCGACAAGCCTACAACCTGCAGTGATCCCCAGTATACTGAACCACCACATGACCAGCTCTACCCTCACATAGTGCATCCTCACCCATCCCCTGTAGACTGTGAGCCCTCGCGAGCAGGGTCCTTTCTCCTCCTGTACTTGTGTGTGCCTTGTTTTACTCATGCTTATTGTACTTGTCTATATTTGCCCCATTCACAAGTAAAGCGCCATGGAATAAATGGCGCTATAAAAATGAATAATAATAATAATATTTTCCCCTATCCCCATTATTCTCATTTTATGTATCAACCTTTTGTGTGTCACCGTATCAAAAGCTTTTGAAAAGTCCATATACACTACGTCCACTGGGTTCCCTTGGTCCAGTCTGGAACTTACCTCTTCATAGAAATTGATCAGATTAGTCTGACAGGAACGGTCCCTAGTAAATCCATGTTGGTATTGGGTCATGAGATTATTCCTCTTCAGATACTCCAGTATAGCGTCCCTTAGAATTCCCTCTAGGATTTTACCCACAGTAGAGGTTAAGCTTACTGGCCTATAATTTCCGATTTCAATTTTTGTCCCCACTTTGAATATTGGCACCACATTTGCTATACGCCAGTCCTGTGGTACAGACCCTGTTATTATGGAATCTTTAAAGATTAAAAATAATGGTCTATCAATGACTGTACTTAATTCCTGCAGTACTCGGGTGTGTATCCCATCCGGGCCCGGAGATTTGTCAATTTTAGTGATTTTTAGACGCCGCCGCACTTCCTGCTGGGTTAAGCAGGTGACATTTAATGGGGAATTTTTATCACTAGTCATTTTGTCTGCCATGGGATTTTCTTATGTAAATACTAATGAAAAAAAGTCATTTAGCATATTGGCTTTTTCCTCATCCTCATCCACCATTTCACCCAGACTATTTTTAAGGGGGCCAACACTATCATTTTTTAGTTTCTTACTATTTACATAGTTAAAGAATATTTTAGGATTATTTTTACTCTCTCTGGCAATGAGTCTCTCTGTCTCAATCTTTGCTGCCTTGATTTGCTTTTTACACAATTTATTTAATTTTCTGTATTTATTTAATGCCTCCTCACTACCTACTTCCTTTAATTCTCTAAATGCTTTCTTTTTGTCACTTATTGCGCCCCTTACAGCTCTATTTAGCCATATTGGCTTCCTCCTATTTCTAGTATGTTTATTCCCATACGGTATATACTGTGCACAGGTCCTATCCAGGATTCTAATAAACATCTCCCATTTTCTTTGTGTATTTTTATGTCTCAGGATATCGTCCCAGTTAATTGCACTAATATCATCTCTTATCCATGTGGAAATTTGCCCTCCTGAAGTTTAGTGTCCTTGTAACCCCTCTACTACACATCTTATTAAAGGACACATGAAAACTTATTATTTTGTGATCTCTATTCCCCAAGTGACCCCCAACCCTTATATTTGATATGCGGTGCCCCCTTTCTTGTTGGGTCCTGAACCAATTGTCAAAGGTAATTGTCTCTCATAGTTGTCAAAAACCAATTACCTTTGCTGGAACTGCAGATTTCCGTTCCCCAATCTAGGGTTGAGCGAAACGGGTCGTTCATTTTCAAAAGTCGCCGACTTTTGGCAAAGTCGGGTTTCATGAAACCCGATCCGACCCCTGTGCGGGGTCGGCCATGCGGTACGCGACTTTCGCGCCAAAGTCGCGTTTCAATGAAGCGAAAAGCGCCATTTCTCAGCCAATGAAGGTAAACGCAGAGTGTGGGCAGCGTGATGACATAGGTCCTGGTCCCCACCATCTTAGAGAAGGGCATTGCAGTGATTGGCTTGCTGTCCGCGGCGTCACAGGGGCTATAAAGGGGCGTTCCCGCCGACCGCCATGTTACTGCTGCTGATCTGAGCTTAGGGAGAGGTTGCTGCCGCTTCGTCAGAAGCAGGGATAGCGTTAGGCAGGGTCCATTAACCACCAAACCGCTTGTGCTGTAGCGATTTCCACTGCCCAACACCACCTTCGGTGTGCAGGGATAGTGGAAGCTACATTTTTTTTTTTTTCCTCAGCGCTGTAGCTCATTGGGCTGCCCTAGAAGGCTCCCCGAAGGCTCCCCGATAGCTGCATTGCTGTGTGTACGCCGCTGTGCAAACCAACTGCTTTTTTCAAAGCACAAATCCTCTTGTTCCTTCCTTTCTGCACAGCTATCTTGTTTGTTTGTCCACACTTTTTATTTAATTTGTGCATCAGTCCACTCCTTATTGCTGCCTGCCATACCTGGCTGAGATTACTGCAGGGAGATAGTAATTGAAGGACAGTTCCTTTTTTTTTTTTTTTTTTTTTTGTGGGAGATTAAGATTGGCATTTCTGCTAGAGTGCCATCCCTGTCTGTGTCATCTCTCACTCAGTGGGCCATAGAAAGCCTATTTATTTTTTTGCTTGATTTGGGTTCTAAAATCTACCTGAAAAAATCACTACATCAATCAGTGGGAGAAAAATATTGGCCTCAGGGCTTGTGTGCCACTCCTTACTCCTGTGTGTGCCATCTCTCACTCAGTGGGCCATAAAAAGCCTATTTATTTTTTTGCTTGATTTGGGTTCCAAAATCTACCTGAAAAAATCACAACATCAATCAGTGGGAGAAAAATATTGGCCTCAGGGCTTGTGTGCCACTCCTGACTCCTGTGTGTGCCATCTCTCACTCAGTGGGCCATAGAAAGCCTATTAATTTTTTTGCTTGATTTGGGTTCTAAATTCTACCTGAAAAAATCAATAAATCAATCAGTGGGAGATTAATATTGGCCTTTGGGCTTGTGTGCCAGTCCTAAGCGTGCCATCTCTCTCTCTCAGATAGTGGGCCATAGAAAGCCTATTTATTATTTTTTTTATTGGGTTTATAAATTTTCCCTGGAAAAAAAAAAAAAAAGTGGGAGATTAATATTGGCCTCTGGGCTTGTGTGCCAGTCCTGAGCGTGCCATCTCTCTCACAAATAGTGGGCCATAGAAAGCCTATTTATTTTTTGGGTTGATTTGGGTTCTAAATTCTACCTGAAAACATCAATAAATCAATCAGTGGGAGATTAATATTGGCCTTTGGGCTTGTGTGCCAGTCCTAAGCGTGCCATCTCTCTCTCTCAGATAGTGGGCCATAGAAAGCTTATTTATTATTTTTTTTATTGGGTTTATAAATTTTCCCTGGAAAAAAAAAAACAAGTGGGAGATTAATATTGGCCTCTGGGCTTGTGTGCCAGTCCTGAGCGTGCCATCTCTCTCACAAATAGTGGGCCATAGAAAGCCTATTTATTTTTTGGGTTGATTTGGGTTCTAAATTCTACCTGAAAAAATCAATAAATCAATCAGTGGGAGATAAATATTGGCCTCTGGGCTTGTGTGCCACTCCTGACTCCTGTGTGCGTCATCTCTCACTCAGTGGGCCCTAGAAAGCCTATTTTTTGTTTTATTTGTTTTCTAAATTCTCCCTGAAAAAATCATTTTATTTTATTTGGTTTCTAAATTATTCCTGAAAAAATCATTTTTTTTGTATTTTTTTTTTCTAAAGTCTCCCTGAAAAAAAAAAAAAAAATCAAATCAGTGGGAGATTAATATTGCCCTTTCTGCTTGTGTGCCAGTCTTGACTCCTGGGTGTGCCATCTCTCTCTCTCTCTCTCCAATTGTGGGCCATAGAAAGCCTATTAATTTTTTTGCTTGATTTGGGTTCCAAAATCTACCTGAAAAAATCACTAAATCAATCAGTGGGAGATAAATATTGGTCTCTGGGCTTGTGTGCCACTCCTGACTCCTGTGTGCGTCCTCTCTCACTCAGTGGGCCCTACAAAGCCTATTTTTTTTTATTTGTTTTCTAAATTCTCCCTGAAACAATCATTTTATTTTATTTTGTTTCTAAATTCTTCCTGAAAAATTCATTTTTTTGTATTTTTTTTTTCTAAAGTCTCCCTGAAAAAAAAAAAAAATCAAATCAGTGGGAGATTAATATTGCCCTTTCTGCTTGTGTGCCAGTCTTGACTCCTGGGTGTGCCATCTCTCTCTCTCTCTCCAATTGTGGGCCATAGAAAGCCTATTTATTTTTTTGCTTGATTTGGGTTCCAAAATCTACCTGAAAAAATCACTAAATCAATCAGTGGGAGATAAATATTGGCCTCTGGGCTTATGTGCCACTCCTGACTCCTGTGTGCGTCCTCTCTCACTCAGTGGGCCATAGAAAGCCTATTTTTTTTTATTTGTTTTCTAAATTCTCCCTGAAACAATCATTTCATTTTATTTGGTTTATAAATTCTTCCTTAAAAAATCATTTTTTTTTATTATTTTTTTTTTTCTAAAGTCTCCCTGTTAAAAAAACAAAAACAAATCAGTGGGAGATTAATATTTACATTTGCGCTTCAGTGACAGTCCTGCGTGTGTGGCATCTCTCTCATTTGTTGCCACCAACAACAGAGTGTGTAACATTGTGCCTGATTTTCGTTGTGGTCTCACCCACCTGTAAAGGGGTAGCTAAATCATACTGAAGTTATACCTCACCGTGTAAGTTGTGTGACAGCAACAAATACCGTTAGTTTGGTAACGTTTTTAAAAAAATGAGTAAGTCTGGTGGAAGAGGTCGTGGCCGGGGGCGTTCATTGTCAGCTGGTAATGAGGGTAGTGGTGGAGCATCAGGTGGTCGTGGGAAAAAAAATATTGCACCTAAGTCTGGAGCTGTGGAGCCAGGTTCGTCGTCTGGCTACACAAGGCCTCGAACGCTCCTTTTTCTGGGAGTAGGAAAACCGCTTTTAAAGCCGGAGCAGCAAGAGCAAGTTTTGGCTTATCTTGCTGACTCAGCCTCTAGCTCTTTTGCCTCCTCTCGTGAAACTGGTAAAAGTAAAAGCAGCGCGTCGTTAGTGGATGTTCACGGTCAGGGACAAGTCGCTTCCTTGTCCTCTTCAGCAAAAACAACAACAGAGAAGAATGCAGCAGGCGACACAACGGGTTACTCCATGGAGCTCTTTACACATACCGTCCCTGGCTTAGAAAGTGAAGCAGTTAACAGTCCATGCCCATTACAAGTTGAATCTGACATGGAGTGCACTGATGCACAGCCACAGCCAGACTACTATGCTGGTCCTTTGACTCAGACCACAACATTGCCCTCGCAGGGTGCTGATCAAGAATCAGACCCTGATGAGACTATGTTGCCCCATCACGAACGCTATACCACCGACCGACACGGCGACACAGACGAAGTTGCACACGAGCTACAAGAAGAGCTAATAGATGACCCAGTTCTTGACCCCGATTGGCAGCCATTGGGGGAACAGGGTGCAGGCGGCAGCAGTTCTGAAGCGGAGGAGGAGGGGCCGCAGCAGGCATCAACATCGCAACAGGTTCCATCTGCCGGGCCCGTATCTTGCCCAAAACGCGTGGCCAAGTCAAAACCTGTTGGAGGACAGCGTGGCCATCCGGTTAAAGCTCAGTCTGCAATGCCTGAAAAGGTATCCGATGCTAGAAAGAGTGCAGTCTGGCATTTTTTTAAACAACATCCAATTGATCAGCGCAAAGTCATCTGTCAAAAATGTTCAACTACCTTAAGCAGAGGGCAGAATCTGAAAAGTCTCAATACAAGTTGCATGCATAGACATTTAACCACCATGCATTTGCAAGCTTGGACTAACTACCAAACGTCCCTTAAGGTTGTAGCACCCTCGGCCAATGAAGCTAGTCATCAACGCAACATCCCTTCCGGCAGTGTAGGGTCACCATTTTCTGCACCACCTGCAGTATCTGTGCAGGTTTCTTTGCAAGGCCAAAGCAGTCAGGGTCAGGGAATCACCAGTTTCGTAGTAGGAAACACTGCATCTAGGGCATCGACGGCAACAATACCATCTCCCACCGTCTCTCAGTCTGCCATGTCCACCGGCACCCCTGCTAGTTCCATGATCTCCAGCTCTCCAGTCCAGCTCACCCTACATGAGACTATGGTTAGAAAAAGGAAGTACTTAGCCTCGCATCCGCGTACACAGGGTTTGAACGCCCACATAGCTAGACTAATCTCGTTAGAGATGATGCCCTACCGGTTAGTTGAAAGCGAAGCTTTCAAAGCCCTGATGGACTACGCTGTACCACGCTACGAGCTACCCAGTCGACACTTTTTTTCCAGAAAAGCCATCCCAGCCCTCCACCAGCATGTTAAAGAGCGCATCGTCCATGCACTCAGGCAATGTGTGAGCACAAAGGTGCACCTGACAACAGATGCATGGACCAGTAGGCATGGCCAGGGACGTTACGTGTCCATCACGGCACACTGGGTAAATGTGGTGGATGCAGGGTCCACAGGGGACAGCAAGTTTGGGACAGTTCTGCCTAGCCCACGGTCTAGGAAACAGTTGGCTGTAGCCGTTCGCACCCCCTCCTCCTCCTCCTCGTCTTTTTGCAGAAGCGAGACCTCGTCCACAGACCGCAGTCGCACAACCACTCCATCCGCAGCTGCCACTGTTGCACACCAGGTCTCCCATTATGGGGCAGCTACTGGCAAACGTCAGCAGGCTGTATTGGCTATGAAGTGTTTGGGCGACAACAGACACACCGCTGAAGTTCTGTCCGAGTTCTTGCAGAAAGAAACGCAGTCGTGGATGGGCACTGTAGATCTTGAGGCAGGCAAGGTAGTGAGTGATAACGGAAGGAATTTCATGGCTGCCATCTCCCTTTCCCAACTGAAACACATTCCTTGCCTGGCTCACACCTTAAACCTGGTGTTGCAGTGCTTCCTGAAAAGTTATCCGGGGTTATCCGACCTGCTCCTCAAAGTGCGTGGACTTTGCTCACATATCCGCCGTTCGCCCGTACACTCCAGCCGTATGCAGACCTATCAGCGTTCTTTGAACCTTCCCCAGCATCGCCTAATCATAGACGTTGCAACAAGGTGGAACTCAACACTGCACATGCTTCAGAGACTGTGTGAACAGAGGCGGGCTGTTATGTTTTTGTGGGAGGATACACATACACAGGCAGGAAGTAGGATGGCAGACATGGAGTTGTCAGGTGTGCAGTGGTCGAAGATTCAAGACATGTGTCAAGTCCTTCAGTGTTTTGAGGAATGCACACGGCTGGTTAGTGCAGACAACGCCATAATAAGCATGAGCATCCCCCTAATGCGTCTGCTGATGCAAAGTTTGACGCACATAAAGGATCAGGCGTCTGCAGCTGAGGAAGAGGAAAGCCTTGATGACAGTCAGCCATTGTCTGGCCAGGGCAGTGTACAGGACGAGGTAGCGGGCGAACAGGAGGAGGAGGACGAGGAGGATGATGGGGATGATTATATTTTTAATGAGGAAGCTTTTCCGGGGCCAGTGGAAATTGTTGGCGCGGCAAGGCCGGGTTCTGGTTTTTGGAGGGACACAAGTGACGTGGATTTGCCTGAAACTGCCCCTCAACCAAGCACAACCACAGATTTGAGAACTGGAACTTTGGCCCACATGGCGGATTATGCCTTACGTATCCTCAAAAGGGACACACGCATAACAAAAATGATGAACAATGACGATTACTGGTTGGCCTGCCTCCTTGATCCTCGCTATAAAGGCAAATTGCAAAATATAATGCCACATGAGAACTTGGAACTAATATTAGCAACCAAACAATCAACTCTTATTGACCGTTTGCTTCTGGCATTCCCTGCACACAGCGCCGGTGAGCGTTATCACACGAGCTGCAGGGGCCAGCAGACCAGAGGTGTTAGAGGGGCAGAAATCAGAAGTGGCGTTGGCCAGAGGGGTTTTCTGACCAGGTTGTGGAGTGATTTTGCTATGACCGCAGACAGGACAGGTACTGCAGCATCAATTCATAGTGACAGGAGACAACATTTGTCCAGTATGGTTACTAACTATTTTTCATCCCTTATCGACGTTCTCCCTCAACCGTCATTCCCATTTGATTACTGGGCATCAAAATTAGACACCTGGCCAGAATTGGCAGAATATGCATTGCAGGAGCTTGCTTGCCCGGCAGCTAGTGTCCTATCAGAAAGAGTATTCAGTGCTGCAGGTTCAATACTAACAGAAAAAAGGACTCGTCTGGCTACCCAAAATGTAGATGATCTAACCTTCATTAAAATGAACCACAACTGGATTTCGAAATCTTTTGCCCCACCTTGCCCGGCTGACACCTAGCTTTCCTATGTAAAGGTCTTGCCTGTGGACTATTCTGAACGACTTTTCCAATCTCGTAATTTGCAGCACCTGATTGTCCAGCATCCGACATGTTAACACCTCCCTAAATGGCCAAAGTCCCCACACGGGGCCGTGGTATCGCCACTTGGCGCCAGCACCCGTGAGAGTACTGTTTGTCTGAAGAGGTGGGTGTGCCCGCTTTTGGTCGACGGCACTGCCACTAGGTCCCTCATAGTACAATAAAGTGTCTGGCGGTGGTGGTGCGCACCCAACGTCAGACACACCGTTGTAATATGAGGGGCCCTGGGCCTGTACCGCCGGCCACAAGACAGTTCCCCCTTCCCAGGTCAAACAGTGCTCTACCACTTGCAAAATTTTCTCTCACAGCTCCACCAATGTTTAGTCTATGCGCTGACATCCTTCAATGTCTGGCACTGTCAATACCATTGTATTGACATTTTTCTTATGTTAGGCCTTCGAAGCCTGTCTGCGGTCACTCCTTCCACTAGGCCTCCACTGACCTGTCTACTGCTGCCCGTGTTCCCCTGGAACCAATTTAAAATTGCCTACAGCCAGCCCAATTTATTATGTTAGGGCTTCGAAGCCTGTCTGCGGTCCCTCCTTCCACTAGGCCTCCACTGACCTGTCTACTGCCGCCCGTGTTCCCCTGGAACCAATTTTAAATTGCCTACAGCCAGCCCAATTTATTATGTTAGGGCTTCGAAGCCTGTCTGCGGTCCCTCCTTCCACTAGGCCTCCACTGACCTGTCTACTGCTGCCCGGGTTCCCCTGGAACCAATTTTAAATTGCCTACAGCCAGCCCAATTTATTATGTTAGGGCTTCGAAGCCTGTCTGCGGTCCCTCCTTCCACTAGGCCTCCACTGACCTGTCTACTGCTGTCCGTGTTCCCCTGGAACCAATTGTAAATTGCCTACATCCCAATTTTTGTTATGTTAGGCCTTCGAAGCCTGTCTGCGGCCCGTTCTTTCCACTACTACTACACTGACCAGGCCACTGCTGCCCGTGTTCCCCTGGAACCAATTTTAAATTGCCTACAGCCAGCCCAATTTATTATGTTAGGCCTTCAAAGCCTGTCTGCGGTCCCTCCTTCCACTAGGCCTCCACTGACCTGTCTACTGCTGCCCGTGTACCCCTTGAACCAACATCAGAAAATATAAAAATAAGTATTTTGCTTATAAAAAAGAAAATACTGGAGAGATATCAAATGCAGACATTTTAACATTAAAAACAAACACATACAACAAAAATCTGGTACAGTACTAAAAATGGCCACCAGCTACAATAACTTTCTCCTGCAAGTAGTTAACTGAAAGTTTTTTTCAATTTAAAACACAGATATGGCATCCACCGAGTGTTGTCCTGTCGCGTCTTCTTTATATTATTGCCAAGAAGATGCAAAACAATGAAAATAATAAAATCATTATTTACCAAAAAAATAGAGTAAGTCAAAACCACATTGCAAATAAACATTCATTACAAATAAAGAAGCAGGGCGCGTCCGAGGGTGAGTATATACGTAATAAGAATATAATCACCCTCGGACGCGCCCTGCTTCTTTCCGACAGCCTTCCTTCCTAAGAATCAGCCCTTCCGTGGTGTAGAGAGAGGGTGTGTTACACTCCAAGGTGTTCCCCAGGTTGCCTTTCCTGAGCTTCGATCTTCATGCTCTCGTTTAGTAGTTGTCGGAAAGTAGGCTGCATTAGGCCTACAAATTGGGTATGGGGTGGAGAGAGATGGTGTGTTACACTCCAAGGTGTTCCCCAGGTTTCCTTGCCATTGCTTCGGTCTTCCGACTCTCGTTTAGTAGTTGTAGAAAACTACACTGCATTAGGCCTACAAAATGGGTATCGGGTGGAGAGAGATGGTGTGTTACACTCCAAGGTGTTCCCCAGGTTTCCTTGCCATTGCTTTGGTCTTCCGACTTTCGTTTAGTAGTTGTAGAAAACTACACTGCATTAGGCCTACAAAATGGGTATCGGGTGGAGAGAGATGGTGTGTTACACTCCAAGGTGTTCCCCAGGTTTCCTTGCCATTGCTTCGGTCTTCCGACTCTCGTTTAGTAGTTGTAGAAAACTACACTGCATTAGGCCTACAAAATGGGTATGGGGTGGAGAGAGATGGTGTGTTCCACTCCAAGGTGTTCTCCAGGTTGCCTTTCCTGAGCTTCTATCTTCAGGCTCTCGTTAAATTGTGGTTAAATGGAACAACTGCATTTGGCGTACTAGTTGGTTTGGGGACTACTAACAGTGTCTGCCGCTCCTTGCTGTTCTCCTGGTTTCCTGTCCTGAAATTCCGTTTTCAGGCGCTCGTTAAGTAGTTGTTAATGTTAGACTGCATTTGGCCTACTAGTTGGGTTGGGGCCTACTATCGGTGTCTGCCTCTCATTCCAGTTGTCCTCCACTGCAATGCCCCCTGGTTATTCCTGTGTTACCAATTTTGAACTGCATTTAGCCAACTTTATTCTTTGGGCCTATATCTGTGTTTCCTCCTCATCCTGCCCATTGCCCAGCCAGTGATAGATGAGTCTGCTGGTACATTGACCCATAACGCAACATTCCCCGTGCACGCTACACAACAACATTGTGACCCTGCTGAAAGTCAGGTTGCTCTTCCCGCATACCTTACCACCTTACACGGGGACAAAGAGGAAGGTGCAGATGAAAGTGCAGGTTCCTTCATCAGGTGGGGGGAGGAATACTAGTTGGCGACGTCACTGGCACAGGGCCTCTCATAGTACGCAAGAGTGTTGCTGCCGGTGGGAGGCGCCCCCGCCGTGCAAACACACCGCTGTACTTTGAGGGGCCCTGTGCCAGTGCCAATGCCAACGAGTGGGCCCCCCCTGCTTGCTCAGGTTCACAGCACTTGCAAAGTTGAAATACTTACCTCTCCCTGCTCCACTGCTGTGACGTGGTCCAGATTTCCTGGGCCCACTAATTACTTGAACCAGCCCTACCCACCACAACTTTAGCCAAATGACCCCCAATTTCAAATGCCTTCCAATTATTATAAGGTAAATTACGCTTGACAAGCTTCATTAAGAAGAATGGATGGTTTTGACATTAAAATGGGCACTCTAGGTGTTTTCCTGGCCCCCACTCACTGCCGACTAAGCTGCCCCATTGACTTGCATTGGGTTTCGTGTTTCGGTCGATCCCGACTTTACGTCATAATCGGCCGATTTCACTCGACCCGACTTTTAAGATAGTCGGGTTTCGCGAAACCCGGCTCGACTCTAAAAAGGTCAAGGTCGCTCAACTCTACCCCAATCTATTTCAGGGTAGTTGAAGTCCCCCATAATAATGACTTCTCCTTGAGTCGCAGCTTCATCTGTTTGCTTTATGAGGATATTCTACGTTGCTTCCATTATTTTTGGAGACTTATAACAAACTCCTATCAGTAATTTATTATTTTTTTCCCTCTCCCCTTATCTCCACCCACAGGAACTCTACATTTTCATTAGATTCACCTAAATTATCGCGCAGGATGGGTTTTAAGGATGATTTTTCAAATAGACACACCCCTCCCCCTCGCTTATCTGTTCGGTCATTTCTGAACAGACTATAACCCTGCAAGTTAACAGCCCAGTCATGTGTTATGACCTGGTGGTCAGGACAATTATGGACCTGGTGGTTAAGAGCACACGGAATGACCTGATAGTTACTGATAATAAGGACGAGCTCTGGGACGTGGGAACTCTGCTGACCGCAATCCCTAAACCTATCAAACACACTAGAAATAGCCGTGGATTGCGCCTAACGCTCCCTATGCAACTCGGCACAGCCTAAGAAACTAGCTAGCCCTGAAGATAGAAAAATAAAGCCTACCTTGCCTCAGAGAAATTCCCCAAAGGAAAAGGCAGCCCCTCACATATAATGACTGTGAGTAAAGATGAAAATACAAACACAGAGATGAAATAGATTTAGCAAAGTGAGGCCCGACTTACTGAACAGACCGAGGATAGGAAAGGTTACTTTGCGGTCAGCACAAAAACCTACAAAAAGACCATGCAGAGGGCGCAAAAAGACCCTCCGCACCGACTCACGGTGCGGAGGCGCTCCCTCTGCGTCCCAGAGCTTCCAGCAAGCAAGACAACAAATTGAATAGCAAGCTGGACAGAAAAATAGAAAACCAAAGAAATACAAGCTGGAACTTAGCTTCTGATGGGAAGACAGGTCACAAGAACGATCCAGGAGTGAACTAGACCAATACTGGAACATTGACAGGTGGCATAGAGCAAAGATCTAAGTGGAGTTAAATAGAGCAGCAGCTAACGAATTAACCTAGTCACCTGTGAAACTCAGAAACACCCACCAGAGGAAGTCCATGGACAGAACCAGCCGAAGAACCATTCATGACCACAGGAGGGAGCCCGACAACAGAATTCACAACAGTCATGGCTCCCATCCAGCCATGTTTCATATATCCCCACCATGTCATAATTATGCTCCAACACGATTAATTCTAATACCATAGAAAATATGATAGAAAATACGCAAGTGTGACACCATTCTAAAAACTGCACCCCCCAAGGTGTTCAAAACCACATTCAAGAAGATTATTAACCCTTCAGGTGTTTCACAGGAAATTTTGGAATGTTTAAAAAAATGGAAATTGCCTCTTAGGAGAAAAAAAGGACTTAAAAAAAATGAACATTTAACTTTTTTTCACAAAAAAATTACTTTCGCTCCAATTTGTTTTATTTTACCAAGAGTAACAGGAGAAATTGGACCCCAAAGCTTGTACAATTTATTCTTAGTTTGCTGATACCCCATATGTGGGGGTAAACCACTGTTTGGGCGCATGGCAGAGCTCAGAAGGGAAGGCGCGCCATTTGACTTTTCAATGCAAAATTGATTGAAATTGAGATAGGACGCCATGTCGCATTTGGAGAGCCGCTAATGTGCCTAAATATTGAAACCCCCCACAAGTGACACCATTTTGGAAAGTAGACCCCCTAAGGAACTTATCTAGATGTGTGGTGAGCACTTTGACCCACCAAATGCTTCACAGAAGTTTATAATGTAGAGCCGTAAAAATAAATAATCATATTTTTTCACAAAAATGATATTTTCACCCCCAATTTTTTATTTTCCCAAGGGTAACAGAAAAAATTGGACCCCAAAAGTTGTTGTGCAATTTGTCCTGAGTGCGCTGATACCCTATATGTGGGGGTAAACCACTGTTTGGGCGCATGGCAGAGCTCGGAAGGGAAGGTGCGCCGTTTGACTTTCCAATGCAAATGCAAAATTGACTGGAATTGAGATTGAACGCCATGTCACGTTTAGAGAGCCCCTAATGTGCCTAAACATTGAAACCCCCACAAGTGACAATATTTTGGAAAGTAGACCCCCTAAGGAACTTATCTAGATGTGTGGTGAGCACTTTGAACCAAGTGTTTCACTACAGTTTATAACGCAGAGCTGTAAAAAAAATATTTTTTTTTTCCTCAAAAATTATTTTTTAGCCCCCAGTTTTGTATTTTCCCAAGGGTAACAGGAGAAATTGGACCACAAAAGCTGTTGTCTAATTTGTCCTGAGTACGATGATACCCCATATGTGGGAGAAAACTACTATTTGGGTGCATGGCAGAGCTTGGAAGGGAAGGAGCGCCATTTGGAATGCAGACTTAGATGGAATGGTCTGCAGGCTTCACATTGCGTTTGCAGACCCTTGATGTACCTAAACAGTAGAAACCCCCCACAAGTGACCCCATATTGGAAACTAGACCCCCCAAGGAACTTATGTAGATGTGTTGTGAGAACTTTGAACCCCCAAGTGTTTCACTACAGTTTATAATGCAGAGCCGTGAAAATAAAAAATATTTTTTTTCCTCACAAATTATTTTTTAGCCCCCGGTTTTGTATTTTTCCAAGGCTAACAGGAGAAATTGGACCCCAAAAGTTGTTGTCCAATTTCTCCTGAGTGTTGAGCGATACCTTCCGATATCGGAAAGTATCGGTATCGGATTGGATCGGCCGATATTCAAAAAATATCGGATATCGGCGATACCGATACCCGATCCCAATGCAAGTCAATGGGACCAAAATATCGGAATTAAAATAAACCCTTTCTTTCCTTGTAGGTTCATTCTACATGAAGGAAAACAACTAAGAATAATGCAGGATGTATTTGGGGAGGTGGCGGAGACATTAAAGGCATAGAGGTTTAGCCCAATCTAATAGAATAGCATGATTTTTTTTTTTTAAAGACGTTCAGAGTGACAAAGATATTGACTATGTAAATTTTTTTTTATTTTGTCAGATATTGATGTTTCACTATTCCACGCCCTTCCCCTTCTTTTTTTTACTTTTCCCACACTTTCATCTTCATCATCATCAGCATCTTTGACGGTGCTGGAACCAGGCTGGGCACGAGGGATTACCCGTGACAAAAACACTGCCCGAAAACCAGCTGGCGGTGCTGGAACTCGGATGCGTTGCCTATTCAAGATTGGCTTCCTAGAGCCCCAACTAGCCGTGTTGGAGCAAAGGGTAAGCAGGGGGAGCAGAGTGTAGGCCAAAGCCTGCATTGGAGGCAGCTTTGTGTCTGCGTTGCGTTTGCAGGACACGATGCCGGCTACACAGCGCGGGAACAGCTGGCGGTGCTTAACCCCACTAACACATTGGCTGGTGTTTTTCTCTGTGCAGCTAGCACGTCCGGGCAAAAACTGGCGGTGTTAGAGCCCAGGGTCAGCAGGAGGAGGAGAGGAGCAGAGTGTAGGCTGAAGCCTAATTTAATTAATTTCAAAGGTAACCTTTAACCCACCATCAGGTGTTACAATGTAGAAGGGCCACACCTTGTGCAGCAGTAATGCTCCACAAGTGAGAGGTTGCTCTTTAAATTTTGCTCATTGCACACGCAGAATGATAGACGTACACAATTTTGCCCATTGTACAGTAGAACTGTATTGGAGGCGTGACTTGTCTTTTTAAGGAGACGCGGCACAGGTGTCCAAAAATAACGCCTTTGTGCTGGGCACAGCCTCCTTAGCGTTGTTATTTGCTGTACAGGAGTCTGTGCTCTTGTTATCCCTTGGCCATGCGCTGTGAGCGCTGCCTGTCTTATGTCCTCATTTCATGTTGGCCGGTGCGGTTATCGATCGCCATGAATCCCAAACCCCCAGTGTGTTTTCAATAATTCATACTGCGGGGCTGGGATTCATGGCCTTGTGCAGTAAATATGTTCGCCGCTCACAAATGTCCTTACACCTGCTTCAGACTGGGCGGACTCAGCTGATCCCTTATCGCATGCCGCGGCCATGAGGCCGCACAGTCTGAAGAAGGCGGAAGGAGGGGAGTGAAGACAGGCGAACATATGCACTGCATATGCCCATCAATCACACCCTCGCATTCAAAATATATAAGACAACGAGGGGGGTTGTGTCGGGCAGGGCGGACGCACAGGCACAAGCAGCTAACCAATGATGTCAGAAGATGGGCAGCGCTACCAAGGGGGGTGCTGCGTGTCATTTAAAAAGGAGAATCACAACTCAGGGGCAGTGAAATGGTCTGTAATGAGACACATTTTGTACGTGTTAAATTCAAGGTGGGCAAGGAGAAAAAGTCAGCCACCTTGTACAAATGCAGCAGTACTGCTGTACAAGGTGGCTGTTATACATAGAAACACCTGGGGGTGGGGGTCAGGGTCCCTTTAATTTCAGTTCATGTGCCTGCGTGGCGTTTGCAGGTCACGTTGCCGGCTACACAGCAGATGAACAGCTGGCGGTGCTGAACCCCACTAACACATTGGCTGGTGTTCTTCTCTGTGCAGCTAGCACGTCCGGGCAGAAACTGGCGGTGTTTGAGCCCAGGGTCAGCAGGAGGAGGAGAGGAGCAGAGTGTAGGCCGAAGCCTGCACTGGTGGCAGCTTTTGGTCAGTTGTGCCAGCGTGGCTTGTGCTGGACACGATGCCGGCTACACAGCAGGGGAACAGCTGGCGGTGCTGAACCCCACTAACACATTGGCTAGTGTTCTTCTCTGTGCAGCTAGCACGTCCGGGCAAAAACTGGCGGTGTTTGAGCCCAGGGTCAGCAGGAGGAGGAGAGGAGCAGAGTGTTGGCCGAAGCCTACACTGGTGGCAGCTTTTGGTCTGTTGTGCCAGCGTGGCTTGTGCTGGACAAGTTGCTGGCTACACAGCAGGGGAACAGCTGGCGGTGCTTAACCCCACTAACACATTGGCTGGTGTTCTTCTCTGTGCAGCTAGCACGTCCGGGCAGAAACTGGCGGTGTTTGAGCCCAGGGTCAGCAGGAGGAGGAGAGGAGCAGAGTGTAGGCCGAAGCCTAATTGAACCAATTTCAAAGGTAACCTTTAACCCACCCTCAGGTGTTACAATGTAGAAGAGCCACTCGTTGTGCAGCAGTAATGCTCCACAAGTGAGAGGTTGCTCTTTAAATTTTGCTCATTGCACACGCAGAATGAAAGACGTACACAATTTTGCCCATTGTACAGTAGAACTGTATTGGAGGCGTGACTTGTCTTTTTAAGGAGACGCGGCACAGGTGTCCAAAAATAACGCCTTGGTGCTGGGCGCAGCCTCCTGAGCATTGTTATTTGCTGTACAGGAGTCTGTGCTCATGTTATCCCTTGGCCATGCGCTGTGAGCGCTGCCAGTCTTATGACCTCATTTCATGTTGGCCGGTGCGGTTATCGATGGCCATGAATCCCAGACCCCCAGTGTGTTTTCAATAATTCACACTGCGGGGCTGGGATTCATGGCCTTGTGCAGTAAATATGTTCGCCGCTCACAAATGTCCTTACACCTGCTTCAGACTGGGCAGCCTCAGCTGATCCCTTATCGCCTGCCACGGCCATGAGGCCGCACAGTCTGATGAAGGCGGAAGGAGGGGAGTGAAGACAGGAGAAGATATGCACTGTTCGTGCCCATCAATCACACCCTCGCAGTCAAAATATATGAGACAACGAGGGGCGTTGTGTCGGGCAGGGCAGACGCACAGGCACAAGCAGCCAACCAATGATGTCAGAAGATGGGCAGCGCTACCAAGGGGGGTGCTGCGTGTCATTTAAAAAGGAGAATCACACCTCAGGGGCAGTGAAATGGTCTGTAATGAGACACATTTTGTACATGTTAAATTCAACATGGGCAAGGAGAAAAAGTCAGCCACCTTGTACAAATGCAGCAGTACTGCTGTACAAGGTGGCTGTTATACATAGAAACACCTGGGGGTGGGGGTCAGGGTCCCTTTAATTTCAGTTCATGTGCCTGCGTGGCGTTTGCAGGTCACGTTGCCGGCTACACAGCAGAGGAACAGCTGGCAGTGCTGAACCCCACTAACACATTGGCTGGTGTTCTTCTCTGTGCAGCTAGCACGTCCGGGCAGAAACTGGCGGTGTTTGAGCCCAGGGTCAGCAGGAGGAGGAGAGGAGCAGAGTGTAGGCCGAAGCCTGCACTGGTGGCAGCTTTTGGTCAGTTGTGCCAGCGTGGCTTGTGCTGGACACGATGCCGGCTACACAGCAGGGGAACAGCTGGCGGTGCTGAACCCCACTAACACATTGGCTGGTGTTCTTCTCTGTGCAGCTAGCACGTCCGGGCAAAAACTGGCGGTGTTTGAGCCCAGGGTCAGCAGGAGGAGGAGAGGAGCAGAGTGTTGGCCGAAGCCTACACTGGTGACAGCTTTTGGTCTGTTGTGGCAGCGTGGCTTGTGCTGGACAAGATGCCGGCTACACAGCAGGGGAACAGTTGGCGGTGCTGAACCCCACTAACACATTGGCTGGTGTTCTTCTCTGTGCAGCTAGCACGTCCGGGCAGAAACTGGCGGTGTTTGAGCCCTAGGTCAGCAGGAGGAGGAGAGGAGCAGAGTGTAGGCCGAAGCCTAATTGAACCAATTTCAAAGGTAACCTTTAACCCACCCTCAGGTGTTCCAATGTAGAAGAGCCACTCGTTGTGCAGCAGTAATGCTCCACAAGTGAGAGGTTGCTCTTTAAATTTTGCTCATTGCACACGCAGAATGAAAGACGTACACAATTTTGCCCATTGTACAGTAGAACTGTATTGGAGGCGTGACTTGTCTTTTTAAGGAATCAAGCAAGATGGCTAACCGCACTTTCACAAACCGGAGCGCACGTGCAGGTCCAGGGAACCCACTAGGACCATCGAAAACTCGAAGAGAAGAAGTGACAGCGCTCCATCCGGGTGTAATCCAAATCAGCAAGTTTATTTCAAGCCATAAAAGCAGCAGACAGCAACGTTTCGACCTATTCGGTCTTTATCAAGCATGCCTTGCAGTGAAAGGGGCCGGCTTTAAATAGTATATGTGCCACGCAGGGCACCAATCACTAATAGGCCGCCCCCCACCACATAATTAACAATATAAACATAAAAAACATACATAAAACATATACCCATTAAAAATCTCCCCACCGTAGCCCTTAACATGTGTACATAATACAAAAATTCCCCATATCCATATACAAAAACAACACAACTCGTCGGGATCCCAGCTGTCAGCAACAGGAGGCGTAGTCATCATGGAGTCGTCTTCCAATCATCATGCCACCACATGGAGCTGTAAACAACAGGTTGTCAATCAAGCCCAAGCTCTCATGTGCGTCATAGAACCTACCGACGCAATCAGACAGATCCCCGGTCCGGAAGTGTCCCTACGGCCAATGAGGGAACCTGTAACGGAAATGCATCTCTACATCGTAGGTCAAGCCTCCAGCCCCCTCGATCAGATAACGCAGGCGCATCACCGCTCCAATCCGCCCCCTTACAGGAACCAATCATGAGACGGGAGCGCCACACGCCCATCTCCCGAAGGGCACGGGGCCGGGCCGAAGCATTACCATAGTAACAATAGCGCTAACATGTCATAGCCAGTGCGTCCAGTAACTGGCTGGGCCAGGCGCTGCAACGATGGGAATTGCGCACCCAGATCTCAGCCAGGGTCAGAACCCCACACGATAATCGGGGAACCAATCGAAGGAAGAGCTCGCAGCACATTCACCTCGCATGCCGCACAGGATCAGCAATCCAGACCAGGATGGAGGAGAACCTGATGAAGTTCAGGAACGAGATAGAGATCACTAAGAGGACCAAGTGGTTCCGAGATGCAGATGATTATAAGGTGGGTCGAGTTTTCTTTTGGCAGATGGGACCTGGCCAATATTCCAACAATGGCAATAGGAGAACTAATGGAACCAGGAGGCATAGGAGACCACAAACAAGAAAACAGTCTACTTTTGGTTTTACTACTGCTGACTCAGAATCGACGGATGACTCCAATGCTGGAGGATCTAGACAGATACAACAGCGTCAACATTTTTTAGGCCAAGAGAAGGTGGACAAAACCACTCCCGGAGACGGGGTCGGAGAGGGGGCCGTAAACACAAGAAATGGAGGGACATCCCGGGAGCAACGGCCTGGACGGAATGCCGTTATGAGGACAAGGAACAGGAAGGACAACTAGATGACAGTAAGGAGTTGGTTGTGAATATCTCGTCTATTACTCTGTCTGATATGGAAATTAAGGTACTGTCCAAGGGGTTATCATTTTGCCCCACATACAACCCTGACTGGTTTGCGTTGGAGGTAGATTTACAGGCTTTTTTCAGGAGATTAAGATTATCTACCTTTTTTTTTGAAAAATCGGTGAACTCTGAAATCCCCAATATCAATTCAGCTAGCATCGAGAATGGCTTTACTCTGAAAGGGGTGGGCCTATACTGCAAAAGCAATTTTCAACCACCCAATAGGAATCATTTTGTAGAATCTTATGTGCAACTGGTATGTGGGGATGTTGAGAAATTGAAGAAAGAGTTTAAATCTACCCAGGTCCATAACTTGACAGTGGCCGAAAGAAATACGCTGAAAGCTCTGGCGGATAACTCCCTAATAACCATTAAACCAGCGGATAAGGGTGGGGCGGTGGTGGTCATGGACAGTGCCAAGTATAGGGCGGAAATATTGAGACAATTGGATGATGGGGCTGTCTATGAGAAATTATCTTGTAATCCCACATCCCGTTTCCAGAGGGAATTACAGCTTGTGGTCAGTGACTCCCTTGCCTTGGGACTCATTGACCACAAGCTGGCTGATTTCTTGATGATTGAGACTCCGGTGGTCCCGGTATTGTATGTATTACCTAAAATACATAAAGATCTGTACAATCCCCCGGGGCGACCTATTGTGTCGGGGAGGGGCTCTCTCTTTAACAATGTTGCGATCTTTTTGGACCGGGTATTAAGATCATATGCTACATCAGCAAAGTCCTATATCCGGGATACGGGGGACTTTTTGAATAAGATCGAAAATATAACGGTTTCTGAGTCCACCATTTTGGCTTCATTTGATGTGGTATCTTTATATACCTCCATCGAACATGATAAAGGTCTTGAAGCAGTTTCATGTGTGCTATCAGGCTCTGACGTGGCCCCTGAGTGTGCACGGCTCATCCTCACGTTGCTTGAATTCATCCTCAGGCGGAATTTTTTTCTGTTTGGGGATGAGTTTTTCTTGCAATTGAGAGGTACCGCCATGGGGTCCAATGTAGCCCCTACGTATGCTAACATCTACATGGCGGTACTCGAGGATGGGTTCGTGTACAATTCCATCCTCTGACGCCACGTCAGAGCCTGGTGGCGATACATTGATGATATTTTTGTGATATGGGAGAGGACCTCTTTGGAGTTAGAGGCCTTCCATGTGTCTCTGAACCGAATATACCCTGAACTACAATTCACCCTGACACAGTCCACCACACAGATACAATTTTTGGACACCTTGGTGTATAGGTGTGGTAATAAACTAGAGACTGACATCTTTATCAAGGAAACTGATAGGAATGGACTATTGGCCTTTGATAGTAATCACCCGAGAAAAATGGTTGGTTCCCTTCCGTGGAGCCAACTTTTGAGGGTTAGGCGTATTGTGTCGGATGAGGAACGTGTCGATATAAGACTTAGTGAAATGTGTCATAAGTTCATCTCTAGGGGGTATCCAACAAGGGAGATAGCCAGAAACAAAAATAAGGCTAGTAGTTGCTCTAGGTCGAGTATTCGGAACAAGACTCGTGTTGAGTCAAGCAAGGATAGGATTCCTTTTGTATCCACTTACAGTTCAGCCAGCAATCGTGTTGGGAATATTTCGAGACGGCATTGGTCCCTGTTACAACGTGGTTTGCCCTCTGTCTCTAGTTTTGAATTATTCCCCATGATGTCATTCAGAAGGGGACGTAACTTTAGAGACAGACTTGTGAAGTCAGATATTGGGACCTCGAAAAGATCTGTTCAAAATACCCTAAGTACAGCCAAAAATGGCAATTTTCCTTGTTTGGGTTGCTCTTGCTGTAACAATATGTTGAAAGGGGAGTTTTTTCATCACCCGCATACGGGTAAAAAATTTTTTCTTAAGGAGAGATATACGTGTGCTTCAAGCTACGTTATATACATGATTGTGTGCCCATGTGGACTCACCTACGTTGGTGAAACAACCATGGAGGTGAGGGCACGCATCAATAAACATAAGAGTACAGTGAGAACAGGCCTCACGGAATTGCCAGTACCCAAACACTTTGTTGATAACAAACATTCAGTGAATCAGCTTAGGTTCAGAGTGATCGATAGTGTACCAGTACTTAGGAGGGGGGGTAACAGACTACAGATGCTCAAAACTAAGGAACTCCGCTGGATCTACACATTGGGGTCTCTACAACCTAAGGGCCTCAATATTGAGTTTAACCTACATGGTTGTGTTCGGTAGGATTATGGACTCATTATCGTCGGTATTTGTTTTTAATGTCTCCCTCACCAGGGTTCTTCATGTCTTGTGTCATGTATGATATATCCCCTCATTGTTTATTTATGTCTTTTGGTGTTTTGGTCTATTTTGCCACAGTCGAGGGTTAACAGGATATGATATTTTTGGTAGATGTGAACAGATTGGGTTCTCCCCCTGTATCCCTCAACTGTCGTATACTGGTGACATTATATTGGTTGATTGTTATGTTCTTTTTTTTGTTGCCGCACGTATGGTGCCTAGGCTATGGTCGTTCAGACAACATGATTGCTGATCCTGTGCGGCATGCGAGGTGAATGTGCTGCGAGCTCTTCCTTCGATTGGTTCCCCGATTATCGTGTGGGGTTCTGACCCTGGCTGAGATCTGGGTGCGCAATTCCCATCGTTGCAGCGCCTGGCCCAGCCAGTTACTGGACGCACTGGCTATGACATGTTAGCGCTATTGTTACTATGGTAATGCTTCGGCCCGGCCCCGTGCCCTTCGGGAGATGGGCGTGTGGCGCTCCCGTCTCATGATTGGTTCCTGTAAGGGGGCGGATCGGAGCGGTGATGCGCCTGCGTTATCTGATCGAGGGGGCTGGAGGCTTGAGCTACGATGTAGAGATGCATTTCCGTTACAGGTTCCCTCATTGGCCGTAGGGACACTTCCGGACCGGGGATCCGTCTGATTGCGTCGGTAGGTTCTATGACGCACATGAGAGCTTGGGCTTGATTGGCAACCTGTTGTTTACAGCTCCATGTGGTGGCATGATGATTGGAAGAAGACTCCATTATGACTACGCCTCCTGTTGCTGACAGCTGGGATCCCGACGAGTTGTGTTGTTTTTGTATATGGATATGGGGAATTTTTGTATTATGTACACATGTTAAGGGCTACGGTGGGGAGATTTTTAATGGGTATATGTTTTATGTATGTTTTTTATGTTTATATTGTTAATTATGTGGTGGGGGGCGGCCTATTAGTGATTGGTGCCCTGCGTGGCACATATACTATTTAAAGCCGGCCCCTTTCACTGCAAGGCATGCTTGATAAAGACCGAATAGGTCGAAACGTTGCTGTCTGCTGCTTTTATGGCTTGAAATAAACTTGCTGATTTGGATTACACCCGGATGGAGCGCTGTCACTTCTTCTCTTCGAGTTGTCTTTTTAAGGAGACGCGGCACAGGTGTCCAAAAATAACGCCTTGGTGCTGGGCGCAGCCTCCTGAGCGTTGTTATTTGCTGTACAGGAGTCTGTGCTCTTGTTATCCCTTGGCCATGCGCTGTGAGCGCTGCCTGTCTTATGACCTCATTTCATGTTGGCCGGTGCAGTTATCAATGGCCATGAATCCCAGACCCCCAGTGTGTTTTCAATAATTCACACTGCGGGGCTGGGATTCATGGCCTTGTGCAGTAAATATGTTCGCCGCTCACAAATGTCCTTACACCTGCTTCAGACTGGGCAGCCTCAGCTGATCCCTTATCGCCTGCCACGGCCATGAGGCCGCACAGTCTGAAGAAGGCGGAAGGAGGGGAGTGAAGACAGGAGAAGATATGCACTGTTCGTGCCCATCAATCACACCCTCGCAGTCAAAATATATGAGACAACGAGGGGCGTTGTGTCGGGCAGGGCAGACGCACAGGCACAAGCAGCCAACCAATGATGTCAGAAGATGGGCAGCGCTACCAAGGGGGGTGCTGCGTGTCATTTAAAAAGGAGAATCACACCTCAGGGGCAGTGAAATGGTCTGTAATGAGACACATTTTGTACGTGTTAAATTCAACGTGGGCAAGGAGAAAAAGTCAGCCACCTTGTACAAATGCAGCAGTACTGCTGTACAAGGTGGCTGTTATACATAGAAACACCTGGGGGTGGGGGTCAGGGTCCCTTTAATTTCAGTTCAGGTGCCTGCGTGGCGTTTGCAGGTCACGTTGCCGGCTACACAGCAGGGGAACAGCTGGCGGTGCTGAACCCCACTAACACATTGGCTGGTGTTTTTCTCTGTGCAGCTAGCACTTCCGGGCCCCAACTGGCGGTGTTAGAGCCCAGGGTCAGCAGGAGGAGGAGAGGAGCAGAGTGTAGACCGAAGCCTGCACTGGTGGCAGCTTTTGTTCTGTTGTGCCAGCGTGGCTTGTGCTGGACACGTTGCTGACTACACAGCAGGGGAACAGCTGGCGGTGCTGAACCCCACTGACACATTGACTGGTGTTTTTCTCTGTGAAGCTAGCACGTCCGGGCAAAAACTGGCGGTGTTAGAGCCCAGGGTCAGCAGGAGGAGGAGAGGAGCAGAGTGTAGGCCGAAGCCTGCACTGGTGGCAGCTTTTGGTCTGTTGTGCCAGCGTGGCTTGTGCTGGACACGTTGCCGACTACACAGCAGGGGAACAGCTGGCGGTGCCGAACCCCACTGACACATCAGCTAGTGTTTTTTCTGTGTAGACAACAATTCCAGGTGGCAACTGACAGTGTTGAAACCCAGGGAATCAAAGAGGAGCAGAGTGTAGGCCGAAGCCTGCAGTGGAGCAAGTTGAAAGGGAACCTTTAACCCCCCCCCCCAGGAATTTGTTGCTGAAAGAGCCATCTTGTACAGCAGTAATACTGCACATGGAAAATGGTGGCTCCTAAAATTATGCTCCTTGCAAACGCTGAAGTACACACTCATATAATGTGCCCCCTCACACCGTTAAACCATCCCGGAAGTGGGACTTTCCTTTGTAATGTGACACAGCACAGCCGTCATTCCAACCCCCTTGGTGCCGTGCGCCACCTCCTCAACGTTGTTTGGTTCTGTCACGGAGCCCGCGCTGTAATGTTATCCCTTGGCCATGCACAGTTAGCGGTGCCCGACTTCTGACATCATTTAGGTGTCAGGCTGGCAGTGCCTGTGCGTCAAAGCTGCCCGAGATCAAACCTCGCAGAGTCATCTAATGTAATCCCACTGCGGGCCAGGGATCCATGGGCATGCGCAGTGCATATCATCGCCTCTCACTCACCTCCTTCCTGCTTCTTCAGACTGTGCGGCGTCACGGCCGTGGCATGCTATTAGGGATCAGCTGACACCGCCTAGTCTGAAGAAGCATGAAGAAAGGGAGTGAGAGGCTAGTATATGCACTGCGCATGGCCATGGATACCAGGCCCACTGTGGGATCACATTAGACGACACTGCGAGGTGGCATTTCGGGCAGCATGGATGCACAGGCGCAGCCAGGACGACAACAAATGATGTCAGAGGACGGGCAGCGCAAACTGTGCATGGCCAAGGTATAACATAACAGCGCAGGGTCCATGACGGAATCAAACAACGCTAAGGAGGCAGCGCACGGAGCCAAGGGGGTAGGAATGACGGCTGTGCTGCGTCACATTACAAAGGAAAGTCCCACCTCCGGGACGGTTGGACGGTGTGAGGGGACACATTACATGAGTGTGTAGTTCAGCGTTTCCAAGGAGCATAATTTCAAGAGCGACCTTTTCCTTGTGCAGTATTAGTGCTGCACAAGGTGGCTCTTTCAGTATCAAACACCTAGGGGGGGGACAGGTTCCCTTACATTTTTGTTGTGCCAGCGTGGCGGTCGCATGACACGTTGCTGGATACACAGCTGGGGATCAGCTGACGTTACTGAACTCCAATAACAGAAGAGCGACTGTTGACTGTGCAGACAGCACTTCCAGGCACCAACTGGCGGTGTTAGAGCCCAGGGACAACAGGAGGAGCAGATTGGAGGTATTGCCGCACACAGAGCTGGGGATCAGCTGACGTTACTGAACCCCAATAACAGAGGAGCGACTGTTGACTGTGCAGACATCACTTCCAGGCACAAACTGGTGGTGTTAGAGCCCAGGGACAGCAGGAGGAGCAGATTGGATGTATTGCCGCACACATAGCTGGGGATCAGCTGACGTTACTAAACCCCAATAACAGAGGAGCGACTGTTGACTCTGCAGACAGCACTTCCAGGCACCAACTGGCGGTGTTAGAGCCCAGGGACAGCAGGAGGAGCAGAGGAACAGAGTGTAGGCCGAAGCCTGATTGGAGCAAGTTGAAAGGGAACCTTTAACCCCCCCCCCAAGACGTTTGTAGCTGAAAGAGCCATCTTGTGCAGCACTAAGGATGCAAAAGGAAAAGGTTGCTCTTTTAATTATGCTCCTTGCAAACACAGAAGTAAACACTAAAAATGTGTCCCCTTATACCATAAAACCGTCCCGGAGGTGGGAATTTCCTTCGTAATGGTATGCAGCACAGCTGTCATTCCTATCCCCTTGGTGCCGTGCGCTGCCTCCTCAGCGTTGTTTTAAGCTGTCACGGAGCCTGCGCTGGTCTGTTATCCCTTGGCCATGCCCAATTTGCGCTGCCTGTCTTCTGACATAATTTGGTGTCAGGCTGTCAGTGCCTGTGCGTCCACGCTGCTCCAGATCTCACCTCGCAGTGTCGTCTAATGTAATCCCACTACAGGCCTTGGATCCATGGGCATGCACAGTGCATATCCTCGCCTGTCACTCCCCTCCTTCCCTCTTCTTCAGAATGTGCGGCGTCACGGCCGTGGCATGCTATTAGGGATCAGCTGATGGCACACAGTCTAAAGAAGGCGGAGGGAGATGAGCGAGAGCCCGAGGTGAAGATATGCACTGCGCATGCCCATGGATCCCAGGTTCGCAGTGTGATTCAATCAGAAGACACTGCGAGGCGGGTTCTCGGGCAGCGCGGGAGCACAGGCGCAGCCAGCTTGACACCAAATTATGTCAGAAGACAGGCAGCGCAAATTGGGCATGGCCAAGGGATAACAGAACAGCGCAGGCTCCGAGACAGCTTAAAACAACGCTGAGGAGGCAGCGCATGGCACCAAGTGGGTAGGAATGACGGCTGTGCTGCGTCACATTATGAAGGAAAGTCCCAGCTCCGGGACGGTATAACGGTATCAGTGAACACATTTTATAAGTGTTAAGTTCTGCGTGTGCAAGGAGCTAAACTAAAAGAGCTACCTTTTCCTTGTGCAACATTACTGCTGCACAAGATGGCTCTTTCAATAGCAAACGCCGGGGGGGGGGGGGATAGGTTCCCTTACATTTAGGTTGTTGTGCCAGCGTGGCGGTCGCAGGACACATTGCAGGCTACACAGCTGGGGATCAGCTGACGTTACTGAAACCCAATAACACTGGGTCGTATGTTTTGACTGTGCAGCCTGCACTTCTGAGCCGCAACTGGCGGTGTTGGAGCCCAGGAATAGCAGTTCAGGTGGTAGAAAGATGAACACATCAGGAGACCTGGATGACACCAAATTACTTAATCAGGCAGAGGAGTGGCAAATTCCTGCGAGATCCAGGCCTGGTTCATTTTCAGGAAAGTAAGCCAGTCAACGTTATCGGAGGATAGTCGCATGCGACGGTCTGTTAGTACACCACCTGCGGCACTAAAGACACGTTCCGATAAGACACTAGCCGCAGGGCAAGCCAGCACCTCCAATGCATACTGGCTTAGCTCTGGCCATGTATCCAGCTTAGAGACCCAAAACTTGAACGGGGAAGAGCCGTCTGGGAGTACAGTAAGAGGGCAAGCCATGTAGTCTGTCACCATCTGACGGAACCGTTGCCTCCTGCTGACTGGAGCCGCCGGTGATGGTGTAGACATTTGGGGCGGGCACACAAAAGTTTTCCACAGTTCTGCCATACTGGGCTTGCCTTGGGCAGAGGCACTGCTTCTGCTCCCTCTTTGTGCAGAGCCTCCCCCACTGCCTCGACGCACTGAGCTGCTTTGTAAAGCACTAGCAGCACTCCTCTCAGTTGGACTGGAGAAGATGATGGAATTCACCAGTGTGTCGTGGTACTCCCGCATTTTACTCTCCCGGGTCAACGCTGGGATGAGGTTTTGGACGTTGTCCCGGTAGCGAGGATCGAGGAGGGTGAACCCAATAATCAGGCATGTTGAGAATGTGGTCGATGCGGCAGTCGTTTCTCAGGCACTGCAGCATGAAATCCACCATGTGCTGCAGACTGCCAACTGGCCCAGAAACGCTGTCCCCTGCTTGAGACATGATATCTGCCCGCTCGTCATCACCCCACCCTCGCTGTACACACTTACAATTGTCTCACTCCCTCCTCTGGACAGAGCTCTTCCTCCTCCATTGACTCCTCCTCATCCTCCTCACACAGTGGCCCCTGCATACCCCTTTGTGAGGAACCACGTGGCGCTGACTCTCCAGAAGCTGATGGAAAAGGTGACTCCTCATCCTCCACCTCTTCCACAACATCATCCCTTAACGCTTGCAAAGTTTGTTGAAGCAGGCAGATAAGGGGGACAGTCATGCTGACTAGTGCATCATCTGCACTTGCCATCCGCATGGAATAATCGAAAGGACGCAAAACCTGGCAGACGTCCTTCATAGTGGCCCACTCTGTGGTTGTGAAGTCTGATCGGCGCTGACTGCGACTTTTTAGCGCCTGATGCAGCTGGTACTCCATTACTGCTTGCTGCTGCTCACACAACCGCTCCAACATATGTAACGTGGAATTCCACCTGGTAGGTAGGTCACATATGATGCGGTGTTCCGGAAGGCGGAATCGGCACTGCAGAGCAGCAATGCGGGATCTTGCCAAGCTGGAACGCCGCAAGTGAGCACACTCTAGGCGGACCTTGTGCAGCAGTGCATCAAGATCCGGATAGTCCCTCAGAAAACTCTACACAACCAAATTGAGCACATGTGCCAGACATGGGATGTGAGTGAGGTTGCCAATGGCCAAAGCTGCCACCAGATTTCGGCCATTGTCACACACTACCATGCCTGGCTGGAGATTCGCTGGCACTAACCACACATCGCTCTCCTGCTTGATGGCATTCCAGAGCTCCTGTGCTGTGTGGCTTCGATTCCCCAATGAAACTAGTTTCAAGACGGCCTGTTGACGTTTGGCCACGGCTGTGCTCATGTCGGTCATAGGTAAACGTTCACGGGTCCATGTGGAGGTGGACTGTGACGGCTCCTGCAGCGATGATTCTGAGGAACTTGTGTATGAGGAGGAGTCAATGCGTACAGACTGGATTCCTGCAATCCTTGGAGTGGGCAGGACACGTCCTGCGCCACTCGCACGATCTGTACCTGGCTCAACAACATTAACCCAATGGGCAGTGAGGGAAATGTATCGCCCCTGTCCATGTTGACTGGTCCACGCATCAGTGGTGAGGTGGACCTTGCTACTGACGGCGTTCAGTAGCGCGTGTTTTATGTGTCCCTCCACATGCTTGTGCAGGGCAGGGACAGCTTGCCTGCTGAAGTAAAAGCGGCTGGGCACCTTGTACTGTGGGACTGCCAATGCCATCAAGTCACGGAAGCTGTTAGTCTCCACCAGCCTGAATGAGAGCATTTCCAAGGACAGAAGTTTGGCAATGCCTGCATTCAGAGCCTATGCTCGGGGGTGGTTGGCCGAGAATGCCCGCCTTTTCTCCCATGCCTGTACTACCGATGGCTGTAGAGTAGACTGGGAGTGTGAGGATGACTGGGAATGTGGTGCTGTGGGTGGAATTACACTAGGTCTCTGGACAACAGTGCCAGAGGTTCTTCCATGGCGATCCTGGGAGGAAGCCAAACCAGCTATGCGTGAGCTGGAGGAAGAGGCAACACGAGCTGAAGAGGTGGTAGTTGCCGCTGTTGGTTGGCCTAGGTCTTCAGTGTGTTTTTGTAACTCCACCGCGTGCCTGGTCCGCACATGTTTCCACATATTTGTGGTATTGAGGTTGCTGACACTTTTACCTCTTTTGACTTTCTGATGACACAGCTTGCATTTGACAAAACAAATGTCATCTGCAACTGTGTCAAAAAAGGACCAGGCACTGCAAGTCTTGGGAGCGCCCTTTTTGGCTTTTGAAAGAGACAGGCTCCTAACGGGTGCCAAAGTGGAGGCTACAGGCTCCGCAGTCTTCCCCCTCCCTCTCCCTCTTTGGCCCGTAAGGGGAATCTCTTCCTCAGAGCTGCTCCCACCACCTTCCTGTTCCTCAAGCCACGATGGGTCAATTACCTCATCATCTCCACTACCCTCTGCCACCAACTGCTCCTCCTGGGTAGTCTCGGCAGCACAGTACGCACCAGAAAGCGGCACCTGAGTTTCATCATCAGATGCGTACTGCGCTGTGGTCACCGCAGGCACTGGCCCACCCGCCTCTTCAGAGTCAGAGAGACAAAGCTGTTGGGCATCACTGCACACTGCCTCTTCTTCCATTTCTCCAATGCATGCTTGGCTGGCCCCCTGTTTCCAAGCCAACAGATTCAGAGAACAGAAGTAGAGACGACTCCTGTCCTGGGCTCTCTGACTGCCTGGCCAATTTGGCAGGTGGTGAAGAGACAGATGGCTGCTCTCCAGTGGTCTGTGCCTGAGAGGATGTGGCACTAATTGAAGTCGATGCCGATGCGTTAGCTGCCATCCATCCGACAACGGCTTCAATTTGATCTTCACGCAGCAGCGGTGCATGGCGCTCTCCGACAAAGCTGCGCATGAAGGACTGTTCCCTGCTGAAACTGAGTGATGATGAGTCACCGGTGCCCGCAGCAGGCACAGAATCACCACTTCCTCTCCCTGCTCCTCTCCCTGCTCCGCGGCCACGCCCACGTGCCTTACTCCCTGCCATCTTCATCTTGGTTGACAGATAAAGATAAGCAGAAAAGTACTAAGGCCCTAGTGTGCTTATTCCTGAAATGCTCCTCCTAACAGGTGTAAGAAACACTAATGTTGTAAAGTGTGGACTAGATTTTATTATTTATAAAATGTGGCCTACACAAGTGTTAAGTGGTGTTTGGTGAACTTTACTTTTTTTTTTTTTCTGCAGATCGGGCTACAGAGCGAGTTTAACTCACACGGGGACCGTGCAGAGAGCCGTAAACGGAGCTGCAAGGCCCAAAAACCCTCCTCTAGGTTATCCTATGTTGTGTTTTTCCACTATTTAGCTGGAGACGGGTGGAAAGACACTAATAGGAAATTTTTGGAAAAATTTTCAACAGGCTGCACTATTTGAAAAAAAGGACAAGTTATTTAACGTTATGAGGCAGTAACGCACCCTGAGCTGAATCCAACCGGCTGTGGCTGCACACAGACTACAGGGCAAGCTGCGCTCACACGGAGACCGTGCAGACAGCCGTAAACGGCGCTGCAAGGCCCAAAAACCCTCCTCTAGGTTATCCTATGTAGTGTTTTTCCACTATTTAGCTGGAGACGGGTGGAAAGACACTAATAGGAAATTTTTGGAAAAATTTTCAACAGGCTGCACTATTTGAAAAAAAGGACAAGTTATTTAACGGTATGAGGCAGTAACGCACCCTGAGCTGAATCCAACCGGCTGTGGCTGCACACAGACTACAGGGCGAGCTGCGCTCACACGGAGACCGTGCAGACAGCCGTAAACGGCGCTGCAAGGCCCAAAAACCCTCCTCTAGGTTATCCTATTTAGCGTTTTTCCACTATTTAGCTGGAGACGGGTGGAAAGACACTAATAGGAAATTTTTGGAAAAATCTTCAGCAGGCTGCACTATTTGAAAAAAAGGAAAAGTTTTTTCACGGTATGAGGCAGTGACTTACCTTGAGCTGAATACAACCGGCTGTGGCTGCACACAGACTACAGGGCGAGCTGCGCTCACACGGAGACCGTGCAGACAGCCGTAAACGGCGCTGCAAGGCCCAAAAACCCCCTCTAGGTTATCCTATGTAGTGTTTTTCCACAATTTAGCTGGAGACGGGTGGAAAAACACTAATAGGAAATTTTAGAAAAAATGTGCAGCAGGCTGCACTATGAGCAAAAAAGGATAATGGATAGAACTGTATGATGCAGTGTGAACCCCCCCTGAGCTGAATACAACCGGGTATATGGCTGCACACAGACTACAGAGTGAGCTGCACACACACAAACACACACACACACACAGAGACCTTGCAGGACGCTGTTAAAACAGCGCTGCAAGGCAAGAGCAAGGTGAACAGTGAACAACACACAGCGTTTTGCTAAATTAGCCTTGGGAAAGCAAAATAAAGCAATTAGCTATCTCAACTGGCCCTCAGTTAGAACACAGCATCCTGTCCCTAACTGAAATCACAGCAGAGTGAGCGCAAAATGGCGGCAGCGTTTTTTATAGTGCAGAGTGACATCATTTCAGCAGCCAATCACAGCCTTGCCAGTACTTACATGCCCACCATGCTAAACAGGATGTGCCAACACTTCCATTCATTCCTCATTGGCTGCTGCGTGCAGTTTGAATTCTGGGAACTTCCGATTCCGGTATCCGATACGCGGGAAGTATCGGAATTCGGTATCGGAATTCCGATACCGCAAGTATCGGCCGATACCCGATACTTGCGGTATCGGAATGCTCAACACTACTCCTGAGTACGCTGATACCCCATATGTTTTGGTAAACCCCTGTTTTAGCGCACGGGAGAGCTCGGAAGGGAAGGAGCACTGTTTCACTTTTTCAATGCAGAATTGGCTGGAATTGAGTTCGGACTCCATGTCGCATTTGAAGAGCCCCTGATGTGCCTAAACAGTGGAAACCCCTCAATTCTAACTGAAATCCTAACCCAAACACACCCCTAACCCTAATCTCAACCCTAATCCTAACCACACCCTTTACCCTAATCCCAACCCTAATTCCAACCGTAAATGTAATCCAAACCCTAACTTTAGCCCCAACCCTAACTTTAGCCCCAACCCTAACCCTAACTTTAGCCCCAACCCTAACCCCAACCCTAACTGTAGCCCTAACCCTAACTTTAGCCCCAACCCTAACCCTAACTTTAGCCCTAACCCTAAACCTAACTTTAGCCCCAACCCTAACCCTAACTTTAGCCCCAACCCTAACCCCAACCCTAACTGTAGCCCTAACCCTAACTTTAGCCCCAACCCTAACCCTAACTTTAGCCCCAACCCTAACCCTAACCTTAGCCCCAACCCTAACCCTAACCATAATGGGAAAATGGAAATAAATACATTTTTTAAAATTTTATTATTTTTTCCTAACTAAGGGGGTGATGATGGGGGGTTTGATTTACTTTTATAGCAGGTTTTTTAGCGGATTTTTATGATTGGCAGCCGTCACACACTAAAAGACGCTCCTCATTTTGAGAGCTATAATTTTCCCATATTTTCCTCCACAAAGTCATGTGAGGTCTTGTTTTTTGTGGGACGAGTTAACGTTTTTATTGGTACCTTTTTCAGGCACGTGACATTTTTTGATTGCTTTTTATTCCGATTTTTGTGAGGCAGAATGATCAAAAACCAGCTATTCGTGAAATTCTTTTGGGGGGGCGCTTATACCGTTCAACGTTTGGTAAAATTGATAAAGTAGTTTTATTCTTCGGGTCAGAACGATTACAGTGATACCTCATTTATATAATTTTTTATGTTTTGGCGCTTTTATACGATAAAAACTAGTTTATATAAAAAATAATTATTTTTGCATCGCTTTATTCTGAGGACTACAACTTCTTTACTTTTTCGCTGATGACACCGTTTGGCAGCTCATTTTTTGCAGGACAAGATGACGTTTTGAGCGGTACCATGGTTATTTATATCCATCTTTTAGATCGCGTGTTATTCCACTTTTTGTTTGGGAGTATGATAATAAAGCGTCGTTTTTTTTGCCTTGTTCTTTTTTTTCTTTACGGTGTTCACAGAAGGGGTTAACTAGTGGGACAGTTTTATAGATCAGGACGTTACGAACGCGACTTTTATAGTTTTTTTTTTAATTTACATAAAGAAATGTATTTATTAGAACAATATTTTTTTTCTTTATTTAGGTTTTTTTTTTTTTTTTTTACACATGTAAATATTTGTTTTTTTTAACTTTTTTTACATAGCACATAGTGCTGGATGTCAGCTGCGATAGTCAGCTGACACCCGGCTGCGATCGGCCGCGGTCCCCCCGTGAGTGCGGCTGATCGCGCTGGACGTACTATTCTGTCCATCGGAAGTAGGGCCCACCCCACATGAACGGAATAGTGCGTCCAATGGCAGAAAGGGGTTAATAATGTGGATCCAAAAACTTATACTGGTTTTAGGTCTGAGAAAATTAGTATGACACAATTAACCTATAATCTAAAATATATAACAATACCTATTTTATTAATTACATGAATCCATAAAACAACCACGAACATAATACTACAAACAACCGTGCTCTCTACGTAGCCCTATACAAGGGGCCCTCAATGACCACTGCCTGTCAGCGGAGGTTGGCACCCTACACACAATCGAGATTGGCGCCCCCACTCAACGTCGGCTAGCCCTGATACTCCTGTTGATGCCCTACACACGTGTCACATTTGGGCCTCCATTTACTCAACAGGAAATAATTGGGTAGAGATGAATCAACAGCCGATATAGCCCGTAATGATGCTGGGCTCAAAAAATTAACAGGGTGAGAGACACAGACATACAAAGTGCAAAACAGTGCAAAAAATAAAGTGCTTGTTGTGAACAAAAAATCCTTGCTATACTGCTCCCTATGATCTCAATACCTGCCTAGCCGCGGGGGTTGGCACCCTACTGTACAGCGGAAATGGCGCCCCCACTCCACGTCGGCTATCCCTAGGAGTCCCTATGGGTGTCTATAACAATTGGCAGGGAAAGATATATATATCTTATTTATAATGAGATTGATATACATTAATATAAAAACACAAAGCAGCAGGTATACTGATGAGATAGCACATTAGCTAGCATATAGACTAGGCCTATATGTAAAGATGAAAAAATATATATGCAAATCAAATAGGGAATATCCTTAATGTGCCTCAATACACTGTCATGCTTTGATGTTGCACACAGTTAGAGGTCACATGTCAAAGTAAATGCCTTAGATGTCCCATATTCAGTCTTTGCATATTAAACCGCACTAGTCTGGTAATGTGTATATGTAATAAAGCCGCTGAGCAGTAAGCAAGGAAGAGATACTCATCGTTCGGAGGATGTCATAATGCGCCTCAAAATGTGGAACAATAATAATGTGGAACAATATTTTTAAGTAGTTTTACTTTAATTAGAGTCACCTGAAAAACTAATTATCACATGTGTTTAAGATTGATTTCAGTGATCCATTGAGCCCTGAGACACAATACGGCCGGCGTCACACTAGCGAGTTTTATGGATGTATGAGAGGTGCAGAAAATACGGATTGCACACGGTACAATGATTCTCTATGGCCCAGCTCCTATCTGCTGTATTTTACTGATCCGTATTAAACGGTGTTCTACGGCCGTAGAAAATCGCAGCATGCTGCGTTTGTCACCGTATACGGATTACACATGGACCAGCAGTGTGACTTGCGAGAAATGCGCAGCGGTGTTCTATAGAAAAGCCGGTAATTTAATTGCCGGCTTTTCCTATCTCCTTCCTAAACTCGACATGTTACTATGTTACTATGTTACTATGTGACATGATATGAGACATGGTTTGCATACAATAAACCATCTCATATCCCTTTTTTTTGCATATTCCACACTACTAATGTTAGTAGTGTGTATGTGCAAAATTTGGGCGCTCTAGCTATTAAATTAAAGGGTTAAATCGCAGAAAAAATTGGCGTGGGCTCCCGCGCAATTTTCTCCACCAGAGTGGTAAAGTCAGTGAATGAGGGCAGATATTAATAGCCTGGAGAGGGTCCATGGTTATTGCCCCCCCTGACTAAAAACATCTGCCCCCAGCCACCCCAGAAAAGGCATATCTGGAAGATGCGCCTATTCTGGCACTTGGCCACTCTCTTCCCACTCCCGTGTAGCGGTGGGATATGGGGTAATGAAGGGTTAATGTCACCTTGCTATTCTAAGGTGACATTAAACCAGATTAATAATGGAGAGGCGTCAATTATGACACCTATCCATTATTAATCCGATAGTACGAAATGGTTAGTAAAACACACACACATTATTGCAAAGTATTTTAATGAAATAAAGACACAGGTTGTTTTAATATTTTATTAGACTCTTAATCCACCTGAAGACCCTTGTTCTGTAAAAAAGGAAAAATAAAAAATCAACAATATCCCATAACTTCCGTCGTTCTGTCACGTCCCACAATGTAAATCCATCTGAAGGGGTTAAATCATTTTACACGCAGGTGCTCTGCTAATGCAGCTGTGCTCCTGGCTGTAAAAATATGTGAATGAATGGAATGTAGGGGAATGTACTGTATTTACCTTGAGTTGCGGTGATGCACCCTCTGCTGGATGTCCTCATATGAACTCGAGCGTGGGAAAATATTCTGAAAACTTCCCAGTCTCGAGTTCATATGAGGACATCCAGCAGAGGGCGCATCGCCGCAACTCGAGGTAACTACAGGTCATTCCCCTGCATTTAATTCATTCCTCGGGTTTTTACAGGCAGGGGCAGCTGCATTTGCAGGCTTCTGCTTGTAAAATTAGTTAACCCTTTCAGATGGATTTACAACGAGGGACAAGACTGTAACGACGGAAGGTATGGAATATTGTTGTTTGTTTTGTTTAACTTTGTTTCAGGTGACAAGTGGCTTCAGGTGGATTAAGAGTCTAATAAAATATTACAACACCTGGTATATATGTGTCTCACTGACATATATATATATATATGTACATATATATATATATGTATATATATATATATATATATATATATATATATATATATATATACAGTATGTATGTTTTTACGATTATTTGAGGCCCTGGATCCATTGTATGTCCGTATGTCGGCTTTGCAAGCCTGCGAGAAAATCTTGCAGTACGGGTGCCATATGGATTACATACGGAGGATGACATGCGCAAAATACTCTGACACACCCTGCCTACGGATGACATACGGATCACTGTTTTGGGGACATTTCTGCGTATTACGGCTGTAAAAAACGAGCCGTATTTTCATACGCTGAGTGTGACGCCGGCCTACCATCCACAGGTTTATTTGAAAAACAAAACAATTAAATCTTTATGACACTTAAATCCAATTTGCATAATAATTTGGAACACGGTGTAGATAGATAGATAATAGGTAGATAATAGATAGATAGATAGATAGATAGATAGATAGATAGATAGATAGATAGATAGATAGATAGATAGATAAAAGATAGATAATAGATAGATAGATAGATAGATAGATAGATAGATGATAGATAGAAGATAGATAATAGATAGATAATAAATAGAAGATAGATAATAGATAGATAGATAGATAGATAGATAATAGATAGATGATAGATAATAGATAGATAGATAATAGACAGAAGATTTATAATAGTTAGATAATTTGAGGTGGCTCACTCCAGTCAGGACCCATCTCTACAGATAGCGGTTGTGTTTATTAGTTCTGTATTACTATAATTATTAGCTTTAATAATTCAGAACTGTTCGACTTAATGAATCTGATTATATCGGCGCCTGCAGCACTAAACCATAGAAAACAGTAAAGATGTCAGAGAGCCTAAGGTTAAATGTCTTCCTTCCTCAGAATCTGCAGTCTGATAGGATCTGCAGCGCCGGATATCACACTTCCCCTCCTCAAATCCTTGTCATATTTTCAAATGTTTACCAACTAAACAAATGAACGCCGTATATTACGTGCAGCTCGCTATCTGCTGACAAGAAAATTAAACTATTACTCATTTGGTTTTAGTTGCCTGGCACAGAAAATTTCATATCAATGTAGATTAGTGGTCGGGTCAAAGAATTCTTTCACTATCTGATCTATTTTACGACCTGTGAATACGAAATGCGTTGGTTCTACCGTGTATTAACACTTTCACACTTTAACTACCAAAGTCTGAAATGCGCTGGCCTCACAGGATAATAATACATTTTTTCAACGAACCTTAAAAATGTGTGAGTCTCACACTGTATTAAACCTTCCATTAACACAGCTCAAATATCATAGGTCTTACAGAATTCTAACGCTTTCATTATCAAGTCTTAAAATGCGTTGGCCTCATCTTGTATTTTCACTTCCATTACCGTAGCTTGAAATTCAGAGGCTTAGCAATGTGTCATCTCTTCAATTATCAAAACTAAATTCGAATTGGGCTATAGGGTATTAATGCTTCCATTAGCAAAGATGAAAGCAAAGAAGTGTTTGTTGGCCTCACTGTGCATAAACCAGGGGTAGACACTAACAGCTTGGGGCCCCTGAGCAAGAAATGTGTCTGGGCCCCCCTCCTATATATATAGGAGGGGGGACCAGACACATTGTTCTATGCCACCACCTCCATCATTTCCCTCTCCAACACCCCAATCATTTTTCTCCCCCACTATTCGCATCAGTGTCCTTTCCATCACCTTCCTCATTGCCTTCTCCCCCACCAACCCATCATTGCCCTTTCCACCACCTTCATCATTGCCTCCTCACCTACAACCCCCATCCTTGCTCTTTCCACCACCTCCATCATTGCCTTCTCCCCCACCACCCCCATTATTTCCCTTTCCACCACCTCCATCATTGCCTTCTCCCCCACCACCCCATCATTGCCCTTTCCACCACCACCATCATTGTCTTCTCCCCATCTCCTCCATCATTGCTTTCTCCCCCACTACCCCATCAATGCCCATTCAACCACCTCCAACATTGCCTCCTCACTCACCACTCCCATCATTTCCCTCTCCTCCACCTACACACACACACACACACCACAGCTCACCTCCGCACACACACAGTTAGAGCATCACTCACCTCTCTGCACACTCCGGGCAGCCGCAACGCACACACACTTACACACAGCACTACTCACTACACACACACACGCTCACACACTCACACACAGAGCACCACTCACCTTTCGGCACGTTTCCCGCAGCCGCAGAATCACCGTTGCCGGCAGATTCCTTTCTCTGGCAATATACTCATCGTTACACATGGAGTGTGTTCTCACCACTCACACATGGAGTGTGTTCTCACTGCTCACACATGGAGCATATACACACCGCTCACACATGGAGTGTGTTCTCACCATTCACACAAGGAGTATGAACTCACCACTCACACATAGCATGTATACTTACTACTCACACGTAGACTGTGTTCTCACAGCTCACACAAGGGGTGTATACTCACCGTTCACACATGGTGTGTGTTCTCACCGCTCACACAGGGAGTGTGTACTCACCGCTCACACATGGAGTGTATACCCACCACTAACACATGGAGTGCATACTCACTACTCACACATGGAGTGTACACTCACTACTCACACATGGAGTTTATACTCACCACACACTTGGAGTGAATACTCACCACTCACAAATGGAGTGTGTACTCACTACAAACACATGGAGTGTATACAGCATCAGACTAGAGCACCTTGGACCCACCAGAGAAAATCATTCTTGGGGCCCACTTTTGTAGCTACATAGAAATAAATACAAGACCACCAATTGTGTGGTAAAATACGTTAATATAAGGTAGTACACATCTTAATTATGTAGCAGGAGTTGGGGTAGCCCCCTCATAGAATATAATGTAGCCCCCTCTCACAGAATATAATGTAGCCTCCTGTCATGATCCCAATGGCAGGGGATCACAAAAAGAACAAGCACAGATACAAACAAGCTCTAGGGCGATGGAACCTGAGCTGACCGCGACCCTGAACCTAACACACAAATAAAAGTAGCCGGGGAACGTGCCTACGATGATCCTAGACGTCTCGCTCCAGCCGAAGATCTAACTTCCCCTATCAGAAGAAACACAGACCTCTCTTGCCTCCAGAGAAATACCCCACAGCAAATAGCAGCCCCCCACATATAATGACGGTGAAATGAGAGGAAAGCACATACGTAGTATGAAAACAGTTTCAGCAAAATGAGGCCCGTTAAAGCTAGATAGCAGAGGATACAAAAGTGAACTGCGCGGTCAGCGAAAAACCCTTCAAAAAACCATCCTGAAATTACTTGAACTCATGTGCCAACTCATGGTACATGAAAAGCAATTTCAGCCCACTAGAGCAACCAGCAGCAGAGAATCACATATCTGCAGGCTGGACTAAAAACCAAATTAAGCAAAACACAAAACAGGAAAATCCAAACTTAGCTTGTCCAGAAGGTTCTAGGAGCAGGGAGCAGAGGTAACAAGACACACTGGATACATTGATAACCGGCGAGGAAATGCCAGCAAAGCCAGGTTAAATAGGAAACTCCCATATGCTGATGGAACAGGTGGAACCCAGAAACCCAGGAAAGACCCAGTACCATCAGTAACCACCAGAGGGAGCCCAAAAACAGAACTCACAACAGTACCCCCCCTTGAGGAGGGGTCACCGAACCCTCACGAGAACCACCAGGGCGACCAGGATGAGCCCTATGAAAAGCGCGAACCAAATCATCAGCATGAACATCCGAGGCAACCACCCAAGAATTATCCTCCTGACCATAACCCTTCCACTTGACCAAATACTGGAGTTTCCGTCTGGAAACACGAGAATCCAAGATCTTCTCCACAACATACTCCAATTCTCCCTCCACCAGCACTGGAGCAGGAGGCTCAAGAGAAGGAACAACAGGTACCTCATACTTCCGCAACAACGACCGATGAAACATATTATGAATAGCAAACGATGCCGGGAGATCCAAACGAAACGACACAGGGTTAAGAATTTCCAAGATCCTATAGGGACCGATGAACCGAGGCTTGAACTTAGGAGAAGAGACCTTCATAGGAACAAAACGAGAAGACAACCACACCAAGTCACCAACAAGAAGTCGAGGACCCACGCGGCGACGGCGATTAGCAAACTGCTGAGCCTTCTCCTGGGACAACTTCAAATTGTCCACCACATGACTCCAAATCCGATGCAACCTATCCACCACCATGTCCACTCCAGGACAATCAGAAGGTTCCACCTGACCAGAGGAAAAACGAGGATGAAACCCCGAATTACAAAAGAAAGGAGAAACCAAGGTAGCAGAACTAGCCCGATTATTAAGCGCAAACTCGGCCAGCGGCAAAAAGGTAACCCAGTCATCCTGATCAGCAGAAACAAAACACCTTAAATAAGTTTCCAAGGTCTGATTAGTTCGTTCAGTCTGGCCATTCGTCTGAGGATGGAATGCAGACGAAAAGGACAAATCAATGCCCATCTTAGCACAGAAAGTCCGCCAAAATCTAGACACAAACTGGGATCCCCTGTCAGAAACGATGTTCTCAGGAATCCCATGCAAACGAACCACATTCTGAAAAAACAGAGGGACCAACTCAGAGGAGGAAGGCAACTTAGGCAAGGGTACCAGATGAACCATTTTAGAAAAGCGATCACACACAACCCAGATAACGGACATTTTTTGAGAGACAGGGAGATCCGAAATAAAGTCCATGGAAATGTGCGTCCAAGGCCTCTTCGGGATAGGCAAAGGTGACAACAATCCATTGGCCCGAGAACAGCAAGGCTTAGCCCGAGCACAAACCTCACAAGACTGCACAAAAGAACGCACATCCCTCGACAAGGAAGGCCACCAAAAAGACCTGGCCACCAAGTCTCTAGTACCAAATATTCCAGGATGACCTGCCAACGCAGAAGAATGGACCTCGGAGATGACTCTACTGGTCCAATTATCCGGAACAAACAGTCTCTCAGGCGGACAACGATCAGGTTTAGCCACCTGAAACTCCTGCAAAGCACGTCGCAAGTCTGGGGAGACAGCAGACAAAATCACCCCATCCCTAAGGATACCAGAGGGCTCAGAATTTCCAAGGGAGTCAGGCACAAAACTCCTAGAAAGAGCATCCGCCTTCACATTCTTTGAACCTGGCAGGTATGAAACCACAAAATTGAAACGAGAGAAAAACAGTGACCAACGAGCCTGTCTAGGATTCAGACGCCTGGCAGACTCAAGGTAAATCAAATTTTTGTGATCAGTCAAGACCACCACACGATGTCTAGCACCCTCTAGCCAATGACGCCACTCCTCAAATGCCCACTTCATGGCCAAAAGTTCCCGATTACCAACATCATAATTCCGCTCAGCCGGCGAAAACTTTCTAGAAAAAAACGCGCATGGCTTCATCACTGAGCCATCGGAGCTTCTCTGTGACAAAACCGCCCCCGCTCCAATCTCGGAAGCATCAACCTCAACCTGAAAAGGGAGCGAAACATCTGGCTGACGCAACACAGGAGCAGAAGAAAACCGGCGCTTAAGTTCCTGAAAGGCCTCCACAGCCGCAGGAGACCAATTAGCAACATCAGCACCCTTCTTAGTCAAATCCGTCAAAGGCTTAACAACACTAGAAAAATTAGTTATAAAACGACAATAGAAATTAGCAAAGCCCAAGAACTTCTGTAGACTCTTAAGAGATGTAGGCTGCGTCCAGTCACAAATAGCCTGAACCTTGACGGGATCCATCTCAATAGTAGAAGGGGAAAAAATATACCCCAAGAAAGAAATCTTCTGGACTCCAAAGAGACACTTTGAGCCTTTTACAAACAAGGAATTGGCCCGCAGGACCTGAAACACCTTCCTGACCTGCTGAACATGAGACTCCCAGTCATCAGAAAAAACCAAAATATCATCCAAATACACAATCATAAATTTATCCAGATATTCACGGAAAATATCGTGCATAAAGGACTGGAAGACTGAAGGAGCATTAGAAAGTCCAAAAGGCATTACCAAATACTCAAAATGGCCCTCAGGCGTATTAAATGCGGTTTTCCACTCATCACCTTGCTTTATTCGTATAAGATTATACGCACCCCGAAGATCAATCTTAGTGAACCATTTAGCCCCCTTAATGCGAGCAAACAAATCAGTCAACAATGGCAAAGGATACTGATATTTTACGGTAATCTTATTCAAAAGACGATAATCTATACAAGGCCTCAAGGAACCATCTTTCTTGGCCACGAAAAAAAAACCTGCTCCCAAAGGGGACAAAGATGGACGGATATGTCCCTTTTCCAAGGACTCCTTAACATAATCCCGCATAGCAGTATGCTCTGGCACTGACAGATTGAACAAACGACCTTTAGGAAATTTACTGCCCGGAATTAAATTTATAGCACAATCGCAATCCCTGTGAGGAGGAAGCGAACTGAGCTTAGGCTCCTCAAAAACATCCCGATAGTCAGACAAAAACACAGGAATCTCAGAAGGAGTAGATGAAGCGATAGAAATCGGAGGTGCATCATCATGAACCCCCTGACAACCCCAGCTTAACACAGACACTGATTTCCAGTCAAGGACTGGATTATGAGTTTGTAACCATGGCAGACCAAGTACTAGAACATCATGCAAATTATACAGTACCAGGAAGCGAATCACCTCCTGATGAACGGGAGTCATACGCATGGTCACTTGTGTCCAGTACTGAGGTTTATTCATAGCCAAAGGTGTAGAGTCAATTCCCTTCAAAGGAATAGGGACTTCCAGAGGCTCCAGACTAAACCCACAGCGATTGGCAAATGACCAATCCATAAGACTCAGGGCAGCGCCTGAATCCACATAGGCATCGACGGAAATGGATGATAATGAACAAATCAGAGTCACAGACAGAATGAACTTAGACTGTAAAGTACTAATGGCAACAGACTTATCAACCTTTTTTGTGCGTTTAGAGCATGCTGATATAACATGAGCTGAATCACCACAATAAAAGCACAACCCTTTTTTCCGCCTATACTTTTGCCGTTCACTTCTGGACTGAATTCTATCACATTGCATTATCTCAGGTGACGGTTCAGACGACACCGCCAAATGATGCACAGGTTTGCGCTCCCGTAAACGCCGATCAATCTGAACAGCCATAGTCATAGACTCATTCAGACCAGCAGGCGCAGGGAACCCCACCATAACATCTTTAATGGCCTCAGAAAGGCCATCTCTAAACTTTGCAGCCAGAGCGCACTCATTCCACTGAGTAAGTACCGACCACTTCCGAAATTTTTGACAATAAATTTCTGCTTCATCTTGCCCCTGAGAGAGGGCCAACAAAGCTTTTTCAGCCTGAATCTCTTGGTTAGGTTCCTCATAGAGCAAACCCAATGCCAGAAAAAACGCATCTGCATTAAGCAACGCAGGGTCCCCTGGTGCCAATGCAAATGCCCAATCCTGAGGGTCACCCCGCAGGAAAGATATAATTATCTTGACTTGCTGAGCAGGGTCTCCAGAGGAGCGAGATTTCAAAGAAAGAAACAACTTGCAATTGTTCCTAAAATTCAGAAAACGAGATCTATCTCCAGAAAAAAACTCTGGGACAGGAATTCTAGGTTCAGACATAGGAGCATGTACAACAAAATCCTGTATATTTTGAACCTTAGTGGCAAGATTATTCAGGCTGGAAGCCAAACTCTGGACGTCCATGATAAACAGCTGAGATCAGAGCCATTCAAAGATTAAGAGGAGGAGGAAGTAGCCAGGCTGCAATAAGGCTAGGCAGCAAACTCTGAGGGGAAAAAAAAAAAAAAAAACTTCCTCAGACTACTTATCCTCCTACTTCAGCCAATACAATTAACACTTTGTGGGCCGGTTATACTGTCATGATCCCAATGGCAGGGGATCACAAAAAGAACAAGCACAGATACAAACAAGCTCTAGGGCGATGGAACCTGAGCTGACCGCGACCCTGAACCTAACACACAAATAAAAGTAGCCGAGGAACGTGCCTACGATGATCCTAGACGTCTCGCTCCAGCCGAAGATCTAACTTCCCCTATCAGAAGAAACACAGACCTCTCTTGCCTCCAGAGAAATACCCCACAGCAAATAGCAGCCCCCCACATATAATGACGGTGAAATGAGAGGAAAGCACATACGTAGTATGAAAACAGTTTCAGCAAAATGAGGCCCGTTAAAGCTAGATAGCAGAGGATACAAAAGTGAACTGCGCGGTCAGCGAAAAACCCTTCAAAAAACCATCCTGAAATTACTTGAACTCATGTGCCAACTCATGGTACATGAAAAGCAATTTCAGCCCACTAGAGCAACCAGCAGCAGAGAATCACATATCTGCAGGCTGGACTAAAAACCAAATTAAGCAAAACACAAAACAGGAAAATCCAAACTTAGCTTGTCCAGAAGGTTCTAGGAGCAGGGAGCAGAGGTAACAAGACACACTGGATACATTGATAACCGGCGAGGAAATGCCAGCAAAGCCAGGTTAAATAGGAAACTCCCATATGCTGATGGAACAGGTGGAACCCAGAAACCCAGGAAAGACAAGTCACCCAGTACCATCAGTAACCACCAGAGGGAGCCCAAAAACAGAACTCACAACAGCCTCCCTCATGGATTATAATGCAGCCCCCCTTATAAAATAATGTAGCTCCCCTCATAGAATATAATGCAGCTTCCTCTCATAGAATGTAATGCAGCCCCTCTCATAGAATATAATTATAATGCAGCACCCCACAAAATATAATGCAACTCCCTCATAAGGTATAATGCAGTCCCCACCATAGAATATAATGTAGCAGACTCAGAGGTTATACAGAAGCCCCCCTCATATAGTATAATGTAGTCCTACCACAGAATATAATGCAGCCCCCCACAGAGTACACTGTAGACCCCAGAATATAATGTAGTCCCCTGAGAGAATAATGCAGTCTACCCACAGAATATAATGTAGCCCCCTCATTAGGTATAATGCAGTCCCCCTCATAAGGTATAATGCAGCCCCCTCTAGTAAAATATAATGCAGCCCCCTCTCATAGACTATAATGCAGCACCCCACAGAATATAATGTAGCCCCCTCAAAAAAATATAATGCAGCCCCCCCATAGGGTATAATGCAGCCCCTCTCCACCTCCATCATTGTTCTCCCCCTCCACCCCATCATTGTCCTCATCACCACCTCTATCATTGCCTTCTCCCCCACCAACCCTATCACTCTCCCCAACCACTCCTATCATTGCCCTTTCCACCACCTCAATCATTGCCTCCTCTCCACCACCACCATTGTCCTTTCCACCACTACCATCATTGTCCTTTACACCACAACCATCATTGATTTCTTCCCCACCACTCCCATCATTGCCCATTTCAACACCTCCATCATTGCCTACCCCCACCACCATCATTGCCTTCTCCCCATCACGATCATTGCCTTCTTCCCCACCACCCCAATCATTGCCAATCTCCAATACATACATCTCCAATACACGCACACACACACAGCACCACTCTCTCTCACTCACACACAAAGCACGGCATCACATACACACAGCACTGCACCACTCCCTCACACTCACACACAAAGCACTGCACCGCATACACACACACGCATGCAGGCAGACAGACACACACACAGCACCACTCACTTCTCCGCAAGTTCACCACAGCACATCCCGGCAGCCTCTTCCTCGCCGGCAGCATCCTGTCTGATGACATCATCCAGCTGCACTCAGACAGGAAGCGCTGGGCAGGAAGCCAGGATGTGCTGCAGGGAACTTGCTGAGAGATGGGGGGCTATGTGTCTGTCTGCGTGCGTGCACCCATTCATGTAGTGCAGTGCTTTGTGTGTGAGTGTGAGAGAGTGGAGCGGTGGTGGTGGGGCTTTACCTGCGGGAAGTGTTAGCTGCAGCCTGCGGCTAACGCTGCCTGCTATTAAAGTGAAATGGTATTCACTCCTTTCCACGCTCATAGGGGCGTGGGGAAGCGTGAATATTAATTTCTCTCTAGCAGCTGGGACATGATCCTGTCTGCAGCTGCTGCTCCGCTGGCTCAGGGCGGGCCCCCTTCACTCAGGGCCCCATACCCCGGTGGGCCAGTATGACCTTGAGTGTATACTCACCACTCCCATAAACACTCAACACACTTACTGATCACAAATGGGAGACATGCCTCATACTCACTACTCACACATAGAACATATACCATACACTCATTGATGATGCAAAGGGCACATGGGGCACACTCACATTTCACACACTGGACAAATTGTACACATTTACCAGTAAAAAATAAGAAACATAGGAAACATGCTGCACATTTACCACTCACATATAAGCTGCACACTTACCCCTCACACATAGGACATATGATGCATATTAACTCTCACATAAAGGACCCATGCTGCACACTTACCACTCACACATAGAACAACCTGTTAATTAAAGAGCTGTAAACGTTTTTTAGAAGACAGTGTAATTATTTTAATGTCCTTATTTAGTAGGAAAATATTAGTAATTTGCACATTTACAATGTGTTGAGTGTTTGTACATGGCTCTACATGCCTAAATATATAACCCACCTGAGCAACACAAGAAGAAAAAAATATGATTTAGAAGCCTCTAATTGCAAAGAAATGGACAGGTGTGAATTTGGTCTTTCAATTAGGAAATAGTGTGAGAAACTTCTACATAGAAGATCAATAGAACCTGTAATAGCGGCGTACTCTGACTATATGGAGGTCTACACCAGCTCTTGACAGAGATCTATCACATTGCAGACTATACAAGAGAATATATTACAAATAGTGTTGAGCGATACCTTCCGATATCAGAAAGTATCGGTATCGGATAGGATCGGCCGATGTTCAAAAAATATCAGATATCGCCGATACCGATACCCGATCCCAATGCAAGTCAATGGGACCAAAATATCGGAATTAAAATAAACCCTTTCTTGCCTTGTAGGTTCATTCTACATGAAGGAAAACAACTAAGAATAATGTAGGATGTATTGTGGGAGGTGGCGGAGACATTAAAGGCAATGAGGTTTAGCCCAATCAAATAGAATAGCATGTTTTTTGTTTTTTTTAAGACGTTCGGAGTGAAAAAGATATTGAGTATGTAAATTTTTTTTTATTTTGTCAGATATTGATGTTTCACTATTCCACGCCCTTCCCCTTCTTTTTTTTTCTTTTTTTTTTTTACTTTTCCCTCACTTTCATCTTCATCATCATCAGCATCTTTGACATCAACTTCTTCTTCACCTTATTCATCTTCTTCTTCATCTTCTACCTATTTTTTTTTTTTATTACATTCTTCATATTCATTTTATTCAACTATTATTATTCTTCCTATTCTACATATTCTTTTTATTCCACTGTTATTATTCTTCCTATTCTACTTCTTCATCATATTCTCATTTGTGACAGGCATTCCCGTAGTTGTTATCTATAAAAGTTGGAAGATTACACCTTCCGTTCTGCCAGTCACAAAAGTTACATTTGTCCGCGTTCAGTTTGGCCTGCAGCATCAGGCTTTATCCAGGGGCACCACGAGGAGGAACGGACTCACCCCCATACACTGCTTAGTCTTCTTCTGCATATAATTTAGATAATATCTTTTGCTCTGATATTAAGTCTTATGCTTAATGTTCTTCTGCTCTTTGTTCTGCAGCCTCTTGTTCTTCTGCTTCTCGGTCTTCCATGTCGTCGTCTCCAGGGTCGTCGTCTCCAGTGTCGTCATCTCCGCCGTCGTCGTCTCAGCCGTCATCGTCTCCGCCGTCGTCGTCGTCGTCGTCATCGGGGTGGTCTTCCGGGTCGTCGTCGTCGTCATCGGGGTGGTCTTCCGGGTCGTCGACTTTAGGGTCTTCAACTTGGAAATGTAGCAGAAGGTACAAGAAGGCTGAGAAAATGCCAAGAACCAGCTGATGGAACTGGAACTCGGATGGCTACCCGAAGGTTCAAGAGCCTATGGAACTACCGAGGACCAGCTGACGTTACTGGAACCCGGTTACTAAGCAGGAGGTACCCGTGCTAAAAAGCACTACCAAGGACCGCCTGACGTTGGCGGAACTCGGATACCCAGAAGGAGGCACCTAAGCCAAAGGCTCTGCCCGGAACCAGCTGACGGTACTGGAACCAGGATGGGGAGCAGAAGGTACAAGAGAAAAAGACACTGCCGAGAACCAGCTGACGGTACTGGAACCCGGATGGGTAGCCGAAGGTCCAAGAGCCAATGGAACTACCGAGGACCAGCTGACGTTACTGGAACCCGGTTACTAAGCAGGAGGTACCCGTGCCCGAAAGCACTACCAAGGACCACCTGACGTTGGTGGAACTTGGATACCCAGAAGGAGGCACCTAAGCCAAAGGCTCTGCCCGGAACCAGCTGACGGTACTGGAACCAGGATGGGGAGCAGAAGGTACAAGAGCAAAAGACACTGCCGAGAACCAGCTGACGGTGCTGGAACCAGGTGGTGGACCTGAAGGTCCACAGGAGAGGAGAGAACAGCTAGGCCGCGAGGCAGCCGCAGTTACCGAACCCCAACAGTCCTACAGGGGGAGCTGGGCCTACTGGCACTACAGAACCAGCCTTGACTACCAGTTCACGCAGCCCACATAGGAAGCTCCTAAACTGGAGGCACCCTGGAGTTGGCTAACCCGACTGCAACACGACGGGGCAAACATAGGCGTCTCAGCGAGTTTGACACACCCCGGAAACAGCTGACGGTGCTGAAACCAGGTTTGGCACGAGGGAGTACCTGTGACAAAAACACTGCCGAGAACCAGCTGGCGGTGCTGGAACCCAGATGCGTTGCCCCAGTGTGCAAGAGCCAATGGCACGACCGAGGACCAGCTGGCGGTGCTGGAACCCGGTTACTAAGCTGTAGGTGCCCGCGCTTAAAAGCACTACCAAGGACCGCCTGACGTTGGCGGAACTCGGATACCCAGGAGGAGGCACCTAAGCCAAAGGCTCGGCCTGGAACCAGCTGACGGTGCTGGAACCAGGTGGTGGACCCCAAGGCCCACAGGAGAGGAGAGAACAGCTAGGCCGCGAGGCAGCCGCAGTTACCGAACCCCAACAGTCCTACAGGGGGAGCTGGGCCTACTGGCACTACAGAACCAGCCTTGACTACCAGTTCACGCAGCCCACATAGGAAGCTCCTAAACTGGAGGCACCCTGGAGTTGGCTAACCCGACCGCACCACGACGGGGCAAGCATAGGCGTCTCAGTGAGCTTGACACAACCCGGAAACAGCTGACGGTGCTGAAACCAGGCTTGGCACGAGGGAGTACCTGTGACAAGAACACTGCCGAGAACCAGCTGGCGGTGCTGGAACCCAGATGCGTTGCCCCAGTGTGCAAGAGCCAATGGCACGACCGAGGACCAGCTGGCGGTGCTGGAACCCGGTTACTAAGCTGTAGGTGCCCGCGCTTAAAAGCACTACCAAGGACCGCCTGACGTTGGCGGAACTCGGATACCCAGGAGGAGGCACCTAAGCCAAAAGCTCGGCCTGGAACCAGCTGACGGTGCTGGAACCAGGTGGTGGACCCCAAGGCCCACAGGAGAGGAGAGAACAGCTAGGCCGCGAGGCAGCCGCAGTTACCGAACCCCAACAGTCCTACAGGGGGAGCTGGGCCTACTGGCACTACAGAACCAGCCTTGACTACCAGTTCACGCAGCCCACATAGGAAGCTCCTAAACTGGAGGCACCCTGGAGTTGGCTAACCCGACCGCACCACGACGGGGCAAGCATAGGCGTCTCAGTGAGCTTGACACAACCCGGAAACAGCTGACGGTGCTGAAACCAGGCTTGGCACGAGGGAGTACCTGTGACAAGAACACTGCCGAGAACCAGCTGGCGGTGCTGGAACCCAGATGCGTTGCCCCAGTATGCAAGAGCCAATGGCACGACCGAGGACCAGCTGGCGGTGCTGGAACCCGGTTACTAAGCTGTAGGTGCCCGCGCTTAAAAGCACTACCAAGGACCGCCTGACGTTGGCGGAACTCGGATACCCAGGAGGAGGCACCTAAGCCAAAGGCTCGGCCTGGAACCAGCTGACGGTGCTGGAACCAGGTGGTGGACCCCAAGGCCCACAGGAGAGGAGAGAACAGCTAGGCCGCGAGGCAGCCGCAGTTACCGAACCCCAACAGTCCTACAGGGGGAGCTGGGCCTACTGGCACTACAGAACCAGCCTTGACTACCAGTTCACGCAGCCCACATAGGAAGCTCCTAAACTGGAGGCACCCTGGAGTTGGCTAACCCGACCGCACCACGACGGGGCAAGCATAGGCGTCTCAGTGAGCTTGACACAACCCGGAAACAGCTGACGGTGCTGAAACCAGGCTTGGCACGAGGGAGTACCTGTGACAAGAACACTGCCGAGAACCAGCTGGCGGTGCTGGAACCCAGATGCGTTGCCTATTAAATATTGTCTTCCTAGAGCCCCAACTAGCGGTGTTGGAGCTAAGGGTAAGCAGGGGGAGCAGAGTGTAGGCCGAAGCCTGCACTGGAGGCAGCTTTGTGTCTGCGTTGCGTTTGCAGGACACTTTGCCGGCTACACAGTGGGGGAACAGCTGGCGTTGCTGAACCCCACTAACACAATGGCGTGTGTTTTTCTCTGTGCAGCTAGCACTTGCGGTCAAAAACTAGTGATGTAAGAGCCCGTGTTGAAGCAGGAGGAGGAGTAGACGAGCAGATTGTAGGCCGAAGCCTATTTGAACCAATTTCAAAGGAAACCTTTAACCCCCCCTCAGGTGTTACAAAGTACAAGAGACACACCTTGTGCAGTATTAATGCTGCACAAGTGAAAGGTTGCTCTATTAATTTGTCTACTTGCACACGCTGAATGAAAGACGTACACAATTTAGCCCATTCTACAGTCAAACTGTAGTGGATGCGTGACTTGGCTTTTTAAGGAGACGCAGCACAGGTGTCCCAAATAACGCCTTGGTGCTTGGCGCAGCTTCCTGAGCGTTGTTATTTGCTGTACAGGAGTCTGCGCTCTTGTGTTATCCCTTGGCAATGCCCTGTTAGAGCTGCCCGTCTTATGACCTCATTTCATGTTGGCCGGTGCGGTTAACGATGGCCATAAATCCCAGACCCACAGTGCCTTTTCATAAAGTCACACTGCGGTGCTGTGATTCGTGGCCTTGAGCAGTAAATATTTTGGCCGCTCACACACGTCCTTACACCTGCTTCAGACTGGGCGGCCTCTGCTGATCCCTTCTCGCATGCCGCGGCCATGAGGCTGCACAGTCTGAAGAAGGCGGAAGGAGATGAGTTAAGACAGGTGAAGATATGCACTGCTCGTGCCCATCAATCACACCCTCGCAGTCAAAATAAGACAACGAGGAGCATTGTTTCAGGCAGGGCGGACGCACAGGCGCAACAAGCCAACCAATGATGTCAGAAGACGGGAAGCGCTACCAAGGGGGGTGCTGCGTATCATTAGAAAGGAAAGTCACACCTCAGGGACAGTGGAATGGTCTCAATGAGACACATTTTGTACGTTTTGAGTTCCACGTGGGCAAGGACAAAAAGTCAGCCACCTTGTACAAATGCAGCAGTACTGCTGTACAAGGTGGCTGTTATACACCTGGGGGGGTGGGGGGCAGGCTCCCTTCAATTTCAGTTCATGTGCCTGCGTGGCGTTTGCAGGACACGTTGCCAGCTACACAGCAGGGGAACAGCTGGCGGTGCTGAACCCCACTAACACATTGGCTGGTGTTTTTCTCTGTGCAGCTAGCATGTCCGGGCAGAAACTGGCGTTGTTTGAGCCCAGGGTCAGCAGGAGGAGGAGAGGAGCAAAGTGTAGGCCGAAGCCTGCACTGGTGGCAGCTTTTGGTCAGTTGTGCCAGCGTGGCTTGTGCTGGACACGATGCCGACTACACAGCAGGGGAACAGCTGGCGGTGCTGAACCCCACTAACACATTGGCTGGTGTTTCTCTCTGTGCAGCTAGCATGTCCGGGCAGAAACTGGCGGTGTTTGAGCCCAGGGTCAGCAGGAGGAGGAGAGGAGCAAAGTGTAGGCCGAAGCCTGCACTGGTGGCAGCTTTTGTTCTGTTGTGCCAGCGTGGCTTGTGCTGGACACGTTGCCGACTACACAGCAGGGGAACAGCTGGCGTTGCTGAACCCCACTAACACATTGACTGGTGTTTTTCTCTGTGCAGCTAGCAGTTCCGGGCAAAAACTAGCGTTGTTTGAGCCCAGGGTCAGCAGGAGGAGTAGAGGAGCAGAGTGTAGGCCGAAGCCTAGTTGAACCAATTTCAAAGGTTACCTTTAACCCCCCCCTCAGGTGTTGCAAGGTACAAGAGCCACACCTTGAACAGCATTAATGATGCACAAGTCAAAGGTTGCTCTATTTAATTTTGCTCCTTGCACACGCTGAATTAAACACGTACACTATTTAGCCCATTATACTGTCAAACAGTAGTGGAGGCGTGACTACTAGTCTTTTTAAGGAGACGCAGCACAGGTGTACAAATTTACACCTAGGTGCTGTGCGCAAATTCCTTACCGTTGTTATTTGCAGTACAGGAAACTGCGCTCTTGTGTTATCCCTTGGCAATACCCTGTTAGTGCCGGCCGTCTCATGACCTCATTTCATGTTGGCCGGTGCGGTTAACGATGGCCATAAATCCCAGACCCACAGTGGCTTTTCCTAAAGTCACACTGCGGTGCTGGGATTCGTGGCCTTGTGCAGTAAATATGTTGGCCGCTCACACATGTCCTTACACCTGCTTCAGACTGGGCGGCCTCAGCTGATCCCTTATCGCATGCCGCGGCCATGAGGCCGCACAGTCAGAAGAAGGCGGAAGGAGGGGAGTGAAGACAGGGGAACATATGCACTGCTCGTGCCCATCAATCACACCCTCGCAGTCAAAATATATGAGACAACGGGGGGCGTTGTGTCGGGCAGGGGGGATGCACAGGCACAGCCAGCCAACCAATGATGTCAGGAGACGGGCAGCGCTAACAATGGGGGTGCTGCGTGTCATTAAAAAGGAAAGTCACACCTCAGGGACATTGTAATGGTCTGTAATGAGACACATTTTGTACTTGTTGAGTTCCACGTGTGCAAGGAGAAAAAGTCAGCCACCTTGTACAAATGCAGCAGTACTGCTGTACAAGGTGGCTGTTATACATAGAAACACCTGGGGGGTGGGGGGCAGGCTCCCTTCAATTTCAGTTCATGTGCCTGCGTGGCGTTTGCAGGACACGTTGCCAGCTACACAGCAGGGGAACAGCTGGCAGTGCTGAACCCCACTAACACATTGGCTGGTGTTTTTCTCTCTGCAGCTAGCATGTCCGGGCAGAAACTGGCGTTGTTTGAGCCCAGGGTCAGCAGGAGGAGGAGAGGAGCAAAGTGTAGGCCGAAGCCTGCACTGGTGGCAGCTTTTGGTCAGTTGTGCCAGCGTGGCTTGTGCTGGACACGATGCCGACTACACAGCAGGGGAACAGCTGGCGGTGCTGAACCCCACTAACACATTGGCTGGTGTTTCTCTCTGTGCAGCTAGCATGTCCGGGCAGAAACTGGCGGTGTTTGAGCCCGGGGTCAGCAGGAGGAGGAGAGGAGCAGAGTGTAGGCCGAAGCCTGCACTGGTGGCAGCTTTTGGTCGGTTGTGCCAGCGTGGCTTGTGCTGGACACGATGCCAACTACACAGCAGGGGAACAGCTGGCGTTGCTGAACCCCACGAACACATTGACTGGTGTTTTTCTCTGTGCAGCTAGCAGTTCCGGGCAGAAACTAGCGGTGTTTGAGCCCAGGGTCAGCAGGAGGAGTAGAGGAGCAGAGTGTAGGCCGAAGCCTAGTTGAACCAATTTCAAAGGTTACCTTTAACCCCCCCCTCAGGTGTTGCAAGGTACAAGAGCCACACCTTGAACAGCATTAATGATGCACAAGTCAAAGGTTGCTCTATTTAATTTTGCTCCTTGCACACGCTGAATAAAACACGTACACTATTTAGCCCATTATACTTTATAGGCTGAACTGGATGGACAAATGTCTTTTTTCGGCCTTACTAACTATGTTACTATGTTACTGTCAAACAGTAGTGGAGGCGTGACTACTAGTCTTTTTAAGGAGATGCAGCACAGGTGTCAAAATTTACACCTAGCTGCTGTGCGCAGATTCCTGAGCGTTGTTATTTGCTGTACAGGAGTCTGCGCTATTGGGATCCCTTGGCCATGCGCTGTGAGCGCTTCCTGTCTTCTGACCTCATTTGATGTCGGCCGTTACGGTTAGCGATGGACATGAATCCCAGACCCACAGTGTGTTTTCAAAAAATCACACTGCGTGGCTGGGATTCGTGGCCTTGTTCAGTAAATATGTTTGACGCTCACACATGTCCCTACACCTGCTTCAGACTGGGCGGCCTCATCTGATCCCTTATCGCCTGCCGCGGCCATGAGGACACCCAGTCTGAAGAAGGCGGAAGGAGATGAGTGAACACAGGCAAACATATGCACTGCACATGCCCATCAATCACACCCTCGCTGTTCAAAAAAATAAGACACCGAGGGGCGTTGTTTCGAGCAGGGCAGACGCACATGCGCAGCCAGCTAACCAATGATGTCAAAAGACGGGCAGCGCTAACAAGGGTGGTGCTGCGTATCATTAGAAAGGAAAGTCACACCTCAGGGAGAGTGGAATGGTCTCAATGAGACACATTTTGTACGTGTTGAGTTCCACGTGGGCAAGGAGAAAAAGTCAGCCACCTTGTACAAATGCAGCAGTACTGCTGTACAAGGTGGCTGTTTTACATAGAAACACCTGGGGGTGGGGGGCAGGCTCCCTTCAATTTCAGTTCATGTTCCTGCGTGGCGTTTGCAGGTCACGTTGCAAGCTACACAGCAGGGGAACAGCTGGCGGTGCTGAACCCCACTGACACATTGACTGGTGTTTTTCTCTGTGCAGCTCGCATGTCCGGGCAAAAACTGGCGATGTTTGAGCCCAGGGTCAGCAGGAGGAGGAGAGGAGCAGAGTGTAGGCCGAAGCCTGCACTGGTGGCAGCTTTTGGTCAGTTGTGCCAGCGTGGCTTGTGCTGGACACGATGCCGGCTACACAGCAGGGGAACAGCTGGCGGTGCTGAACCTCACTAACACATTGACTGGTGTTTTTCTCTGTGCAGCTAGCAGTCCCGGGCAAAAACTAGCGGTGTTTGAGCCCAGGGTCAGCAGGAGAGGAGCAGAGTGTAGGCCGAAGCCTAGTTGAACCAATTTCAAAGGTTACCTTTAACCCCCCTCAGGTGTTGCAAGGTACAAGAGCCACACCTTGTGCAGCATTAATGCTGCACAAGTAAAAGGTTGCTCTATTTGTTTTGCTCCTTGCACACGCTGACTAAAACACGTACACTATTTAGCCCATTATACTGTCAAACAGTTGTGGAGGCGTGACTTGTCTTTTTAAGGAGACCCAGCACAGGTGTCAAAATTTGCACCTAGGTACTGGGCGCAGATTCCTGAGCGTTGTTATTTGCTGTACAGGAGTCTGCGCTATTGTGATCCCTTGGCCATGCGCTGTGAGCGCTTCCTGTCTTCTGACCTCATTTCATGTCGGCCGTTGCGGTTAGCGATGGACATGAATCCCAGACCCACAGTGTGTTTTCAAAAAATCACACTGCGTGCCTGGGATTCGTGGCCTTGTGCAGTAAATAGGTTTGCCGCTTACACATGTCCTTACACCTGCTCCAGACTGGGCGGCCTCAGCTGATCCCTTATCGCCTACCACGGCCAGGAGGCCGCACAGTCTGAAGAAGGCGGAAGGAGATGAGTTAAGACAGGCGAACATATGCACTGCTCGTGCCCATAAACCACACCCTCGCTGACAAAATAAATATGACAACGAGGGGCGTTGTTTCTAGCAGGGCGGATGCACAGGCGCAGCCAGCTAACCATGATGACAAAAGACGGGAAACGCTACCAAGGGGGGTGCTGCGTATCATTAGAAAGGAAAGTCACACCTCAGGGACAGTGGAATGGTCTCAATGAGACACATTTTGTACATGTTGAGTTCCACGTGGGCAAGGAGAAAAAGTCAGCCACCTTGTACAAATGCAGCAGTACTGCTGTACTAGGTGGCTGTTATACATAGAAACACCTGGGGGGGTGGGGCCAGGTTCCCTTTAATTTCAGTTCATGTGCCTGCGTGGCGTTTGCAGGTCACGTTGCTGGCTACACAGCAGGGGAACAGCTGGCGTTGCTGAACCCCACTAACACATTGGCTGGTGTTTTTCTCTGTGCAGCTAGCACTTCCGGGCAAAAACTAGCGGTGTTTGAGCCCAGGGTCAGCAGGAGGAGGAGAGGAGCAGAGTGTAGGCCGAAGCCTGCACTGGTGGCAGCTTTTGTTCTGTTGTGCCAGCGTGGCTTGTGCTGGACACGTTGCCGACTACACAGCAGGGGAACAGCTGGCGGTGCTGAACCCCACTGACACATCACCTAGTGTTTTTTCTGTGTAGACAACACTTCCAGGTGGCAACTGACAGTGTTGAAACCCAGGGAATCAAAGAGGAGCAGAGTGTAGGCCGAAGCCTGCAGTGGAGCAAGTTGAAAGGGAACCTTTAACCCCCCCCCAGGCATTTGTTGCTGAAAGAGCCATCTTGTACAGCAGTAATACTGCACATGGAAAATGGTGGCTCCGAAAATTATGCTCCTTGCAAACGCTGAAGTACACACTCATATAATGTGTCCCCTCACACCGTCAAACCATCCCGGAAGTGGGACTTTCCTTTGTAATGTGACACAGCACAGCCGTCATTCCAACCCCCTTGGTGCCGGGCGCCACCTCCTCAACGTTGTTTGGTTCTGTCACGGAGCCCGCGCTGTAATGTTATCCCTTGGCCATGCACAGTTAGCGGTGCCCGTCTTCTGACATCATGTAGGTGTCAGGCTGGCAGTGCCTGTGCATCCAAGCTGCCCGAGATCCAACCTTGCAGTGTCATCTAATGTAGTCCCACTGCGGGCCAGGGATCCATGGGCATGCGCAGTGCATATCATCGCCTCTCACTCACCTCCTTCCTGCTTCTTCAGACTGTGCGGCGTCACGGCCGTGGCATGCTATTAGGGATCAGCTGACGCCGCCTAGTCTGAAGAAGCGTGAAGAAGGGGAGTGAGAGGCTAGTATATGCACTGCGCATGGCCATGGATACCAGGCCCACTGTGGGATCACATTAGACGACACTGCGAGGTGTGATTTCGGGCAGCGTGGACACACAGGCGCAGCCAGGACGACAACAAATGATGTCAGAGGACGGGCAGCGCAAACTGTGCATGGCCAAGGGATAACATAACAGCGCAGGGTCCATGACGGAATCAAACAACGCTAAGGAGGCAGCGCACGGTGCCAAGGGGGTAGCAATGACGGCTGTGCTGCGTCACATTACAAAGGAAAGTCCCACCTCCGGGACGGTTGGACGGTGTGAGGGGACACATTACATGAGTGTGTAGTTCAGCGTTTGCAAGGAGCATAATTTCAAGAGTGACCTTTCCCTTGTGCAGTATTAGTGCTGCACATGGTGGCTGTTTCAGTAACAAACGCCTAGGGGGGGGGGGGACAGGTCCCCTTACATTTTAGTTGTGCCAGCGTGGCGGTCGCATGACATGTTGCCGGATACACACCTGGGGATCAGCTGACGTTACTGAACCCCAATAACAGAGGAGCGACTGTTGACTGTGCACACAGCACTTCCAGGCACCAACTGGCGGTGTTAGAGCCAAGGGACAGCAGGAGGAGCAGATTGGAGGTATTGCCGCACACACAGCTGGGGATCAGCTGACGTTACTGAACCCCAATAACAGAGGAGCGACTGTTGACTGTGCACACAGCACTTCCAGGCACCAACTGGCGGTGTTAGAGCCCAGGGACAGCAGGAGGAGCAGATTGGAGGTATTGCCGCACACACAGCTGGGGATCAGCTGACGTTACTGAACCCCAATAACAGAGGAGCGACTGTTGACTGTGCACACAGCACTTCCAGGCACCAACTGGCGGTGTTAGAGCCCAGGGACAGCAGGAGGAGCAGAGGAACAGAGTGTAGGCCGAAGCCTGATTGGAGCAAGTTGAAAGGAAACCTTTAACCCCCCCCCCCCAAGACGTTTGTAGCTGAAAGAGCCATCTTGTGCAGCACTAAGGATGCAAAAGGAAAAGGTTGCTCTTTTAATTATGCTCCTTGCAAACACCGAAGTAAACAATGTGTCCCTTTATACCGTTAAACCGTTCCGGAGGTGCGAATTTCCTTCGTAATGGGACACAGCACAGCTGTCATTCCTATCCCCTTGATGCCGTGCGCTGCCTCCTCAGCGTTGTTTTAAGCTGTCACGGAGCCTGCGCTGTTCTGTTAGCCCTTGGCCATGCCCAATTAGCGCTGCCTGTCTTCTGACATAATTTGGTGTCAGGCTGTCAGTGCCTGTGCGTCCACGCTGCTCCAGATCCCACCTCGCAGTCTCATCTAACGTAATCCCACTGCGGGCCTTGGAACCATGGGCATGCACAGTGCATAACCTCGACTCTCACTCCCCTCCTTCCCTCTTCTTCAGACTGTGCGGTGTCACGGCCGTGGCATGCTAGGGATCAGCTGACGGCGCACAGTCTAAAGAAGGCGGAGGGAAATGAGCGAGAGCCCGAGGGGAAGATATGCACTGCGCATGCCCATGGATCCCAGGCCCGCAGTGTGACTCAATCAGAAGACACTGCGAGGCGGGATCTCGGGCAGCGCGGCCGCACAGGCGCAGCCAGCCTGACACCAAATTATGTCAGAAGACAGGCAGCGCAAATAGGGATAACAGAACAGCGCAGGCTCCGTGACAGCTTAAAACAACGCTGAGGAGGCAGCGCATGGCACCAAGGGGGTAGGAATGACGGCTGTGCTGCGTCACATTACGAAGGAAAGTCCCAGCTCCGGGACGGTATAACGGTATCAGTGAACACATTTTATAAGTGTTAAGTTCTGCGTGTGCAAAGAGCTAGAAAAAAAGAGCTACCTTTTCCTTGTGCAGCATTACTGCTGCACAAGATGGCTCTTTCAGTAACAAACGACGGGGGGGGGGGGACAGGTTCCCTTACATTTAGGTTGTTGTGCCAGCGTGGCGGTCGCAGGACACATTGCCGGCTACACAGCTGGGGATCAGCTGACGTTACTGAAACCCAATAACACTGGGTCGTATGTTTTTACTGTGCAGCCTGCACTTCTGAGCCGCAACTGGCGGTGTTGGAGCCCAGGAATAGCAGTTCAGGTGGTAGAAAGATGAACACAGCAGGAGACCTGGATGACACCCAATTACTTAATCAGGCAGAGGAGTGGCAAATTCCTGCGAGATCCAGGCCTGGTTCATTTTCAGGAAAGTAAGCCGGTCAACGTTATCGGAGGATAGTCGCATGCGACGGTCTGTTAGTACACCACCTGCGGCACTAAAGACACGTTCCGATAAGACACTAGCCGCAGGGCAAGCCAGCACCTCCAATGCATACTGGCTTAGCTCTGGCCATGTATCCAGCTTAGAGACCCAAAACTTGAACGGGGAAGAGCCGTCTGGGAGTACAGTAAGAGGGCAAGCCATGTAGTCTGTCACCATCTGACGGAACCGTTGCCTCCTGCTGACTGGAGCCGCCGGTGATGGTGTAGACATTTGGGGCGGGCACACAAAAGTGTGCCAGAGTTGTGCCATACTGGGCTTGCCTTGGGCAGAGGCACTGCTTCTGCTCCCTCTTTGGGCAGAGCCTCCCCCACTGCCTCGACGCACTGAGCTGCTTTGTAAAGCACTAGCAGCACTCCTCTCAGTTGGACAGGAGAAGATGATGGAATTCACCAGTGTGTCGTGGTACTCCCGCAATTTACGCTCCCGGGTCAACGCAGGGATGAGGTTTTGGACGTTGTCCCGGTAGCGAGGATCGAGGAGGGTGAACACCCAATAATCAGGCATGTTGAGAATGTGGTCGATGCGGCGGTCGTTTCTCAGGCACTGCAGCATGAAATCCACCATGTGCTGCAGAGTGCCAACTGGCCCAGAAACGCTGTCCCCTGCTTGAGACATGATCTCTGCCCGCTCGTCATCACCCCACCCTCGCTGTACACACTGACCACTGGACAATTGTGTCGCTCCCTCCTCTGGACGGAGCTCTTCCTCCTCCATTGACTCCTCCTCACAAATTGGCCCCTGCGTACCCCTTTGTGAGGAACCACGTGGCGCTGACTCTCCAGAAGCTGATGGAAAAGGTGACTCCTCATCTTCCACCTCTTCCACCACATCATCCCTTAACCCTTGCAAAGTTTGCTGAAGCAGGCAGATAAGGGGGACAGTCATGCTGACTAGTGCATCATCTGCACTTGCCATCCGCGTGGAATAATCAAAAGGACGCAAAACCTGGCAGACGTCCTTCATAGTGGCCCACTCTGTGGTTGTGAAGTCTGATCGGCGCTGACTGCGACTTCTTTGCGCCTGATGCAGCTGGTACTCCATAACTGCTTGCTGCTGCTCACACAACCGCTCCAACATATGTAACGTGGAATTCCACCGGGTAGGTAGGTCACATATGATGCGGTGTTCCGTAAGGCGGAATCGGCGCTGCAGAGCAGCAATGCGGGATCTGGCCAAGCTGGAACGCCGCAAGTGAGCACACTCTAGGCGGACCTTGTGCAGCAGGGCATCAAGATCCGGATAGTCCCTCAGAAAACTCTGCACAACCAAATTGAGCACATGTGCCAGACATGGGATGTGAGTGAGGTTGCCAAGGGCCAAAGCTGCCACCAGATTTCGGCCATTGTCACACTATCATGCCTGGCTGGAGATTCGCTGGCAGTAACCACACATCGCTCTCCTGCTTGATGGCATTCCAGAGCTCCTGCGCTGTGTGGCTTCGATGCCCCAATGAAACTAGTTTCAAGACGGCCTGCTGACGTTTGGCCATGGCTGTGCTCATGTCGGTCATAGGTAAACGTTCACGGGTCCATGTGGAGGTGGACTGTGACGGATCCTGCAGAGAGGAATCAGAGGAACTGGTGTAAGAGGAGGAGTCGATGCGTACAGACTGGATTCCTGCAATCCTTGGAGTGGGCAGGACACGTCCTGCGCCACTCGCACGATCTGTACCTGGCTCAACAACATTAACCCAATGGGCAGTGAGGGAAACATATCGCCCCTGTCCATGCTGACTGGTCCACGCATCGGTGGTGAGGTGGACCTTGCTACTGACGGCGTTCAGTAGCGCATGTTTTATGTTTGCCTCAACATGCCTGTGCAGGGCAGGGACAGCCTGCCTGCTGAAGTAAAAGCGGCTGGGCACCTTGTACTGTGGGACTGCCAATGCCATCAAGTCACGGAAGCTGTGAGTCTCCACCAGCCTGAACGAGAGCATTTCCAGGGACAACAGTTTGGCAATGCCTGCATTCAGAGCCTGTGCTCGGGGGTGGTTGGCCGAGAATGCCCGCCTTTTCTCCCATGCCTGGACTACCGATGGCTGTAGAGTAGACTGGGAGTGTGAGGATGACTGGGAAGGTGGTGCTGTGGGTGGAATTACACTAGGTCTCTGGACAACAGTGGAGGAAGAGGCAACACGAGATGAAGAGGTGGTAGCTGCCGCTGTTGGTTGGCCTACGTCTTCACTGTGTTTCTGTAACTCCACCGCGTGCCTGTTCCGCACATGTTTCCACATATTTGTGGTATTGAGGTTGCTGACACTTTTACCTCTTTTTACTTTCTGATGACACAGCTTGCATTTGACAAAACAAATGTCATCTGCAACTGTGTCAAAAAAGGACCAGGCACTGCAAGTCTTGGGAGCGCCCTTTTTGGCTTTGGAAAGAGACAGGCTCCTAACGGGTGCCAAAGTGGAAGCTACAGGCTCCGCAGTCTTCCCCCTCCCTCTCCCTCTTTGGCCCGTAAGGGGAAGCTCTTCCTCAGAGCTGCTCCCACCACCTTCCTGTTCCTCACGCCACGATGGGTCAAGGACCTCATCATCTCCACTACCCTCTGCCACCAACTGCTCCTCCTGGGTAGTCTCGGCAGCACAGTACGCATCAGAAAGCGGCACCTGAGTTTCATCATCAGATGCGTACTGCGCTGTGGTCACCGGAGGCACTGGCCCACCTGCCTCTTCAGAGTCAGAGAGATAAAGCTTTTGGGCATCACTGCACACTGCCTCTTCTTCCATTTCTCCAATGCTGCTTGGCTGGCCCCCTGTTTCCAAGCCAAGAGATTCAGAGAATAGAAGTAGAGACGGCTCCTGTCCTGGGCTCTCTGACTGCCTGGCCAATTTGGCAGGTGGTGAAGAGACAGATGGCTGCTCTCCAGTGCTCTGTGCCTGAGAGGATGTGGCACTAACTGAAGTCGATGCCGAGGCGTTAGCTGCCATCCACCCGACAACGGCTTCAATTTGGTCTTCACGTAGCAGCGGTGCACGGCGCTCTCCAACAAAGCTGCGCATGAAGGACTGTTCCCTGCTGAAACTGAGTGACGACGAGTCACCGGCGCCCGCAGCAGGCACAGAATCACCACGTCCTCTCCCTGCTCCTCTCCCTGCTCCGCGCCCACGCCCACGTGCCTTACTCCCTGCCCTCTTCATCTTGGTTGACAGATAAAGATAAGCAGAAAAGTACTAAGGCCTTAGTGTGCTTATTCCTGAAATGCTCCTCCTAACAGGTGTAAGAAACACTAATGTTGTAAATTGTGGACTAAACTTTATTATTTTTCAAATGTGGCCTACACAAGTGTTAAGTTGTGTTTGGTGAACTTAACTTTTTTTTTGGTGCAGATCGGGCTACAGAGCTAGTTTAAATCACACGGAGACCGTGCAGACAGCCGTAAACGGCGCTGCAAGGCCAAAAAACCCTCCTCTCGGTTATCCTATATAGTGTTTTTCCACTATTTAGCTGGATACGAGTGGAAAGACACTAATAGGAATTTTTTTTTTCAAATTTTAAACTGGCTGCACTATTTGAAAAAAAGGAAATTGTTTTTCAAGGTATGAGGCAGTAACGCACCCTGAGCTGAATCCAACCGGCTATGGCTGCACACAGACTACAGGGCGAGCTGCGCTCACACAGAGACCGTGCAGACAGCCGTAAACGGCGCTGCAAGGCCAACAAACCCTCCTCTAGGTTATCCTATATAGTGTTTTTCCACTATTTAGCTGGATACGAGTGGAAAGACACTAATAGGAATTTTTTTTTTCAAATTTTAAACAGGCTGCACTATTTGAAAAAAAGTAAAATTTTTCTCAAGGTATGAGGCAGTAACGAACCCTGAGCTGAATCCAACCGGCTATGGCTGCACACAGACTACAGGGCGAGCTGGGCTCACACGGAGACCGTGCAGACAGCCGTAAACGGTGCTGCAAGGCCAAAAAAACCTCCTCTAGGTTATCCTATATAGTGTTTTTCCACTATTTAGCTGGATACGAGTGGAAAGACACTAATAGGAATTTTTTTTTTCAAATTTTAAACTGGCTGCACTATTTGAAAAAAAGGAAATTGTTTTTCAAGGTATGAGGCAGTAACGCACCCTGAGCTGAATCCAACCGGCTATGGCTGCACACAGACTACAGGGCGAGCTGCGCTCACACAGAGACCGTGCAGACAGCCGTAAACGGCGCTGCAAGGCCAAAAAACCCTCCTCTAGGTTATCCTATATAGTGTTTTTCCACTATTTAGCTGGATACGAGTGGAAAGACACTAATAGGAATTTTTGTTTTTCAAATTTTAAACAGGCTGCACTATTTGAAAAAAAGTAAAATTTTTCTCTAGGTATGAGCCAGTAACGAACCCTGAGCTGAATCCAACCGGCTATGGCTGCACACAGACTACAGGGCGAGCTGGGCTCACACGGAGACCGTGCAGACAGCCGTAAACGGCACTGCAAGGCCAAAAAACCCTCCTCTAGGTTATCCTATATAGTGTTTTTCCACTATTTAGCTGGATACGAGTGGAAAGACACTAATAGGAATTTTTTTTTTTCAAATTTTAAACAGGCTGCACTATTTGAAAAAAAGTAAAATTTTTCTCAAGGTATGAGCCAGTAACGAACCCTGAGCTGAATCCAACCGGCTATGGCTGCACACAGACTACAGGGCGAGCTGGGCTCACACGGAGACCGTGCAGACAGCCGTAAACGGCGCTGCAAGGCCCAAAAACCCCCCTCTAGGTTATCCTATGTAGTGTTTTTCCACAATAGAGCTGGAGACTGGTGGAAAAACACTAATAGGAAATTTGAGAAAAAATGTGCAGCAGGCTGCACTAAGAGCAAAAAAGGACAACTGTGTGAGGCAGTGTGAACCCCCCCTGAGCTGAATACAACCGGGTATATGGCTGCACACAGACTACAGAGTGAGCTGCACACACACACACACAGAGACCTTGCAGAACGCTGTTAAAACAGCGCTGCAAGGCAAGAGCAAGGTGAACAGTGAAGAACACACAGCGTTTTGCTAAATTAGCCTTTGGAAAGGAAAATAAAGCAATTAGCTAGCTCGACTGGCCCTCAGTTAGAACACAGCGTCCTGTCCCTAACTGAAATCCCAGCAGAGTGAGCGCAAAATGGCGGCAGCGTTTTTTATAGTGCAGAGTGACATCATTTCAGCAGCCAATCCAAGCCTTGCCAGTACTTACATGCCCACCATGCTAAACAGGATGTGCCCACACTTCCAATCATTCCTCATTGGCTGCTGCGTTCAGTTTGAATTCTGGGAACTTCCGATTCCGGTATGAGATACGCGGGAAGTATCGGAATTCGGTATCGGAATTCCGATACCGCAAATATCGGCCGATACCCGATACTTGCGGTATCGGAATGCTCAACACTAATTACAAATCAAGTAGAGTCACGGATAGAATACACAAATACTGAACATCATGTGGTAATGTCATCTCTGAGTAGAGTCATTCTCTTTCCTTTTGTTCTCCACTCAGCCCTGACCACAATGATGACTTCTACAGATGAAGGATTTGTTTCCCAGACAAGCTTGAACTCGTGTTTGTTCAGCCAATCTCCAAATGGCGTTACATGTTTAAAAAAAAAAAGCAATTGCAAGGAAATAAATGGGACATTGCTTGTGTTGTGTGGCTTGCAGAGAGACATAGTCTCTCTATAATTAGAGACTGGCGGATACCTTGATGTTTGGGTCCGGTACCTGGACCAGAACCCAAACCCAAACCCATTCACTTAAATGGGGGACCCGAACATCCAGACTTTGCCACACTGTCAGGTGCATGACAGTGCAGCAAACACTGCTTCTGATCAGCTGTCAAAAGACAGCGTGCAGCTGTGATCGGAGATATAAAGTTCACCTCCTGTCACAGGTGTCAGCTGATGGGACTACTGCTCCCATCAGCTGATGCCTGCTTACAATAATAACAGTGAGAACAGGAGCGGTTGATGGGAGTATTCATCAGCCGCCACCTGCGTTCTAAATAAATAATTTAAAAAAATGTGGGTTCCCCAGTATTTTTGATAAACAGCCAGACAAAACTCACAGCTGGGAGCTGCAATATTCAGCTGTTAGCTTCTGCAAGGCTGGTTATCAAGAATACAGGGGTCCCCACGTCGTATTTTTTAATTATGAAAGTGCGACAAACACCCAGTGTAACATAGACTTCTTGGTGACCCGGTCCATGGCCCTTGGGACGTTCGAGTTAAAGGGAAAGGTCTTTAAAGGGGAAATGTTCGTGACGCCACCTTTGGTATTCGGTCAGGGTGACCGACGCTGCTTTAAGGAGTCCGCTGGGGTGATGTTATGGCAGCTAGATGGTATACCTCCCCACAGGTAAAGTGTATCCCCAGGGCTTCCCAGTGTGTAGATGGTGGATGGTGAGAGGCGCAGTGAAGAACGAGGACACAAGGTTGCAGTCTCTTTACCTTTTACTGAAGGCTTCAGCATCCACAGTCCAGAGCACCAGACCACAGGGCAGGCAGAGTCCGGCCTGTTTAGAGGCAAATCCAGAGTCCCCTTGTCCAGATAGAAATCAGTAGCCTTCCTCTAGCGCCGTGGTGTTGTAGTACCTTACTGCTAAGCTTCTCATAAGGTCCTCAAAACTGTAGAAGATGTTACAGATGTTATGTCTCTCTCTCTGTCCCCCAGATGGATAGGACAAATCCGTATGACCGGTGGCTTGAGGCGTTTTACAGGGACTCTATCATGCCCCCGCCTCTAAGCGGTGCAACTTTGCCTCCTGGGCATAGGGCGGGCAGGTAACGTGAAATTAGCTGTCCTGCCGGTCTCTGGAGCAAGGCATAAAGGACTGTTGCTCCCTCGGTGTTCCGGCTACCGGGATCTTGCGGCTCAGAAGGAGGCAGCCCATGTAGGGCAGAACTCCTTTGATATCCACTCCTTTGCTACAACTTCTTCACCCTCTCTACAATTATTATTATTATTTATTTATATAGCACCATTGATTCCATGGTGCTGCACATGAGAAGGGGTTACATACAAGTTACAGATATCACTTACAGTAAACAAACTAACAATGACAGACTGATACAGAGGGGTGAGGACCCTACCCTTGCGGGCTTACATTCTACAGGATGGTGGGGAAGGAGACAGTAGGTCAACAGGATGGTCGGGAAGGAGACAATACAGTCCTCCTTCAGTGTCTCTTTCTAGAAACTGCCGCACTTAGGGCAGGCACAGCTCCGTGTCCTTCTGTCTCGGCCTCTGACAGGATCCCACCCCTGTCAGGGACCAACTACCTGAGCGAAGCTCAGCCAGCAACTAACTCACTTCTTCCCCAGGCAACCAGTTTTACCTAAGTGTGAGGAGTGCCCTAATAAATATGCCACCTGATGAAGACGGAGCTGTTCCGTCGAAACGCGTTGTGGATTTCAATAAACAAAGAAACTTTTAATTCTTTCATCTGTGTCCTGTGCGCTCCCATGTGACCGGAGTATCTTGCAACTCACTAATAAATAGGAGCAGAGCTCCCCCTGATGACCTGGAGTACGAATTGTGTTGCATGTTTGTGATACCTGGATTCAGTTGTCTTTCTTTGCCTCCAAACGTAACATCACTCCCCTCTAGAGGAGAATGATATTACTGCAATGACCAGGACCCTGGGGCACTGCAAAGTCGCCCTTACAAAATACTGAGGTTAGCTTGGCCTATAAATACTGATATAAAAAAAACTGACCAAATACTCAACGTGTGACTGTGATCTTATGTGGGAATTGTAAATGGCATTATTATTTGGGCATTGTAGCAGACAATATTTTTACTGGCACAAGTATGAGGGCACTATGGCAGACATCTTTATTTTGGCTCTTTGGTAGACACTCATGTTGGCATGCACTGTGGTAGACACTATTGTGGCAGAGACTGTTAAGTGGGCACTGAGGCAGTCACTATATGGACACTGTGATGGAAACTGTGATGTAGATGCTGTGGAAGACATTATTATTTGAGTGCTACAGTTTATGTTAATATATGAAGATTCTGACTTACCCACAAGAGATCCTAAGGAAACCATAACAGACACTGTTATGTGTGCATTGTGGATAGCACTATTAAGTGGGCACTGTGGCAGACACTGTGTTACACACACTGTTATGGCATTAACTATTGTGTGGTCTATGTGACAGATACCATAATGTGGACCATTAAATGACAGACATTGTTATGTGAACACTTGGACAGACAATTGTGGACATTTGGGCAGACACTGTTATGTGGACATTTGGGCAGACACTGTTATATGGACACCTGGGCAGACACTGTTATGTGGACTTGGACAGACACTGTTATGTGGACACCTGGGCAGACACTGTTATGTGGACATTTGGGCAGACACTGTTATGTGGACACCTGGGCAGACACTGTTATGTGGACACCTGGGCAGACACTGTTATGTGGAATTGGACAGACACTGTTATGTGGACATTTGGGCAGACACTGTTATGTGGACATTTGGGCAGACACTGTTATGTGGACACCTGGGCAGACACTGTTATGTGGACACCTGGGAAGACACTGTTATGTGGACATTTGGGCAGACACTGTTATGTGGACACCTGGGCAGACACTGTTATGTGGACACCTGGGCAGACACTGTTATGTGGACACTTGGACAGAGACTATTATGTGGACATTTGGGCAGACACTGTTTTGTGGACACTTGGGCAGACACTTGGGCAGACACTGTTATGTGGACCTTTGGGCAGATACTGTTATGTGGACACTTGGGCAGATACTATTATGTAGACAGTTGGGCAGACACTGTTATGTGGACATTTGGGAAGACATTGTTATGTGGACACATGGGCAGATACTATTATGTGGACACTTAGGCAGACGCTGTTATGTGGACATTTGGGCAGACACTGTTATGTCGACACATGGGCAGACACTGTTATGTGGACATTTGGGCAGACACTTGGACAGACACTATTATGTGGACACTTGGGCAGACACTGTTATGTGGACATTTGGGCAGATACTGTTATGTGGACACTTGGGCAGATACTATTATGTGGACAGTTGGGCAGACACTGTTATGTGGACATTTGGGAAGACATTGTTACGTGGACACATGGGCAGATACTATTATGTGGACACTTGGGCAGACACTGTTATGTGGACTTGGACAGACACTGTTATGTGGACTCCTGGGCAGACACTGTTATGTGGACACTTGGGCAGACACTGTTATGTGGACATTTGGGCAGATACTGTTATGTGGACACTTGGGCAGATACTATTATGTGGACAGTTGGGCAGACACTGTTATGTGGACATTTGGGAAGACATTGTTACGTGGACACATGGGCAGATACTATTATGTGGACACTTGGGCAGCCACTGTTATGTGGACATTTGGGCAGATACTGTTATGTGGACACTTGGGCAGATACTATTATGTGGACAGTTGGGCAGACACTGTTATGTGGACTTGGACAGACACTGTTATGTGGACTCCTGGGCAGACACTGTTATGTGGACACCTGGGCAGACACTGTTATGTGGACACTTGGACAGAGACTATTATGTGGACATTTGGGCAGACACTGTTTTGTGGACATTTGGACAGACATGTGAACACTTGGACAGACTATTGTGGACACTTGGACAGACACTGTTATGTGGACATTTGGGCAGACACTGTTATGTGGACATTTGGGCAGACACTGTTATGTGGACACCTGGGCAGACACTGTTATGTGGACACCTGGGCAGACACTGTTATGTGGACACTTGGACAGAGACTATTATGTGGACATTTGGGCAGACACTGTTTTGTGGACACTTGGGCAGACACTTGGACAGACACTATTATGTGGACACTTGGGCAGACACTGTTATGTGGACCTTTGGACAGATACTGTTATGTGGACACTTGGGCAGATACTATTATGTAGACAGTTGGGCAGACACTGTTATGTGGACATTTGGGAAGACATTGTTACGTGGACACATGGGCAGATACTATTATGTGGACACTTGGGCAGCCACTGTTATGTGGACATTTGGGCAGATACTGTTATGTGGACACTTGGGCAGATACTATTATGTGGACAGTTGGGCAGACACTGTTATGTGGACTTGGACAGACACTGTTATGTGGACTCCTGGGCAGACACTGTTATGTGGACATTTGGGCAGATACTGTTATGTGGACACTTGGGCAGATACTATTATGTGGACAGTTGGGCAGACACTGTTATGTGGACTTGGACAGACACTGTTATGTGGACTCCTGGGCAGACACTGTTATGTGGACACTTGGGCAGACACTGTTATGTGGACATTTGGGCAGATACTGTTATGTGGACACTTGGGCAGATACTATTATGTGGACAGTTGGGCAGACACTGTTATGTGGACTTGGACAGACACTGTTATGTGGACTCCTGGGCAGACACTGTTATGTGGACACTTGGGCAGACACTGTTATGTAGACATTTGGGCAGATACTGTTATGTGGACACTTGGGCAGATACTATTATGTGGACAGTTGGGCAGACACTGTTATGTGGACTTGGACAGACACTGTTATGTGGACACATGGGCAAATACTATTATGTGGACACTTAGGCAGACACTGTTATGTGGACATTTGGGCAGACACTGTTATGTCGACACATGGGCAGACACTGTTATGTGGACATTTGGGAAGACAGTGTTATGTGGACATTTGGGCAGACACTTGGACAGACACTATTATGTGGACATTTGGGAAGACATTGTTACGTGGACACATGGGCAGATACTGTTATGTGGACACTTGGGCAGACACTGTTATGTGGACATTTGGGCAGATACTGTTATGTGGACACTTGGGCAGATACTATTATGTGGACAGTTGGGCAGACACTGTTATGTGGACATTTGGGAAGACATTGTTACATGGACACATGGGCAGATACTATTATGTGGACACTTGGGCAGACACTGTTATGTGGACATTTGGGCAGACACTGTTATGTTGACACATGGGTAGACACTGTTATGTGGACATTTGGGCAGACAGTATTATGTGGACACTTGGGCAGACACTGGTATGTGATCATTTGGGCAGACATTGTTATGTGGACACTTGGACAGACACTGTGTTAGGCATCCGGATTTTCCCGCTGTGCGGGATAGATCCCATGCATTATCTGCTCCTGCGGTCTCCCATTCAGCTCCAGCCGAGGCGGGTGCTGCTCAGCACAGACGTCAGTCCCAGCGTCTTGCTCAGGCTTGTTATATTCACTTGACTACTGCTGGCTCTCCAGCAAAGTCTATGGCATTATGTTAGAGGCAGGTGCAGCCTGACGCTTGGGAGTCTAAGTCCAGAGTTCACCCGACTGATCACGTCCATGATGTGGCGTCTGCTCATTGGTGGTCGGACATTTGCTGCTCTGATGAGGTGGCAGTTCCGGATTGGTCTGCGAGCGATCTCTCGCCCGACCGGGTGTGAGTGTTTGGGATGGAGCCTTGTGTATAAAAGGCCCCCAGAGGCGCAGTAGTATCACTTATGTGTGGTGTTTGTGAATGGATACTCTACCACTTTGTTTGCTCGTGTCACTCTTTACCCTGAGAGTTCTTACGTTGGCAGGTAGTGTTAGGACTGGGTAGCTACCCCCTTGGCTTAGCATCTGTTTACTGCATGTGTGCGGTTAGCACTGTTGAGTTACAGAGCAAGTCCAACCCTCAGGCTACATCTCTCAGGAAAAGAATCAGGGCTTTGTACCTAGTGTCACACGAATTCTTCCTTTGGCTCAGCATCTGCTTCATTCTTGTGTGCGATTTACACAGTTTAGTTGCAGAGCGAGCGCAATCCACGTGCTTCCATCCCTGTGACGGTTAGTACTCAGCAGACTAAGTGCAGTACCCCTCAGTGAAGTAACTGCGCTTGGTACTTTGCATTCTGATCATACTGTGTGGAGTTAACGCAGTCTGATTTAGGTTAATGCTCGCAGCTTTGTTCCGTCATTGTTCACACTAGCAGCAGTTTACCTTCTCTGCACGGTGGACCCCGGGTTGCGATTGCACTTTATTATTTCTTTTTATTTAGCACAATCCGCCAACCCTTACACACTGTTATGTGGACATCAGGTCAGACACTGTTATGTGGACACTTGGTCAGACACTATTGTGGACACTTGGACAGACACTGTTATGTGAACATTAGGGCAGACACTGTTTTGTGGACACTTGGACAGACAGTATTGTGGACACTTGGGCAGACACTGTTATGTGAACATTAGGGCAGACACTGTTTTGTGGACACTTGGACAGACAGTATTGTGGACACTTGGACAGACACTGTTATGTGAACATTAGGGCAGACACTGTTTTGTGGACACTTGGACAGACTATTGTGGACACTTGGACAGACACTGTTATGTGGACATTTGGGCAGACACTGTTATGTGGACACCTGGGCAGACACTGTTATGTGGACTTGGACAGACACTGTTATGTGGACATTTGGGCAGACACTGTTATGTGGACATTTGGGCAGACACTGTTATGTGGACACCTGGGCAGACACTGTTATGTGGACACCTGGGCAGACAGTGTTATGTGGAATTGGACAGACACGGTTATGTGGACATTTGGGCAGACACTGTTATGTGGACACCTGGGCAGACACTGTTATGTGGACACCTGGGCAGACACTGTTATGTGGACACTTTGACAGAGACTATTATGTGGACATTTGGGCAGACACTGTTTTGTGGACACTTGGGCAGACACTTGGACAGACACTATTATGTGGACACTTGGGCAGACACTGTTATGTGGACCTTTGGGCAGATACTGTTATGTGGACATTTGGGAAGACATTGTTATGTGGACACATGGGCCGATACTATTATGTGGACACTTAGGCAGACGCTGTTATGTGGACATTTGGGCAGACACTGTTATGTCGACACATGGGCAGACACTGTTATGTGGACATTTGGGAAGACACTTGGACAGACACTATTATGTGGACACTTGGGCAGACACTGTTATGTGGACATTTGGGCAGATACTGTTATGTGGACACTTGGGCAGATACTATTATGTGGACAGTTGGGCAGACACTGTTATGTGGACATTTGGGAAGACATTGTTACGTGGACACATGGGCAGATACTATTATGTGGACACTTGGGCAGACACTGTTATGTGGACATTTGGGCAGATACTGTTATGTGGACACTTGGGCAGATACTATTATGTGGACAGTTGGGCAGACACTGTTATGTGGACTTGGACAGACACTGTTATGTGGACTCCTGGGCAGACACTGTTATGTGGACACCTGGGCAGACACTGTTATGTGGACACTTGGACAGAGACTATTATGTGGACATTTGGGCAGACACTGTTTTGTGGACATTTGGACAGACATGTGAACACTTGGACAGACTATTGTGGACACTTGGACAGACACTGTTATGTGGACATTTGGGCAGACACTGTTATGTGGACATTTGGGCAGACACTGTTATGTGGACACCTGGGCAGACACTGTTATGTGGACACCTGGGCAGACACTGTTATGTGGACATTTGGGCAGACACTATTTTGTGGACACTTGGGCAGACACTGTTATGTGGACATTTGGGCAGATACTGTTATGTGGACACTTGGGCAGATACTATTATGTGGACAGTTGGGCAGACACTGTTATGTGGACATTTGGGAAGACATTGGTACGTGGACACATGGGCAGATACTATTATGTGGACACTTGGGCAGACACTGTTATGTGGACATTTGGGCAGATACTGTTATGTGGACACTTGGGCAGATACTATTATGTGGACAGTTGGGCAGACACTGTTATGTGGACTTGGACAGACACTGTTATGTGGACACCTGGGCAGACACTGTTATGTGGACACTTGGACAGAGACTATTATGTGGACATTTGGGCAGACACTGTTTTGTGGACATTTGGACAGACATGTGAACACTTGGACAGACTATTGTGGACACTTGGACAGACACTGTTATGTGGACATTTGGGCAGACACTGTTATGTGGACACCTGGGCAGATACTGTTATGTGGACACTTGGACAGAGACTATTATGTGGACATTTGGGCAGACACTTGGACAGACACTATTATGTGGACACTTGGGCAGACACTGTTATGTGGACCTTTGGACAGATACTGTTATGTGGACACTTGGGCAGATACTATTATGTAGACAGTTGGGCAGACACTGTTATGTGGACATTTGGGAAGACATTGTTATGTGGACACATACTATTATGTGGACACTTAGGCAGACACTGTTATGTGGACATTTGGGCAGACACTGTTATGTCGACACATGGGCAGACACTGTTATGTGGACATTTGGGCAGACAGTGTTATGTGGACATTTGGGCAGACACTTGGACAGACACTATTATGTGGACACTTGGGCAGACACTGTTATGTGGACATTTGGGCAGATACTGTTATGTGAACACTTGGGCAGACACTGTTATGTGGACATTTGGGAAGACATTGTTACGTGGACACATGGGCAGATACTATTATGTGGACAGTTGGGCAGACACTGTTATGTGGACATTTGGGCAGACACTGTTATGTGGACACTTGGGCAGACACTGTTATGTGGACATTTGGGCAGATACTGTTATGTGGACACTTGGGCAGATACTATTATGTGGACAGTTGGGCAGACACTGTTATGTGGACATTTGGGAAGACATTGTTACATGGACACATGGGCAGATACTATTATGTGGACACTTGGGCAGACACTGTTATGTGGACATTTGGGCAGATACTGTTATGTGGACATTTGGGCAGACACTGTTATGTTGACACATGGGTAGACACTGTTATGTGGACATTTGGGCAGACAGTATTATGTGGACACTTGGGCAGACACTGGTATGTGATCATTTGGGCAGACATTGTTATGTGGACACTTGGACAGACACTGTGTTAGGCATCGGGATTTTCCCGCTGTGCGAGATAGATCCCAAGCATTATCTGCTCCTGCGGTCTCCCATTCAGCTCCAGCCGAGGCGGGTGCTGCTCAGCACAGACGTCAGTCCCAGCGTCTTGCTCAGGCTTGTTATATTCACTTGACTACTGCTGGCTCTCCAGCAAAGTCTATCGCATTATGTTAGAGGCAGGTGCAGCCTGACGCTTGGGAGTCTAAGTCCAGAGATCACCCGACTGATCACGTCCATGATGTGGCGTCTGCTCATTGGTGGTCGGACATTTGCTGCTCTGATGAGGTGGTAGTTCCGGATTGGTCTGCGAGCGATCTCTCGCCCGACCGGGTGTGAGTGTTTGGGATGGAGCCTTGTGTATAAAAGGCCCCCAGAGGCGCAGTAGTATCACTTATGTGTGGTGTTTGTGAATGGATACTCTACCACTTTGTTTGCTCGTGTCACTCTTTACCCTGAGAGTTCTTACGTTGGCAGGTAGTGTTAGGACTGGGTAGCTACCCCCTTGGCTTAGCATCTGTTTACTGCATGTGTGCGGTTAGCACTGTTGAGTTACAGAGCAAGTCCAACCCTCAGGCTACATCTCTCAGGGAAAGAATCAGGGCTTTGTACCTAGTGTCACACGAGTTCTTCCTTTGGCTCAGCATCTGCTTCATTCTTGTGTGCGATTTACACAGTTTAGTTGCAGAGCGAGCGCAATCCACGTGCTTCCATCCCTGTGACGGTTAGTACTCAGCAGACTAAGTGCAGTACCCCTCAGTGAAGTAACTGCGCTTGGTACTTTGCATTCTGATCATACTGTGTGGAGTTAACGCAGTGTGATTTAGGTTAATGCTCGCAGCTTTGTTCCGTCATTGTTCACACTAGCAGCAGTTTACCTTCTCTGCACGGTGGACCCCGGGTTGCGATTGCACTTTATTATTTCTTTTTATTTAGCACAATCCGCCAACCCTTACACACTGTTATGTGGACATCAGGTCAGACACTGTTATGTGGACACTTGGTCAGACACTATTGTGGACACTTGGACAGACACTGTTACGTGGACACTTGGACAGACACTGTTATGTGGACAATAGGGCAGACACTGTTATGTGGACACTTGGACAGACACTGTTATGTGGACACTTGGACAGACACTGTTATGTGAACATTAGGGCAGACACTGTTTTGTGGACACTTGGACAGACAGTATTGTGGACACTTGGGCAGACACTGTTATGTGGACACTTGGACAGACACTATTGTGGACACTTGGGCAGACACTGTTATGTGGACACTTGGTCAGACACTATTGTGGACACTTGGACAGACACTGTTATGTGGACACTTGGTCAGACACTGTTATATGGACATTAGGGCAGACACTGTTATGTGGCCACTTGGTCAGATACTATTGTGGACACTTGGACAGACACTGTTATGTGGGCACTTGGGCAGGCAATGTTATGTGGACACTTGGTCAGACACTATTGTGGACACTTGGACAGACACTGTTATGTGGGCACTTGGGCAGGCAATGTTATGTGGACACTTGGTCAGATACTATTGTGGACACTTGGACAGACACTGTTATGTGGGCACTTGGGCAGGCAATGTTATGTGGACACTTGGTCAGATACTATTGTGGACACTTGGACAGACACTGTTATGTGGGCACTTGGGCAGGCAATGTTATGTGTACACTTGGTCAGACACTATTGTGGACACTTGGACAGACACTGTTATGTGGGCACTTGGGCAGGCAATGTTATGTGGACACTTGGTCAGATACTATTGTGGACACTTGGACAGACACTGTTATGTGGGCACTTGGGCAGGCAATGTTATGTGGACACTTGGTCAGATACTATTGTGGACACTTGGACAGACACTGTTATGTGGGCACTTGGGCAGGCAATGTTATGTGTACACTTGGTCAGACACTATTGTGGACACTTGGACAGACACTGTTATGTGGGCACTTGGGCAGGCAATGTAATGTGGACACTTGGTCAGATACTATTGTGGACACTTGGACAGACACTGTTATGTGGGCACTTGGGCAGACACTGTTATGTGGCCACTTGGTCAGATACTATTGTGGACACTTGGACATACACTGTTATGTGGGCACTTGGGCAGGCAATGTTATGTGGACATTAGGGTAGACACTGTTATGTGGTCAACACGGAAAACAACTTCATCTGCTTTACATTCAACTCTCATGTTTAACGACTGGGGACAATTTAGGGTTACAAAAGTCATAGTGCTGTAATTGCAGTTATTCCAATCACAATGCGAATCCTCGTAATGATAGATTTTTGAGGAAAAAAAAAGAAAAAGTCACGCCGTTATTGATGTTTTTGTTCTGTTGTTTAGGAGCCTTTCCTTTCGCACAAAGTCTTGGTGACGCCGTGAAAGCTTCAATTTGTTGCTACTACTTATTGTGCATAAAATGTTTTTTTAATGAAATGCAGATGTTGGAGCACAACTAACTTCACATTCAATGGATTTCTAAGTTATTTACCGGAGGCAGGCATTTATTTACACATCTCGGGGGTTGTAAGAAAATTAAGGTTCAATGCGGTCTGCTTCCAAATATGATTGTGGCATTACCAGCGGGCAATGTTCTCCCACCATTGCACTACACCTAAACAATGAGCAAGGTCAATCAATACACAAATAAAAGCCTAATTGACCATGAATTGATTTCTCCCTTCCTCTCTGCATGGGAAACGGTGCCGAGAAGAAGTAATTTCCTTGGAGAGGAATCATTATTCCTATATCTTGAGTTTAATGTCTCTGTTATTTTTTAGCTTTTTACCAGTTCCCTTATTTTTCTTTCTTGATTTTCTATTAAAAGCATTCTTTGTGTTTAGGAACAGGAAGCGTGACTTGGCGAATTTTAATATATCATCTTAAAGGGAGAAGAATGTAAAAAATAGGATAGACAAAAGGGCAAACTATCATATACTGACTTCCATTCAGCTAAATTTGCGTTCTGTGTCGCAATTGGGGCATATGTCCGAAAACCTCAACAAAACGGCATCCGAAATATGCACCAATGGGGCCAATAGAACGTAATGGTGACGGCAGAGCAAACATGCTCTCTGCCGTACATCATATACGGGAGTGTACGTTTACAGAGGTAGACTGCATCTGAGTGTCCGCCTCTTGGAGGAGGACACTCCTGAAAAAATGTACAGCAGAGATCATGTTTGCTGTGCTGTCACCAAGGTAGTCTATTGGCCCCATTGGCGCATGCATCCAGAACCCGTTTTGAGGGGGATTTAGAACATATTCCCTGACAGGGGCATAGAACACAATGTGAAAGCACCCTAATTGGTATGGTTGAAGCCCGGGAAAATGTACGAACATAAGTGCCATTTTCAAAGTTATGCAAGGAAAGTTGACGATTATTGACAAAATCCAGTTGCAGTAGTAATAGACTAGTGGCCTCCTGAGTTAAGTTCCATATATACCGTAGTTTTCGGTCATCTTCTTTGGTCCAACAGATCTTTATCTCCCAACTCCCCAATTGACGTTTAGCTCCATCAAGTGTTCATGTGTTTTGAAAGGGGCAGACAGCCCTGTCAATAACCTATCTCTCGAAAGAACAAAAGGTTTGAGAGCTGAAATTCAACATTCCCTCTTCTTCCCCTTTTATCATCTGTCGCGGAAGAGCGAGGAGGCTCATGGTGGATGGTTGTCCGAACTCACAGGAAGCAGCATCCACCCAGGGAGTGGTGAATGACGACTACTCTGAATGGTCTCCGGTTATAAGTGTTGTATCCCAGATTCAGTGTTGGGTTTGCTATTCTTTAACTAATTTACTAATGATATAGAAGACGGGAATGATAATTTTGCTTCTATTTTTGCAGATGACGCCAATCTACGTAGTATAGTGTAGACCAGTGTTCCCCAAGTTCGGTCCTCAAGAGCCACCAACAGGTCATGTTTTCAGGATTTCCTTAGTATTGCCTAGGCAACAATTCCATCACTTAGGCCATACTAAGGAAATCCTGAAAACACGACCTGTTGGTGGCTCTTGAGGACTGGAGTTGGGGAACACTGGTGTAGACTATGGAGGATGTTCTTAAGTTACAGGCTGTTGGGGCATCCATTTGGCAGATGATGTTCAATGTAGAGAAATGTAAACTTATGAACATGGACACTAATAATATGTGGGCATCATATATTCTAACAAGAGGAAAACTATGAGAGTCACTTGTAGAGAAGGATCTGGGTGTACTTGTAGATCGCAGACAATATAACAGCCTTCTAAGGCCAGCTTTCACAGGATGTCTTTTGTGCTATTCACATTATTTCTGTTTCCTATGCACGTGCTGCATTATCTGGTCATCTTGATTGATCATTCATTTGGTATATACATGTTTTGCATGCTTACTTTTTGAGCAATGCTCATTTCAAAATTCTTCATCTTAAGAATGCACATTACATGTTGGGCATAGGTTGTTTGCGCTGATTTATCTTCTATTACATTACAACAGGATCATGGGGTGCATTAAAAGAGGTCTGGATACACATGATGAGAGCATTATACTCAGTGGCGTAGGAAGAGGGGTGCGGGGGGGGCGGTCCGCCCCGGGCGGCACAATGCAGGGGGCGGCCGGCGCTGCAGGAGGATAAAAAAAAAAAAAAAAAGACGCCCCTTTAAATCTTCGGGCGGCGCCGTCCGCCGCCACGACCAGGGCCAGCTCCCCCCACCCCCGGGTCCCGCCCCCGCCCCCGCCCCCCGCTCTATACTCACCTCTCCTGGTTCCTGCGGCGCCGGCAGCTGCAGCGTCCTCTGACTCTGCGACGTCTCAGAGCAGAGGGCGCGATGACGTCACTACTGTGCGCGCCGCTCTGCCTCTCTGTCCTGAGCGTCGCAGAGCCGGAGAGACGCTGACTGCACCGGACCTGCGCTGGGAACGGGAGAGGTGAGGATTTTACTTTTTTTTTTTTTTCTTTATGTCTGACTGTCTGGGGCTGGGGCAATGCTGGACACACTGGGGCAATACTGGAGACCATGGGGCAGATTGCTGGACACACTGGGGCAATACATGAGACCATGGGGCAGATTGCTGGACACACTGGGGCAATACAGGAGACCATGGGGCAGATTGCTGGACACACTGGGGCAATACAGGAGACCATGGGGCAGATTGCTGGACACACTGGGGCAATAAAGGAGACTATGGGGCAGATTGCTGGTCACACTGGGGCAATACAGGAGACCATGGGGCAGATTGCTGGACACACTGGGGCAATACAGGAGACTATGGGGCAGATTGCTGGTCACACTGGGGCAATACTGGAGACCATGGGGCAGAATGCTGGACACACTGGGGCAATACAGGAGACCATGGGGCAGATTGCTGGACACACTGGGGCAATACAGGAGACTATGGGGCAGATTGCTGGTCACACTGGGGCAATACTGGAGACCATGGGGCAGAATGCTGGACACACTGGGGCAATACAGGAGACCATGGGGCAGATTGCTGGACACACTGGGGCAATACAGGAGACTATGGGGCAGATTGCTGGTCACACTGGGGCAATACTGGAGACCATGGGGCAGAATGCTGGACACACTGGGGCAATACTGGAGACCATGGGGCAGAATGCTGGACACACTGGGGCAATACTGGAGACCATGGGGCAGAATGCTGGACATACTGGGGCAATACTGGAGACCATGGGGCAGATTGCTGGACACACTGGGGCAATACAGGAGACCATGGGGCAGAATGCTGGACACACCGGGGCAATACTGGAGACCATGGGGCAGAATGCTGGACACACTGGGGCAATACAGGAGACCATGGGGCAGAATGCTGGACACACCGGGGCAATACTGGAGACCATGGGGCAGATTGCTGGACACACTGAGGCAATACAGGAGACCATGGGGCAGATTGCTGGACACACTGGGGCAATACTGGAGACCATGGGGCAGAATGCTGGACACACTGGGGCAGTACAGGAGACTATGGGGCAGAATGCTGGACACACTGAATACTGGAGACCATGGGGCAGATTTCAGGACACATTGAGGCAATGCTGGAGACCCTGGGGCAGACTTCTGGACATACTGGGGCAATACTGGAGACCATGGGGCAGATTGCTGGACACACCGGGGCAATACTGGAGACCATGGGGCAGAATGCTGGACACACTGGGGCAATACAGGAGACCATGGGGCAGATTGCTGGACACACTGGGGCAATACTGGAGACCATGGGGCAGAATGCTGGACACACTGGGGCAGTACAGGAGACTATGGGGCAGAATGCTGGACACACTGAATACTGGAGACCATGGGGCAGATTTCAGGACACATTGAGGCAATGCTGGAGACCCTGGGGCAGACTTCTGGACATACTGGGGCAATACTGGAGACCATGGGGCAGATTGCTGGACACACCGGGGCAATACTGGAGACCATGGGGCAGAATGCTGGACACACTGGGGCAATACAGGAGACCATGGGGCAGATTGCTGGACACACTGGGGCAATACTGGAGACCCTGGGGCAGATTGCTGGACACACTGGGGCAATACTGGAGACCCTGGGGCAGATTTCTGGACACATTGAGGCAATGCTGGAGACCCTGGGGCAGACTTCTGGACACACTGGGGCAATGCTGGACACTGGGGCAGATTGCTGGACACACTGGGGGTAATATACTGGACACACTGGGGCAATGCTGGACACTGGGGGTAATATGCTGGACACACTGGGGCAGACTGCTGGACACACTGGGGAAAGGCTGGACACTGGGGCAGATTGCTGGACACACTGAGGGCAGATTGCTGGACACACTGGGGGTAATATGCTGGACATACTGGGGCAGATTGCTGGACACACTGGGGGTAATATGCTGGACAAACTGGGGCAGATTGCTGGACAACATGGGGGTAATATGCTGGACACACTGGGGCAGATTGCTGGACAACATGGGGGTAATATGCTGGACACACTGGGGGCAGGACTTGAGGCATGGGCAGAATGTAGATACGGGGCATGATTGGAGACACGGGGCAGGATTGGATCATGGGGCAGGACGGATACGATGGAGGCTGGTGGGGCAGGATGGGGAGATCATATGGGGTAGAATGGATACTCATGAGGGCAGGATACGACAACATATGGCTGGAGCCAGGAATGAGATAAACGGGGCCAGGGTGGGGAATATTATTACCATAGGGGATAATTAAGGGATATTATTACTGCAGTGATGTATTTATTTTATTTTTTGAGTATACTGTTTTAAATGGGGGGGCGGTCCTGTTACTGTGCAGAGTGACACTATATCACCTTTTTTTCTTCATGTGGTGTAATGTAGAAGTTGTGAAAAATTAAGTAATGTGTTCTGCAAGCGGAGCTCGAAGATAACTGTGTTATTTCCTGCAGAAACGAGTCCTGGCTGGAAGGAATGATGGCGGTCTGTGCTGGATGAAAGATGAAGGACTTCACCTAGAGACGTCACTGGTGAGTCAGTGTTACCTATACACTGACACTATACACTGTATACTATATAGAGGTCCTGTGTATAATGTCACCAGTGATCTCTGTATTACCTCTACACAGACACTGCATACTAAGTACAGATCTCCTGTGAATACTGGCACTTATGGTGATAGTATTGTGGTTTTTTTTTAATTACTGATCAGTATTGTAGTATTCAGTCACTATGTGGTGGTAATATGTGGTCTGGAAATGGTGCGGTGGTATTTGTCCCTTGTATGTAGTATTATTCGGTCACTATGTGGCCTGGTCATGGTGTGGTGGTATTAAGTCACAGGTGTGGCATGTGGGGGTGACACCATTAGGCCCAGTTTAAGTTCTACAAAACAGGAAAACCATTTTTGGTAACCTTTGTGTGTATTGAGCTGGGGGGGGGGGATGGGGGGGGGCGCCAAACTCGGGATCAGCCCCGGGCGGCAAAAGCTCTAGCTACGCCTCTGATTATACTGCCTCTGTACAAATCCCTAGTTAGACCGCACATGGAGTACTGTGTCCAGTTTTGGGCACCGGTGCTCAGGAAGGATATAATGGAACTAGAGAGAGTACAAAGGAGGGCAACAAAATTAATAAAGGGGATGGGAGAACTACAATACCCAGATAGATTAGCGAAATTAGGATTATTTAGTCTAGAAAAAAGACGACTGAGGGGCGATCTAATAACCATGTATAAGTATATAAGGGGACAATACAAATATCTCGCTGAGGATCTGTTTATACCAAGGAAGGTGACGGGCACAAGGGGGCATTCTTTGCGTCTGGAGGAGAGAAGGTTTTTCCACCAACATAGAAGAGGATTCTTTACTGTTAGGGCAGTGAGAATCTGGAATTGCTTGCCCGAGGAGGTGGTGATGGCGAACTCAGTCGAGGGGTTCAAGAGAGGCCTGGATGTCTTCCTGGAGCAGAACAATATTGTATCATACAATTAGGTTCTGTAGAAGGACGTAGATCTGGGGATTTATTAGGATGGAATATAGGCTGAACTGGATGGACAAATGTCTTTTTTCGGCCTTACTAACTATGTTACTATGTTACTATGTTACATTTGGTTTCTATTATAAGCCTTTGCACTGCTGATCTTCCTTTATGAGATACTTTGATATGTTTCTAGTAAGGTTATAACAAATATAATGGTTTCCTCAATTATCATATTTACAGGCAGTTTAGATCTAGATCTATAGTATCTTGGTCTGGACTTTCACTATAGCCATTGGTGCTTTTTAAATGTTTTTAATGTGTCTTGTTTGCCTTGTATGTTAATATCTTGGAAGATCCCTCTTTTGCACACTTCTTTTCTTTTTTGCTAACTTTTACAAGTAGATATAAGAATGTTTAAAATCTGCATCATGTAAAACCTCATGAAAAGACAAGAGTGCACTCCCTCTGTCGGGAGAAGAAAGGTTCAATCTCCAGAAGATATAAGACTTCTTTACAATGAGAATTAAGAATCTTTGGAATAGACTTATCTCAAGAGCCAATCACAGCAGGAAACGTCGAACGTTTTCAAAAACCTTGGATGCTTTTTGCTTTTTTAGAAGAAAATATGTAAACGTTAATATATAAAGTTCTTTTCTGAATATTTTGTCCAGTAGACGGACAATTGGGATCAGGAGGGAAAGATTAGCGCTTTTGCTTCGGACAGGGTCATGCATTATGGCTGTGCATGTGCCTCTTCCCTTTGTCCTTTGCCATCCATCGGTTGATCTTGATGAACATTTGTCTTTTTTCAAAAAAATTAAATAGGTAGCTTTTAGGTAACATGTAAGTATGGGGGCTTTAAGCCTGCCACATGTACGACATCTCTCCATTCAGTCTTTGACATGACATGATCACCAAGCTTAGTAAAATAAGACTTATTTGCTTAAATTATCTGTAAAGGCCTAAAGGGATTGTCATGCATTGTTCGCTTCTGCATCGGTAGGCGAGCAATGCTGATGAGGTTACGCCTGCCAGGATAAGTGGTGCATGTCTTGGCAGTTATGTGCAGATGTGAAGTCATCAGTATTGATCACTTCTCGTGACTGATGCCGGACAACTGTGTAAACTGATACGTGTACTACGATGTTTTTTTACCAGGACATAAAGTGGGTGCTCGGGGGTTCTATTATTTTCATTGGTCCATTTGAAAGACAAGCACAAACGATAGAACAAGGTCCATACACTGGTATATACTCACTATACTAATCCGTGGGACTACTAGAGACAGCCAATCAATGTACATACTTAACTATGAGAGTCATCGAGCCTACATTTCAGAGAGAGCAAGACATCACCTATGGACAGGTGATTTGTGGCAACCCATTTAACCTTTGTAATTCCCAAAACATATGAACCATGGCATTAAATGCATCCTAAAAAACTTGAAAGGCCATACTTTGAGATTTTTACGAAATGCCCTACAGTACTATAGAGATCTTCTCCACTACAAGCATAAATTCCGAAAAAGAATACAATTCCTCAAGGAGGCACGATGTGACTGCACTCAAGTCGTTATTAATAAGACCATTCCGGATTCATCTCTTCTTCCCTTTGAGTCTTTATTCTCACATGTAAAGTGAAAGCTGAATATTATATATATATTTCTGGGGATTTTGTCTCTAGAATTTCATGGACTTCTTGAGAGCACTGGTGGCTCTTTTCCATGCAGGGAGCTCAATTGAGGTCATTTCCTATAAAGTTCTGCAATTATCCATCCACTTTGGTGGAAATGAATCCTAGTTTGTAATTTGTCCTTTGGTGTATACCATGTGTTACATCATCTGTGTCATTTTCTACAGCCTAGGCGATGATTATTACCTTCATGGTGTCCTACATGCAACTTAAGCTTCAAGAATTGCCTGCTTGTCACTCTTTCCACTATTTAACCTGCAGAGATTGCCCTTCATACATTCCAGAGGTTTATTTTATTATTATTGCTAAAATCTTGTGTATATATCTTTATAGTGGTCAAAGCTTTGACTAATGTCCATTTCCCCTTGTCACAGTTTTTGATGAAAAAGGTAAATGATAAATTTCTTCGTGTCCGTAGCCACCACTAGAGGAAATTTATGAGATTTCTCAATACAAATTTATTGCTGAATATTGTGCTGTGCATTCAGTTTCCTCCTCCGATTCCTAAATATCAAAAAGTGGACTAGCTTAGTGTACCACCATTCAAGGGACAGCTAAGTGTCTTGATCAAAACAACAGGCAGAAGAAAGGCGATTCCCGTATGTGAGTTGTGCTAATAATAATAATAATAATTTTCATTTCTAGCACCAACATATCCTGCAGCACTTTACATTTTTGAAGGAACATGTACAGACAATAACAGCATTACAGAATAACACATAAATCAACAGATACCAAAAGGAGTTAGGGTCCTGCTGCTCAAAATCTATCGAGAAATATGGGGGACATGAAAGGTAAATGGTAGAAAGTGCTTGTATTGTATGGTCCAGCAATCAATATAATAACTAGGATATTCATACAACACTGCAAGAACTGGTCACCAGCTAGTGTGTGTACAAGTACAGGCACAGAGGACTATTAAGTGCATGGAGGATGTGTGAACAGATGCTACGAGGGTCTTGATTTTGAAGAAAACGTTCTATGGGCAAAACAGGGATAGTTAGATAAGTGAGGTGAGTTGATAGGCCAGTCCAAAGAAATTAGTTTTTAGGGCACGCTAAAAACTGTGGATATTGGAAATTCATCGAATTGTCCAGAGTAGTGCATTCCAAAGAATTGGCACATCATGCGAGAAGTCATGGAGACGAGTGTGGGAGGTTTGGATTATTGAGGATGTTAGTCTTAGGTCATTAGCGGAATGGATGGTAGGGTGATAGACAGAGATAAGGGAGGAGATATAGGTTGGTGCAGAAGCGTGGAACGCTTTGTGTGTGAGAGTGATAAGTTTACATTGAACTCTGTATCGGATGGGCAACCAGTGCAATCACTGGCACAGGTTAGAGGCATCAGTGTAGTGGTTGGATAATTTTTATTGGGAATGTCAGAAGCTAGAGATGAGCAGATCAATTAGAGGAGGATCAAATTCAACTAAAATTTCCTGAAATTCGTGGCATCATGCAAATTGGCAATGTTGAGATTCGATTCACTGTTCACAAAAAAATTGGCCAGCAATTCTTCTCACACTTTTGAAGCATCAGACAGTGGGCTAATGTCATTTTACATTGCCATGCAGTCTCCCATAATACCCTGCAGCCATGACATCTAGCCGATGATAATTCTTTGTACAGTGGTGGTCAGTACCTGGGATGTCATATATCAACGGTTCCCAGTGGAGCACAGTTTGTACGGCAGAGTACTTCCCATCTACAGAGTCAGTGTGCAAATTTCTCTCTCCTGTAGAGTGTAAGCTCTTATGGTCAGCGGTGTCCTCTATCTCTCTCCTGTCGAGTGTAAGCTCTTATGGTCAGCGGGGTCCTCTCTCTTTCTCTCCTGTAGAGTGTAAACTCTTATGGTCAGTGGGGTCCTCTCTCTTTCTCTCCTGCAGAGTGTATGCTCTCATGGTCAGCGGAGTCCTCTCTCTCTCTCTCTCCTGTAGAGTGTAAGCTCTTATGGTCAGCAGGGTTCTCTCTCTCTCTCCTGTAGAGTGTAAGCTCTTATGATCAGCGGGATACTCTCTCTCTCTCCTGTAGAGTGTAAGCTCTTATGTAGGGTTGAGCGAAACGGGTCGAACATTTTCAAAAGTCGCCGACTTTTGGCGAAGTCGAGTTGTCGGCCATGCGGTACGCGACTTTCGCGCCAAAGTCGCGTTTCAATGACGCGAAAAGCGCCATTTCTTAGCCAATGAAGGTAAACGCAGAGTGTGGGCAGTGTGATGACATAGGTCCTGGTCCCCACCATCTTAGAGAAGGGCATTGCAGTGATTGGCTTGCTGTCTGCGGCGTCACAGGGGCTATAAAGGGGTGTTCCCGCCGACCGCCATCTTACTGCTGCTGATCTGAGCTTAGGGAGAGGTTGCTGCCGCTTCGTCAGAAGCAGGGATAGCGTTAGGCAGGGTCCATTAACCACCAAACCGCTTGTGCTGTAGCGATTTGCACTGTCCAACACCACCTTCGGTGTGCAGGGATAGTGGAAGCTACATTTTTTTTTTTCTCAGCGCTGTAGCTCATTGGGCTGCCCTAGAAGGCTCCCTGATAGCTGCATTGCTGTGTGTACACCGCTGTGCAAACCAACTGCTTTTTTCAAAGCACAAATCCTCTTGGCAAATGTCAGCAGGCTGTATTGGCTATGAAGTGTTTGGGCGACAACAGACACACCGCGGAAGTTCTGTCCGAGTTCTTGCAGAAAGAAACGCAGTCGTGGCTGGGCACTGTAGATCTTGAGGCAGGCAAGGTAGTGAGTGATAACGGAAGGAATTTCATGGCTGCCATCTCCCTTTCCCAACTGAAACACATTCCTTGCCTGGCTCACACCTTAAACCTGGTGGTGCAGTGCTTCCTGAAAAGTTATCCGGGGTTATCCGACCTGCTCCGCAAAGTGCGTGGACTTTGCTCACATATCCGCCGTTCGCCCATACACTCCAGCTGTATGCAGACCTATCAGCGTTCTTTGAACCTTCCCCAGCATCGCCTAATCATAGACGTTGCAACAAGGTGGAACTCAACACTGCACATGCTTCAGAGACTGTGCGAACAGAGGTGGGCTGTTATGTTTTTGTGGGAGGATACACATACACGGGCAGGCAGTAGGATGGCAGACATGGAGTTGTCAGGTGTGCAGTGGTCGAAGATTCAAGACATGTGTCAAGTCCTTCAGTGTTTTGAGGAATGCACACGGCTGGTTAGTGCAGACAACGCCATAATAAGCATGAGCATCCCCCTAATGCGTCTGCTGATGCAAAGTTTGACGCACATAAAGGATCAGGCGTCTGCAGCCATTGTCTGGCCAGGGCAGTGTACAGGACGAGGTAGCGGGCGAAGAGGAGGAGGAGGACGAGGAGGATGATGGGGATGATTATATTTTTAATGAGGAAGCTTTTCCGGGGCCACTGGAAATTGTTGGCGCGGCAAGGCCGGGTTCTGGTTTTTGGAGGGACACAAGTGACGTGGATTTGCCTGAAACTGCCCCTTAACCAAGCACAACCGCAGATTTGAGAACTGGAACTTTGGCCCACATGGCGGATTATGCCTTACGTATCCTCAAAAGGGACACACGCATTACTAAAATGATGAACGATGACGATTACTGGTTGGCCTGCCTCCTTGATCCTCGCTATAAAGGCAAATTGCAAAATATAATGCCACATGAGAACTTGGAAATAATATTAGCAACCAAACAATCAACTCTTGTTGACCGTTTGCTTCTGGCATTCCCTGCACACAGCGCCCGTGATCGTTCTCACACGAGCTGCAGGGGCCAGCAGACCAGAGGTGTTAGAGGGGCAGAAATCAGAAGTGGCGTTGGCCAGAGGGGTTTTCTGACCAGGTTGTGGAGTGATTTTGCTATGACCGCAGACAGGACAGGTACTGCAGCATCAATTCAAAGTGACAGGAGACAACATTTGTCCAGTATGGTTACAAACTATTTTTCATCCCTTATCGACGTTCTCCCTCAACCGTCATTCCCATTTGATTACTGGGCATCCAAATTAGACACCTGGCCAGAATTGGCAGAATATGCATTGCAGGAGCTTGCTTGCCCGGCAGCTAGTGTCCTATCAGAAAGAGTATTCAGTGCTGCAGGTTCAATACTAACAGAAAAAAGGACTCGTCTGGCTACCCAAAATGTAGATGATCTAACCTTCATTAAAATGAACCACAACTGGATTTCGAAATCTTTTGCCCCACCTTGCCCGGCTGACACCTAGCTTTCCTATGAAAAGGTCTTGCCTGTGGACTATTATGAATGACTTTTCCAATATCGTAATTTGCTGCACCTGATTGTCCAGCATAAGACATGTTTACACCTCCCTAAATGGCCAAACTCCCCACACGGGGCCGTGGTATCGCCACTTGGCGCCAGCACCCGTGAGAGTGCTGTTTTTTTTCTGAAGAGGTGGGTGTGCCCGCTTTTGGTCGACGGCACTGCCACTGGGTCCCTCATAGTACAATAAAGTGCCTCTGGCGGTGGTGGTGCGCACCCAACGTCAGACACACCGTTGTAATATGAGGGGCCCTGGGCCTGTACCGCCGGCCACAAGACAGTTTCCCCCCCCCCAGCTCAAACAGTGCTCTACCACTTGCAAAATTATCTCTCACAGCTCCACCAATGTTTAGTCTATGCGCTGACATCCTTCAATGCCTGGCACTGACAATACCATTGTATTGACATTTTTGTTATGTTAGGCCTTCGAAGCCTATCTGCGGTCCCTCCTTCCACTAGGCCTCCACTGACCATTGTACTGCTGCCCGTGTACCCCTGGAACCAATTTTAAATTGCCAACAGCCCAATTTTGTTATGTTAGGCCTTGGAAGCCTGTCTGCAGTCCCTTCTTTCTACTACTACTACACTGACCAGACCACTGCTGCCCGTGTACCCCTGGAACCAATGTTAAATTGCCTGCACCCCTATTTTTGTTATGTTAGGCCTTCGAAGCCTGTCTGCGGTCCCTCCTTCCACTAGGCCTCCACTGACCATTGTACTGCTGCCCGTGTACCCCTGGAACCAATTTTAAAATGCCAACAGCCCAATTTTGTTATGTTAGGCCTTCGAAGCCTGTCTGCAGTCCCTTCATTCTACTACTACACTGACCAGACCACTGCTGCCCGTGTACCCCTGGAACCCATGTTAAATTGCCTGCACCCCTATTTTTGTTATGTTAGGCCTTCGAAGCCTGTCTGCGGTCCCTCCTTCCACTAGGCCTCCACTGACCATTGTACTGCTGCCCGTGTACCCCTGGAACCAATTTTAAATTGCCAACAGCCCAATTTTGTTATGTTAGGCCTTCGAAGCCTGTCTGCAGTCCCTTCTTTCTACTACTACTACACTGACCAGACCACTGCTGCCCGTGTACCCCTGGAACCAATGTTAAATTGCCTGCACCCCTATTTTTGTTATGTTAGGCCTTCGAAGCCTGTCTGCGGTCCCTCCTTCCACTAGGCCTCCACTGACCATTGTACTGCTGCCCGTGTACCCCTGGAACCAATTTTAAAATGCCAACAGCCCAATTTTGTTATGTTAGGCCTTCGAAGCCTGTCTGCAGTCCCTTCTTTCTACTACTACACTGACCAGACCACTGCTGCCCGTGTACCCCTGGAACCAATGTTAAATTGCCTGCACCCCTATTTTTGTTATGTTAGGCCTTCGAAGCCTGTCTGCGGTCCCTCCTTCCACTAGGCCTCCACTGACCATTGTACTGCTGCCCGTGTACCCCTGGAACCAATTTTAAATTGCCAACAGCCCAATTTTGTTATGTTAGGCCTTCGAAGCCTGTCTGCAGTCCCTTCTTTCTACTACTACTACACTGACCAGACCACTGCTGCCCGTGTACCCCTGGAACCAATGTTAAATTGCCTGCACCCCTATTTTTGTTATGTTAGGCATTCGAAGCCTGTCTGCGGTCCCTCCTTCCACTAGGCCTCCACTGACCATTGTACTGCTGCCCGTGTACCCCTGGAACCAGTTTTAAATTGCCAACAGCCCTATTTTTTTATGTTATGCCTTCGAAGCCTGTCTGCGGTCCCTCCTTCCACTTGGCCTCCACTGACCATTGTACTGCTGCCCGTGTACCCCTGGAACCAATGTAAAAGTGCCTACAGCCAGCCCAATTTTTTTATTTTAGGCCTTCGATGCCTGTCTGCGGTCCCTTCTTTCTACTACAACTACACTGACCAGACCACTGCCGCCCGTGTACCCCTGTAACCTATTTTCAAGTGCATACAGCCAATTTTTTTTCTCTATTTTACAATTATAAAGCCCAGATGGACTACGCTGTACCACGGTAAGAGCTACCCAGTCGTCACTTCTTTTGCGAGAAAAGCCATCCCAGCACTACAGCATCATGTAAAAATCTGCATTGTCCATGCTCTCTGGCTATCTAATAGTAGAAAGGTGCACCTGACAACAGATGCATGGACCAGTAGGCATGTCCACGAAAGGTTAGATGTCCATTACGGCGCACTGGGTTAATGTTGTGGATGCATGGTCCACAGGGGACAGCCTACAAAATCTGTCTGCAGTCCCAAATATAAATTGTCCTCCGCTTACCACACCAATGCTGCCTGTGTACCCCTGGAACATTTCATAAACTCCATTGACCAAAATTTGGGGTTTACAGCCTACTACCAGTGTCTGCCGCTCCAAGGTGTTCCCCGGGTTGCCTTTTCTGAGCTTTGATCTTCAGGCTCTTCTTAAGTAGTTGTTGAAAACAACACTGCATTCGGCCTACAAGTTGGGTCTGGGGTGTAGAGATGGTGTGTTCCACTCCAAGGTGTTCCCCAGGTTTCCTCGCCATTGCTGCGATCTTAATGCTCTCGTTTAGTAGTTGTTGGAAACTACAGTGCATTAGGCCTACAAATTGGGTATGGGGTGTAGAGAGATGGTGTGTTCCACTCCATGGTGTTCCCCAGGTTTCCTCTCCATTGCTTCGATCTTCCTGCTCTCGTTTAGTAGTTGTTGGAAACTACAGTGCATTAGGCCTACAAATTGGGTATGGGGTGTAGAGAGACGGTGTGTTACACTCCAAGGTGTTCCCCAGGTTTCCTCTCCATTGCTTCGATCTTCCTGCTCTCGTTTAGTAGTTGTTGGAAACTACAGTGCATTAGGCCTACAAATTGGGTATGGGGTGTAGAGAGATGGTGTGTTCCACTCCAAAGTGTTCCCCAGGTTTCCTCGCCATTGCTGCGATCTTAATGCTCTCGTTTAGTAGTTGTTGGAAACTACAGTGCATTAGGCCTACAAATTGGGTATGGGGTGTAGAGAGATGGTGTGTTCCACTCCAAGGTGTTCCCCAGGTTTCCTCGCCATTGCTGCGATCTTAATGCTCTCGTTTAGTAGTTGTTGGAAACTACAGTGCATTAGGCCTACAAATTGGGTATGGGGTGTAGAGAGACGGTGTGTTACACTCCAAGGTGTTCCCCAGGTTTCCTCTCCATTGCTTCGATCTTCCTGCTCTCGTTTAGTAGTTGTTGGAAACTACAGTGCATTAGGCCTACAAATTGGGTATGGGCTGTAGAGAGATGGTGTGTTCCACTCCAAGGTGTTCCCCAGGTTTCCTCGCCATTGCTGCGATCTTAATGCTCTCGTTTAGTAGTTGTTGGAAACTACAGTGCATTAGGCCTACAAATTGGGTATGGGGTGTAGAGAGATGGTGTGTTCCACTCCAAGGTGTTCCCCAGGTTTCCTCGCCATTGCTGCGATCTTAATGCTCTCGTTTAGTAGTTGTTGGAAACTACAGTGCATTAGGCCTACAAATTGGGTATGGGGTGTAGAGAGATGGTGTGTTCCACTCCAAGGTGTTCCCCAGGTTTCCTCGCCATTGCTTCGATCTTCCTGCTCTCGTTTAGTAGTTGTTGGAAACTACACTGCATTAGGCCTACAAATTGGGTATGGGGTGTAGAGAGATGGTGTGTTACACTACAAGGTGTTCTCCAGGTTGCCTTTCCTGAGCTTCTATCTTCAGGCTCTCATTAAATTGTGGTTAAATGGAACAACTGCATTTGGCGTACTAGTTGGGTTGGGGCCTACTATCGGTGTCTGCCACTCCTTGCTGTTTTCCTGGTTTCCTGTCCTGAAATTCCATTTTTAGGCTCTCGTTAAGTAGTTGTTAATGTTAGACTGCATTTGGCCTACTAGTTGGGTTGGGGCCTACTATCGGTGTCAGCCACTCCTTGCTGTTCTCCTCCACTGAACAAAGCTGTGCCGCCTGTTTACTACGGTTGCCAATTTTGAACTGCATTTCGACTACTTACTGATTTGGGCCTACTCTCTGTGTCAGCCTCTCATTCCAGTTGTCCTCCACTGCAATGCCCCCTGGTTAGTCCTGTGTTACCAATTTTGAACTGCATTTAGCCCACTTTATTCTTTGGGCCTATATTTGTGTTTCCTCCTCATCCTGCCCATTGCCCAGCCAGTGATAGATGAGCCTGCTGGTACATTGACCCATAACGCTAAATTCCCCGTGCACGCTACACAGCAAGATTGTGACCCTGCTGAAAGTCAGGTTCCTCTTCCCGCATACCATACCACCTTACACGGGGACAAAGAGGAAGGTGCAGATGAAAGTGCAGGTTCCTTCATCAGGTGGGGGGAGGAATACTAGTTGGCGACGTCACTGGCACAGGACCTCTCATAGTACGCAAAAGTGTTGCTGCCGGTGGGAGGCGCCCCCGCCGTGCAAACACACCGCTGTACTTTGAGGGGCCCTGTGCCAGTGCCAGTGCCAACGAGTGGGCCCCCCCTGCTTGCTCAGGATCACAGCACTTGCAAAGTTGAAATAATTTCCTCTCCCTGCTCCACTGCCGTGACGCGTTCCAGATTTCCTGGGCCCACTAATTACTTGAACCAGCCCTACCCCCCACAACTTTAGCCAAATGACCCCCAATTTCAAATGCCTTCCAATTATTATAAGGTAAATTACGATTGACAAGCTTCAGTAAAAAGAATGGATGTTTTTGCCATTAAAATGGGCAGTGTAGGTGTTTTCCTGGCCTCCACTCACTGCCGACTATGCTCCCCCATTGACTTGCATTGAGTTTCGTGTTTCGGGCGATACCCGACTTTTCGCGATAATCGGCCTATTCCACTCGACTCGACTTCTAAGATAGTCGGGTTTCGCGAAACACGACTCGACTCTAAAAAGGTCAAGGTCGCTCAACCCTACTCTTATGGACAGTGGGGTCTTCTTTCTCTCCTGTAGAGTGTGAGCTCTTATGGTCAGCGGGGTCTTCTCTCTCTCTCTCTTGCATAGTGTAAACTCTTATGATCAGTAGGGCCCTATCTCTCTCTCTCCTGTAGAGTGTAAGCTCTTATGGTCAGTGGGGTCATCTATCTCTCTCTCCTGTAGACTGTAAGGTCTTATGGTCAGCAGGGTCCTCTCTCTCTCCTGTAGAGTGTAAGCTCTTATGGTCAGTGGGGTCTTCTATCACTCCTGTAGAGTATAAACTCTTATGGTCAGCGCGGTCTTCTCTCTCTCTCCTGTAGCGTGTAAGTTCTTATGATCAGTAGGGCCCTCTCTCTCACTCTCCTGTAGAGTATAAGCTCTTAGGGTCAGCAGGGTCCTCTCTCTCCTGTAGACTGTAAGGTCTTAGGGTCATCGGGGTATTCTCTCTCTCCCGCGGAGTGTAAACGCTTATGATCAGTAGGGCCCTATCTCTCGCTCTCCTGTAGAGTGTAAGCTCTTAGGGTCAGCAGGGTCCTCTCTCTCCTGTAGACTGTAAGGTCTTAGGGTCAGCAGGGTCTTCTCTCTCTCTCCTGTGGAGTGTAAACGCTTATGATCAGTAGGGCCCTCTCTCTTGCTCTCCTGTAGAGTGTAAGCTCTTATGGTCAATGGGGTCCTCTCGCTCTCTCTCTCCTGTAGACTGTAAGCTCTTATGTTCAGTGGGGTCCTCTCTCTCTCCTGTAGAGTGTAAGTTCTTATGGTCAGCAGGGTCTTCTCGCTCTCTCCCGTAGAGTGTAAGCTATAATGGTCTGCGGGTCCTCTCTCTCTCTCTCCTGTATAGTGTAAGCTCTTATGGTCAGCGGGTCTTCTCTCTCTTCTCTTCCCCACTAGTATTTTACAAGTAATTTCAAGCTTTCTAGTACTGAGATTTGTTCAAATTTATATATTGAAAATCAAATTTTGCGGAAAAATTCAAAAAAGTCGGCAGATTAAAATTTCAAAATATGCATTAATCCCTGTCAGGAACCAAACCATTACAGAAAAGTATTGAATTTAATATCTCCATCCTCTAAGAAGGAATGCAGGCCAGTTAATTAAATTTTTAAAAAAAATAAAATGGTGAAACATAAGAAAAAGCATAACCTACCTTACCTCTGCTTCCATTGTTCCTTGCCGGTCTCTGTACTTATGGCTCAATTTGCCAACTGCGGGTAATCACGGATCTTGGCAATGATTAATATCTCATTCCTACAACTAGTAAATAATTCCAAATTGTAACTTGTCTGTCAAAATGTAACAGGAAGTTCAGGAATATGAGACCACTGCAGTCAATCAGCGATGTAGTTGTGACCAAAACATCACTACAATAGCTGGTCGTTGCATGGAGTGGACACGTGTCTGCCCAGACAGAGCAGAAAGCACAAGAAATGGTGGGAACCCAGGAGATCTCAGAACGGGAGTGACTGATGATTTCCAAGTAGGTGGTCCAGCAGTCACATCAGTAATCTCTGACCTCTGAGAACTACTTGACGGCATCTATGGCTCTTCTTTTGATTAGCCGGCCTGGCAGTTCACAGGGCTCCTTTCAAGCGGCCACAGATCTGCTGAAGATTTTGGGAAACGGAAAGAAGATCTGGAGAACGTGGCCAGGTAAAGACACAGCAGTACACAGCATTTGTGTACTACTGACATCTGACCATAATAAAAGGCATTCATTTTCAGATGGATCCAAAGTATGGCCATTGCCTAACATGAAAGAGTCCACTGGGGTTAAGGTTAGGATTTCCATCATTTAGATGACAGGAATAATATTCCATGCTAGTCTATTCTTGCCATCAAAGTCAAAGTATCCTTCAAGAGAAGAATATAGATTCTCCATAGCAAATTACAGCGATGTAAATTCCAGGCTTTGTTCCCTCAAGAAACGACTGTTCCTATTTTTGAGTTCTGCTTTGCGTTATGAGAAGCCCTGTGATGTGATTGACGTGCAGAGATAAGTCAATTGAGGATAATTTTCAAGAGATTAACTTTACTGATAAGTGTTGAAACCTGTCATCTGCATCTCATGACAGACAGATTCAAATGTGCTCTCAAGTGAAAGCATGTATGCTAATGTGGGTTCAGGCAAGGAAAAATCCCAAAAATGGACAAGGGATGCAATAGTTGAATATGGCATCGCTGAAGATAATGACAAGCTCCAAGAATGTACAGCATATACTGTATTAACTGGCAGGATAATCCATTTTAATCATGATGAACTCTTGAGACGAAGGAATTAGGGTACCGTCACACTATACGATTTACGTACGATCACGACCAGCGATATGACCTGGCTGTGATCGTAGGTAAATCGTAGTGTGGTCGCTGGGGAGCTGTCACACAGCCAGCTCTCCAGCGACCAACGATGCCGAGGTCCCTGGGTAACCAGGGTAAACATCGGGTAACTAAGCGCAGGACCGCGCTTAGTTACCCGATGTTTACCCTGGTTACAAGCGTTAAACTAAAAAAAAACAAACAGCACATACTTACATTCTGGTGTCCGTCAGGTCCCTTGCAGTCTGCTTCCCGCACTCAGCCGCTGTGCTCTGCTTTCACTTTACGGCCGGCAGTCACAGTGCGGGAAGCAGAGACGGCAAGGGACCTGACGGACACCAGAATGTAAGTATGTGCTGTTTGTTTTTTTTTAGTTTAACGCTTGTAACCAGGGTAAACATCGGGTAACTAAGCGCGGTCCTGCGCTTAGTTACCCGATGTTTACCCTGGTTACAAGCGAACGCATCGCTGGATCGCATCACTAGATCGCTAGATCGGTGTCACACACACCGATCTAGCGATGACAGCGGGAGATCCAGCGATGAAAGAAAGTTCCATACGATCTGCTACGACGTACGATTCTCAGCAGGATCCCTGATCGCTGCTGCGTGTCAGACACAGCGATATCGTAACGATATCGCTGGAACGTCACGAATCGTACCGTCGTAGCGATCGAAATGTTATAGTGTGACGGTACCCTTAGAGAAGAGCAGATCACTTAAAATTTGAATTTGATGACTTTGCAAAATTTCCCCCCAAAATTTGTATTTTAAATATTGTAAAGCCTCTAATTGACCTGAGAAATATGTGCATAACACTCTGAAGTCTGCTAGGTCTATATTAAACCCATTTTGTGGTCTGAATTGCAATGACAGCTTTCATGATGTCCATCTGACTTCAATTTACCTGGCTAAGGCAACAGAGATGGAGATTGGCGGTAACCAGCAGCATAATTAACCACACACAGCTACAGCGGGGGAAATAAGTATTGACAAAGACATGAACAATCTATAATATTAAGGATCGGTTAATTTTAACATTGAAAGATAGAATATCAAAAATAAAATCCGGAAAATCACATTGTATAATTATATTAATTTATTTGCATTTTGCAGTGAAAAATGAGTATTTGATCCTCAAGCAACCATTAAGAGTCCTGGCTTCTGCAGACCAGTTATATGCTCCTAATCAACTCGTTACCTGCATTAAAGACAGCTGTCTTACAGCGTCACCTTTATAAAAGACTCCTGTCCACAGACTCAATTAATCAGTCAGACAGACTCTAATGTCTACAACATGGGCAAGACCAAAGTGCATGACCATCCTTTATTAGGATGTCAGAGACAAGATTATAGACCTGCACAAAGCTATAATGGGCTACAAAACCATAAGTAAGACGCTGTCTGAGAAGGAGACAACTGTTGGTGCAATAGTAAGAAAATGGAAGAAATACAAAATGACTGTAAATCAACATCAGTCTAGGGCACCATGCAAAAACTCACCTCGTGGGGTATCCTTGATCACGAGGAAGGGAGGAAGGTGGGAGATCAGCCTAAAACTGCACGGGGGGGAGCTTGTTGCATTAACTCAACTTGCTGTGTTTGGAGGAAGAGAAATGCTGATTATAACCCAAAGAACACCGTCCCCACTGTCAAGCATGGAGGTGAAAACATTATGTTTTGGGATGTTTCTCTGCTAAGGGCAGAGGACTACTTCACTGCATCAATGGGAGAATGGATGGAGCAAGTACCATAAATCCTGAGTGACAACCTCCTTCCCTCCGACAGGTCATTAAAAATGGGTCATGGCTGGGTCTTCCAGCAAGACAATGACCCAAAACATACAGCCAAGGCAAAAAGAAGCACATTAAGGTCATGGAGTGGCCTAGCCAGTCTCCAGACCTTAATCTCATAGAAAACTTATGGAGGGAGTTGAAGCTCTGAGTTGCCAAGCGACAGCCTCAAAATCTTAATGATTTAGAGATGATCTGTAAAGAGGAGTGGACCAAAATTCCTCCTGACATGTGCGCAAACCTCATCATCAGCTACAAAAAACGTCTGACTGCTGTGCTTGCCAACAAGGGTTTTGCCACCAAGTATTAAGTCTTGTTTGCCAGAGGGATCAAATACTTATTTCTCACTGCAAAATGCAAAAGAAATTTCTATAATTTATACAATGTGATTTTCTGGATTTTATTTTTAATATTCAATCTCTCAATATTAAAATTAACCTGCCCTCATAATTATAGACTGTTCGTGTCTTTGTCAGTGGGCAAGCTTACAAAATCAGCAAGGGATCAAATACTTATTTCATCCACTGTACGTGCAACATTAAATGTTAATCCAACGGTGGAGGGGGACTGAACAGAATACTGGCTCCAGCTGATAATATCGCTGCCAGGGACTGCGTCATATCACTATGATTGAGGTGAGGAATGCTTTATGTCCACCAATACACTTTCCAGAAGCAAAGGAGGCCAAGTGTCAACTGCTGTAATGGTTGATGCCTGTAATGCCAGTGATGCTGCTACATGTGAAAAAGTAATTTGCAGCAGCCGCCCGCAGTATTTTTGTAGCGCCTACAATTGCAGTCTTATAGAAAAATTGCGTATTTTTTATTTCACCATCATTATTGCAGTTAGTAGCTCATCTATTACATCATCTATTTAGTCTATTGAGCCTTCAGTCTTCAATCATCTTCTATGTTTTTTTTCAGATATGCCTCGTTCTTGTATAAACAAAGGGCATAGTTTTTGCTACACATGCGGAGAAGTAATTTTTGCATCATAAAGGCTAAACTTGACTACCATGCTAGGGAAAGCCTGCAACCTGTACACCATGTTCAAAATTATTATGCAAATGATATTTTTCTTGGATTTTCCTAAATGGTCGGTGTAAATGACAGTCAGTCTAATAAAAGTCATCACCCAATTGAATTTTATTGACGAAACCTCCCAATGATAACAGTATAATCTCCAAAATGAATAAAAACCCAAAATGCACTGTTCCAAATTAATAGGCACAGTAGAATTTTTAAACATTTGAGAACTGAAAATGCTCATTTGTGGAATTTGCAGCATTAGGAGGTCACATTTACTGAACAAAAAAGCTATTTATCTCCAAAACATCCTAACAGGCCAAGTTACATGTTAACATAGGACCCCTTCTTTGATTTCTCCTTCACAATTCTTGCATCCATTGAACTTGCATCCATTGAGTTTTTGGAGAGTTTCTGCTTGTATTTCTTTGCATGAAGTCAGAATCGCGTCCCAGAGCTGCTGTTCTGATGTGAACGGCCTCCCACCCTCATAGATCTTGTGCTGGATGATACTCCAAAGGTTTTCTATAGGGTTGAGGTCAGGGGAAGATAGTGGCCACACCATGAGTTTATCTCCTTTTAGCCCATAGCAGCCAATGAATCTGAGGTATTATTTGCAGCATGAGATGGTGCATTGTCATGCATGAAGATGATTTTGCTCCTGAAGGCACGTTTCTGCTTTTTATACCATGGAAGAAAGTTGTCAGTCAGAAGCTCTATATACTTTGTAGAGGTAATTTTCACACCTTCAGGAACCTTAAAGGGCCCTATCAGCTGTTTACCCATGATTCCGGCCCAAAACATGACTCCTCCACCTCCTTGCTGACATCGCAGCCTTGTTGGGACCTGGTGGCCATCCACCAACCATCCACTTCCCCATCCATCTGGACCATCCAGGGTTGCTCGAATCTCATCAGTAAACAAGACTGTTTGAAAATTAGTCTTCATGTATGTCTGGGCCCACTGCAACCGTTTCTGCTTGTGAACACTGTTTAGGGGTGGCCGAATAGTAGGTTTATGCAGCCTTTGAAGGATCCCACACCTTGAGGTTCGAGGGACTCCAAAGGCCCCAGCAGCTTCAATTATCTGTTTGCTGGTTTGTAATGGCTTTTTAGCAGCTGCTCTCTTAATCCGATGAACTTGTCTGGCATAAACCTTCCTCATTATGCCTTTATCAGCGCGAACACGTCTGTGCTCAGAATCAGCCACAAATCTCTTAACAGTACGATGATCACGCTTAAGTTTTTGGGAAATATCTAATGTTTTCATCCCTTGACCAAGGCATTGCACTATTTAACGCTTTTCAGCAGCAGAGAGATCCTTTCTCTTTCCCATGTTACTTGAAAACTGTGGCCTGCTTAATAATGTGGAACATCATTTTTAAGTAGTTTTCCTTTAATTAGAATCACCTGGAAAACTAATTATCACATGTGTTTAAGATTGATTTCAGTGATCCATTGAGCCCTGAGACACAATGCCATCCATGAGTTTATTTGAAAAACAAAACAATTAAATCATTATGAAGCTTAAATCCAATTTGCATAATAATTTGGAACACAGTGTATTTTGGCTGCAGAATAGGAGATTAGGACAAGATTTGGGCTCCACACATATGCTGTAATAGATGTGCATGACATCTTACCCAGTGGTTGAATGGGAAGAAGTAATCTATGCCTTTTGCACTCCCAATGATCTGGAGAGAGCCAACCAATCACACTACCAATTGCTATTTCTGCATGGTGCCCCCATTAGGAAATGAGTTTAAAGGAAGAAGAAGTGGACTTTACAGTAACCAAACCTTCCATCTTCAATATGTCCAGCACCACATAAAAATGAACTGCCGGTTCCAAAAGCACCAGAAACATTTTCAGATAAATCAAGTGAGAAAGAAGAGGGTACTTGGTGTCTTTAAGAATCTTGCTCTCATGACCCAGACTTTCTGTCAGCAACCTTAACTGAACCACATCTTATTGCACAAAGTGAACTGATTGATCTTGTTAGAGAGTTGGATCTGCCCAAGAGTAAAGCTGAGCAGTTAAGTTCCAGGCTTCAGCAGTGGAATTTCTTAATGGGCAATTTTTGGCTTTCTTTGTTCTACAGTTAGGTCCATATATATTTGGACAGAGACAACATTTTTCTAATTTTGGTTATAGACATTACCACAATGAATTTTAAACAAAACAATTCAGATGCAGTTGAAGTTCAGACTTTCAGCTTTCATTTGAGGGTTTCCACATTAAAATTGGATGAAGGGTTTAGGAGTTTCAGCTCCTTAACATGTTCCACCCTGATTTTAAAGGGGCCAAAAGTTATTGGACAATTGACTCCAAGGCTATTTCATGGACAGGTGTGGGCAATCCCTTCGTTATGTCATTCTCAATTAAGCAGATAAAAGGCCTGGAGTTGATTTGAGGTGTGGTGCATGCATTTGGAAGGTTTTGCTGTGAAGTAAACATGTGGCCAAAGGAGCTCTCCATACAGGTGAAACAAGCCATCCTTAAGCTGCGAAAACAGAAAAAACCCATCTGAGAAATTGCTGCAATATTAGGAGTGGCAAAATCTACAGTTTGGTACATCCTGAGAAAGAAAGAAAGCACTGGTGAACTCATAAATGCAAAAAGACCTGGGCGCCCACGGAAGACAACAGTGGTGGATGATCGCCGAATAATCTCCATGGTGAAGAGAAACCCCTTCACAACAGCCGACCAAGTGAACAACACTCTCCAGGAGGTCGGCGTATCAATATCCAAATCTACCATAAAGAGAAGACTGCATGAAAGTAAATACAGAGGGTTCACTGCACGGTGCAGCCACTCATAAGCATCAAGAATAAAAAGGCTAGACTGGACTTTGCTAAAAAACATCTAAAAAAGCCAGCACAGTTCTGGAAGAACATTCTTTGGACAGATGAAACCAAGATCAACCTCTACCAGAATGATGGAAAGAGAAAAGTATGGCGAAGGCGAGGTACAGCTCATGATCCAAAGCATGCCACATCATCTTTAAAACACGGTGGAGGCAGTGTGATGGCTTGGGCATGCATGGCTGCCAGTGGCACTGGGTCACTAGTGTTTATTGATGATGTGACACAGGACAGAAGCAGCCGAATGCATTCTGAGGTATTCAGAGACATAGTGTGTGTTGAGATCCAGCCAAATGAAGCCAAACTGATTGGTTGTCGTTTCATACTACAGATGGACAATGACCAAAAACATAAAGCCAAAGCAACCCAGGAGTTTATTAAAGCAAAGAAGTGGAATATTCTGGAATGGCCAAGTCAGTCACCTGATCTCAACCCAATTGAGCATGCATTTCACTTGTTAAAGACTAAACTTCAGACAGAAAGGCCCACAAGCAAACAGCAACTGAAAACCATCGCAGTGAAGGCCTGGCAGAGCTTCAAAAAGGAGGAAACACAGCGTCTGGTGATATCCATGAGTTCAACACTTCAGGCAGTCATTGCCAACAAAGGGTTTTCAACCAAAGTACTAAAAATGAACATTTTATTTAAAATTATTGAATCTGTCCATTTACTTTTGGTCCCTTTAAAAACAGGGTGTCACATGTTAAGGAGCTGAAACTCCTAAACCCTTCATCCAATTTTAATGTGGATACCCTCAAATGAAAGCTGAAAGTCTGAACTTCAACTGCATCTGAATTGTTTTGTTTAAAATTCATTGTGGTAATGTCTATAACCAAAATTAGAAAAATGTTGTCTCTGTCCAAATATATATGGACCTAACTGTATAATCATGAGAAAGATCTTGTCCAATACTTCATCATGGAGGGTGATCATGTAGCATTGCTACAACCTCAACAGTTTAATGTAAGTTCTGAAGATAAGTCATAATCCAGAGGAATGGAGGGTCTTCATCGACTCATCACGACAAGCCTAAAAGCCATGTTGCTGCATAATGGCAATGCGCTACCTTAAATTCCAGTTGGTTATGTAGACAACATGAAAGAAACCTATGACAACATGAAACAGCTTGTCACGCCGTTAACGGCGATAAAGGGGCAGGGCGGCATACTGGGACCCGCACCTGTCCCTGCCACTATAATGGGGTCCTGGCTTTCCCTTATCTCAGGGGTACCTATGATGGCTAGGATGCCTGAGCCACCAGTAAATCCCTGTCTCCTGTGCAGACTGTATCCTGTGAGTGGCCCCCTCTTCCCCCAAGGAAGGTGGACTGCTCCAGTGTATAAATACAACAATAAACAGGGTATACAGACAAGGTAACTAAAAGTCTCAAACTCACCAAATGCTCACACAACCACAGAAGTAACGCAGAGTAGGGAAGAGAAGGAAAAAACTAGGAAGGAAAAAAGGTTTAACATGCAACCAAAACAGCAGACACCAATCTCTGTAAATAAACCTCCAAGCTCCTAATACCATACTCCTTCAACCTCCAAGCCAGGCAGCTGAACTGATCACTGACAATAGCTGTAGTCAAGGCTGGGTCTATATAGAGGAGGAGATTACAAAATCCACTTCAGCTGAGAGACCCAGCTCTCAGCAACTCAGCAACAAGGTTAACTCCTGCACTGCTGGCACAAAGCAGCCAGGTCAGAATACAGGAGAAGAGCTTCTGTTCACTGTGCTGCGGTTCTCTGGAACCTCTCTGTCGCGGTGACACAGCTGTTTTCATGGCCCCTCTATGGTGACTTAAAGGTGGTTCCTCTCTTACTTGGTCTCCAGGGTGGATACAAAAAGTACTGCTGCTTTCTATGTGAATGGGATAGTCATGCAAAAAAAATCACTACAATTAGAGAGACTGGCATCTCCGACATTCACTTCAGCCATGGAGTAAAAATGTCCTGCATCCAGCACTTGTTGGCTCACATAAGATTTCAATAAATTTCCAAGGTTGAGTCAAACAAAGATAAAGGAATGAGTCTTTATTAGACCTCAGATCATAGAATCATAGAATGGTAGAGTTGGAATGTACCTTATGGGTCATCTGGTCCAACTCCCTGCTCAATGCAGAAATTCGCAATCTTCGTAGGAGTTGTAAGCTTCTTCAAGATCAGGAGTTTCTGTTTGTTGCAGGGCAAGGGAAGGGCTGCATGGGTAGCCTTCACATTAGTGGTAACTAATTTTTACAAAAACTCTAGAGCAGATAACTATGGGTCCGTGTAAAATATCCTCAAAACATATAAGGATCTCAGCTGTAATATGTCTTTAAGTGAGCCAAGAGCATGGTGAGAGATTTCACCAATATATTGCAGCTATGGAGAAAAGATATCAAGGAAAATGGAATCCACCAATGGTTTCAGATTACTGCTGGACAATTGTAAAAGATAATCCGATGCAGGAGTACAAGAGACAAGCAATAAAGAGTTGTCCGGGAATGAAGTCCAAACTTTGCAGTGCAATTTCTGTAACTGTTTATAATTCACAAGTGATTAGACAGGTTTTAGTTATTTGAATTGTTGCAAACCTTCCTCTTAATAAATGTTAGATAGATTTGCCAAAATAATAATGTTTCAAAGTACTTAAACTGTTATACATTAATTATATGTACAGGTAGTTTTTTCTTCTATCCTTCCAGTAGACGGGCATGGCACCAGGAGATGGAACAGGATCCTTGATGCAAACAACTGGCTAAGACGATGGTGCAGACAACAAGGATTTGGATTCCTGGACCACGGTGTGAATTACTGGTATGATGGACTCCTCGCCAGAGACGGACTACACCTCAACAAACCTGGGAAACACACATTCGCCAGAAGACTCGCTACACTCATCAGGAGGGCGTTAAACTAGAAGAAGAGGGGACGGGAAGAAAAACATTAGACTCGAACAAAGACGACCCAGGAAAACATACTCAGAAGGGAGGTAAGAACATTTCTAAAACAATCCACAGTGAGGAGATTAGAACAAAACAAAATCCTCTAAACTGCATGCTCGCAAACGCCAGAAGCCTGACAAACAAGATGGAAGAACTAGAAGCAGAAATATCTACAGGTAACTTTGACATAGTGGGAATAACCGAGACATGGTTAGATGAAAGCTATGACTGGGCAGTTAACTTACAGGGTTACAGTCTGTTTAGAAAGGATCGTAAAAATCGGAGAGGAGGAGGGGTTTGTCTCTATGTAAAGTCTTGTCTAAAGTCCACTTTAAGGGAGGATATTAGCGAAGGGAATGAGGATGTCGAGTCCATATGGGTTGAAATTCATGGAGGGAAAAATGGTAACAAAATTCTCATTGGGGTCTGTTACAAACCCCCAAATATAACAGAAAGCATGGAAAGTCTACTTCTAAAGCAGATAGATGAAGCTGCAACCCATAATGAGGTCCTGGTTATGGGGGACTTTAACTACCCGGATATTAACTGGGAAACAGAAACCTGTGAAACCCATAAAGGCAACAGGTTTCTGCTAATAACCAAGAAAAATTATCTTTCACAATTGGTGCAGAATCCAACCAGAGGAGCAGCACTTTTAGACCTAATACTATCTAATAGACCTGACAGAATAACAAATCTGCAGGTGGTTGGGCATTTAGGAAATAGCGACCACAATATTGTGCAGTTTCACCTGTCTTTCACTAGGGGGACTTGTCAGGGAGTCACAAAAACATTGAACTTTAGGAAGGCAAAGTTTGAACAGCTTAGAGATGCCCTTAATCTGGTAGACTGGGACAATATCCTCAGAAATGAGAATACAGATAATAAATGGGAAATGTTTAAGAACATCCTAAATAGGCAGTGTAAGCGGTTTATACCTTGTGGGAATAAAAGGACTAGAAATAGGAAAAACCCAATGTGGCTAAACAAAGAAGTAAGACAGGCAATTAACAGTAAAAAGAAAGCATTTGCACTATTAAAGCAGGATGGCACCATTGAAGCTCTAAAAAACTATAGGGAGAAAAATACTTTATCTAAAAAACTAATTAAAACTGCCAAAAAGGAAACAGAGAAGCACATTGCTAAGGAGAGTAAAACTAATCCCAAACTGTTCTTCAACTATATCAATAGTAAAAGAATAAAAACTGAAAATGTAGGCCCCTTAAAAAATAGTGAGGAAAGAATGGTTGTAGATGACGAGGAAAAAGCTAACATATTAAACACCTTCTTCTCCACGGTATTCACGGTGGAAAATGAAATGCTAGGTGAAATCCCAAGAAACAATGAAAACCCTATATTAAGGGTCACCAATCTAACCCAAGAAGAGGTGCGAAACCGGCTAAATAAGATTAAAATAGATAAATCTCCGGGTCCGGATGGCATACACCCACGAGTACTAAGAGAACTAAGTAATGTAATAGATAAACCATTATTTCTTATTTTTAGGGACTCTATAGAGACAGGGTCTGTTCCGCAGGATTGGCGCATAGCAAATGTGGTGCCAATATTCAAAAAGGGCTCTAAAAGTGAACCTGGAAATTATAGGCCAGTAAGTCTAACCTCTATTGTTGGTAAAATATTTGAAGGGTTTCTGAGGGATGTTATTCTGGATTATCTCAATGAGAATAACTGTTTAACTCCATATCAGCATGGGTTTATGAGAAATCGCTCCTGTCAAACCAATCTAATCAGTTTTTATGAAGAGGTAAGCTATAGACTGGACCACGGTGAGTCATTGGACGTGGTATATCTCGATTTTTCCAAAGCGTTTGATACCGTGCCGCACAAGAGGTTGGTACACAAAATGAGAATGCTTGGTCTGGGGGAAAATGTGTGTAAATGGGTTAGTAACTGGCTTAGTGATAGAAAGCAGAGGGTGGTTATAAATGGTATAGTCTCTAACTGGGTCGCTGTGACCAGTGGGGTACCGCAGGGGTCAGTATTGGGACCTGTTCTCTTCAACATACTCATTAATGATCTGGTAGAAGGTTTACACAGTAAAATATCGATATTTGCAGATGATACAAAACTATGTAAAGCAGTTAATACAAGAGAAGATAGTATTCTGCTACAGATGGATCTGGATAAGTTGGAAACTTGGGCTGAAAGGTGGCAGATGAGGTTTAACAATGATAAATGTAAGGTTATACACATGGGAAGAGGGAATCAATATCACCATTACACACTGAACGGGAAACCACTGGGTAAATCTGACAGGGAGAAGGACTTGGGGATCCTAGTTAATGATAAACTTACCTGGAGCAGCCAGTGCCAGGCAGCAGCTGCCAAGGCAAAGAGGATCATGGGGTGCATTAAAAGAGGTCTGGATACACATGATGAGAGCATTATACTGCCTCTGTACAAATCCCTAGTTAGACCGCACATGGAGTACTGTGTCCAGTTTTGGGCACCGGTGCTCAGGAAGGATATAATGGAACTAGAGAGAGTACAAAGGAGGGCAACAAAATTAATAAAGGGGATGGGAGAACTACAATACCCAGATAGATTAGCGAAATTAGGATTATTTAGTCTAGAAAAAAGACGACTGAGGGGCGATCTAATAACCATGTATAAGTATATAAGGGGACAATACAAATATCTCGCTGAGGATCTGTTTATACCAAGGAAGGTGACGGGCACAAGGGGGCATTCTTTGCGTCTGGAGGAGAGAAGGTTTTTCCACCAACATAGAAGAGGATTCTTTACTGTTAGGGCAGTGAGAATCTGGAATTGCTTGCCTGAGGAGGTGGTGATGGCGAACTCAGTCGAGGGGTTCAAGAGAGGCCTGGATGTCTTCCTGGAGCAGAACAATATTGTATCATACAATTATTAGGTTCTGTAGAAGGACGTAGATCTGGGTATTTATTATGATGGAATATAGGCTGAACTGGATGGACAAATGTCTTTTTTCGGCCTTACTAACTATGTTACTATGTTACTATGTTACTATGTATGTAGCAGTAAAAGGAAAACTTTGATATCATAGAAACAAGACGCAACTAAAACTTTTCCATTGTCAGATTAGAATTCAGGAGTTTAAAACCAAAAAAGAAAATGGCTTATTTCAATAAATGAACATGACAATATAAAATATGTAAAAAAAAAATGTGTTCGAAAACTAAAAAGCGACTTTTCTTGGAAAGATTAGAAAAAAAAAAAAACATGCACCAGCAACATGCCACTGTTTTCAGGTGACATGTGTACAGATGTAATATTGGACCATTACAACAATGAGGTTTAGTGCATAGAATTTTTCTTTTTTTTTTACAATGCGCACACTTTGTGAGGTAGACAGTTGTGTTTACATTTCTGGATTATAGAGATTTTTCTTTAGGATGTAAAAAAAACTGTCTTGGCTGTCTTAAAATGCAGGAAGAACGTTTTCTGTGACACACAAGACTTGAATTCAGGAGTTTGATTTAGTAGCAAAATAGCACTGAGGGGTTTAAATCTGTCCTCCTTGTTTGCAGTATGTGAAGAATAATAAAAAATGGAGCTATTAAGGCGCTGTTAGTGCAATTTCACAGACTGAGACTATCACTTCCAGCTTTATTTCACTGCCTAAGTAGACCACAGTCCGATTAGACCTTTTTCTATTCGAAGTTGAGATGAGCTGTGCACTCTCACTTCTTATTCCTACAAAGTACAAGCATAAAATGGCCCCATCTTTTATACTTGCTGTGATAGCTCTCCTGATTGGCTGCTGTATACCATGCAATGTGATGACTGCAAGAAATTATGAGGAAGACAGCATGGCCACGACTGATGATATTACCCCTCTCTCTGAGTCCTCAGCATGTGAAATGGTGCTTTGAATTTTTTTAGGGAGTGGACCAGAAATTTGACTCAAAGTCGATCCTCTGTTGGTCAATTTGCTCACCTCAAGTTCAGACACTTTTACTAATAAAGTTAGCAGCATGGCTTTATATGCCACATTCAAATTAGCCTGTAAGTGCATTGAGGGCGTATCTGTCATGACCGATAAGGTAAAGTCCAGTGGATGGCACAACTTATACCTACAACGGGATGGAACGGAGTGAGAAAGGCCCTAAACGTAGCAGACAAGTTATGGGGCACATCCTGAACTACAACCTGAGCCTGTCCCTAAACTCTCCTAATGCCTTAAGTGGGTCCTTCTCCCAGCCGCCGTCACGTGCCTAGTCCCTGATTGTCACCTCACTAATCCCTGGCTTGTGCACTGGCTGGCAAGGATGCTAGCCTCACCACTTCAGATGATGAACACAACTTATACCTACAACGGGATAGAATGGGGTGAGAAAGGCCCTAACCGTAGCAGACAAGTTATGGGGCACATCCTGAACTACAACCTGAGCCTGTCCCTAAACTCTCCTAATGCCTTAAGTGGGTCCTTCTCCCAGCCGCCGTCACGTGCCTAGTCCCTGATTGTCACCTCACTAATCCCTGGCTTGTTCACTGGCTGGCAAGGATGCTAGCCTCACCACTGCAGATGATTAACAGCACAGGGATATTGCAAAGCACAAGACAGACAGAAAGAGGAGAACGTATACTTAACAACTGTCTCTGCTGCAAAGTATCACACAGCAGAGGATAAGGCACCAGGACCACGAACTCCAGGGAAACAGAGGACTCACTACTGCAACCAGAGAGATCTTTACTCCAGACTTGGTCAACATAGATTACTCTATCACCGATTGTCAGCTGATGAGTCATGTGACTTTTTAAAGGATGGTGGAAGTGGTCACCACCTACATCAGCTGACCAGCAACAAAGCAGCTGCCAGCAAGGAAACTGACATTAACCCTTGCTAACCCAAAAGGAAAAAAGCTACATTTAAATTATAGCGGGACCAGAGCTGCCACAAATCCAAAAATGAATCATGACAATATCAGTGTAACCAGTGCATCAACATGCCTACAAGTCACTTCCAGGCTACTTTTGCATGTGGCTTTGATGCTTGTTTTCTCATTGCAGGCACATCGGATGATTACAAGACAGGTATCATTTTTATTGTCGCCTATTTAGGATCTATTTAATCATACCATTAATTTCAGTAGTACAACGTGTAGCTCTTGTAAGGAGCTGGAAAGCCTCCGTGCACCGCAGTGTGGGAAATGCTGGACTCTGTGTATGGGGATATTCTTCACTGGAACCAAGGGCTCTTTCCATCACCTAATGGAGTATGCCACACTTTTTTTGTTTTCTGACCAATAGAGTGAAAATCTTTCATAAATGCACTAATATAGACGGTCATACATTTGGGCCATGTTTCATCGTAGCAAAAATACAACTTTTTTTCCCTTAGCAAAATCTGCTTATTTTAATTGTCCAAGCAACGTGGATGGAGTCTTTTTGAAAACTCATGCCCACTATGCATCTAAAGACATTATTGAACTGTGTGTTTTTTTGGTGCGATTTTTCTCCACATTTTAAAACGCATTTAAATTAAACGCAATTCCATTTTTAAGTGCTGAATTAAAACTTTTCTGTACTAAAGAAACATTAAGAACTTTTCTTCGAATCTGAACTAAAAATGGATCAAATAAAGGTTGAAACACATAAAAATAAGCAAAGAAAAATGTTATTGCATAATAATGGTGAGGTCACCTACAAGAAAAAAAGCAGCAAAAAAAAAATTCAACATTTACGCTATGTGTAAGTAAGATCTAAGGGTATGTGCACACATTGCAGATTTGGCTGTTTTCCATGCATTGTACAGTACCATGTAAACCTATGGAAAACCAAATCTGTAGTGCCCATGCTGTGGAAAATACCACGCGGAAACAATGTGGTTTATTTTCTGCAGCATGTCAATTCTTTGTGCGGATTCCACAGCGTTTTACACCTGTTCCATAATTGGAATCCGCAGGTGTGAAAACGCAGGTGAAATCAGCACAAAAACTGCAGTAAATCCGCAGGTAATCCTCAGGTAAAACGCAGGGCGTTTTACCTGCGGATTTTTAAGATTCTGCACGGAACAATCCGCAGACGAATCCGCAACGTGTGCACATAGCCTTAGAAAGTCACAAGTATTTCCTTTCTCTTAAAGGGATTGCCTGATCATAAGATATTTATTGATCAGTTTTGTTATATGCTCCAACCTCTGCAACCAATGCTACTCACTTGAGAGTGATCTAAGGTATCACAGGAACTGTCTCTATTTAAAGTCCGGCTGGTTTATTTCAATCCTCATAAACCACGTCACTAGAAACTCAAATACAGCCCTTGTCCGGCTCAAAGTACAACATAAAGCAACAAGTCCAAACAATAGTGCTGGATAGCCCGCCAGGCATAGAGTCCAGCTTCTTAGTCCTTTAGCGAAGGCACTCAATCCAGGAGATCTGCACACCTCCTTACACATAGACAGATGTGAGATAAACAGCTCTCAATTTACAAGTGAACCACACCTAGGGGTGGAGATATGGTGAGCAGCCATCTCTCCCAACTCATCAGCTGCTCACTATCAATCTGTTGTGGCCGATTAACTCCTTTTAGTCCTATATGTACGAAATAAAGTATTACTACGACAACCACCTTACACCCCATTAATCCTAAAAATGAAAGAGCCATAATGTTAGTTTAGCACTGTGTCCTCTTCTCTGTTCTTCCTTACATTATGGCGTTCCAGGCACCACTTAACATAGTAACATAGTAACATAGTTAGTAAGGCCGAAAAAAGACATTTGTCCATCCAGTTCAGCCTATATTCCATCATAATAAATCCCCAGATCTACGTCCTGCTACAGAACCTAATTGTATGATACAATATTGTTCTGCTCCAGGAAGACATCCAGGCCTCTCTTGAACCCCTCGACTGAGTTCGCCATCACCACCTCCTCAGGCAAGCAATTCCAGATTCTCACTGCCCTAACAGTAAAGAATCCTCTTCTATGTTGGTGGAAAAACCTTCTCTCCTCCAGACGCAAAGAATGCCCCCTTGTGCCCGTCACCTTCCTTGGTATAAACAGATCCTCAGCGAGATATTTGTATTGTCCCCTTATATACTTATACATGGTTATTAGATCGCCCCTCAGTCATCTTTTTTCTAGACTAAATAATCCTAATTTCGCTAATCTATCTGGGTATTGTAGTTCTCCCATCCCCTTTATTAATTTTGTTGCCCTCCTTTGTACTCTCTCTAGTTCCATTATATCCTTCCTAAGCACCGGTGCCCAAAACTGGACACAGTACTCCATGTGCGGTCTAACTAGGGATTTGTACAGAGGCAGTATAATGCTCTCATCATGTGTATCCAGACCTCTTTTAATGCACCCCATGATCCTGTTTGCCTTGGCAGCTGCTGCCTGGCACTGGCTGCTCCAGGTAAGTTTATCATTAACTAGGATCCCCAAGTCCTTCTCCCTGTCAGATTTACCCAGTGGTTTCCCATTCAGTGTGTAAAGGTGATATTGATTCCTTCTTCCCATGTGTATAACCTTACATTTATCATTGTTAAACCTCATCTGCCACCTTTTAGCCCAAGTTTCCAACTTATCCAGATCCATCTGTAGCAGAATACTATCTTCTCTTGTATTAACTGCTTTACATAGTTTTGTATCATCTGCAAATATCGATATTTTACTGTGTAAACCTTCTACCAGATCATTAATGAATATGTTGAAGAGAACAGGTCCCAATACCGACCCCTGCGGTACCCCACTGGTCACAGCGACCCAGTTAGAGACTATACCATTTATAACCACCCTCTGCTTTCTATCACTAAGCCAGTTACTAACCCATTTACACACATTTTCCCCCAGACCAAGCATTCTCATTTTGCGTACCAACCTCTTGTGCGGCACGGTATCAAACACTTTGGAAAAATCGAGATATACCATGTCCAATGACTCACCGTGGTCCAGCCTATAGCTTACCTCTTCATAAAAACTGATTAGATTGGTTTGACAGGAGCGATTTCTCATAAACCCATGCTGATATGGAGTTAAACAGTTATTCTCATTGAGATAATCCAGAATAACATCCCTCAGAAACCCTTCAAATATTTTACCAACAATAGAGGTTAGACTTACTGGCCTATAATTTCCAGGTTCACTTTTAGAGCCCTTTTTGAATATTGGCACCACATTTGCTATGCGCCAATCCTGCGGGAACAGACCCTGTCGCTATAGAGTCCCTAAAAATAAGAAATAATGGTTTATCTATTACATTACTTAGTTCTCTTAGTACTCGTGGGTGTATGCCATCCGGACCCGGAGATTTATCTATTTTAATCTTATTTTGTGAGGGGCAATGAAGCACACTCCATGGGGACAGGTGCAGTTCATTGCAAAGCTGAGTGACTTGGAGAGAACTTTTGCAGGGAAAAATATAGGAGGAGACAGCTCATTTCCAAACTTACACAATTTTTAAGTGATGGTATATCTGTTGTGAATTCTGTTGTCAAGCTCCCTCCTGTGGTCATGAATGGTACTTCGGCTGGTTCTGTCCATGGGCTTCCTCTGGTGGCTGTGAGTGGAGCTGCTGCTTCTGAGTTTCCTTCCACAGGTGACGAGGTTAATTCGTTAGCTGGCTGCTCTATTTAACTCCACTTAGATCATTGCTCCATGCCACCTATCAATGTTCCAGTATTGGTCTAGTTCACTCCTGGATCGTTCTTGTGACCTGTCTTCCCAGCAGAAGCTAAGTTCCTGCTTGTTTTTCTTTAGTTTGCTATTTTTCTGTCCAGCTTGCTATTTTGATTTTTGTCTTGCTTGCTGGAAGCTCTGGGACGCAGAGGGAGCGCCTCCGCACCGTGAGTCAGTGCGGAGGGTCTTTTGCGCCCTCTGCGTGGTCTTTTTGTAGTTTTTTGTGCTGACCGCAAAGTTACCTTTCCTATCCTCAGTCTGTTCAGTAAGTCGGGCCTCACTTTGCTAAATCTATTTCATCTCTGTGTTTGTATTTTCATCTTTACTCACAGTCATTATATGTGGGGGGCTGCCTTTTCCTTTGGGAAATTTCTCTGAGGCAAGGTAGGCTTTATTTTTCTATCTTCAGGGCTAGCTAGTTCCTTAGGCTGTGTCGAGTTGCATAGGGAGCGTTAGGAGCAATACACGGCTATTTCTAGTGTGTGATAGGATTAGGGATTGCGGTCAGCAGAGTTCCCACGTCTCAGAGCTCGTCCTATATTATTTGTAACTATCAGGTCATTCCGTGTGCTCTTAACCACCAGGTCCATTATTGTCCTTACCACCAGGTCATAACAGTACAGGTGGCCCAAAGTATTAATGCATCTCAATAGAGGGATAAGAGAAGATCTGAGACCATTTTTTTTCTTTGCAGTGTGTTTTGTCTCTCTTTTCCCCTTTACCTCTGGGTGGTTCAGGATACAGGTGTAGATATGGACATTCAAGGTCTATCCTCTTGTATGAATAATCTCACTGCAAGGGTACAAAACATTCAAGATTTTGTGGTTCAGAATCCGATGTTAGAGCCTTGGATTCCTATTCCTGATTTATTTTTGGGGGATAGATCTAAGTTTCTGAATTTCAAAAATAATTGTAAATTGTTTCTTGCTTTGAAACCTCGCTCCTCAGGTGACCCTGTTCAACAAGTGAAAATCATTATTTCTTTGTTACGTGGCGACCTGTTATGATAAGGCAATTCAGTACCGCAATGGACATAGAAGCCAGAGCACATACAGTGACCTGACAATAACCCAAAAACATAGAACGAGCTCTGAGACGTGGAAACTCTGCTGACCGCAATCCCTAATCCTCACCAACACACACTAGAGGCAGCCGTGGATTGCGCCTAACGCTCCCTATGCAACTCGGCACAGCCTGAGAAACTAGCTAGCCTGAAGATAGAAAATAAGCCTACCTTGCCTCATGGAAATGCCCCAAAGGAAAAGGCAGCCCCCACATATAATGACTGTGAGTAAGATGAAAATACAAACGTAGAGATGAAATAGATTTAGCAAAGTGAGGCCCGACTTTCTGAACAGAGCGAGGATAGGAAAGGTAACTTTGCGGTCAACACAAAACCCTACAAACAACCACGCAAAGGGGGCAAAAGACCCTCCGTACCGTAACTAACGGCACGGAGGTACACCCTCTGCGTCCCAGAGCTTCCAGCAAGCAAGGAAAAACAAATACGCAAGCTGGACAGGAAAAAACAGCAAACAAAATAACAAAAGCGGAACTTAGCTATGCAGAGCAGCAGGCCACAGGAACGATCCAGGAGGAAGCAAGTCCTATACTAGAACATTGACTGGAGGCCAGGATCAAAGCACTAGGTGGAGTTAAATAGAGAAGCACCTAACGACTTCACCACATCACCTGAGGAAGGAAACTCAGAAGCCGCAGTACCACTCTCCTCCACCAACGGAAGCTCACAGACAGAATCAGCCGAAGTACCACTTATGACCACAGAAGGGAGCTCTGCCACAGAATTCACAACAATACCCCCCTCTTGAGGAGGGGTCACCGAACCCTCACCAGAGCCCCCAGGACGACCAGGATGAGCCATATGAAAGGCACGAACAAGATCGGGAGCATGGACATCAGAGGCAAAGACCCAGGAATAATCTTCCTGAGCATAACCCTTCCACTTAACCAGATACTGGAGTTTCCGTCTCGAAACACGAGAATCCAAAATCTTCTCCACAATATACTCCAACTCCCCCTCCAAAAAAACCGGGGCAGGAGGATCAACAGATGGAACCATAGGTGCCACGTATCTCCGCAACAATGACCTATGGAAAACGTTATGGATGGAAAAAGAATCTGGAAGGGTCAAACGAAAAGACACAGGATTAAGAATCTCAGAAATCCTATACGGACCAATGAAACGAGGCTTAAATTTAGGAGAGGAAACCTTCATAGGAATATGACGAGATGACAACCAAACCAAATCCCCAACACGAAGTCGGGGACCCACACAGCGTCTGCGATTAGCAAAACGTTGAGCCTTCTCCTGGGACAAGGTCAAATTGTCCACTACATGAGTCCAGATCTGCTGCAACCTGTCCACCACAGTATCCACACCAGGACAGTCCGAAGACTCAACCTGCCCTGAAGAGAAACGAGGATGGAACACAGAGTTGCAGAAAAACGGCGAAACCAAGGTAGCCGAGCTAGCCCGATTATTAAGGGCGAACTCAGCCAAAGGCAAAAAGGACACCCAGTCATCCTGATCAGCAGAAACAAAGCATCTCAGATATGTTTCCAAGGTCTGATTGGTTCGTTCGGTCTGGCCATTAGTCTGAGGATGGAAAGCCGAGGAAAAAGACAAGTCAATGCCCATCCTAGCACAAAAAGCTCGCCAAAACCTTGAAACAAACTGGGAACCTCTGTCAGAAACAATATTCTCCGGAATGCCATGTAAACGAACCACATGCTGGAAGAACAATGGCACCAAATCAGAGGAGGAAGGTAATTTAGACAAGGGTAAACCCGGAGAGTCGGGCACAAAACTCCTAGACAGGGCATCCGCCTTCACATTTTTAGAGCCTGGAAGGTACGAAACCACAAAGTCGAAACGGGAGAAAAACAGCGACCAGCGAGCCTGTCTAGGATTCAACCGTTTGGCAGACTCGAGATAAGTCAAGTTCTTATGATCAGTCAAGACCACCATGCGATGCTTAGCTCCTTCAAGCCAATGATGCCACTCCTCGAATGCCCACTTCATGGCCAGCAACTCTCTATTGCCAACATCATAATTTCGCTCAGCAGTAGTGTTGAGCATTCCGATACCGCAAGTATCGGGTATCGGCCGATACTTGCGGTATCGGAATTCCGATACCGAGATCCGATATTTTTGTGATATCGGGTATCGGTATTGGAAGTGTAAAATAAAGAATTAAAATAAAAAATATTGTTATATTCACCTCTCCGGCGGCCCCTGGACATCAGCGGGAGGATCCGGCGTCCGGCACGGCTTCTTTCTTCAAAATGCGCGCCTTCAGGACCTGTGGTATGACGTCCCGGCTTCTAATTGGTCGCGTGCCGCCCATGTGACCGCCACGCGACCAATCAGAAGCCGCGACGTCATTCCTCAGCTAAAGTCCTAGAATGAGCGCCTTTTAGGACCTGAGGAATGACGTCGCGGCTTCTGATTGGTCGCGTGGCGGTCACATGGGCGGCACGCGACCAATCAGAAGCCGGGACGTCATTCCACAGGTCCTGAAGGCGCGCATTTTGAAGAAAGAAGCCGTGCCGGACGCCGGATCCTCCCGCTGATGTCCAGGGGCCGCCGGAGAGGTGAATATAACAATATTTTTTATTTTAATTCTTTATTTTACACTTTAATATGGATCCCAGGGCCTGAAGGAGAGTTTCCTCTCCTTCAGACCCTGGGATCCATGAGGATACATTCCGATACTTGATGTCCCATTGACTTGTATTGGTATCGGATATCGGTATCGGCGATATCCGATATTTTTCGGGTATCGGCCGATACTATCCGATACCGATACTTTCAAGTATCGGACGGTATCGCTCAACACTACTCAGCAGGCGAAAACTTCCTGGAAAAGAAGGCGCATGGTTTCATCACCGAGCGATCAGAACTTCTCTGCGACAAAACAGCCCCCGCTCCAATTTCAGAAGCATCAACCTCGACCTGGAACGGAAGCGAAACATCTGGCTGACATAACACAGGGGCAGAAGAAAAACGACGCTTCAACTCTTGAAAAGCTTCCACAGCAGCAGAAGACCAATTGACCACATCAGCACCCTTCTTGGTCAAATCGGTCAATGGTTTAGCAATACTAGAAAAATTGCAGATGAAGCGACGATAAAAATTAGCAAAGCCCAGGAACTTTTGCAGACTCTTCAGAGAAGTCGGCTGAGTCCAATCATGGATGGCCTGGACCTTAACAGGATCCATCTCGATAGTAGAAGGGGAAAAAATGAACCCCAAAAATGAAACCTTCTGAACACCAAAGAGACACTTTGACCCCTTCACAAACAAAGAATTTGCACGCAGGACCTGAAACACCGTTCTGACCTGCTTCACATGAGACTCCCAATCATCCGAGAAGACCAAAATATCATCCAAGTACACAATCAGGAATTTATCCAGGTACTCTCGGAAGATGTCATGCATAAAGGACTGAAACACTGATGGAGCATTGGCAAGTCCGAATGGCATAACTAGGTATTCAAAATAGCCCTCGGGCGTATTAAATGCAGTTTTCCATTCATCGCCTCGCTTTAGACGCACAAGATTATATGCACCACGAAGATCTATCTTGGTGAACCAACTAGCCCCCTTAATCCGAGCAAACAAATCAGATAACAGCGGCAAGGGGTACTGAAATTTGACCGTGATCTTATTTAGAAGGCAGTAGTCTATACAAGGTCTCAGCGAACCATCCTTCTTGGCCACAAAAAAGAACCCCGCTCCCAATGGCGACGATGACGGGCGAATGTGCCCCTTCTCCAAGGACTCCTTCACGTAACTCCGCATAGCGGCGTGCTCAGGTACAGATAAATTAAACAGTCGCGCTTTTGGAAATTTACTACCAGGAATCAAATTGATAGCACAATCACAATCCCTATGCGGAGGTAGGGCATCGGACTTGGGCTCATCAAATACATCCCGGTAATCAGACAAGAACTCTGGGACCTAAGAAGGGGTGGATGATGAAATAGACAGGAATGGAACATCACCATGTACCCCCTGACAACCCCAGCTGGACACAGACATGGGTTTCCAATCTATTACTGGATTATGGACCTGTAGCCATGGCAACCCCAACACGACCACATCATGCAGATTATGCAACACCAGAAAGCGAATATCCTCCTGATGTGCAGGAGCCATGAACATGGTCAGCTGGGTCCAATACGGAGGCTTATTCTTGGCCAAAGGCGTAGCATCAATTCCTCTCAGTGGAATAGGACACTGCAAGGGCTCCAAGAAAAACCCACAACGCCTGGCATACTCCAAGTCCATCAAATTCAGGGCAGCGCCTGAATCCACAAATGCCATGACAGAATAGGATGACAAAGAGCAGATCAAAGTAACGGACAAAAGAAATTTTGACTGTACTGTACCAATGGTGGCAGACCTAGCGAACCGCTTAGTGCGCTTAGGACAATCGGAGGTAGCATGAGTGGAATCACCACAGTAAAAACACAGCCCATTCCGACGTCTGTGTTCTTGCCGTTCAACTCTGGTCAAAGTCCTATCGCACTGAATAGGCTCAGGTTTATGCTCAGATAATACCGCCAAATGGTGCACACATTTACGCTCACGCAAGCGTCGACAGATCTGAATGGCCAGAGACATAGACTCATTCAGACCAGCAGGCATAGGAAATCCCACCATGACATCCTTAAGGGCTTCAGAGAGACCCTTTCTGAAAATAGCTGCGAGCGCACCTTCATTCCATTGAGTGAGCACGGACCACCTTCTAAATTTCTGACAGTAAATCTCAATCTCATCCGGACCCTGACACAGATCCAGCAAATTTTTCTCTGCCTGATCCACCGAATTAGGTTCATCGTACAGCAATCCGAGCGCCAGGAAAAACGCATCAATATTACTTAATGCAGGATCTCCCGGCGCAAGGGAAAATGCCCAGTCCTGAGGGTCGCCACGCAAAAAAGAAATAATAATTCTCACTTGTTGAACTGGGTCACCAGAGGAGCGAAGTTGCAAGGCCAGAAACAGTTTGCAATTATTTTTGAAATTCACAAACTTAGTTCTATCTCCAAAAAACAAATCAGGAATAGGAACTCTTGGTTCAAACATAGATTTCTGAACCACAAAGTCTTGAATATTTTGTACTCTTGCCGTGAGCTGATCCACACATGAAGACAGACCTTTAATGTCCATTGCTACACCTGTGTCCTGAACCACCCAAATGTCTAGGGGAAAAAAAGGCAAAACACAGTGCAGAGAAAAAAAAATGGTCTCAGAACTTCTTTTTTCCCTCTATTGAGAATCATTAGTACTTTGGGCCTCCAGTACTGTTATGATAAGGCAATTCAGTACCGCAATGGACATAGAAGCCAGAGCACATGCAGTGACCTGACAATAACCCAAAAACATAGAACGAGCTCTGAGACGTGGAAACTCTGCTGACCGCAATCCCTAATCCTCACCAACACACACTAGAGGCAGCCGTGGATTGCGCCTAACGCTCCCTATGCAACTCGGCACAGCCTGAGAAACTAGCTAGCCTGAAGATAGAAAATAAGCCTACCTTGCCTCAAGGAAATGCCCCAAAGGAAAAGGCAGCCCCCACATATAATGACTGTGAGTAAGATGAAAATACAAACGTAGAGATGAAATAGATTTAGCAAAGTGAGGCCCGACTTTCTGAACAGAGCGAGGATAGGAAAGGTAACTTTGCGGTCAACACAAAACCCTACAAACAACCACGCAAAGGGGGCAAAAAGACCCTCCGTACCGAACTAACGGCACGGAGGTACACCCTCTGCGTCCCAGAGCTTCCAGAAAGCAAGAAAAAACAAATACGCAAGCTGGACAGGAAAAAACAGCAAACAAAATAACAAAAGCGGAACTTAGCTATGCAGAGCAGCAGGCCACAGGAACGATCCAGGAGGAAGCAAGTCCTATACTAGAACATTGACTGGAGGCCAGGATCAAAGCACTAGGTGGAGTTAAATAGAGAAGCACCTAACGACTTCACCACATCACCTGAGGAAGGAAACTCAGAAGCCGCAGTACCACTCTCCTCCACCAACGGAAGCTCACAGACAGAATCAGCCGAAGTACCACTTGTGACCACAGGAGGGAGCTCTGCCACAGAATTCACAACAGCGACCCTCAAGACTGGGCATTTTCCCTTGCGCCAGGAGATCCGGCATTGCGTGATGTTGATGCGTTTTTTCTGGCGCTCGGATTGCTTTATGATGAACCAAATTCAGTGGATCAGGCAGAGAAAATCTTGCTGGCTCTGTGTCAGGGTCAGGATGAGGTAGAGATATATTGTCAGAAGTTTAGGAAGTGGTCTGTACTCACTCAGTGGAATGAATGTGCCCTGGCAGCAATTTTCAGAAAAGCCCTTAAGGATGTCATGGTGGGATTTCCCATGCCTGCTGGTCTGAATGAGTCTATGTCTTTGGCCATTCAGATCGATCAACGCTTGCGTGAGCGTAAAGCTGTGCACCATTTGGCGGTATTATCTGAGTATAGACCTGAGCCTATGCAATGTGATAGGACTTTGACCAGAGCTGAATGGCAAGAACACAGACGTCGGAATGGGCTGTGTTTTTACTGTGGTGATTCCACTCATGCTTTCTCCGATTGTCCTAAGCGCACTAAGCGTTTCGCTAGGTCTGCCACCATTGGTACGGTACAGTCTAAATTTCTTTTGTCCGATACTCTGATTTGCTCTTTGTCATCCTATTCTGTTATGGCATTTGTGGATTCAGGCGCTGCCCTGAATTTGATGGACTTGGAGTTTGCTAGGCGCTGTGGTTTTTTCTTGGAGCCCTTGCAGTATCCTATTCCATTGAGAGGAATTGATGCTACGCCTTTGGCCAAGAATAAGCCTCAGTACTGGACCCAATTGACCATGTGCATGGCTCCTGCACATCAGGAGGATATTCGCTTTTTGGTGTTGCATAATCTGCATGATGTAGTCGTTTTGGGGTTGCCATGGCTACAGGTCCATAATCCAGTATTGGATTGGAAATCAATGTCTGTGTCCAGCTGGGTATGTCAGGGGGTACATGGTGATGTTCCATTTTTGTCTATTTTGTCATCCACCCCTTCTGAAGTCCCGGAGTTTTTGTTGGATTACCGGGATGTATTTGATGAGCCCAAATCCAGTGCCCTACCTCCTCATAGGGATTGCGATTGTGCTATCAATTTTATTCCTGGTAGTAAGTTTCCTAAGGGCCGACTGTTCAATTTATCTGTGCCAGAGCACGCTGCTATGCGGAGTTATGTAAAGGAATCCTTGGAGAAGGGTCATATTCGCCCGTCGTCGTCACCATTGGGAGCAGGGTTCTTTTTTGTGGCCAAAAAGGATGGTTCTTTGAGACCTTGTATTGATTACCGCCTTCTTAATAAGATCACAGTCAAATTTCAGTATCCTTTGCCGCTGCTGTCTGATTTATTTGCTCTGATTAAGGGGGCTTGTTGGTTCACCAAGATAGATCTTCGTGGTGCGTATAATCTTGTGCGTATTAAACAGGGCGATGAATGGAAATCAGCATTTAATACGCCCGAGGGCCATTTTGAGTACCTGGTTATGCCATTCGGGCTTTCCAATGCTCCATCAGTATTTCAGTCCTTTATGCATGACATCTTCCGAGAGTACCTGGATAGATTCATGATTGTATATTTGGATGACATTTTGGTCTTCTCAGATGATTGGGAGTCTCATGTAAAGCAGGTCAGAATGGTGTTCCAGGTCCTTCGTGCGAATTCTTTGTTTGTGAAAGGGTCAAAGTGTCTCTTTGGAGTTCAGAAGGTTTCATTTTTGGGTTTCATTTTTTCCCCTTCTACTATCGAGATGGACCCTGTTAAAGTCCAGGCCATTTATGATTGGACTCAGCCGACATCTGTGAAGAGTCTGCAAAAGTTCCTGGACTTTGCTAATTTTTATTGTCGCTTCATCAGTAATTTTTCTAGTGTTGCTAAACCATTGACTGATTTGACCAAGAAGGGTGCTGATGTGGTCAATTGGTCTTCTGCGGCTGTGGAAGCTTTTCAGGAGTTAAAGCGTCGTTTTTCTTCTGCCCCTGTGTTGTGCCAGCCAGATGTTTCGCTCCCATTTCAGGTCGAGATTGATGCTTCTGAGATTGGAGCAGGGGCTGTTTTGTCGCAAAGAAGTTCTGATGGCTCGGTGATGAAACCATGTGCCTTCTTTTCTAGAAAGTTTTCGCCTGCTGAGCGCAATTATGATGTTGGCAATCGAGAGTTGTTGGCCATGAAGTGGGCATTCGAGGAGTGGCGTCATTGGCTTGAAGGAGCCAAGCATCGCGTGGTGCTCTTGACGGATCACAAGAATTTGACTTATCTCGAGTCTGCCAAACGGTTGAATCCTAGACAGGCTCGTTGGTCGCTATTTTTCTCCTGCTTTGATTTTGTGGTTTCGTACCTTCCAGGCTCTAAGAATGTGAAGGCTGATGCCCTGTCAAGGAGTTTTGTGCCCGACTCTCCGGGTGTTCCTGAGCCGGCAGGTATTCTCAAAGAGAGGGGTAATTTTGTCTGCCATCTCCCCTGATTTGCGGCGGGTGCTGCAAAAATTTCAGGCTGATAGACCTGACCGTTGCCCAGCGGAGAAACTGTTTGTCCCTGATAAATGGACTAGTAGAGTTATCTCTGAGGTTCATTGTTCGGTGTTGGCTGGTCATCCTGGAATCTTTGGTACCAGAGATTTGGTGGCTAGATCCTTTGGTGGCCGTCTTTGTCGCGGGATGTGCGTTCTTTTGTGCAGTCCTGTGGGACTTGTGCTCGGGCTAAGCCCTGCTGTTCTCGTGCCAGTGGGTTGCTTTTGCCCTTGCCGGTCCCGAAGAGGCCCTGGACGCATATCTCTATGGATTGTATTTCGGATCTCCCTGTCTCTCAAAAGATGTTGGTCATTTGGGTGGTTTGTGATCGCTTCTCTAAGATGGTCCATTTGGTACCCTTGTCTAAATTACCTTCCTCCTCTGATTTGGTGCCATTGTTTTTCCAGCATGTGGTTCGTTTACATGGCATTCCGGAGAACATCATTTCGGACAGAGGTTCCCAGTTTGTTTCGAGGTTTTGGCGAGCCTTTTGTGCTAGGATGGGCATTGATTTGTCTTTTTCCTCGGCTTTCCATCCTCAGACAAATGGCCAAACCGAACGAACTAATCAGACTTTGGAAACATATCTGAGATGCTTTGTTTCTGCTGATCAGGATGATTGGGTGTCCTTTTTGCCTTTGGCTGAGTTCGCCCTTAATAATCGGGCCAGCTCGGCTACTTTGGTTTCGCCTTTTTTCTGCAATTCTGGTTTCCATCCTCGTTTCTCTTCAGTGCAGGTTGAGTCTTCGGACTGTCCTGGTGTAGATACTGTGGTGGATAGGTTGCAGCAGATTTGGTCTCATGTGGTGGACAATTTGACATTGTCCCAGGAGAAGGCTCAACGTTTCGCTAACCGCCGGCGCTGTGTGGGTCCCCGACTTCGTGTTGGGGATTTGGTTTGGTTGTCGTCTCGTTATGTTCCTATGAAGGTTTCCTCTCCTAAGTGTAAGCCTCTTTTCATTGGTCCGTATAAGATTTCTGAAGTTCTCAATCCTGTGTCGTTTCGTTTGACCCTTCCAGCTTCTTTTGCCATCCATAATGTATTCCATAGGTCGTTGTTGCGGAGATGCGTGGCGCCTGTGGGTCCATCCGTTGATCCTCCTGCCCCGGTGTTGGTTGAGGGGGAGTTGGAGTATGTGGTGGAGAAGATTTTGGATTCTCGTATTTCGAGACGGAAACTCCAGTACCTGGTCAAGTGGAAGGGTTATGGTCAGGAAGATAATTCCTGGGTCTTTGCCTCTGATGTTCATGCTGCCGATCTGGTTCGTGCCTTTCATTTGGCTCGTCCTGGTCGGCCTGGGGGCTCTGGTGAGGGATCGGTGACCCCTCCTCAAGGGGGGGTACTGTTGTGAATTCTGTTGTCAAGCTCCCTCCTGTGTTCATGAATGGTACTTCGGCTGGTTCTGTCCTTGGGCTTCCTCTGGTGGCTATGAGTGGAGCTGCTGCTTCTGAGTTTCCTTCCACAGGTGACGAGGTTAATTCGTTAGCTGGCTGCTCTATTTAACTCCACTTAGATCATTGCTCCATGCCACCTGTCAATGTTCCAGTATTGGTCTAGTTCACTCCTGGATCGTTCTTGTGACCTGTCTTCCCAGCAGAAGCTAAGTTCCTGCTTGTTTTTCTTTAGTTTGCTATTTTTCTGTCCAGCTTGCTATTTTGATTTTTGTCTTGCTTGCTGGAAGCTCTGGGACGCAGAGGGAGCGCCTCCGCACTGTGAGTCAGTGCGGAGGGTCTTTTGCGCCCTCTGCGTGGTCTTTTTGTAGTTTTTTGTGCTGACCGCAAAGTTACCTTTCCTATCCTCAGTCTGTTCAGTAAGTCGGGCCTCACTTTGCTAAATCTATTTCATCTCTGTGTTTGTATTTTCATCTTTACTCACAGTCATTATATGTGGGGGGCTGCCTTTTCCTTTGGGGAATTTCTCTGAGGCAAGGTAGGCTTTATTTTTCTATCTTCAGGGCTAGCTAGTTCCTTAGGCTGTGTCGAGTTGCATAGGGAGCGTTAGGAGCAATCCACGGCTATTTCTAGTGTGTGTGATAGGACTAGGGATTGCGGTCAGCAGAGTTCCCACGTCTCAGAGCTCGTCCTATATTATTTGTAACTATCAGGTCATTCCGTGTGCTCTTAACCACCAGGTCCATTATTGTCCTTACCACCAGGTCATAACATATATCCCAGTTACATATCATTCATTCTTTACAAATTTCCCCAAAAGTTTGGATTTTGACGAATCTTAAATTTTGGGAATTTGATTAAAAAAAAATGTTTTTGTCTTTCTTGAAATATTATTGAAGGTGTAAAATAATAAAACACGTTATACTAATCTGTCCGGGGCCCTCACCATTCGGACGCCCACTGAATTAAAAACTTGGGGATCTACATGAATTCTGCAAATTTTGAGCATTTGCACCTCCGCTGTCTATGGAAGTCCCATAGAAAATGAGTATCAATTGCGAATTTAGGTATTGAACCCTAATGGGGACACTAGTGACATTGTCAGGAAAGTGCTGCCAAATAGGTTGGCGCTGTAGAGTAAAGCATAATAAATACATCAATGAGTGTAGGCACATCCTTGCCATGTGCAAAAATTATAATTTTCTTTTATGTATTTGCACACTTTGGGATGTTTAACGTACACTATTTTGTTGGATGATTTCTGTTTTGCTCCTTTAATTTTCAAGACTTTCACTATCTGCCACTTTTGTTTGGAGTACAGTGGGTGTTCTCCATGAAGCTGTTCTTCCCTTTCCCGGCTGTCAGAGTAACCTGTATAATTAGGGTTGAAGATAAAGGGGAGCAAGAAGACATAACTACAGGAACAAACTACATACATGGTTTGTTTGCAATCTGTGACCATGGAGAGGCAGTTGCACCAACCTGGTGCACATAGATGTGCATAATAACGGTATACAATAAGGCTACGTAGAGACGTAACATCATTTCTATGAATTTTCCATCCCTATTTTTGCTTGATAAATCCACAATGGAATACAGTGTAAGGCTACTTTCCCACTAGCGTCGGATTCGGCCCGTAGCATTGCGTCGGGCCGAGATTCCGACGCTAGCGTTTGATGCGCCGCACAACGGGTGCAGCGGATGCATTTCTCCGGCCCATCCGCTGCCCCATTGTGAGGTGCGGGGAGGTGGGGGGCGGAGTTCCGGCCACGCATGCACGGTCGGAAAAAGCGGTCCGTCAGCAGCAAAAAACGTTACATTTAATGTTTTTTGCTCCCGGCGGTCCGCCACAACACGGTGCAACTGTCGCACGACGGTTGCGACGTGTGTCAATACGTCGCAATACGTTGGTAATGTTACTCTATGGGGCAAAAACGCATCCTGCACACAACTTTGCAGGATGTGTTTTTTTCCCCTAAACGACTCATTGCGACGTATTGAAAACGACGCTAGTGTGAAAGTAGCCTTAGCAAAATGCTTGGGACTCTCCTAATCTCATCAACGTATTACTTTTTATTTTTAGGCCAGAATTTGAGCTGTTTTATGGTTTGGCAGCATGCCAATTTTCTCCTGTCATTTTTTTTTTTTTTTTTATTTTCCCCATAGACGAAAAGTGGGTGACCAAACTCCACAATAAATTCGCAACACAGTAGAGTTTCTTAACATGCAGCAAAATTCACTATTAAAAATTTATTTAAAAAAAAAATTAAAAAAATTTAAATTAACAAAATAAATTAATACACTCCACCAGTAGGGTTTCTATGCCAGATTGTGTATCCTGACCTCCTTGTTTGTTTTATTTTAATATTTGTTGGAGAAGTTGCAGCAGAAAAGAGACATTATTACTGGAAGGGGCCCAGGATGGCGGGCATGATAACAGGATGGGGGACTTATATTACTGGAAGCGGTAGAGGATGGGGGACCTATATTACTAAAAGGGGCCCAGAATGGTGGACATGATAACAGGATGGGGGACCTATATTAATGGAAGTGGTACAGGATTGGGGAGCTATATTACTAATAGGGGCCAAGAAGTGGGGGGCATTATACCAGAATGGGGGATATATTACAGGAATAGGCTTTTCAATGGAGGACATTATACCAGTAAAGAAATACATTATACCAGGAAACGGCACAGAATGGAGATCATGATACCAGGAAAGGGAGACATTATTCCAGGAAGGGGACCCGAATTGATGCCATTATGCCAGTATGGGGACATTAGAACTGGAAGCGGGCCAGGATGAGAGACATTATACCGTACAAGGAAAAGGCTCAGGATGAAGGACATTATACCTGAAAGGGGACCAGGATGGGGGAATTATTACAAGAAGGGGCCAGGATAGGGCTCGTTATTCCAGGAAAGGGGCACAAGATGGGGGACATTATTCTAGGAAGGGGCTAGGATCGGGGACATTATTACAGGATGGGGGGAATTATTACATGAGAGGGCAAACACATATGTCTTCACAGGATCTAGAATATTACAAGGGCCCATACATCTCACAGACATGCAGGTGGTGGCCTAGGTCTAAATTTTGCACCAGGGCCTATCAGGCTCTAATCACACAACTACTGGCACAAGAGGTCAGAATGCTGGGGAAACAGAACCACCTGCAGAGGTCTTTTGTGAGGTTTTTTAACCACAAAAATACACTACCAGTCGGCAAGGAAATCTGCAGCTAGATCCACACGATTTTGTGTCACTGTGCCGCTACTGACTTCCATGGGGATGCTGTGAACTTGCCCTATACAGTGAGATACATATCAACTTTAGTTGCAAAATAGTTTAATTTACTCTATATTAGAGAACCTTAAAATTGGGACAAAAAATGATATACTGTATATATACTGTTTGAACTTTATTTGCAGAAGTCACGAGAGTGTTATTAAAAATCAAAATACCGTAGCAAAAATTCTATTATTGGTTGGTACAATGTTAAAGGTTATCATAGCTTTCAATACAAAACAGATATAGCTTTTGAAATCTCTAAAAATATAAAAATAAAATATAGACTCAAAAAAAAGAAATACAAATACAGAGAAATACATGAATACAGTAAATCTTGTCCAGGTAATTAAATAATAACGAAGATAAAAAGATAATAAATATGGAAAAAAAAATGGCAAAGCAAATAGAAAATTCTCCATGGTATAATACACCACAAATAACAATTTCAATTTTCAATATACTAAAGCGAATTGCAGAATTGCAGCACTTTTAGACCTAATACTATCTAATAGACCTGACAGAATAACACATCTGCAGGTGGTCGGGCATCTAGGAAATAGCGACCACAATATTGTACAGTTTCACCTGTCTTTCACTAGGGGGACTTGTCAGGGAGTCACAAAAACACTGAACTTTAGGAAGGCAAAGTTTGACCAGCTTAGAGATGCCCTTAATCTGGTAGACTGGGACAATATCCTCAGAAATAAGAATACAGATAATAAATGGGAAATGTTTAAGAACATCCTAAATAGGCACTGTAAGCGGTTTATACCTTGTGGGAATAAAAGGACTAGAAATAGGAAAAACCCAATGTGGCTAAACAAAGAAGTAAGCCAGGCAATTAACAGTAAAAAGAAAGCATTTGCACTACTAAAGCAGGATGGCACCATTGAAGCTCTAAAAAACTATAGGGAGAAAAATACTTTATCTAAAAAACTAATTAAAGCTGCCAAAAAGGAAACAGAGAAGCACATTGCTAAGGAGAGTAAAACTAATCCCAAACTGTTCTTCAACCATATCAATAGTAAAAGAATAAAAACTGAAAATGTAGGCCCCTTAAAAAATAGTGAGGAAAGAATGGTTGTAGATGACGAGGAAAAAGCTAACATATTAAACACCTTCTTCTCCATGGTATTCACGGTGGAAAATGAAATGCTAGGTGAAATCCCAAGAAACAATGAAAACCCTATATTAAGGGTCACCAATCTAACCCAAGAAGAGGTGCGAAACCGGCTAAATAAGATTAAAATAGATAAATCTCCGGGTCCGGATGGCATACACCCACGAGTACTAAGAGAACTAATTAATGTAATAGATAAACCATTATTTCTTATTTTTAGGGACTCTATAGCGACAGGGTCTGTTCCGCAGGATTGGCGCATAGCAAATGTGGTGCCAATATTCAAAAAGGGCTCTAAAAGTGAACCTGGAAATTATAGGCCAGTAAGTCTAACCTCTATTGTTGGTAAAATATTTGAAGGGTTTCTGAGGGATGTTATTCTGGATTATCTCAATGAGAATAACTGTTTAACTCCGTATCAGCATGGGTTTATGAGAAATCGCTCCTGTCAAACCAATCTAATCAGTTTTTATGAAGAGGTAAGCTATAGGCTGGACCAAGGTGAGTCATTGGACGTGGTATATCTCGATTTTTCCAAAGCGTTTGATACCGTGCCGCACAAGAGGTTGGTACACAAAATGAGAATGCTTGGTCTGGGGGAAAATGTGTGTAAATGGGTTAGTAACTGGCTTAGTGATAGAAAGCAGAGGGTGGTTATAAATGGTATAGTCTCTAACTGGGTCGCTGTGACCAGTGGGGTACCGCAGGGGTCAGTATTGGGACCTGTTCTCTTCAACATATTCATTAATGATCTGGTAGAAGGTTTACACAGTAAAATATCGATATTTGCAGATGATACAAAACTATGTAAAGCAGTTAATACAAGAGAAGATAGTATTCTGCTACAGATGGATCTGGATAAGTTGCAAACTTGGGCTGAAAGGTGGCAGATGAGGTTTAACAATGATAAATGTAAGGTTATACACATGGGAAGAAGGAATCAATGTCCCCATTACACACTGAATGGGAAACCACTGGGTAAATCTGACAGGGAGAAGGACTTGGGGATCCTAGTTAATGATAAACTTACCTGGAGCAGCCAGTGCCAGGCAGCAGCTGCCAAGGCAAACAGGATCATGGGGTGCATTAAAAGAGGTCTGGATACACATGATGAGAGCATTATACTGCCTCTGTACAAATCCCTAGTTAGACCGCACATGGAGTACTGTGTCCAGTTTTGGGCACCGGTGCTCAGGAAGGATATAATGGAACTAGAGAGAGTAAAAAGGAGGGCAACAAAATTAATAAAGGGGATGGGAGAACTACAATACCCAGATAGATTAGCGAAATTAGGATTATTTAGTCTAGAAAAAAGACGACTGAGGGGCGATCTAATAACCATGTATAAGTATATAAGGGGACAATACAAATATCTCGCTGAGGATCTGTTTATACCAAGGAAGGTGACGGGCACAAGGGGGCATTCTTTGCGTCTGGAGGAGAGAAGGTTTTTCCACCAACATAGAAGAGGATTCTTTACTGTTAGGGCAGCGAGAATCTGGAATTGCTTGCCTGAGGAGGTGGTGATGGCGAACTCAGTCGAGGGGTTCAAGAGAGGCCTGGATGTCTTCCTGGAGCAGAACAATATTGTATCATACAATTAGGTTCTGTAGAAGGACGTAGATCTGGGGATTTACAGTGGGGCAAAAAAGTATTTAGTCAGTCAGCAATAGTGCAAGTTCCACCACTTAAAAAGATGAGAGGCGTCTGTAATTTACATCATAGATAGACCTCAACTATGGGAGACAAACTAAGAAAAAGAAATCCAGAAAATCACATTGTCTGTTTTTTTAACAATTTATTTGCATATTATGGTGGAAAATAAGTATTTGGTCAGAAACAAACAATCAAGATTTCTGGCTCTCACAGACCTGTAACTTCTTCTTTAAGAGTCTCCTCTTTCCTCCACTCATTACCTGTAGTAATGGCACCTGTTTAAACTTGTTATCAGTATAAAAAGACACCTGTGCACACCCTCAAACAGTCTGACTCCAAACTCCACTATGGTGAAGACCAAAGAGCTGTCAAAGGACACCAGAAACAAAATTGTAGCCCTGCACCAGGCTGGGAAGACTGAATCTACAATAGCCAACCAGCTTGGAGTGAAGAAATCAACAGTGGGAGCAATAATTAGAAAATGGAAGACATACAAGACCACTAATAATCTCCCTCGATCTGGGGCTCCACGCAAAATCCCACCCCGTGGGGTCAAAATGATCACAAGAACGGTGAGCAAAAATCCCAGAACCACGCGGGGGGACCTAGTGAATGAACTGCAGAGAGCTGGGACCAATGTAACAAGGTCTACCATAAGTAACACACTACGCCACCATGGACTCAGATCCTGCAGTGCCAGACGTGTCCCACTGCTTAAGCCAGTACATTTATACATATTAGTCCAAAGAAGTGAATATAGAACACATTCACAGTAGCAATACCTCAAAAACCTAGTAGATATATACACCAGGCTACAGAATGTTTATGTTCAAAAGTAGAAAATTTTATTAACATAAATAAAATATGCATACACAATAATAAAAACAGGATGCCTCCAATCCAAAACACCGGCACCATGGGTGCTTGACAGGTATGTAGCCCATAAAGATATCACTTTGGAACAAAATATACAAGGATCATTTCCATTATAATCATTATGACTGATATTTTGTGGCTACATAACGATATGTCTATGATCTAGTAGAGTGCTGGGGGGGGAGATTACTATACTCCGGTACTGTAGCTGTATAGAATTGCTAAATAAGCCTATTATATGTGTATATGTTGTATGAAAATAATACTAACAATAATGCCTTGTATATATATATATTGCCAGAGCATATACACCTCACAACCAGGTTATAAATATATATAGATACATAAAGTGCAACATCATGAAAATAGATAGTCAAAATACCATAACCAAAGTGGTCTCAATATCTAACCCTGGTATGTGAAGGCAATATGCACTCCAAAGCCCCAGCAGCAACCTAATCAAGAGACATAGTTACCTCCAAACACTCACTGGGCCGGGAAATGAAGGCTTCGTATTCTACAGGAACACGCGGGGGGTTCATTGATTTTCTTAGAAGGGTTGTCTGATGACGACAGCCCAATACATATAATAGAGCAGGGTCTTTCACCCCTATTTCCACATATGTTAGCCAGTGTGAAGAGCTACTATTGAAGAGCAGCTCTAGCTCTCTAGAAAGCAGATTGTTTTTTTTCGTAACTGGCATGCAATACTGTACTTTTCCTGTAGTGGCCGCTGAAGAAAAAATGTCTGGACCGCCACAGCGATTCTTGCTGATCATGATCGGTACTGATCATCTCTTGTTTTTGAATTCAGATTCATGGATACCAACTATAGGTTCCCATATAGATTCAATGTAAGTTGTACCAACCTGGTGACTTCAGCGGGATCAGCCAACTATCTGATGGGTATCGGGAGAGGAGGATGAGGCAGTTGTAACTTTAACACTCAATCCATTGGTTTTCAAGGGAGATAGGTCGCTGTCAGAGATGTCCTCTTGTTTCCCCATTGAAAACACATGAACTCTCAGACAAACCGGCTGATCATGGTTTAGGGAGTTGGGAAAGTTAGCTGTCTGCTGAACAAACTGACAGCCTGACAGGTATCTCATGAACATGGTCAGCTTAAACCTACTCATTTAAACCCCCACAAGGATATTGATTGTTTTATAGAGGTTGTCCAAGATTTTGGCTCCAGTCTGCAGTCACTCTATGTTCCTGAAGACTTGTTAATTCTCACAGCATGCACAGTGCGTGCTGTCAGGATTCTCCAATGCTGGTGTCAGGTGCTGACAGTCATGTGACTCCAAGTATGTGATTTGCATACTTCCAGCCACAGTCCGTCTAGACAAGTCCAGCTTCTCTCAACTAAGTTGTATTGAGCGAGGCTGCGCACATCTAGTAGGCATGTGACTGCATGCATGCAAATCGTATCTGTCTGCTCCCAGAACCAAATAATCCTGAGAGCACGTGTAACACCCCAGGTAACCGGTTGTATCAGTGATGTTGCCTTCCTTTCGGGGAGGGCGATATCACGCGTGGAGGCAAGGAGGATTCTCTCTCTTTACCAGGTAAGCACACACATGCAGCACATTCTGAATCCAGGCCCGGAGGGGGAGCTCAGGACCCGGATTCAGGGGAGCTTCCCCAGCTTTAAGTATCCTGGTCTGGAGGAGGAGTTAGTTCAGTTGGAGAGAGACATAGAGGCAGAAGGAAGTCTGAGAGAGCAGACAGTGGAGCCGTGCATCCAGGACTGGGAGTTGGAGAACCTGAAAGGTTGATGAATGCAGTGGAGCATTGAGGAAAGGAGCGAATGAGTGAAACAGGGCTCAGAGGGGAACTGCGACCGGGCACCCTCAGAGCTTTTGTAGAACTCTAAGACACGAAGCAGAACCGGAGGGCACTAGACTACATGTTAACCGCCCGCACCAAGCCTGAGGTACAGCAGTACTCTAAGAGCCTGGGTCATGGTAGATACAATATAAAAAGGCTCAAACTGCCAACCGTGCATGCAACTGTCCCAGGACAGGGGAGAGAGGATACCTTGCCAGCAAGCTACAAGCAGAAGAGACCTCACCATCTTAGCACAAGTAGGAAAGGCTTATGGACCTCACCTGGGAGACAGATCACTTTTGCCTCCAAGCCGGTGATGACCACATCACCGCCTGTGCCTGGTACCCTGGACTGTGGCCTGCTAACGACAGTAAACCAGGTAAAGATTTTACAACTTGTGTCCTCCACTTATTCGTCAGCATACACCATCTTTGCCACACACCTTGGGCGCCCTGGGGACCCCGCTTCACCTGTGGGAAGCGTCACCATCTAGCCGCCATACCAGCACCCCAGAGGACCCCTTTAAACGGCGTCGGTCCCTACTGATCGAGAACCACAGGTGGCGTCACAAACAATAGACTTTATTCACAATTCCCCTTAAAAGACCATTCCCCTTTAAGTGAGCACCAAGGGCCACGGACCAGGTCGCAGCCACCGTGACATCCCTTTATAAGAGTGACCGGACCCGATGCAGAGTACCCCACTGCCCTGGTGGGCGACTCACACGCACATTGCGCAATGTGAAGATTCACAAGTCTGCAGTCACGTGGAGACTGGACAACACCATTAGGAAAAGCAGCCACTATGAGTATTTGCACATGACATCTTTTTTAGACAACTGGAATTCATCTGAAAAAGCGCCGCAAAAAATTAACATAATGTACAGCAATGTTAAAATGATATTGCTGTGCACATGCTTATTATTTTGTTACTTTTTTAATCACTTCAGAATTTGGAAATTGTGAAGTGGTTAAAAAAATCAGCATGTTAATTTTTCGCCACTATAGTAGAAAGCCCAGAAAAAAAAGATGCGCCAAAAACTACATGGCAAAGCCACAAGCAACGCCACTTAGGTGAAACACCGTTAGGGTTTCCCAGCGGCAAGAAAAACTTGACAGAAGTGCTTACAAAAACTTGAAGGTTCTGTGGTCACATATGCTTTATTCTGCACTGGAGAAGGTTGTGGAGAAGTAGTAGAATTGTCGGTTCTGTGCCTGTGGGAGAAAAGAGGGAAGAAAAATTGTGAAGGGAGAAAAGATCTTCTTTCCATTTAGTCTTTATGTACACTAAGTGGTTTTCAAAAGTTCAAAAACTGTGTGTTTTCAATCAGAAACTCTTCATGAAAAACTCTTCAAGCAGAAACTCTCCTTTTTTTGAGGGGGGGGGGGGTTTCCTGAATAGCTTCCTGAAGGATTATTGAAAGATTGGACAATGCCTAAAATGGAGTTGATTCCATCAGAATCTGCTTCCCTCAGGTGTTTTTAAAAACTTTTTCATATAAGACAAAAAAAAAGTTCACCGAAAACTCGCATGAACAAAGTGAATTTCTCCTAGAGAAAAAATTGAAAGGGTTTTCCAAGAGTTTTTGAAGCAGCTTTCAAGGAGGACTTTGAAGAATTTCCAATCAAGAAAATCGTGAAAATAACAATATAACTCAGTGTGAACATAGTCTTAGAGTTTGTGCACATGACGGCTCTTCCAGATATTCAAACCCAACGACTCTTTCAAGAGTTAGTCACTTTTAAAAAGGCTGGTGGGTTTTTGGACCCTAAGGTGTCCTACTTAGCGTTTTTTCTGAGCGATCTTTCAACATTTTTGAATTCCACGTGGTTTTGAAGCATTTTTCTGGTTTCTTATGTACTGGTGTTTTCGGGACTAATAACAAGGTTGTGTGCACTGACCCTTATGGTCTCTACCAAAAACCGTTGGGTTTTTGTACCCTAAGGTGTCCTACTTAGCGATCTGTCAACATTTTTGAATTCCACGTGGTTTTGAAGCACTTTTCTGTTTTTTTTTGTACTGGTGTTTTCGGGACTAATAACAAGCTTGTGTGCACTGACCCTTATGGTCTCTACCAAAAACCGTTGGGTTTTTGTACCCTATGGTGTCCTACTTAGTGTTTTTTCGGAGCGCTCTTTCAACGTTTTTGAATGCCACTGTGTTTTTGAGCATTTTTTTGGTTTGTTTTGTACTAGTGTCTTCGGGACTGATCACAACATTGTGTGCACTGACCCTTATTGTTTCTACTTTCTAAATCTTGGTATAAAGAACTGGACGGCTTCTGCCTGTATCTGTCCCATTATATTAGTACAGGATTGTTGTCTGAACACAGACATGCTGAAGGTATTGGTTTATAAAAAAGTATATTACAAAAATAATTTTTAAAAATTATGCATAAAAAAATCAGAAAAAAAAAATTATACTTTTCTCAACTTTCCTGTGCCTATTTGTCGTTTGCGATCCTTATTTCCTAACTTGCTAATTCCATCACGCCGCAGCCAATTTCCATTTTTGCTTTTTCCGTCCCCTTCTTCCAAGAGCCATAACTTTTTTATTTTTCCATCAACATTGCCTTATGAGGGCTTCCTTTCTTAGGACGAGTTGTACCATGAAATGACAACATTCTTTTTATCACAGGAAAACGCTAAAAAAAAATTCCAAGTGCTTTGAAATTGCAATGAAATTTGGAATTCCACAAATGTTTTTTGGATTTTTTATTTACCATGTTTACCATACAGTAAAACTTACCTGGCAATATGATTCTCTAGATCAGGACGAGTACACAGATACCAAACATTCATCTTTTTTTTTTATTTACGTGGTGAAATCAAATTCGGATATTTGTAAAAAAAAAAAAAAATGTTTTTGTTGCCATTTTCTGAGACCGTAACATTTTCATTTTTCAGTATCTGGGGTTGGGTGATGGCTTATTTTTTGCACCCTGAGCTGACATTTTTACTGATACCTTTTTGGGGTAGATACGATGTTTTGTTTGCCTCTTATTACAATATTGTAGCGGACAAAAAAAATTTAATTCTGATGTTTCTACTTTTTTATCTCGCTACGCCGTATCCCGATCTGATTTATTTATTTTATATTTTGATAGATCGGAGTTTTACAAACACAGTGATGCCAAATATGTGTATTTTGTATTATTATTCTAATTTTAATAGAGCACATGGGGTTGTTTGAGCGTTTTGATTTTTTAGATTTTTCCCATATAATTTTTTTTTTACTTTTTACTGTATATAATAGTCCCCTAAGGGGATTTGAAGCTGTGATTGTTTGATTGCTTGTATTATGCATAACAATGCATAGAGAAAATCACAATCTCCTATGAACGCCAGCTGAACGCTGGTTTCAACAGGAAAATCCTAATGAAAGGTACGGAGGTCATCAGTAGACCCCCGGCTGTCACAGCAACCCATCAGTGACCTGCGATCATGTCACGGCGTGCCGATGGAAGCATGGAATGACATGCCCCCTGTCGACACGTGATCAATGCTGCTGTCAGGTTTACAGTGGCATTTCACAGGTTAACAGCCACAGGCTGACTATACGCCATATGTCATGAAGGGTTTCAAGGGGTTAACATTAAGCTGATCAGTAAGTGCTCCCCCTGCTGGCACCTAAGAGATCAGCACTATTTAATGATTAACTTCCCTGCAGCGCCACCACTGGGGAAACTAAGTATTGCACAGAGCTCATGCAAGGCTATAGATGGGGACCGTCCTCCAGGCTAAGAAACGCTCTCTTTTCTAGATGTTTTTTACTGTGGCCAATAAATAACGATCCTGAACAGAAAAAAAAGACCACTTTATAATTACCGTAGTAATATAGATAAAAGTGGGTTTAAAAAAAAGGACAATCTTTTTAAATAATCCCTCTGAAAACAAAGTAACCATCTCATTAATTTTACCTGAAATAAAGAATGAGATTTTTTTTAACTGTTATTCCCTAGTATGAACGACTCGTATTCTCTAGACACAGGCTCCATTTTAGCATGCAGAAGCTGTAGGAAGACTCATTACAGTAATTAATCTGAATGTGGCACTCAATATCTCCAGTCTATTCCTAAATAACAGTATCAGCCACAGAAAGGAGAGAAGAATGTGTGGAATTACTGGTTACTGTAGAAGGAAATTCAATTGTACCAAGGTCAGGAACACAACGCAGATGTGCGGATGTAAAATTTAATGTATCATCTGATAATTACATTATATTTTAGTATGGTTTTTTTTTTATAAACATATTTTTGTTATTTAGCTTTTTCATTTTGATTTCTTACGCTTACGAAATAATCTAATTGGCCACTAGAGAAGAAACAATAAGCTGATTCTTCCAGGTTATCTTTCCAGTTCACTTCTCAGCTTTACTGTATAGACTGGGGAACAATAAGCAGAATCATCTCACTATCATTACATTTTGTGCGAGTTAAAGAGGTTGTCCAGGCTGCACTTGGTCAGGATTTTCCTGTAGAAACTTGATTCCAGGTCACCCAGTTGCTCTATGCTCATCCACCTGAGGCTCAGACACCGGCCTCGCCCTGGCCACTCATGGAGTTCGGCTCAACAGGACTGGATTTTTATTTTATTTTTATTTTTCAAAAGAAAATATGGTGCATACAAAAGAAAAATTTATATGGTCGACATGACCCAGTCGATGCGTTTCGACTGCACTAGACAGTTTTTCTCGTGACCATGAGTCCAGTCGAAACTCGTTGACTGAGTCATGTCGACCATGTAAATTTTTCTTTTCTATGCACCATATTTTCTTTTGAAAAAGAAAAAGTAAAGAAAAATCCAGTCCTGTTGAGCTGGACTCAAAATTCTTTCTATTTTCCAGGTTTTTCCTGTGCCTGAGGTCATGTGACTGCAAGTGTGCGATTTGCATACTTCTGCCACATTCAGACTAGATGTGTATAGATGTGTACATGTTTCCTACATACAAGTATCTAGTTGGCATGTAATAACATGTACACAAATCACATACTTGAGGTCACGTTTTTTCCCGATCCTGGCACTGGCACTTGAGAATCCTGACAGTGCGCTCTGAAGAGACACAAGTCTGCAGTCACATAAAGTGACCTGATGGCATGTTCCCTTTAATTATTTGTTACCAAAGGTCCAACTTCAAACTCTTAGGCTCATAAGGAACTAAAAATGCATTGTGCCATTTACTGTATAATGATGATGTGAGAGAGTGGTGTTTAGAACACTTCAGGCACCTGTACTGGGGCGTGAGTGCTCCCTACACACCTCTTATATCTCCTCTCTGCTACAAATCTATTATTATTATTTAACGACCTTCGGCTTGATCTTGAACCATGGCAACTTGATTGATCAACGCTCTGTAGGAAGATCAATCTTGTGGAAGCCTAGGTAGGTCCACCAGGGTCTTCACTGTTATCTTGATTGTGTCAAGCCAACAGGTTGCTGGTCTTCCTCTTCGCCTTGTTCCTTCTATTCTTCAAATCATGATGCACTTCTCTGGTGATTTTTTTCTTCGTATGATGTGTCCAAATTAGACAAGTTGTTGCTTGTCGAGTGACAAGTCTACATCCATCCTATCTATGGTCCACCATTGGTGGAGGAAACTATAAGTCCAATCATATCATGCATGATGTAGGGTGACATTGTCTCCTCGCACTATGGAATGGTTCAATCATACTCTTTTTATTGAGTCATATTAATGTGAAGAAGTAGTTATTACATTTTAAGCATGCAGCATGAGATGAGTTTATAATCTCCCAAGATGAAACCAGTTTGGAATAGAAAGTTTCTCAGTTTGTGCAATAAACTTAATATGGTCCTCATTAAATTTGTTACATCTCAGCTTATTATCGCTATTAGAATTTTTCCTAATATTGCATTATTATGACTTCTTCCTAAGAGATGCTACTAGTAATGTGTCTCCAGTCGCCCAGTCTCTTGGCTTTTCAGCCTACATGGCGTTATCTGTCATGCAAAGCTTCCTTCTATTCCTGCTAATTACAGATTCCCCTCGTACGTGTTTTTTATGTTCTTAGACTAATTAGATCTGGGCATATAAATGGCTGATTGGATAATATATTGGCGAAAGGATAGATAAGGGAGCTACATTAAAGAGTTGGGTCTTTGGGGAAATGGAGATCCTGTGGAGAACATCATTCTGTGCCGGGACGTTTGTTCTGTAATTGTTCAACACATTAGGAGAAATTAGACTGTTTTGCTAATGATGAAAACTTGAGGACTGGGAGTAAAAAAAATTCCAAAGAGAATTGGGAAATATAATTAAAACCTGGCCAATCTACTTAATGACAGCAAAAATCTATAAAGTTATAAAAAACTTTTAAAATTACTGTTTTGAAGGGGTTGTATCATGAAGACTACCTTTGGTGATAGACTCGAGGCGGCAGCATGTACCCGCCTGATTACTATTAGGTCTATCTGTATCAATGAATACCAAAACAACACAGGAGACAAGGTATAAAACAGTAAGCAATCTTTACCTTAAAGGGGTTGTCCAGGACTTTAATATTGATGGTATAGACTTATGATAGATCACCAATACCAGATCGGTGGGGGGTGCGAATCCCAGCACCCAGCTGTCCACATTGCCTTCAGTGGCCGGATGGCATCAGTTATGCAGCTGCAGAGGACATACCCGTCAACTGCATTCAGGTCATGGCCGGATAGTGCACATTCATCCCTATTTTAATTAATAGAAGTGCATCTGCAGCATCCCACTGCAGCCACTCAATGGAGCTGTGATGTTCCACAACTAATCACAAATGGCTTCCTCTGGCACCGGAAACAGCTAATCAGTGGTGGCCTCAGGTGTCACTCCCCTACGATAAGATCTTAGGAAATGATAGATTAAAGAGATACAAGCTGTAACAACTCTGCATGGCCTCACATCTCTCACACAATCTTACCCACTGCTCCAGGCCATGATGTGCTTTCTCTTTAATGCCAGCTCCATGTTCTATGTCTCTGCTCTCTGCATGCTTCATGGCTATGTGTATAGGGGGCCGGCGCCTGAACTCTCTGGTTCTTATAGGAATCAGGTGCATCTGTCCAATCAGTTCCTGACCAATTACCGAGAGGCCTCCTGTATATAGTGCAGCTCCACCCTGTGCTCTGGGCCTGTGCAATGTGTTAGCTCAGTTTGTTTCTTGCTTCTGAGTTTGCCAGGTCTAGCTCTGTGTTGCTCCCTCTCTGGAGGCTTTTCTCTGTGCATTTGCCTTTATCTTTGTCCGCCCTCCAGGAGGCAGAATATCCTGGTCTCTGTGTCTTTGTCCCTGTGTCTTTGTCCTTCTGTCTTGTTCCATTGCCTTGTCTGTACTTAGTCTTATCTCGGTCTCCTTGTCTGTGGCTTCCTTCCCTGCTGTGTCTTTCCTTGTGTTCTCAGTCTGCTTGCACTCCGCACTCTTGCGGCTCTGCCTGCTCTGCATCTTGGTGGCTTTGCCGCTGCTCCGCACTTCTGCGGTTCTGCTCCGTCTTGCTCTGCTCCGCTCCCGTTGCTGCAGAAACCTCTTGCTGCAGTTCCTCTCTGCAATCCTTGCAGTTCCACTTTGCTTAGCTTCTGCAGTATCTCTTGCTGCAGCTTCTCTCCACATTCTTTGCGGCTCTGATCAGCTTTTGTTGCTACGCTACCGCTTGCTGCTTTTCCACTCCTATCTGCAGTCTTGCACTCCTCTCCTGTGTGAACAGGTCCCTACCTGTTCCTCCAAACTATATATCCCTATCTGTTCCTTCATCTCACTCACAATTGGACTGCACTCGGGTGTCATCTGAGTGCAGCCTGATTCTAATATCTCATCAGCTAGTCCTGTGTTTCCTGCCGTCCTAGCCAGTCCTGTCTCCTGCCGTCCTAAGTCAGTCCTGTGTCTCCTGCCGTCCTAGCAAGCCCTGTGTTCTCTGCCATGTCTCTGCCAGCCCTGTGTTCCAAACTACATAACTGTACCTGCACGTCCAGTGTGAACAGGCCCTTACCTGTTCCTTCATATACCACATCAACCAGTCCTGTGTTCTCTGCCGTGCCTCCCAATCCTGTGTTCCTGCCAGTCCTGCCGTTCCTGCCCTGCCTTCCAGTCCTGTGTTCCTGCTGTCCTAGCCAGTCCTGTGTTCTCTGCCGTGTCTCTGCCAGCCCTGTCTCAGCCATGCCAGCCTACTCGTCTGTGTTCCAGCCGTGCTCTTCTGCCAGTCCTGCCTAATGCCCGCACCAATCCTGGTGTTCCTGTCTCCCAAGTGGGATCAGCAGCCACAGCCAGACACCATCCTGGAGTAGCACCTGGCAGCTGCCTGCTGCACAAGCCTGTCCTCACCATCAGAGGCTCCAGTGAAAACCCAGGCAGCTGTCATAGTCATGCCCCTTCCAGGGTAGTCTGGTTTGTGGCACAGTGGGGCCACAAAACCCCCGAGCTCACGCCCACCAGTCAGGGCGTGAGCGTAACAGTTTGCACAGGCCATGGCCTCCGCTGTATCCCATGTCCTACCACTCTCAGAGCATGATGAACTTTCTGTCTACCGGTATGAGCAAGCTGAAGAATTTGTTCCGCGCTGTGTCGTTCCAATTGAGGAGACCTCAGGCCCAATCATAATTTCAAACGCTCTCTACGATCAACTCCGGGCCTATGAGGAAGAGCACAACGCAGCAGACCCACCTAGGTTCTATGGGAATCCAGAGGAATGCCAAAGCTTCCTGGAACAGTGCTTGCGCTACATCCTGCAGAATGCAGCTTGTTTTCCCTCTGACCAGATTAAGGTGGCCTACATCATGTCCTACCTAGCAGGAGATGCTTTATTATGGATTTGTCCCCTCTGGGAAGCAGGGGATCCTATCGTCATGAGTCTTGGGGCCTTCCTGGTGGCCTTCCGTAAAGTCTTTGACAAGCCTCGTCCTGCTGCTCCTGTGAAGTCTTCCCCATCTAGATCCGAGAGGCGCTCCAGACGGGCGAAACCTGTGAAGAAACCTCCACGTCAAGCCATGACCGTCTGTGATCCTCCAGTTCCTCTACCCGTTAAAGCAGCTACTCTAATAGAACCCAAAAAGACTGTCAAGAGTGGACTGGCAAAGCATCAGTCTAAGACCAGTCGTAAGAAGGGCTTACTATGTTGCTGCTGTTGTGAGGAACACCTGGAAGACCTCTGTCCAGGGGATCTAAAGCTCCAAAACCTCGGGCCAGTAGGAGAGACTGCCCTTGGTGAGAATAACTCCCTTCCGCTAAAGTCTGAGTCTGTTCCAGTGCCTTGTGGGAGCTTCGGTCCTGCAGATGTGTTAAAGCTGCTAACCAGACGGAGTCTAAGTGTGATTCCTGTTCCACTGCTCCAGAATCCTGTGAAGGTGTTTGGTGATTGCCGAGTCCTACTTATGAACAGTCCAGTGTTGAAGGGACAACTACAGCTCCAAATCGGAGCATTGTATGCGGAGAGATTTGTTTTCCACTGGTTGACCAGTCCGCCCGTCGGTCGTTCTGAACCGGATACTCTGCTGCCCGTTCCGGTCCAAAGACCCAGCGTGGTTCTGCGTTTGGAACTATCAAGTCTCCAGAAGTTTCTTGTTCCTAAACTGCTAGGTCAATCTACAGTGTTGATATCTTCGCCACCTAATCTGCTGGCTATTGAGTCACGGTGTGCTGACCTCACTGAAGTAAAGAAAGCAGTGGCGTCCTCTCCGCACACCTCCAGTGACCAGTTCCCAGGAACATCCCTGTCACTTAAAAATTTTTCCCTGAACTTTGGGAAGAAGATGCTTCCTGTAAAGATGCCTTCAGATTCCATGTGGCAGGTGGATGAAGAAATTGCAGCTGAAGCTCTTGCATCTCTGTTCTTCACCAGTCCGGAGGAAGAGATGGTCCAGTTTTGTCTGAGTAACAAGCTGATGGGGCTTCCTGAATGTATGCCTTCTGCTTCCAAGTAGCTACTTGATACTAAGACAGAGACTTACTCATCCTCTAATCTAGAAGAGGAGGTCCAGTTTTTTCAGGGTACCAGGCTGAAGATGTTTTCTGTATGTATGCCTCCAGTTTCCATCTGGCTATTTGGTGAAGATCCCAAGACAGAAGTATTCTCATCTCTGCTTCTCACCGGTCTAAAGGAGAAGGTCCAATTTTCTTGTAATGATGGGCTTAAGTTGGATCCAGTGAACGTGTCTTCAGTTTCCAAGGAATCACATTATGTTGTGGTCAAATCGCAAGCTTCCAAGTCCCTGCTTTCAATTAACCAGGTGAAAGAAGTCCTGTCCCTTGTGTCTTCTGTGTGGGAAGCTGATCGTACTGGACTCAAAGAGACTGAGCATCCTGAGATCTCTAATGTCTCAAATACCTCATTCTACGAAAGGAATGTTGTGATGGCTATGACTATGTGTCCTCCTATCCTTCTTCTACAGGTTGTTCTGGCGGGCTTGAAGAGGAGGGGCCGTAAAGGGGGGGGGTACTGTAACATCTCTGCTGGCATCGCAGCATGGCCTCACATCTCTCACACAATCTTACCCACTGCTCCAGGTCATGATGTGCTTTCTCTTTAATGCCAGCTCCATGTTCTATGTCTCTGCTCTCTGCATGCCTCATGGCTATGTGTATAGGGGGCCGGCGCCTGAACTCTCTGGTTCTTATAGGAATCAGGTGCACCTGTCCAATCAGTTCCTGACCAATTACCGAGAGGCCTCCTGTATATAGTGCAGCTCCACCCTGTGTGGGCCTGTGCAATGTGTTAGCTCAGTTAGTGTTTTGCTTCTGAGTTTGCCAGGTCTAGCTCTGTGTTGCTCCCTCTCTGGAGGCTTTTCTCTGAGCATTTGCCTTTATCTTTGTCCGCCCTCCAGGAGGCAGAATATCCTGGTCTCTGTGTCTTTGTCCCTGTGTCTTTGTCCTTGTGTCTTCTTCCATTGCCTTGTCTGTACTTTGTCTTATCTCGGTCTCCTTGTGTGTGGCTTCCTTCCCTGCTGTGTCTTTCCTTGTGTTCTCGGTCTGCTTGCACTCCGCACTCTTGCGGCTCTGCCTGCTCTGCATCTTGGTGGCTTTGCCGCTGCTCCGCACTTCTGCGGTTCTGCTCCGTCTTGCTCTGCTCCGCTCCCGTTGCTGCAGAAACCTCTTGCTGCAGTTCCTCTCTGCAATCCTTGCGGTTCCACTTTGCTTAGCTTCTGCAGTATGTCTTGCTGCAGCTTCTCTCCACATTCTTTGCGGCTCTGCTCAGCTTTTGTTGCTACGCTACCGCTTGCTGCTTTTCCATTCCTATCTGCAGTCTTGCACTCCTCTCCTGTGTGAACAGGTCCCTACCTGTTCCTCCAAACTATATATCCCTACCTGTTCCTTCATCTCACTCACAATTGGACTGCACTCGGGTGTCATCTGAGTGCAGCCTGATTCTAATATCTCATCAGCTAGTCCTGTTTCCTGCCGTCCTAGCCAGTCCTGTCTCCTGCCGTCCTAAGTCAGTCCTGTGTCTCCTGCCGTCCTAGCAAGCCCTGTGTTCTCTGCCGTGTCTCTGCCAGCCCTGTGTTCCAAACTACATATCTGTACCTGCACGTCCAGTGTGAACAGGCCCTTACCTGTTCCTTCATATACCACATCAACCAGTCCTGTGTTCTCTGCCGTGCCTCCCAATCCTGTGTTCCTGCCAGTCCTGCCGTTCCTGCCCTGCCTTCCAGTCCTGTGTTCCTGCTGTCCTAGCCAGTCCTGTTTCCTGCCGTGTCTCTGCCAGCCCTGTGTTCTCTGCCGTGTCTCTGCCAGCCCTGTCTCAGCCGTGCCAGCCTACTCGTCTGTGTTCTAGCCGTGCTCTTCTGCCAGTCCTGCCTAATGCCCGCACCAATCCTGGTGTTCCTGTCTCCCAAGTGGGATCAGCAGCCACAGCCAGACACCACCCTGGAGTAGCACCTGGCAGCTGCCTGCTGCACAAGCCTGTCCTCACCATCAGAGGCTCCAGTGAAAACCCAGGCAGCTGTCATAGTCACGCCCCTTCCAGGGTAGTCTGGTTTGTGGCACAGTGGGGCCACAAAACCCCCGAGCTCACGCCCAACAGTCAGGGCGTGAGCGTAACACAAGCTCTCATGTCAGACCATCAGAATGAGCTTACAGATTTGCAATTAATTCAGCAGCCAGCAATAGACAGTGCAACTGTGATGATAGTCACTACTCACAGACAGACTGTGAGGCAGAAAAGTCAGACGTTCCAGGGTCAATACCAAGAAAGCACGTAGATAACCAAGGGAAAAGACAAAGGCATAAGTCAGGTCACAGTCCAGGGTCAATAACAAGAGATAGCAGATCAAAGTCAAAGAACAAGACAAAGTGATAGTCAGAACACGGTCCAAAGGGTCAGACAGCGGAAGATCAGAACTCAGAACAACAGAATCAGGCAAATACTCACCAAGAAGCACAAACTACGTCTGGCAGGGATCAGGGGCAGACAGCTCAGTAAAGTAGCTGGGCTATCTCCAGAACACCGAACACCTGGAGAAAGTCCCGCACCTCCCATATACAGATTGGATAGCTGAGCTGTCAATGAAAGCATCTGCTTCTCAGCGAGCCCATCACAGGATTGATGCTAGTTCAAAAAGAGGATTCAGAGATCCTCCAAAAATTCAGAAAAATAGCAAAAAGGGCAGGAGATGCTTACCTGCCTGGGCCTACAAACAAATGCACTATGCAGGATGCAGTGGACCCATGTGGTTAAGATGGCGGCAACACAGGTGCAGAAATACCGATGAGGCAGCCACTCACAGCCTACCAAATTAAAGGAGGGGGTGGCTGCTTGGCATATGACTGCACATTAGAAACTTGAATATGGCGCTGGTCACACAATGGGAATGCACAGCATCCAGGTTAACAGCCTATTAGTGTTGCCCTTCTATTAGCTCAGGCACGCTGCCCATCGCTATTAATATGCATCCCATGTGAACTGACACCACAGTTTCCAAGACAGATTGGGATTGAACAGCGAAGCTGTCAATCAAAACACTGACAACTCAGAAAGACAGTTTCCATAGAACAGCTTAGCAATCACTCACTGAGCAGAGGAATCGTGACAGCAACACAGATACTATAAAAGGCAAACAGTGCAACATTTTTAATGGGACCAAAGGGCAAAAATGATTTTTAACCCAAAATACATGCAACCTCTTTAAGGGCGTGAAATTGTCACAAGAGTTTTGAATCAAAAGTAATGCAAAGCCTACATTTCTTTACTGTTATGCAGACACATCTTTAACCCCTTCATGACCCAGCCTATTTTGACCTTAATGACCTGGCCGTTTTTTGCAATTCTGACCAGTGTCCCTTTATGAGGTAATAACTCAGGAACGCTTCAACGGATCCTAGCGGTTCTGAGATTGTTTTTTCGTGACATATTGGGCTTCATGTTAGTGGTAAATTTAGGTCAATAAATTCTGCCTTTTATTTGTGATAAAAACGGAAATTTGGCGAAAATTTTGAAAATTTCACAATTTTCACATTTTGAATTTTTATTCTGTTAAACCAGAGAGTTATGTGACACAAAATAGTTAATAAATAACATTTCCCACATGTCTACTTTACACCAGCACAATTTTGGAAACAAAATTTTTTTTTGCTAGGAAGTTATAAGAGTTAAAATTTGACCAGCGATTTCTCATTTTTACAACGAAATTTACAAAACCATTTTTTTTAGGGACCACCTCACATTTGAAGTCAGTTTGAGGGGTCTATATGGCTGAAAATACCCAAAAGTGACACCATTCTAAAAAATGCACCCCTCAAGGTGCTCAAAACCACATTCAAGAAGTTTTTTAACCCTTCAGGTGCTTCACAGCAGCAGAAGCAACATGGAAGGAAAAAATGAACATTTAACTTTTTAGTCACAAAAATTATCTTTTAGCAACATTTTTTTTATTTTCCCAATGGTACAAGGAGAAACTGAACCACGAAAGTTGTTGTCCAATTTTTCCTGAGTACGCTGATACCTCATATGTGGGGGTAAACCACTGTTTGGGCGCACGGCAGGGCTTGGAAGGGAAGGAGCGCCATTTGACTTTTTGAATGAAAAATTGGCTCCACTCTTTAGCGGACACCATGTCACGTTTGGAGAGCCCCCGTGTGCCTAAAAATTGGAGCTCCCCCACACGTGACCCCATTTTGGAAACTAGACGCCCCAAGGAACTTATCTAGATGCATAGTGAGAACTTTGAACCCCCGGGGGCTTCACAAATTGATCCGTAAAAATGAAAAAGTACTTTTTTTTCACAAAAAAATTCTTTTAGCCTCAATTTTTTTCATTTTCACATGGGCAACAGGATAAAATGGATCCTAAAATTTGTTGGGCAATTTCTCATGAGTACACCGATACCTCACATGTGGGGGTAAACCACTGTTTGGGCACATGGTAAGGTTCGGAAGGGAAGGAGCGCCATTTGACTTTTTGAATGAAAAATTATCTCCATCGTTAGCGGACACCATGTCGTGTTTGGAGAGCCCCCGTGTGCCTAAACATTGGAGCTCCCCCACAAATGACCCCATTTTGGAAACTAGACCCCCCAAGGAACTTATCTAGATGCATATTGAGCACTTTAAACCCTCAGGTGCTTCACAAATTGATCTGTAAAAATGAAAAAGTACTTTTTTTTTCACAAAAAAATTCTTTTCGCCTCAGTTTTTCATTTTCACATGGGCAATAGGATAAAATGAATCCTAAAATTTGTTGGGCAATTTCTCCCGAGTACGCCGATACCTCATATGTGGGGGTAAACCACTGTTTGGGCACACGGCAGGGCTCGGAAGGGAAGGCGCGCCATTTGACTTTTTGAATGGAAAATTAGCTCCAATTGTTAGCGGACACCATGTCGCGTTTAGAGAGCCCCTGTGTGCCTATGCATTGGAGCTCCCCCACAAGTGACCCCATTTTGGAAACTAGACCCCCCAAGGAACTTATCTAGATGCATATTGAGCACTTTAAACCCCCAGGTGCTTCACAGAAGTTTATAATGCAGAGCCATGAAAATAAAAAATAATTTTTCTTTCCTCAAAAATGATTTTTAGCCTGGAATTTCCTATTTTGCCAAGGGTAATAGGAGAAATTGGACCGCAAATGTTGTTGTCCAGTTTGTCCTGAGTACGCTGATACCCCATATGTGGGGGTAAACCACTGTTTGGGCGCACGGCAGGGCTCGGAAGGGAAGGCACGCCAATTGGCTTTTTAAATGGAAAATTAGCTCCAATCATTAGCGGACACCATGTCACGTTTGGAGAGCCCCTGTGTGCCTAAACATTGGAGATCCCCCACATATGACCCCATTTTGGAAACTAGACCCCCAAAGGAACTAATCTAGATGTGTGGTGAGGACTTTGAACTTCCAAGTGCTTCACAGAAGTTTATAACGCAGAGCCATGAAAATAAAATAAAAATTTTATTTTCTCTAAAATGATTTTTTAGCCTGCAATTTATTATTTTCCCAAGGGTAACAGGAGAAATTTGACCCCAAAAGTTGTTGTACAGTTTCTCCTGAGTACGCTGATACCCCATATGTGGGGGTAAACCACAGTTTGGGCACATGTCGGGGCTCGGAAGACAAGTAGTGACATTTTGAAATGCAGACTTTGATGGAATGCTCTGCGGGCGTTACGTTGCGTTTGCAGAGCCCCTGATGTGGCTAAACAGTAGAAACCCCCCACAAGTGACCCCATTTTAGAAACTAGACCCCGAAAGGAACTTATCTAGATGTGAGGTGAGCACTTTGAACCCCCAAGTGCTTCACAGAAGTTTATAACACAGAGCAGTGAAAATAATAAATACGTTTTCTTTCCTCAAAAATAATTTTTTAGCCCAGAATTTTTTATTTTCCCAAGGGTTACAGGAGAAATTGGACCCCAAAAGTTGTTGTCCAGTTTCTCCTGAGTACGCTGATACCCCATATGTGGGGGTAAACCACTGTTTGGGCACACGTCGGGGCTCAGAAGGGAAGTAGTGACTTTTGAAATGCAGACTTTGATGGAATGGTCTGCGGGCGTCACGTTGCGTTTGCAGAGCCCCTGGTGTGCCTAAACAGTAGAAACCCCCCACAAGTGACCCCATTTTGGAAACTAGACCCCCCAAGGAACTTATCTAGATATGTGGTGAGCACTTTGAACCCCCAAGTGCTTCACAGACGTTTACAACGCAGAGCCGTGAAAATAAAAAATCATTTTTCTTTCCTCAAAAATGATGTTTTAGCAAGCAATTTTTTATTTTCTCAAGGGTAACAGGAGAAATTGGACCCCAGTAATTGTTGCCCAGTTTGTCCTGAGTACGCTGATACCCCATATGTGGGGGTAAACCACTGTTTGGGCACATGTCGGGGCTCGGAAGTCAAGTAGTGACGTTTTGAAATGCAGACTTTGATGGAATGGTCTGCGGGCGTCACGTTGCGTTTGCAGAGCCCCTGGTGTGCCTAAACAGTAGAAACCCCCCACAAGTGACCCCATTTTGGAAACTAGACCCCCCAAGGAACTTATCTAGATATGTGGTGAGCACTTTGAACCCCCAAGTGCTTCACAGACGTTTACAACGCAGAGCCGTGAAAATAAAAAATCATTTTTCTTTCCTCAAAAATGATGTTTTAGCAAGCAATTTTTTATTTTCTCAAGGGTAACAGGAGAAATTGGACCCCAGTAATTGTTGCCCAGTTTGTCCTGAGTACACTGATACCCCATATGTGGGGGTAAACCACTGTTTGGGCACACGTCGGGGCTCGGAAGGGAAGGAGCACCATTTGACTTTTTGAATAAAAGATTGGCTGGAATCAATGGTGGCGCCATGTTGCGTTTGGAGACCCCCTGATGTGCCTAAACAGTGGAAACCCCTCAATTCTAATGCCAACACACCCCTAACCCTTATCCCAACTGTAGCCGTAACCCTAACCACAACCCTAACCGCAACACACCCCTAACCACAACCCTAACCCCAACACACCCCTAACCCTAACCACAACTCTAATTCCAACCCAACCCTAACCCTAAGGCTATGTACCCACGTTGCGGATTCGTGTGAGATTTTTCCGCACCATTTTTGAAAAATCCGCGGGTAAAAGGCACTGCGTTTTACCTGCGGATTTACTGCGGATTTCACCTGCGGATTCCTATTGAGGAATAGGTGTAAAACGCTGCGGAATCCGCACAAAGAATTGACATGCTGCGGAAAATACAACGCAGCGTTTCCGTGCGGTATTTTCCGCACCATGGGCACAGCAGATTTGGTTTTCCATAGGTTTACATGGTACTGTAAACCTGATGGAACACTGCTGCGGATCTGCAGCGGCCAATCCGCTGCGGATCCGCAGCCAAATCCGCACCGTGTGCACATAGCCTAATTCTAAAGGTATGTGCACACGCTTCGGAAAACGCTGCGGATCCGCAGCAGTTTCCCATGAGTTTACATTTCAATGTAAACCTATGGGAAACAAAAATCGCTGTACACATGCTGCGGAAAAACTGCACGGAAACGCAGCGGTTTACATTCCGCAGCATGTCACTTCTTTCTGCGGATTCCACAGCGGTTTTACAACTGCTCCAATAGAAAATCGCAGTTGTAAAACCGCAGTGAAATGCGCAGAAAAACCGCGGTAAATCTGCCATAAATCCGCAGCGGTTTAGCACTGCGGATTTATCAAATCCGCTGCGGAAAAATCCGCAGAGGACCAGAATACGTGTGCACATACCGAAACCCTAACCCTAACCCTAACCCTAACCCTACCCCTAACCCTACCCCTACCCCTAACCCTACCCTTAACCCTACCCTACCCCTACCCCTACCCCTAACCCTACCCCTAACCCTACCCCTAACCCTAACCCTAACCCTAGTTCTAACTCCAACCTTAGTGAAAAAAAAAAAAATTCTTTATTTTATTATTGTCCCTATCTATGGGGGACAAATGGGGGGGGTCATTTACTGTTTTTTTATTTTGACCACTGTGATAGATTATATCACAGTGATCAAAATTCACATTGGAACGAATCTGCCGGCCGGCAGATTCGGCGGGCGCACTGCGCATGCGCCCGCCATTTTGGAACATGGCGGCGCCCGGGGAAGAAGACGGACGGACCCCGCCAGGATCGGTAAGTATAAGGGGGGGAGATCAGGGCACAGGGGGGGGAGATCAGGGCACGGGGGGGCGTCGGAGCACGGGGGGGGAGGGATCGGAGCATGGGGGAGAGTGATCGGTGTGCGGGCGTGTGGATCGGTGTGCAGGGGGGGTGGATCGGTGTGCAGGGGGGGTGGATCGGAGCACGGGGGGGGATCGGAGTGCGGGGGGGTTTGATTGGAGCACGGGGGGGTGTGATTGGAGCACGGGGGGAGCGGACAGGAGGACGGGGGAGCGGAGCACAGGACGGAGGGGAGCGGACCACAGATCGGGGGGCTGGGGGGGCGATCGGAGGGGTGGGGTGGGGGCACATTAGTATTTCCAGCCATGGCCGATGATATTGCAGCATCGGCCATGGCTGGATTGTAATATTTCACCATTTTTTTAGGTGAAATATTACAAATCGCTCTGATTGGCAGTTTCACTTTCAACAGCCAATCAGAGCGATCGTAGCCACGAGGGGGTGAAGCCACCCCCCCTGGGCTAAACTACCACTCCCCCTGTCCCTGCAGATCGGGTGAAATGGGAGTTAACCCTTTCACCCGATCTGCAGGGACGCGATCTTTCTGTGACACAGCATATGCGTCACAGGTCGGATTGGCACCGACTTTCATGACGCATACGCTGTGTCACAGGTCGGGAAGGGGTTAAGGTACGGTCAAACGTTGCATTTTATTTGCAATAAAACTGTAATACCATGATGCACTTGAGTCGCCACGCGGGCTGGGGTACTTGGTACCGGGTCCTTCAGTTCACAGGGGGATGTCACGGTGGCTGCAACCCGGTCCGTGGCCCAGGGCGCTCATGTAAAAGGGGAATGGTCTTTAAAGGGGTAGAGTTTATGTCTGTGACGCCACCTGTGGTATTCGGTCAGGGTGACCGACGCTGCTTTAAGGGGTCCGCTGGGGTGATGTTATGGCAGCTAGATGGTATACCTTCCCACAGGTGAAGTGTATCCCAAGGGTTTCCCGGTGTGTAGATGGTGAATGGTGCAGGCACAGAGAAGAATGAGGACACAAGTTTGCAGTCTCTTTACCTTTACTGAAGACTTCAGCATCCACAGTCCAGAGCACCAGATCACAGGGCAGGCAGAGTCCGGCCGGTTTGGAGGCAAGTCCAGAGTCCCCTTGTCCAGGTGGAAATCAGTAGCCTTCCTTTGCGCTGCAGTGTTGTAGTCCCTTACTGCTAAGCTTCTCATAAGGTCCTCACAACTGTTGTAGATGTTATGGATGTTATGTCTCTCCCTCTGTCCCCCGGATAGAACAGGACAAACCTGTTATGTTAGCTAATGACAGGTGTTATGAAGGCAATCCAGAAACACAGTGTGCTTAGCGATCAGAGCGCACACAGTGATCTGACAAATACCCAAAAATACAAGAACGAGCTCTGAGACGTGGAAACTCTGTAGACTGCACACCTGATCCTATCCTAAACACAACTAAAAGCGGCTGTGGATTGCGCCTAACAACTACCTAGGCAACTCGGCACAGCCTAAGAAACTAGCTAGCCTGAAGATAGAAAAATAGGCCTGACTTGCCCCAGAGAAATTCCCCAAAGGAAAAGGCAGCCCCCCACATATAATGACTGTGAGTAAGCTGAAAAGACAAAACGTGGGGATGAAATAGATTCAGCAAAGTGGGGCCCGATATTCTAGGACAGAGCGAGGACAGTAAAGCAAACTTTGCAGTCTACAAAAAACCCTAAAGCAAAACCACGCAAAGGGGGCAAAAAAAAACCACCGTGCCGAACTAACGGCACGGCGGTACACCCTTTGCGTCTCAGAGCTTCCAGCAAAACAAAAGACAAGCTGGACAGAAAAAAAGCAACAAAAAAGCAAAAAGCACTTAGCTATACAGAGCAGCAGGTCACAGGAACAATCAGGAGAAGCTCAGATCCAACACTGAAACATTGACAAGGAGCAAGGATAGCAGCATCAGGCGGAGTTAAGTAATGAAGCAGTTAACGAGCTCACCAGAACACCTGAGGGAGGAAGCTCAGAAGCTGCAGTACCACTTGTGACCACAGGAGTGAATTCAGCCACAGAATTCACAACAGTACCCCCCCTTGAGGAGGGGTCACCGAACCCTCACCAGAGCCCCCAGGCCGACCAGGATGAGCCGCATGAAAGGCACGAACAAGATCGGAAGCATGAACATCAGAGGCAAAAACCCAGGAATTATCTTCCTGAGCATAACCCTTCCATTTAACCAGATACTGGAGTTTCCGTCTAGAAACACGAGAATCCAAAATCTTCTCCACAATATACTCCAATTCCCCCTCCACCAAAACCGGGGCAGGAGGCTCAACAGATGGAACCATAGGTGCCACGTATCTCCGCAACAACGACCTATGGAATACATTATGTATGGAAAAGGAGTCTGGGAGGGTCAAACGAAAAGACACAGGATTGAGAACCTCAGAAATCCTATATGGACCAATAAAATGAGGTTTAAATTTAGGAGAGGAAACCTTCATAGGAATATGACGAGAAGATAACCAAACCAGATCCCCAACACGAAGTCGGGGACCCACACGGCGTCTGCAATTAGCGAAAAGTTGAGCTTTCTCCTGGGACAAGATCAAATTGTCCACTACCTGAGTCCAGATCTGCTGCAACCTATCCACCACAGAATCCACACCAGGACAGTCCGAAGACTCAACCTGTCCTGAAGAGAAACGAGGATGGAACCCAGAATTGCAAAAAAATGGAGAAACCAAGGTAGCCGAGCTGGCCCGATAATTAAGGGCGAACTCAGCCAACGGCAAAAAGGACACCCAATCATCCTGGTCTGCAGAAACAAAACATCTCAGATATGTTTCCAAGGTCTGATTGGTTCGTTCGGTCTGGCCATTAGTCTGAGGATGGAAAGCCGAGGAAAAGGATAGGTCAATGCCCATCCTACCACAAAAGGCTCGCCAAAACCTTGAAACAAACTGGGAACCTCTGTCAGAAACAATATTCTCAGGAATGCCATGCAACCGAACCACATGCTGAAAGAACAAAGGTACCAAATCAGAGGAGGAAGGCAATTTAGCCAAGGGCACCAGATGGACCATTTTAGAAAAGCGATCACAGACCACCCAAATGACTGACATCTTTTGAGAAACGGGAAGGTCAGAAATGAAATCCATCGAAATATGTGTCCAAGGCCTCTTTGGGACCGGCAAGGGCAAAAGCAACCCACTGGCACGAGAACAGCAGGGCTTAGCCCTAGCACAAATCCCACAGGACTGCACAAAAGTACGTACATCCCGTGACAGAGATGGCCACCAGAAGGATCTAGCCACTAACTCTCTGGTACCAAAGATTCCAGGATGACCAGCCAACACCGAACAATGAAGTTCAGAGATAAGTTTATTAGTCCACCTATCAGGGACGAACAGTTTCTCTGCTGGACAACGATCAGGTTTATTCGCCTGAAATTTTTGCAGCACCCGCCGCAAATCAGGGGAGATGGCAGACACAATGACTCCTTCCTTGAGGATACCCGCTGGCTCAGATAAACCCGGAGAGTCGGGCACAAAACTCCTAGACAGAGCATCCGCCTTCACATTTTTAGAGCCCGGAAGGTACGAAATCACAAAGTCGAAGCGGGCAAAAAATAACGACCAACGGGCCTGTCTAGGATTCAAGCGCTTGGCAGACTCGAGATAAGTCAAGTTCTTATGATCAGTCAATACCACCACGCGATGCTTAGCTCCTTCAAGCCAATGACGCCACTCCTCGAATGCCCACTTCATGGCCAGCAACTCTCGATTGCCTACATCATAATTACGCTCAGCGGGCGAAAACTTCCTGGAAAAGAAAGCACATGGTTTCATCACTGAGCAATCAGAACCTCTCTGTGACAAAACCGCCCCTGCTCCAATCTCAGAAGCATCAACCTCGACCTGGAACGGAAGAGAAACATCTGGCTGACACAACACAGGGGCAGAACAAAAACGACGCTTCAACTCCTGAAAAGCTTCCACAGCAGCAGAAGACCAATTAACCAAATCAGCACCCTTCTTGGTCAAATCGGTCAATGGTCTGGCAATGCTAGAAAAATTACAGATGAAGCGACGATAAAAATTAGCAAAGCCCAGGAACTTTTGCAGACTTTTCAGAGATGTCGGCTGAATCCAATCCTGGATGGCTTGGACCTTAACTGGATCCATCTCGATAGTAGAAGGGGTAAAGATGAACCCCAAAAATGAAACTTTCTGCACACCGAAGAGACACTTTGATCCCTTCACAAACAAAGAGTTAGCACGCAGGACCTGAAAAACCATTCTGACCTGCTTCACATGAGACTCCCAATCATCTGAGAAGATCAAAATGTCATCCAAGTAAACAATCAGGAATTTATCCAGATACTCACGGAAGGTGTCATGCATAAAAGACTGAAACACAGATGGAGCATTGGCAAGTCCGAACGGCATCACTAGATACTCAAAATGACCCTCGGGCGTATTGAATGCAGTTTTCCATTCATCTCCTTGCCTGATTCTCACCAGATTATACGCACCACGAAGATCTATCTTAGTGAACCAACTAGCCCCCTTAATCCGAGCAAACAAGTCAGATAACAATGGCAAGGGATACTGAAATTTAACAGTGATCTTATTAAGAAGGCGGTAATCAATACACGGTCTCAGCGAACCATCCTTCTTGGCTACAAAGAAGAACCCTGCTCCCAGTGGTGATGACGATGGGCGAATATGTCCCTTCTCCAGGGATTCCTTCACATAACTGCGCATAGCGGCGTGTTCGGGCACGGATAAATTAAATAATCGACCTTTAGGGAATTTACTACCAGGAATCAAATTGATAGCACAATCACAATCCCTATGCGGAGGTAGAGCATCGGACTTGGGCTCTTCAAATACATCCTGATAATCAGACAAGAACTCTGGGACCTCAGAAGGGGTGGATGACGAAATCGACAAAAATGGAACATCACCATGTACCCCCTGACAACCCCAGCTGGATACCGACATGGAATTCCAATCCAATACTGGATTATGGGTTTGTAGCCATGGCAACCCCAACACGACCACATCATGCAGATTATGCAACACCAGAAAGCGAATAACTTCCTGATGTGCAGGAGCCATGCACATGGTCAGCTGGGCCCAGTATTGAGGTTTATTCTTGGCCAAAGGTGTAGCATCAATTCCTCTCAATGGAATAGGACACCGCAAAGGCTCCAAGAAAAACCCACAACGTTTAGCATAATCCAAATCCATCAGATTCAGGGCAGCTCCCGAATCCACAAACGCCATGACAGAAAACGACGACAAAGAGCATATCAAGGTAATGGACAGAAGAAATTTGGACTGTACAGTACCAATGACGGCAGACCTAGCGGACCGCTTAGTGCGCTTAGGACAATCAGAAATAGCATGAGTGGAATCACCACAGTAGAAACATAGACCATTCAGACGTCTGTATTCCTGCCGTTCAACTCTAGTCATAGTCCTATCGCACTGCATAAGCTCAGGTTTAACCTCAGGCAGTACCGCCAAATGGTGCACAGATTTACGCTCACGCAAGCGTCGACCGATCTGAATGGCCAAAGACAAAGACTCATTCAAACCAGCAGGCATAGGAAATCCCACCATGACATCCTTAAGAGCCTCAGAGAGACCCTTTCTGAACAAAGCTGCCAGCGCAGATTCATTCCACTGAGTGAGTACTGACCATTTCCTAAATTTCTGACAATATACTTCTATATCATCCTGACCCTGGCACAAAGCCAGCAAATTTTTCTCAGCCTGATCCACTGAATTAGGCTCATCGTACAGCAATCCGAGCGCCAGGAAAAACGCATCGACACTACTCAATGCAGGGTCTCCTGGCGCAAGAGAAAATGCCCAGTCTTGAGGGTCGCCGCGCAAAAAAGAAATAATAATCAAAACTTGTTGAATAGGATTACCAGAAGAATGAGGTTTCAAGGCCAGAAATAGCTTACAATTATTTTTGAAACTTAGAAACTTAGTTCTATCTCCAAAAAACAAATCAGGAATAGGAATTCTTGGTTCTAACATAGATTTCTGATCAATAGTATCTTGAATTTTTTGTACATTTATAACGAGATTATCCATTGAAGAGCACAGACCCTGAATATCCATGTCCACACCTGTGTCCAGAATCACCCAAATGTCTAGGGGAAAAAAAAAAGTGAACACAGAGCAGAGAAAAAAAAAAAAAAAAATGATGTCAGA